>NC_088245.1:176663735-177310819 GCF_036013445.1 Caloenas nicobarica | reverse complement strand
GACAGATGAGTGTAGCTTCCTTGCCTGGTAGGCGAGTGTAAATTCTTTGTCTGGGACAGACGAATGTGAAGTCCTGGCCGCAGTAGGCTAGTGTTTATCTCTTATGGGCAAAACAGGGCAGAGGGGGCTCTGGTTTGTTTCCTTGTGAGTGCGTTTATGCACGCTGTGGATCCTCATTCTTATTTCACTGCACCCCAAATAATTTCCTAACCTAATATCCGAACCTGTATTTTATGTTATCGGAGTGCTAGGCATCCTAAACTTATATTTGGGATGCTTCTGTGGCAGTAAGTAAGAGTTTCCAATATGCTGACTTTATTTTATTTTCAATATATATCTACCAAGGGACAAACTGCCTAGATTATTACAGTGTGGTGCAACATAGCATGTTGCACCTCCTGTTCCCACATTGATCATTACTTCTTTGTCACATAAAATATCTAGGAAGGAAACCTGTTTCTTGAAATGGACTTAATCTTCCTCCATATGATCCAATGTCCTCCTGTTTAGAACTTCTCCTTAGGATGTGATGACTTGGTTCAAATTCCTCATCTAAACCAAGTCAAACTGAAGTTCTAAACACAGGATGCCTTTTTACACAGATGACTGGCATAGATTTCTATATTTAGGTGTGACTCCATGTTCTGGATATGCATAAATGTGACATAACAGCTTATAAGCATGTGTGTAGAGGGGGAGAGGGTGACAGAGGAATGGAGAGATATAGCTTGCATTAATTACTCCAAGAAAGTTCACCTCTGAGAACCTGAGTACACATCCTTGCATTATTCTGATTTAGATGAAACACATAAAAGTCTTTTCCTATGCTGTTCTTTATGTCAAACCACATCTTCAATATGTCTTTGCTGGTCGTTTCAGGTTGCTTCACGCTGGACACTTTGAACCCCATTCTGAGGTACATACCTTTCCGTATGTTCTGTTATGCATGCTTATGGTATTGATTCTTCTAGTACTTCTGTAAATTTGAAGTCATTTTGAAGGATACCATTGAGCAGAGAGGGCAACTTTGGGACAAAGAAACACCTTCATAATACAGGATGTGGTTTGTTTGTTTGGGTTCTTTTATTCGATATGGTAACTTTCCTCTGTTATTCCGTATACCGCTTTATAATTATTTAAGATGCTAAGCATACGCTTATAGATTTACATTA
The DNA here is from genome assembly GCF_036013445.1 of Caloenas nicobarica. Taxonomy (NCBI): domain Eukaryota; kingdom Metazoa; phylum Chordata; class Aves; order Columbiformes; family Columbidae; genus Caloenas; species Caloenas nicobarica. Next base: position 177,309,647 of record NC_088245.1, on the reverse strand, counting down.
CATAAGCTCATTTTTCTTCTTTCTTGACCTTCTTTGAAAAGCTATCCCTTGCAGTATATTTGTCAGTGTCTCCTCTGACTTACTTGTCTGGCAATCTGTCCGTTGGCATCCCCATAACATCTGTCATGACTGTCTATCTGCACCATCCTCCAAGTCCTTCATTTGTTGCCTTGTCTGTTCACAGTAATTGCCACATTCATCACAGGTACTTCTTTTCAAGTAGAAACAATTTCATTCTCTGATGTTGAATTTAACGTCGTCTTTGTAGTTCTTTGTATTTTATTGTTGTATCACGAGATGTCTGCACTCAGCAAACAAGTATAAAAGTAGTGCCAAAAAAAATTTTAGCACTTCTTTTCCACACTGAGGTTCTAATCATTACATAAGAAAAGAGCTCATATCTGTGTCATAATGTACAGATTTACAAGAGATGCTGCCTTGAACTTGCTTCAAAATAATGTGAACTGGAAATTGAAGCTCCAATTAGCTGCAATGATGCAGTGAAAAGTATTACTTGGTACTGTACAGAAGCATAATAGAAAGAGCAAAAGGTGAATTCATTCTACAGTATAAATAATTATATTTCATTCCTCTTTTCATCCAGAGCCGTAGGGATGCAAGTGTCCTGGTCTGTAAGAGAACAATGGGGAATATGAAAGAATGTACTGGAATTCTATGATTTTTAAAGCACATGTACCAAATATTCAGCAACAAATCAACCTTTGCTAATATTTCTTGCATGAGAAAATATATGTTTCTTGAATATGTGACCTTGTTTTACAGAACCCTCTTGGGTTCACTTACCTGACAAGCAGATAAGCCTGCCACACTGTTGTGCCTAGAGGTACCTTGCTTCCTATTTTAGAAACAGAATCAAGAACCAGACAATAAATAAATAAATAAGAGAATGTGCTTAACTCCTATCTGACTCCTTCACAGTTTTGCTAGTACAACTGACATTGCCAGTTGTACAGATAGATGAGATTTGTAGGCACAGAGGGGACTGGGAATATATTACTTTTTAAAAGCTGTCTAATTTTTTACTGTTAGCACTATTCCATATTAGACTACGATTATATGCTGATGTGACATCAATATATAATGTTATACCATTATCTATAGTGAGATTGTCATATGAATGGCCACATAATACTAAAGTAACATCATAATTTGTTAAATACCAACCGCTCTTGGGAATTTTGACCCTATTTTTGAATATTTTCTGTCTACTCGTACAAATTTTCTTTTATTTTTTTCTCTTTCATGCTGAATTTCTACATATTGCAAAAAATAAACATTAAACATAGACACCAATCTAGAGGTGTTTATTTTAATTCTGTTTTTAAATATATGACTCATGGATTTTATTTTTTACTCAGATTTCAATGAGTAATGATCTTCTCAATGTGAACAGTTCTACTGATACTCAAAATACTGGTCTGAATTAGAGTTCACCAACATGTGCAAAGGCTTCCCAGTCTAACCCAAATTTAACACTGAGAGATTTCCTTCATTGAAATGTACACTTTAAGTTTACTTCATAATTCTTACCCTTAGGATCATAGTTTACATTTCTTGTAGGAACAAAATCTTTTTTCTTTTTTTCTATGCCAGATAACAAATTGTGGAGCTCTCTAATAAATATATGTATATTCCCTGTAACGCATTCAACTTCACTTGCACATTATGCATATTTACTTTCTTTATAGAAATTTGAACTAGGACCATGACAAATGGATCTGTGAGTGAATTATTCAGGCTGTAACTCATTCAACTATTGCACCTATGGAGCTGGTGCTGGAAGGATGTTCACTGCAAACCAGATCAGGTTTTCTGTTTTCTTCTCAGTGTTTATTATTCCTAATATGTCCCTGAAGTACTGCGGCATTCCACTAATAATGTCCCAGGACTTGTTTTGAGTTTTGGCATTCTTCACCCCTAGACCTCTTAGAATAAAATATACACATTTTAGCTTTGTCTTCACCTAATTTAATTCTTCTCTAATGTACATGTGTCTGTAGCTTATGAGAAATGATTCATAGTTACGGGCACAGAAAATCCCAGTTTTTAAACACAGATTGCTGCAAACAAACCATACTGTTTCATTTGGATTTATAAAGGTTTCATGTAGATTTATAAAGTTTAGCTGCAGAGACCACTTTACAAGTCACAGTATAATTCAATGGGTGATGTACCACTCTATGCACTATTTGCTTACTCTTTCAATAACAAAGTAAATTAATACCAATTGCAGCACTAACTCTCTGAGTTGTGGACATTTGCCTGAGACCACCAATTCATTTCACAAAGTCTGCTGAACAGCAATCAGATAATAATGACTTTTTGTATGTAGTTAATGATGCAGGGGTTTAGAGGACCCATACCTGATTAAGTGTGCATGGTGGGTAGTGTGCAGCTAATGTAATGTAATGCAATGATAGAGTAATTAGGATAAAAATAAATAGTTTAGCTGCCACATTCTCTGCATGTTGAATTTGAAATGCAACTGACATGTAGAGGCCTTCTTTATAACAATTATCTATTAAACCTTTGTAATATGGCTTGTGTAGGATGTACTAGACCTTTTATTAGCTTTCTGTACTGGGCTAGGATTCAGATAGGAAACTGACTTTTTCAGAAAAAACATGCTACGTGCTCGCATAGATTAAATCTAGGGGCTTGTACATGGACATGTGGGTGATAATGCCTTAGTGATTAATTTTCCTATCTAAGAATTTGTAAATCTGCTTATGTGAAACTTTCAGCTTAATTTATATCATGCTTTGAATCTGTTATCATATTAGACTGCATGGAGCACAGGAAAGTTGATTACATGGCAGTGTTGGTCAAAAGTTTTCCTTTTGACATCAGAATCTTTACATTTAATTCAAGAGGATCATACCAGCATCAACTGACACAAAGTTATTTTCTACGACTAGTTCATCATAAGGTCTTAATTGCTTATCAACACCAAGTATAATGCAGCTTTTTTCAATGGCTCTTTTACTAAAAGGTGAGTAAATTTGTCAGCTGTTGTGTCCAGGCGTACCTAGTCCAAAGTATTGCTAACAATATTTTCTTATTCTAAAGACTCCCAGAATCATGAGTCGTATATTTATCATAATACACAGGGAAGAGATCAGCAACTATATATAAATACAACCCTAAGAGTCTATAGCACAATGCCTACAGTGTTAACCTCTGAGGATTTCTTTTACTGTTTTTTACTGCTCCAGCAGCTGCAGGGCAGGTACCCACAAGTCCTGGGCTTGACTCTGCAGTAAACTGGAACTGGATTCAGGGACGCAGGGCCTGGGATCACAAGCAGAACTGGCAGGGTCCTCTTCAGATGCCAGCCATGGTCAAAGAGAGTGAGACCCTCATGGTCTCCCACTTTTATAGGGTATATGACATGTATGGGATGGAATACTTAGTTGGTCAATTTTGGTCACCTGTTCTGTCCACCCCTCCTTGCAAATACGCCCCTCTCACTTACAGGATGTGCGAAATTTATCAGTAACCTTGGCTGCCATAGCAATACATCTAAACCTGGGGTCCTTCTGCATACCATTGCTACCATTATCAGCTCTGGAGCAAACAGTGTCTGAAAAAACATGCAGCCAAATTCAGAAAAGTACAGTTGCTTAGAAGAACTTAGCTGAAAGGAAAATATGCTGAAAGAGAACTGGTGTTGTTTTAAACAAAACAAGGGCAATAGTTCAGGCTGTCATGGGGGTTTGTTTTGGTTTGGTTTGGTTTGTGTGTGTGTTTTGTTTCATTTTGTTTTTCCTTTGCCATTTCCCAAGTTTCTGGGATTAGGATAAACACAGTCATTATTTCTACTCCACCAGTTTATCCACAAATCTGAAAGGAAAGGTGCTGGTGAGGCTGCACATCAAATACTGTGTTTGGATTTGGGCCCCTCACTACAATAAAGACATCGAGGTGCTGGAGCATGCCCAAAGTAGAGCAACAAAGTTGTTGAAGAGTCTAGAGGTTTACAAGAAACAGCTGAGGGAAATGTGTTGTTTACTTTGGAGAAAAGGAGACTGAGGAGACACCTTATCAATCTCTACAACTACCTGAAAGGAGGTTGTAGCGAGGTGGGTGTCAGGCTCTTCTTCCAAGTGACAGGATGAGACAAAATGGCCTCAAGTTGTGCCAGGGGAGGTTTGGATTTGATATTAGGAAAAATTTCTTCACTGAAAGGGTTGTCAAGCATTGGAACAGGCTGCCCAGGGAAGTGGTTGAGTCACTATGTCTGGAGGTATTTAAAAGATGGGTAGATGTGGTGCTTACGGACATGGTTTAGTGGTGTACTTGATACTATTAGGTTAATGGTTTGACCTGGTGATCTGAAAGGTCTTTTTCAACCTAAATGATTCTATGATTCTGTGAAAAATGATAAGCCCAACAGTCTTCCTGAAGAAATGGTTCTCCTTTATTTTAAGTGTAAACAGTCTGGCTTCTAACTGTCTGTCTCAAAATATAACATAAGAAGTAAAGTACAGAGCCAATATATTCAAAACTGATTTTGAAAGGATTCATACTTCTTACTAAAGCAAAAAAAATACCATAAATAAACAGCAGTAATCAGTAAATAAGCACAAAGTTCATTTATGAAATAAAATGAAATGCAGTATTTAATTTCAGTAACTGAGAAAGAGCGATGAAAACACTAACTCTATTCTCAGAGGAGTTCAAACAGTCAACATAAATTAAATCTACCTAACTCTTAAAAGGAATTACTGAGCTCTACTAAGAACTATTGTTTTAACCTTTCTCTTTCTGATTGTTCTGCTCTTGTGTGTAGTTAAACAATATTTGCTTAGAAGAAACTGGTCTGAGTCACTGCCTCTTTCAAGTGATCGCTGAATCCAAAGGGAAGAAGCTCCAGAAGCGTGGAATCTTGTGGCTCTGGCATGGAGTGAGCTGGAGAGTAAGAGATGCTGCAATCCCATTCAAAAAAGGAAGGGATGTCAGTCTGAGAAAAAAGCAAACACATGGCATTTGAAAGAAGTAGCCAAAAGAAGTCAGGATACACATCATTTTTTGACTGTAAAACAGTCTTCAATTCTTTAATATTACTTCATATGCAGCAATATACACTAACTTGCTTATGGACTTCAAGTCTATAAGAACCTCACATGCATTCTAGGCCTTTTGATGGTCACAGGTAGGGATCAGATCCTGGTAATCACAGCTACATTGAGCAGCAAAATACTTGAAATCATTGATTATACCATCACAGCCTTCTGCTACCCCAGATCTTTTTTTTTCTCCTTTTTTAAAAAAAACTATTAAAAATATTCAACTATTAAAGTATGCCAGCAGATAAAACAGCATTAAGTATAATTTCATTTTGTTTATAGATAAATTATTTAAATTATGAACTGGTGATCATGGGTGGTCCTGTTTTAAAGTGGTGGAATTTATAGATGCAGCCTAAGTAAAGAGTGCTTTTCTTTAAAGCACTTCTGGTATGGTTACTCATTATTTAAAAACAAACAAACAAACAAAACCATGTCAATTATGTAAGAAAATATAAATGCATAAACAAATGTCTAGAGTTTCACAATGAACAAATAGAGACATGGACATGAAGTTCTTTCCCTCTGTATATGAGGGCCTTGTGTCTTGATTCAGATCATTTAGCAAATCTATACTTTGCCCTATTAACCAGCACAACGGAATAAAATTTAAATTACACATGCTCCTGAGACTATCAAAGAAATCTGACATCCAGAAAGATAAAGAAGCACAGCAGCATTTTACTAAGCCTGTAGACAGCTGAACAGATGTCACAGCAGCCAGCAGCAGAACCAATCAAGGAGTTAGAGAAGGGAATGTGCCAAGGGAGCAGACCCAGGCCCAGATGCCAACACTAGAAGAATTCATCTCTTAACATCTGGTTGTACCAAGCATTCCCCATATGTGGGTATGTATATTGGCTTTGGGCCTATTACACAAAGAAAAAAAAAAAGTGAACTAGAATACATTCAACACTGCCAGGAATAAGCAGGAAATCTGCCAAGTTTGTGCTGAAATTCTGTGAATCTGACAACTGCTTTTCTATTTGTAAATGCACAATATGTTCCTGTGGTAGCTTTGCATGTGTATATGTTTTAGACTGTGAAATGGGTTCCAACACATTTAAATAAAATCTTACCTAAAATAGCTTGCTGGAATTAACGCAACCTGTCAATAGACCCTAAAAAACTCCTACACAATCAAAAAACATTAAAAAACAAAGAAACAAAAAACTAAAATAAAACAAAAACAAAAAACCCATAACAAAACAAAACAAAAAAACCCCAACCAACCAACCAAAACCCAAAAACCAAACCCCAAACCAAACCAACCAAACAAAAAAAACCATGAACCAAGTTAATCTTAGTTTAATAGGGGCTTACTGGATGTGTCATTCATTGGAATTGTGACTGACATTCCAATAAACTTTCATGTCCTCTTGCCATCCACTACAGGCAACATGAATTAATAAACCTTAGAGAAATTTGAGAGAAATTAGACTAAGTAAAAAAGGACAAGGACCTAGATGCCATGAAATATGGCATTTCGACTTACTTCTTTACTTTCTAAGTTTTTATTTGAATATTTTGTTGCACAAGGGTCTAAATAAATAAAAATAAATAAATAAATAATAAAAAGATGCCCACAAAAGCCACACATCTCTAACTACAACTTAAACAAACTTATACTTTGTTACTGGCAAACCTACTAAACACCTATAATCACAGCATAGGAACATCTGAGCTTCTATCAATAGGCAGGTGAAAAATCATCTAGGTCCTGAAAAATTGCCAGCTTAGAGCTCCCACTTAAACCTGGTTACTATGGCAGGGTTTAAAAAAAAAACACGTACTGACCTTTTGTCCTAAATTACAGGTAAGTCAGTGTTGGCAGGCTGTCTGAGAACAGGCCACTGGAATGGGCTTGCAGAAAAGACCGTGGGGAAAGTTTTAAGGACAGGTATTCTGGATAGATTAAAAACTAAAACATGACCTCTTGTAGAACAGACGATTTGAAGAACTTTGCTAGACAATAGTCAGCCAAAAAGTCTATTGTAATAGGAAGCTTCTGTTTCAGATATATCTCCTTTGAGAAGAATTAAAGAACAAGCGTGTTACCACACAGCCTCACAACTGTTGATTTAATATATTTCGGATATCGGTTTTATATAAAGAAAGATAAAGCTGTCTTTGGTCATAGTCTGGTGCCAAAGACATATCAAGGAGCAGATTCTAATGTTAAGTCTACAATAACAAGGAACAAGGACTCTGCAGGCAAAACAGTTGGTGTTAAGCCCTGAAATCTCTTTCTCCACAGATACTGTTTCACTCAAAATCTTGCTACAGTCAAAAGGGACCACACTCTATATGAGAACAGAAATTTATTGCTTGTCTAGTTAATGTTTTAATCATCCAGTAGTCCACATTATTAAAGATCCCTCAATAATAATAATAATAATAATAATAATAATAATAATAATAATAATAATAATAATAATAATAATACAGTTTAAATTGCTATGCATAAATCTCCTTCCTGTTACATACTTATCTTCTGTGGTGTGATGCTCACTCTTCCAATGCTCTCCTGGGTCCTAAACTTGATGGATGCACTTTTTTTTTGAGAATGGGAGAGAAGGTTTACTGTGAATGAGTCACATTATGACATCATGACTCGGAGTGGAGTTCCTTACTTCTCAGGCCTGGGGCCACTTTTTATGTTTTTTTAAACATTGTCTTCTTTCTTCTGAGTCCCAGCTTAAGCTGGAAAATTGCACAGAGCTTAATGTAAAGAGTGATTGTTACCCTGTGACAGTTGAGGAATGTACGAGCTTTACTACATACAGTGTTGCCAGGGCTTCAACTACAGCAGGGCAGGCATCAGTCATCTGAGCTCTAGGACTGTTGCAACAAGCTACAGCAGCTCAGGCCAAGGCAAGCCTGGGTAGGTCCTTAGAGTCCTGAGTGGGTAAGTTTGTGTTCTGTAGTGTGAAGGATAATAAGGGGAAGGGGGGAGTGGGAAGGTTTTGGCAACTGGGAGATTTACTTCAAAGTGCATTCCTGATTTGAACTAAAATGCTGATGCAGAGGCATTCTAAGTGGGTTAGGAATTTGTGTGCTTTGAAAAGTAGTTTTGACACATAGAGTTCAGGCATCTAAATGCATAGGTCACTTCTGAAAAATACTATAATGTACCTTAGAATTCTTATCGTAAACCTCTATTTCCTCGCCTGTGTGTCAGGCTACATCCCCCATACAATTTTTAGAATGTCTTCCCAAAGGCAATACTTCTCACCTGCAGACCCAAGATATTTGCAATTCTCAAGCTGCAAACCCTGGCTGAACTGCAAAATGCTATTGCTGATCTGAGCTTTTGTAATTTTTTAATAGCTTTTATGGCTGTAGGCAGATATCTGCTCTCAAGAGTTTCTGAGGCAGAGAAAGAGAGTCCAAAGGCCAGAAACACACACATCACCTCTTCCCCTCCTCATAATGAGATGGGAAAGAGAAGATTGAAACTTTAGTTATCTCTTGCATGTGTAGCACAAGAAGAAAAGCTATATGCCTGCTACAGTCACCAGTTCACTCATCCCTGCAGATACTGTTTGCAAAACTGTTCTAGCAGTCAACATAAAATTATGTGGTTGTCATGGTTTAACCCCAGTAAGCAACTAAGCACCATACAGCCTCTTGCTCACTCCCCCGATGGTGGGATGGGAAAGAGAATCAGAAGAGTAAAGTGAGAAAACTTGTGGGTTGAGATAAAGACAGTTTGATAAGTAAAGCAAAAGCTGTGCACTCAAGCAAAGCAAAACGAGGAATTCATTCACTACTTCCCATTGTCAGGCAGGTGTTCAGCCACCTCCAGGAAAGCAGGGCTCCATCATGTGTGATGGTTACTTGGGAGGAAAAATGCCGTAACTCTGAACATCCTCCCCTTTCTTCTTCTTCCTCCAGCTTTATATACTGAGCATGATATCTTATGGTATGAAATATTCCTTTGGTCAGTTAGGGTCAGCTGTCCTTGCTATGTCCCCTCCTAACCTTTTGTGCACTCTCTGCCTTCCTGTTGGCAGGCCAGCTTAGCAACAAATAAAACATCAATGTGTTATCAACATTACTCTCATACTAAATCTAAAGCACAGCACTATACTACCTACTAGGAAGAAAATTAATTCTATACCAGCTGAAACCAGGACAGTGGTTGACTTGAGAGAATGTAACAGTATACAGAGCTCAGATTAATATTGCATTTACTATCAATATAAAGATGAGATACTATGTTGTCTGCAATATTCATTACTGATCTTTTTTTAAAACAAGTTTAAGCTGCCACATCACATTTAGCATGTGCCAAACATGGAAACTTGCACCAAACTGATATGCTCCCTAACAAAGAACTTAAGTAAAAACTGAAAATCACTCTAATGTAGCAGGTTACCATTGTTGCCTTCAGCAATTCATGGTAAATTACGAATCATTTCAAGTTTGAAGTTTAATTTTCTCTCCAATTCTTCATTATCATAATAATAACATTGTATTTCTTTTAATATGTACCATTTTTATCATTAAATAGAACACTGAATATGTATTCATTCACTTTTCTCTTGGTTTCAATTTTTTGTTTTGGTTGGTGGGTTTCTCCTCAGACACAAAAATTCCTGAGAAATGTGTATTTCTAGAATGTCTCCACTTAGTGCCATCAAAATAGCAGATAGTCTGACGTTTTCCCACTGTATTCATCTTTTAATTAAAAGTAATCACTTCAGATGACTTACCAGTGCCTAAGTTGAATCTGTCAAAAACATCACTATAATATATGTTTATCAGAATGCTGGAGATGCCGCAATCTGCCAAGACAAAGAATGAATCTAAAAGTTAAACTTTTTAAAGATAACACATTTCAATACCTAGTATTCAGTATCCAGAGCGATTCTAGAATATTAAATAAAGTTGATCTATTTTAGGGCTGCAGATATTTTTACCTAGATAGACAAAGACCTAGGACTCTAATTTCAGGAATAACAGTTTTAGAGACAGTGCAATCCAGTAACTATCTTACTGCACTAAGCCTGAGGATTCCTTCCTCCCCTTTTTATTTTTTTTCCTTTATTCTATAACTATATTCTGTGTGTAAGACAGCAGAAGTTACTTTTCGCTTTTCATCTTACCTGCACTTTTTTTAATCGGCCTATTAAGTTCAGAGCTCTTTAGGAAAGAGGCATTTTTCTGTATGTTTAGAAAGCTGCAGGCACAGTCTAAAGTCCATGTTCTATTTTTAGACAAATGTTCGACTGCTCTTAATTCAGTTCGCACTGTTTGATGCCTGGTGTTCCTTTATAGTTATCTTCTGACTTTAAGATCCACCACCTCTCCTCAACCAAATGACACCAAAATTTATTCTGTTCCTGTTAGTCAAGTTTTCATGTATATGAGCTTAAACCACCCTTTGAACCTTACATTCCCTGAAAAAGAAGTTATTTGCAAACATTAATGTCTAACCCTAAGGCCTGAATCGGGATCTAATAGTAACTATTTTTGCTTATCTAAGTGTACTACAAAGTTATAGAATTATCTATATTTCTTCTTAGATCGTTTAAAATGAATTTTGAGATGCTTAGGAACAGAAAAAGAAATGCACTTTTATCTCTAATTGAAAAGAAGAAAAAGAGGAGTATCTACTAACACCATTTTTGTTCCCGTAGACAATATTAATTCATATCCCAAAGGACTTCCTCTTAGCCATGGCAGCAACATTTTAATCATATGTAATTCTGACATGCTAGACATGCAACATAAAATTATCAAAATTTCCAGTTTCACTGATAAGTTCCTTAAGTAACAAGTTTCATTATCCACTTTAGCTCTAAGAGATAAAAGTACATTTAACTAACATACAAAAGTTGGATTATTTAGGTTTTTTTGGTTTCCTTTACGCTGCTGCTCAGACTAAGAAGTAATTTTCCTTATTGTCACTAGCTTTCAAAGAATGAAAAGTGTCAAAGCATAAAATTTAATCATAGAGCATCCAGGTCTCCTTCTCTTTAGAAATGGTTATTTTTCCTTCAAGTGTATCTATTATCTTCTTTCTTTATGTATCAAACATTCACTTTGCTAATGCTTTTTCCCTATGTGACTTTAATATCATCAAATCTTAAACTAAGTAAAACTGAGTCTCGACAGTGATTACATTTAAAGTATCAAAGAAGAAATTCAGAGTTCCTGGAAGTGTGTTAATGACTGATTGTCATCTTATTTTTTATATTTAAAAATTTGCTTTATAGGGTAATTTTCTGTCCTCTGAACCTTACAAAATTGTAAATGGAGACCACAACAGAATAAACAAAACCAATTCCCTGGTATAAGACATGTCAGAAAAAGATTTCGAGAGGGAACTTCTATGAGAATAAAATACTGCCAAATAAAACTGCTTTAATCACAAAAGAAGTAAGAATCTCATATGGAGTCTGAATGGCAACTAGATGATTCAGTAAAAATTCACAAAAAAACCTGATTGCATTGCTGTCGCTACGGAAGACCAAAAAAGAAAGTTCACACATCAGAGATAAGAATCAGAGAAACTGACTTACAGGACCATATTGGCAGGGGATATTTCAAATAGGTAAGTGGATGAATAGTAGTCATACTGGCTAATTTAGCAGGTTTATAACTATGTGTTAATCTGATTGGCACTATGCAATTTTTGTCACTAAATATGAAAGCAGGTATCTTGTTAGTTGAAAATGTAATTAACGATCACATTACTAAGCACCCTTATTAATGATTAATCCCAATTGTATAATTTCCTAATTTGTCACAATTCATTTTGAAAATATAATTTTCTTCTAAGGTGTGTACATGTGATTTAATGTTTAGAATTTTTAATATCAAGCTTGAAAGAATGCATGACATGCCAGCTTCACACTCTAAAATTTTCTTTGAAGCGATTAATCTAAATAGTTAATTACTACTTAGACCTGCATGAATATGGTTTCAGTTAACTTCCAAATGTATCCATTAATATAATTATTGATACAATATTTATTTTTTTCAAAAATATAAGTCCAAAACCTTTTACATATAATATAAATATTTATGTTCTTATCTTTTAATAAAGTGCTTGACAGCAATTTACTTAGAATTATTCATTTTGGAACTGGAAGTTAACATGTCAAAAAACTCCTCAGACCTCCTTCTATGCCACCCTCCTTTTCCCACACAGCTACACAGATGTGTATAAGAAAGGAATTGCTTCAAAAGTATATACTGAAAATAATTTCTAGAAAAACATTATTTGTTTCTTTTATGCTATGATCATGCCTGTACCCTTAGGACTTATATGTGTTTACTGTTGTACGAACATAAAAGGAAAGAATGTCTCTATCTCAGTAGATTTAAAACTGATATAATCATAACATAAATGACAGGAGGAGAGAGATCTAAGCTAACAGTCTAGATTGCCTATGGCATAATTAATTTCATTTTTATATATACCTTACAAGTAAGGAAAATCCCATTTCAAGAGTTGGATTGCAGGCATTTAAATGTAGACATCTATCTACATTAAAGTTATGTCTATTAACAGTGAACAAAAATTAAAGATAATGGAATTGCAAAAGCTGTTAAGGATTTAAGGAGTAGATTCCAAACTTCATTGAGTGTGTGTGTGTGTCTCTGTGTGGACACCACACTCCTGTAGTGAGGAGAGCACATTACATCTTTTCTTCACCTCATTCAACTCTCTAATTGGCAAAGCAAAGTAATCTTACAGTTGGCTAATCATTTCAGGACATCAGTGTAACTGAAGAATACAAAGTAAAGCTTTAAACTCTTAAAATTAATTCGTCAGACTCTCCTATATCTGTTTTAAACACTCCACATCTCCTGTAGAAGAATATAATTTCACTCTAAGACGAATTTATGAGGAATTCATTTTTCAAACATGAACTTGTAAAATTTACTTCCTGCACCAAATTATTTCTGGTCATACTCAGAAGGTCAGGTCAAGTTGGACAGGGCTTTGAGTAACCTGATCTAGTGAAAGATGTCCCTGCCTATGGCAGGGGTAGGGAACTAGATGATATTTAAAGGTCCCTTCCAACCCAAACCATTATGCATATCAATATCTTTTCTTACTTTCAAAAATCATAGTTTTAATCCTCTATTGAGAGTAGCATACTTCTTGCTTGTAGGTGTACATTTTGTCTTTTTTAAAGAAATCAAGTATTTGTTGCTGTCGGAGCAATATAAATGACTGCCTGACCTAATCATCTGATTTATTAAGCATGCCTTTATCTTTCCAAAGCAATATCATTAGTATTCATATGGCATAATACTTAAACCAAAGCCAAACAAATACATTTTAGGTCTAGAAGAAAAAATTTTATTGTAAATCATAATTTCACAAGAAATCTTCCTAAAACTGTTCTTACTACTTTAAAGATTTTAACGTGATTGACACAGTTATTGTAGCGTTAAATTTTTGCAAACTGCTAATTTATGTGTCTTTGCCAAATGCTTTGTAATTTACCTTTGCTGCTGTTAGATAAGATAAAGATTGATCTGCCTTTTTCATATAAAGAACTTCACAGTCCTCATGCATTTTGAAAACATACTGAGTAATTCCCCTTGTTCCTTTAATATTCCAGCTATTTCTGAATTTGTCAGACTGACAGGCTGAAATATTAATAGAATGAACATTAATGGAAAAAAAAAATCACTGGTTTTTTTTGGGAAATGCCTTAAGTTACTTTGAAAGTTACAATTTAGGTAGGAAAAGTGGCGGGGGGGCGGAGGGGCGGGGGAGGAGGAAGGTACTATTTTTGAAGAACATTCAGACAGGAGGACGCAATTGCAGTGACTGTCCTCCATGGGCATGAAGTATTTTTGTTCAGATGGGAGAGTTTTGTAGTTATATTTGGACAGTAAGAACACAAGGCAGCGTACCCCAAGAAGAAACATCATTTATGGAACAGGTTCTTCTGAACCAGGAAAAAATAATTAAAAGATAGAGATACAAAAAATACAGAAATTAGAGGAAATCCATAATTGCAGTCTTGAGCAAAAGGTGCTTTCAACTTTGAGAAGTAGGAGAAAACAAACAAACAAACAACACCACCACCCCCCCATCCAAAACTTCATGCAGTTAAACTGCTTGAAGTAAACAAAAACATTCCAATATCTGCTCTGTAGGAGGAATGAGTTCCCATCAAAGCCAGAAATGTATAGTTACACAGGAAGCTTACTTACTATCTCCCATCTCCCGAAAATGAAGTAGTTCTTATATTTTTTCACCAATTTTGTTTTAATGCACAGCTCTCCCTCCAGGACACCCAGACAAACAGTCTAAAAGGCCTATTGGTACAGCTACATGCAGTTTTCACAATCTGGACAATACACTAATGCTAGAGAAACTCCTTCTAACATCAAATATTGTACATGAGTAAATACATATATGTACAAAATATACTGTAAAGGATGCATGACACCAACCAATATAGCAATAATGGTTGGCCCAGTATTTACAATGTAGAGATTATCTGAGGGAATTAATATGACTAAACTTGATGAAATGGCACAAGACCCTGTGAAAGGAAATGATTTCTGAAATCAGGCAAACAACAGCCACTCACATTCAGTCATCATTAAATTTTGAAATAATTTGAAAAATCTATTACTATACATCATGATTATTCTGATCAGAAAGAAGCTGTGATCTTCTTAATTAGGAACTTGTGATATATCAAGTAACTTCTAGCTAGGGTCTGGCTGGGATAGAATTAACTTTCCTCATAGTACCCCACAGAGTGCTGTGCTTTGCACTTGTGGCTGGAATGGTGTTGATAATGCACCAAAGTTTTGGCTGTTGCTCAGCTGTGCTCACACAGCATCAAGGGACATAGCTGGGACAGCTGACCCAAACTGCCCAAGGAGATATTCTATACATCACACTCAGCAATAAAAGCTAAGAGAAAAGAGGAGGAGGGTAGGCAAAGTAACCACAATGTGTACTGAGGCTCTGCTTCCCAGGAAGTGGCTGGACATCGCCTCTTGATAGGAAGTAGGGAATAAATCTTGGTTTTGCTTTGCTTCTGCATGTGGCCTTTTTTTCCTGTTAAACTACATTTATCTCAGCTCATAAGGTTTGTTTTGTTGTTGGGTTTATTTTATTTTATTTTATTTTAGTTTAGTTTAGTTTAGTTTAGTTTAGTTTGGTTTGGTTTGGTTTGGTTTCTTTTGGTTTGGTTTATTTTGGTTTCTTTTGGTTTGTTTGTTTGGTTTGGTTTGGGTTTTGTTTGTTTGTTTTTAATCTCATTTCCTGCTCCTGTACTGTTAAGGAGGGCAAGTGAGAAAGCATCTTGGTGGGCACTTGGATGATAAGCCAAGGTTAATCTACCAGAAATGGTAAGTCTTTAGTTCTCATGGTATGAGAGAAGATCCCGAGAATGTATCTCAGTTTAACCATGCATTCATAAATCAGAAGATGGGTCAAAGTATTCCTACATTCCTACATTCTTTACGTTCATTTCCAGTAGTGGAATAATTTCTCAGAATTTGTCAGGATTTATCCTAATTAGTTCTGCTTTTCCAGTGACTACTTTTGCAAATAGCTGAGAGAAAAACTAAGGAAAAGAGTTTTTCATATCTATGAATCTTAAAAATCAACAAATATTTATACGATAGCAAATTATTTGGAGCATTGAACAGAGATCAGCAGATCAAGCAGCTGATGTGCCAGCACTGATGCTTTGTAAAATTCCTGAATTGCATTTCTGATGAGATTTTATTGCATTTCCAGCACCAAAAGTCTCCATAGCAATGCATTTTGGAGTTGTCATGGTTCTGATCCTGATGCCACCATCAGTGAGTGGCGTACCTTCTCCACATGGCATGGAGTAGAAATTCCAGTTTAGTTTCCTCCCAATAAACCAACACTCCAAAAACATTCTGCATACTGAGCCAGCATGCAGGAAGTAGGGGTAGTCAGGCTTTCCTTAAAAGCTAGAATATCACTCTGAACTAAAAACCTGGTACACATGAGGACAAAGAGTTTCAGGTATATTGTTAGTGTTTATTGCTAGTTCTAACTGTAGGAACCCTCTTCCAGAGAAATACAGGTAAAGAAATTGCTAAGCAGGATATATAGGGTGAGTTATGTGCCAGATAAAGGCATCCATAAAGTTGAAACATAAAGAGGATAAACACTAAAAATAGTCAGTGGAAGACAATAATGTAGGCATGAGCTTGAAGTCTTTTTTTTTCACAGATTTGATGCTTAAAAAGGGATTTAATTTCCTGGCATGAAAGTCATCTCAATTCTATGTGTCTAAGGAATCTTGTGTTTTTACACTGCTTGCTTCTTAAACATGATAAGTGATGGTAGTTTCAATTATCAGTGTTTATATGATTATATTTTTTTTGTAATTAGAATTTCTGTAGTTCTGAAACTCAAACAATATGAGGTAGGCAATATCATATGGAGGAGATTTGAGTGGAACCACAAATAGATATGACAGTGCTTCCTTGACCTTGAGTGACTAGAGAGGAAGGACAACAACAGAGCACATCATCTTACTCTCAGGATCTCACACTGAACAGTGTAAGATGATTTTTCTAAGTAGCAGAGCAGAGTGCTCTGTTCAGCCTTCTTTTTTGTTGTCACTGTGTTTTGAAGTTACATCAGCTTTCAGAGGGTATCCTAAATTTGATTATCCTTCACATTTTGCACATTTTTTACTCCTGAAATAGTTTGAACTTCTGACCAGACATTTTGTCTGTTTTGACTTTACAGTTCTGATGGTTTAACCTTGGCCAGCAGCTAGGCCCCACACAGCCACTCGCTCACCCTCCCACAGTGAAAGAAAAGTAAAAGTGAGAAAACTCGTGGGTTGAGATAAAGACAGTTTAATAGGTAAAGCAGAAGTTGCATTTGCAAGCAAAGTAAAGTAAGGAATTCCTTCACTACTACCCATTGACAGGCAGATGTTCAACCATTTCCAGGAAACCAGAGAATCCATCATGTGTAACAGTTTCTTGGGAAGACAAATGCCACAACTCTGAACATACTCCCCTTCCTCCTTCTTTCCCCAGTTTTATTGCTGAGCATGATGTCATACATGACAGAATATCCCCTTCATTAGTTGGGGTCAGCTGTCTTGGTTGTGTCCCCTCCCAGCTTCTTGTTCAACCCCAGCCTACTTGCTGGGGGGGTGGTGTGTGAAGCAGAAAAGGTTCTGAGGCTGTGTAAGCACTGCCCAGCAGTAGCTAAAAAATCATTGTGTTGGTCAACATTGTTTTCAGCACAAGTCCAAAACATAACACCATACGAGCTACCATGAAGAACATTGACTCTATCCCAGCCAAAACCAGTACAACAGTGAATCATTATTTCTAAGAAGCTGAGACAGTAGCATTGTTCAAACAGCCAGCAGAAGTCACTGATACAAGACATCTGGTCTTCAATCTTCATTATAGACAGAGGCCATTCCTAATAACAAATTTATCTTTTATGTGACAATGTAGAATATGGTTATGTAAAATGTGGCCATTTAATTATCAGGGTGCACATTTACTTGTATAAATTCAAAAGGGAATTTTCATGATTTTTTAAAGACATAATCGACAATTACAAACAACAAAAAGAATTATCAAAATGAAATTTGAAGAATCAGTGTTTTCCTGTTCATTTTATAGGTTGTGTATTTACATAAATGAAACTGAACTATTCTGCACTTGAATTGCCTGTTCCCAGCCTCTCTTCCCTCTCTATCAAGCTTTATTCTTGTCTTGACATATTGAAAGTCACTAGGATGAGTTATTACTCAGTGAAGTGACAGTATATCTTAAACTCTCCTGTTCAATAATAGCATAGAGGAGACAGAGGAATCTAACAAAAAAAATTAAACACAGATGCCAGTTTGGCAGAAACATAAATTCCAGATGTAAAAAAGTCTTAAGCTTCCTAAACATGTGAGAAGACTTCTATTTTACAAACTGGGGATCACTTTAACCTGAAACTGTTTTTTAGTAAACCTCACAAAAGAAAAGGAAACTCAAGGGTATTCTGTTTTTACAGGCACTTAAGAAGAGGGAATAAATATTGCAGAATATTCCCAAACCCTTAAATGCAAATAACAAATAATGCTAGCTAAAGAAAAGAAAATAGATTTTCAGTACCTGAGGGTTACAACATCAGACATTAGAAACATGATCTTTCATATATGGTCAATAAAAGTCTGCATAACAAACAAAAATCTCTCTAAGGAGAAAATATTTTTTTCCTGAGGAACCAATACACAACAAATGAGGTACAAAGATTAAGATGTATTGTTAAGTCCTATTACACTGAGGGGAAACATAAATAAACTCTGTAAGTCTGTCAGATTTAGAAAAGTCTTTGAGGCTGGAAGCAACACAAACATGATGGGTATGAGGTCACAGTGCTAGCTGTTATGTGATAAGAATTTAAAAATAAAATAATATCTCAAATGTCATTTTTCTTTTTCTTTTTTGTTTTATTTTCACTTTTGTAGACTAGCTGAGCTCATAACAATGAAATGCTAGAGAATGACCCACTTGCATATTAGATAGACAGTGAAGCCAAGAATTATAATACTTAAGTACCTTAGGTAAATAACACAGGAAATATACCAGTGAGCATGAGTATTCTTTATTTCATCTGCATATTGCATTTACATTTACTTCAGCAGAATATTTAAGAATGCCAGTCTAAAATGTATATCACTACTCTCCAGCAAAGTGTTTGCAATCTTTTCTTCCAACACATAAATGCTTCCAATGTCTTCCCATTAATTAAAGCTAGGGAAAAAACAGTGTTTGATTTAGACAGCTGAAATGCAAAAAAAAAAAAAAATAAAATTTTTTTTTACTTTCTCCATAATTATTGTTGCTTTTGCTCTCTTCTTCTTCAAAATGAGAGGAAAAATAATGTAATGAAACATGAGATATGACTCACAGTAGTATTACTTTTCAATTTTAATTACATTAATCTCAACTTTAGGAGTAAAATTACTGATATTTAAATAAACTAGAAAGAAAATATTATCCTACACATAATGATTAGAGTGCTCAGCTCTGATGTCAAATAATAAAGTCTACTTACAAATCTGCTGTCTTCTGCTTTTGACCAGAGTTGAAATTGGCACCACCTCATCAACAAAATACTATAACCCTTGGTTTCTGGAATTAAAATTTGAAAGACTAATCAGGAGGTTTATTTAATACACTATATCTCTGGAACATACCCAAAACATTAAATCTGAACTGTATTTTTATGATCTGATTTTTTAAAAACACTTAGAACCATAGGAATTATTTTCTCAGTTTGCTTAATCACATGAATTGCAGTTTAGTAGTTTTTTATTAGTTTGCTTCAAAAATGTACTTTATATGAATATATTATTTATCAGGGAGAAAAGCATCACAAAGTCCTAACTGTAGTCACACACACAAGGATGTTCAATTAATGTTTAATTATTTAGTGATGTTTAACGTGACTACTATCAGTGAATATTACCATTTTCTATCAGCCTAGAAGACAGATACTCCTGCAGGAGTCCTTTATGGCAATCTATCCATACACACTGTAGCAGTTGCACCTGCCACGATAAGGTTCCAGGTTTTCAACACAGCAGCTGCTGGCTCTTTCGCACCTTGTTTTTGTGCCTTTTGTGCCCCACCATGGCTGGAGTCACATATGCACTTTGATTAGGCGCCAACAGTCATGTCCTCCCTCCTTATTCCAGGGCACAGTCACTGCAGTCACGTACACTCCCTCAGTTGGGGAAGAAGAAGCAGGACCCCTGGGCAACAGAGTCCTCAGCCAATGAGGTGTCCCAGGCCCAGAGAAGGTTCTAGACTATGCCCTTGTATGACCATGGCTCAGATCTGACCAGGTTATAAATGGAGTCGCTGCCGAAGAACCCCTTTGGGTGGTCTTCTCAGGGCACTGGGACTATGATCAGAACCTCTTCCCTTAGATCATGGACAGCATCTAAGGAAACTTCCCAATATCGAGAGCCCTCACCTCACCATGAGGGGAGTGATTATTTCTTCTGGATAAATCCTTGAGTGAGCCCTTGCCACCCTCTAGGGAAGTGATTATTTCTTCTGAGTACCCTTGAGTAAGAGAGTTCTTTTCAGAGTGCGTGCGTGCCTACTTTGGATCATTATTCTTGCATGTTGTTGTGTAGTAACAGTATCCCAGACTGGTGTATTGAACCAGCAGTTTGTTAAATGTTGTCAGAGTATTCATTGATTTTGGAGTAACCCTGCTTTTCATCAGTTCCTGTTGTTTGCTTTTGGTCTGTCAGTTGGATTTGGTTTCAGTTGCAAATTAAAGTTGGTTTAAGCTTATCATTTACTTGGAGCCATTTTGGGGTGCCTCCATGACACAAATGCACATGGATACTGAAAACTATTATAGAAAACTAAACCAGAGAAGCAACAACATTAGATATCAAGGGATCTTCTTGGAGCCTGAATAGATCCAGTCTGCTTCAATTTCATTAGGAAAAAAAGGTACAAGTAGAGATACTCTGCACTTGAAACCTAGCTAGGGTTTCCTGACATCCAGATCTGATATAGTTTGGGGTCTGCAAAGTGGCACATTTTAGTACGTTTGGGTTGTTCACCTCAGGTAATGTCTGTATCACTTTCTGTGTCGTCTTTCAAGTCTGAGGAAATACATATTCTCAGTTCAGGAAGAGAGATCTTTCAGAGCATTAAAGACTTCCAGCTTCAGAGATGATCTTACACACCATGCTTATCTAAATAAATAATATGCACCTTAAGTTTTTGACAGTGATCATACAAAGCATTCATAATGCAAATATTCTTTTCCAAGAAGACCCTCTTCTTTCAGTCTCATACTGTAAATGAAAGGAAAATAAATCTGAAAATTATCGAGAGGCAGGATCTGGGGAAAAAAAAGAAAAAGGAAAAACACCTCTTCAACTGATGCTACAGTTCTTCCAGTAACTGCATGTTCTACCTGTGTGAGTCTGTGGCAAACTCTCATCAGCCTTTAATAAAAAAGGTGAAGGCTGAAGATCCTGTCCACCATGCAACTTTTTTTGATAAGAAACAACTGAGAAGTCATATTAAAATTTCTACACATAAAATGAACAAGTGAGAAGATGCACTCTTTCCTCCCTTACTGCTGGAGTTCCACAGACTTCTTTCTGAATTTTCCTTTCTCTACACATTTTCTATTTGAAGTATGACTTTGAGCATTGGGTCCTGCCAATGTTTCTGAAGTTAAAAGAGAAATGAGCAACAGGTTAGAGAGGACTGGGATTTTTGCTTAAAAATGTTTCCAGAGTTACATTTTTATTAGGTTAGTAAAGATGATCAGGTGGATGGAACATCTGTCCTATGAGGAAAGGCTGAGAGAGTTGGGGTTGTTCAGCCTGGACAAGAGAAGGTTCCAGAGAGAACTTATTGTGGCCTTTCAGTACTTAAAGGAGGACGATAAGAAAGATGAGGACAGACTTTCTGGTAGGGTCTGTAGCAACAGGATAAGGGGTAATGGTTTTAACTAAAGAAGGGTAGATTTTGGAATATAAGGATTTTTGGATATAAGGAAGAAATTTTTTACATTGAGGGTTGCACAGGTTGCACTGTGCACTGGCACAGGTTGCCCAGAGAGGTAGTAGATGCCTCATCCCTGGAAACATTCAAGGCCAGGCTGAACTGGGCTCTGAGCAACCTGATCTAGTTGATAATGTCCCTGCTCATTCCATAAAACAGAAATTACTTTAGTTACCTGTAGATGTGTTTGAATTATATTTAAATACAATGTATCTCATTCTCATATCTTACAGGACACTGTGTGTGGTGCTAATAAAAATGATTGAACAATGTGATATCTCATACATAAATTTGGGCATACGTGTGGGGTTTTTTCTTTTTTTTTTCTTTTACTTTTTTTTTAAGAAAAAAAAAAAAAGGACAGCTAATCTATGTATAATCCTTCATTGAAATTAAATTCTGGCATTATGCGACAGGATCATGTTTGGAATTAACGTAAATCTTGGTATAGGCAAACCAAATAATTACTGCAGTCTTCTGATCCATCTTAATGTTCACACTCATTAACTAAGATTTAGACATAAAGCAACCACTATCATTCATTTGGTGAGGATTAATTCACCGAAGATAATAGAAAGCACAGTGGCAGTGGACTGACATTGCTAAGTTTTCAGGGTACAATTCAGGTAACTACTTAAAGGAAGACTTCCTGATAAAGCTGCCATCTTTAATGAAGTCAGGAATAAATACTTAGGGCATGAAATGTATATAAATGTCATCAGTATCTTGATTCAATTATCTGCAATGTTTAGCAATATGAAGGCTTTGAAATTAGGTGATACTGTTTATTGTATTTTGAGGTCTAAATTATGAGGAAAACCACAGTTGATACATTAATAGCTATTTTATTGGTGGCCTCATTCTTAAGATGTTAGAACTATCTTCTCAAAAAAATGAAAAATTTTATGTTTGTGGTATTGGAGAAATATCATATTGTCATAAAGTATGCTGACCTGGTAAAGTTGATTTCAGGAACAACACATTCTTTTGTCTGTTTCAGGTGGGAAAAGAAACATACATTTCCTGGAGGACACTTCAAAATTATAGTTTCTCACCAATTATGGTAGATAGTTGTCTGAAATACAAAGTTCTGTTTTATCCTGGCAAAGAATTTAGGGAAATTAAATGAAGTCTTCTAAAGGTGGAATGGATCAGTAAAGAGAATACTCTTCACAGACTTCAGAAACAACATTTTAATTCCTGCTTTATTAAAGACTTCTTGTGATTAGAGATTACCTGAAATTACAAAAATAAATACTTCTGAATCAGATTTTTTTTAAAAATTAAAAATCAGGATTTGGTTTCATTCCATAGCAATATTTTTCTCCATTTGAAGGAAAATGAAAATAATTTACCAGCTCATTAGGGTGTTCTGCAACACTAAAGTGAATGGAATTTTGCTCTTTTCTCTCATAAAAACTAATAGCTATTCTGGTAGCTACCAAACTATATTTAAATAATCTTATTTGTAAATTAACTAGTTTACTGCTAACAACTCATTAAAACACCCACAATTACAGAAACATCGGTATTTATGAGTTTATGCCATCATGTGGATGTTGAATTATAAATCTTTAGCTTTTTCAAGCAGGGAATCTGTTATAGCATCACTTTTTTTTTTTTTTTTTTTTTTTTAATTTAATCATACACTTGCCAGGTGTTGGACTTTGTCTTTTCATAAGATTCCTGTCGATGCATTTTCCCAGCCCTTTTAGGATCCTCTGGGTGGCACTGCTATCCTTCAATGTATTGACTCATAACCTGCAGCTTGGTGTCATCTGCAAACCTGATGCCAGCACACTCTATTGCCTCCTGCAAGTCTTTGATAATAATGTTAAACAGAACAGGTACCAGCATAGAGCCCTATGGTACCCCACCTGATTCGAAGATCATTAATATTTTATTTCCATTCATACTCTGAGTTTAACATTTCATGTAAAGTACACTTGTTTTACTGTTAGCTTTTTGGCATATTAAATGATTTCTTCAGGAAAAAAAATGGGAAAACACATAGATGTATGGATGCAAAACAATAAACTTTTTTTTTCTTATTTAAATATGTGAGCTTCCCTCTCTTGTGACATTTTTAACCACACAAATAGCTGAAAATGGTTATGGTATGCAATGATCTTCTACAAATACAAAATATATATAAAATGGATCTGAATTCTTGTATTCCTCTCTGGATTAAAATTTATAATTGCCTTGGGGGAAAAAAAAAAGAGACAAAGCAATGTTTTATCTTTCCTTGTTAACCTCTCCTGGTTTATTAAATGAAATCAGCATTTCTAGGTGATACTTTCTGTGGTTCAAACAACAGAAGAACTAGCTTACCCTTCTTTCTGATGTGAATTACAAAGAAATAAATTGCTTATATTCTTCTGTTTTACAAAATGCTGAACATTTCCAGTTCAATATTGTGTGTATGTACTTATATTTACATATAAATATAAAGGAACATATGCATGCATGTATTCACACTAAATATCTGCCACATAATTTGGTTTAGAGAACATAATGAGTTGCAATACATTTGTATATTGACTTTCCCTGTAATTGTGGTGCTGTAATTGTAGGCAATGAAATAAAATCCTGTTGTGGTGCAAATGTTACCAGGTTTGGGTTTTTTTTTTTTGCATGTAAATTAAATTTTACAACTCTGGATTTATCTAAACCACAGATGTGGATTTCCTTTGTTTTACCCGTATTCAATTACTCATGCTTGTACAGAGATTAACAAGAGGTATATTTATATTTAGAATTTATGGTAAGACAGCATACGCCTGAATCTCCAGGCCTAGATATGTAGCCTGGTGGGCAACAACTGTGTACTTCAGCCAGTTCTAAGCACACAGAAGTATTGCCCATCTCCACCCTGTCCCTATTTTCTGTGGAGAAGAAATCTAAGTCCGTGGTTCGGATGAGAACTATGATGTCACTGGGTGCTGGTAAGACTTGTTGGTAAATTAATAGGCTAGTGAAGACATATCAAAGTCTCCACATCTTTTATATTTATTCATTTATTTTTCCTCTGGATCACAAATCACTTTGCAACTTATTTAATGAAGGCTTCCTAATATAAAATACATCATACCTATGATAAGCACTCTGTTCTGCCAGTCTGCCTTTTGCTTCCATTTGGAAGCTTTTGATTGGAAAAATTTAGGTTGCAGACATCCAAAAAAATATTTACCTTAGAAGGATAAAAATCAAACTGAAGAACCTGAGACATTAAAAAATATTTTTTCAGTAAGGAAATTGACAGCTCTGGAAACAGTTTCTTATTAGACAGAAGTTAATAACATCCATCTAGTTCTAGCCAAAGGTCCATCTAGTTCAATTGTGGATTGATTAGAAAAGAGTATAAGGACATAGAAAATACTGAACTATGCATCCGTAAATATTTTTCCAACTTTCAAAACTTAGCAGTTCAGAGGCTCCCTAAACTAGAAGTATCTTTGTATTTAATAGACCTCTGTGAATTTCTGTTAATTTCCCAAACCCTTTTTTATGTCCATGTGGAATTTTAGTCTTCACAATACCCTATAGCTAAGATATTAATGAATTAACTTTGCATTGTATAGACAAGTCTTGCCTTTTGTTTGTTCTCAAACTTCCATTTGACAGTTTCCCACAAATTCTAATGTCATTTCTTGGGAGTGCCATTCTGCTGTAATCATTTTCACCTCAATTTGTCATTCTGAACAACTTTAATAATATCTTTAACAAAAGAGGTGGGGAGAAAAAACAAACAAACAGGAAGAACTGGTATTGGGGAAGAATTAAATATTATAAGGAAAGCATTTTCTCTGAGAAAAATTTCAGCTGAAACATGATTTTGGCCAATGGTTCAATTATTTTTTATATGATCCTCCTCTCAAACTGCATGGCTGCAGTAACAAGCTTCAATTCTGGTGCTTTAAGGATATCCTCTCCTCAGTATTTTTTCTGCCCTATCTCTTCTGCATGCGTCAAGTAAGCCGTAAGGAATTGAATTTGTTAGAATAAAGCAGGCATTCAAATAATTATTTATTACTTTGAAGTTATGATGCTTTACTGGTACAGAATTATAATATATTCTTGTTCATGACAAACTACAGGTATCCAAGTATATCATGTGCAGAATGGAACAGTGTGTAGAAAAAGGTAATATTTTTTCTCCTTTCAGATCTTGATTCTTGCTGTTCTGAAACATTATGACTTCATGAACTTCACAGGAAAGATATCTTATGAAGAAAATAATTTTGTTAGCTAAGGAACAGCGAACAGCCAAAAATTGCTGTTGCACAATAGGTTAGGAGAAGGCATTACTAATCTAAGGACAACAACACAAAAAATGTCCCAGCTGCCTATCAGCAAATTCAATTACACTAACATAAAACAGCTTACAGATGCAAAGCTAAGAAGGAGTTTATATTGCTCAGGTGTTTTTTTCATACTTGCCTTTTCATGGATCTTTACCTGAATTTGATGAGATAGGACTAAAAGAAACATCAAGTATTCACAGGCAGACAACATATATTAAAAAAAAATGAAATTGTTCTGCATATAGTAGCTTACCCAGCAGATTGTCACAGTATGCACTCTCATTAGGAAGTCTGCTTGAAGCTTAGATTCCTGGCATAAGGTAAAAATGGGATATCCAGGTGATGGAGGCTAGACACAGGTATTTATCTTTATACTAAACTGTTTTTCAAGTAACTGTGAAGTCTGTAGATCTTTCGTAATATATAGGTACTTACAGTTATTTTTAGATATTTTCAGACACACTTTTTGAGTCGTCTTTATACTAGCTATTGATTTGCTCTGTGTTAACAGAAAGCTGACTTTTAGGGATGGCAGAAAAAAAAAATAGGGAAAGCTGAACATTTTGGGAATTGTTATATAGATGTATGCATTTGAGTTAATTTCCAGCCTTCCAAGGTAGCAATGGCAATTTGTATCATTTACTTTATCTTGTTAAGAAAGCCAGTTTCTCAAACTATACCAGAATTATACAGTGTGTGGAAAAGACTAAAACTGCTATTTATATAAAAGAATGAAACTGATAGCTATGAAAGACAGAAGGAGAAGGAGAGGGGAGGAAAGGAGGAAGAGAGGAAGAAAGGAAGAAACAAGCAATGCAAGCCAACAAAAGAATGAAATGAAGACTACAGGAGTCTGGCTTTCTCAAGCTGAAGCACAAGACAGGATAAGTAGTGCCTTACCTGGAGCCCATTTCTCAAGCATGATACTTCTTTTTTAGATGCCTCCTACCATTACCATGAAAAAACCTATTATTGTATCTACCAAAAATGAATTTAGGTACACACCCTGATCCTCGCAGTGGCAGGTGACAGATGTCCTGACAGCAACAGTAGCCCAGAGAACCCATTGAGAATATCATGCAAGGAAAAAAAGGGGAATTAAAAAAAAAAAAAAAAAAAAAAGAAAAAAAGATGGACTGTGAAAAAGAACAAACAAACAAAGCCAAAACATTCATTTTTGCAGAGGATTCAATGCAATATTTTTTTCCAATAGAATTTTTGTGTAAAACTCTGTCTGATAAAAATTGCTCTGTCAAAAACATTATATGATCAGACTATAATTTTTTTAACCTCTTTAAAAAAAGTGATACATCTTCACTGAATCCATGACAAGTCAGCAGCATAATTCCCCTGTAAGTGAATTTATATTATTAAATTTCTTAGCTGTCACTTGAGTATCTCACACTTATTGTATATTTAATTTTTATTATTGGCTGAGGTTTTATTTCGCTTTGTACAAAAGCTCCAAGCAGCAACAAAAAGTAAACTATCCCTTACAAATAAACATCTACCTGACTGGTGTGTTCTAAAGTAAATTTATATTCATATCCCCCAGCTAAGCAAAGTAAGCATAGATGAATCCCATTACAAAACAAACAAACAAGTCCAAAGTAACTTCTGCACATTTTCATTCACTTTACAAATTAATCCTATGTGCTCAGTTTTACCTTAATAGTAATCAGCTGATATTTAGCATGTTGTAGATGAACGAGATGTATATCTGTGGGTAATCATGTTTAAAACATCACAGCACATGCTTGCAATCAAAGCCATTGATGTTTTGGACAAAATAGACAGATTTGCCTTGCTCTTGGAGTTTGTGACTTTTTTTCTTTGAATGGTATATAGATGACATTTGTTCTAATTGATTGTTCTCAACAAGTATGTGTCCTGTTCTTTTTAAAGGATATGGATGAACAGCAGAGGAAGGTTGTCTATCTGTCTTCTCCTGTTGCTTTCTGGGTCAGGTAGAAGCACCTGCAAAAGAACAGAATGTTATGCCTTCACTGGAAGTAAAGAACTATTTTCAGGGTGTTACAGAGAGACACAGAAGGAATTTATAGCAGTTTCACTATTGAGGAGATCAGTAAGAAAATACATAGACAAGTCCCTTCCTGAAAACAAAACGAAACAAACACCTTGATTGTAATGTGCAAAGTATATTGAAAATGACATAAGTTTAAGACTGGAAGAAAACATTCAGCATGGCAGGGAACAGTCAGCAGAGCAGAGATTTGCACATAAACTCTTTAATCCTTATATTGTCTTATTATATGGGTCTGAGTTTTCTCATTGCCCTAGTTTGTGTTCAAATAAAACCTGGTATTAGGAGGTTAAAGGTCTTTCTGATGCTTTTGCAGTGAATGTTTATTAGCTTTTTAGGTGAGATCATAGGTTGTCCTTTGAAGCAAATCTTCCAATATTTCCACTTGCTATATTGGGTCAACATAAAAAATCAGACTTAGAGAACACAAAGAGGATTTCTCTTGGATGAAACCTAAGCAAAAGATGCTCTTTTGGAGTGCTCTTAATGTGTCGTATTGCTAATGGCCAGTTAATCTGTGGCATCCACCTAAAATTACTCTGTTACAAAAAAAGTGTTTCATGTGAATATTGGGTCATCAAAATCAATTATTTTTCCTTACACATCTGCTCCTATGGGGAGATACATTAACTAAGAATGTTTACTCTAAGAAAAGAGGTACCAGCAGATCCACCTCACAAAGGCTGCCATGTTAGGATCCAATCTTGCACCAGTCCTCCTATTCAGAAAACCAGGATCAAAAAGAAAGGAGAAGAGAATGTCTGCCAAAACTCCAGCTGTTCCAGTTCAAGTCCTGTGTCTCAGATGAAATCCACTTTCAAATACATTCTTAGCTAAGGTGCTACATTTGTCCCTGAAGTGCTAAAAGTTTGTTTATGGTGTTATACTCTGGTAATAGAATAGGTAAATAACTACACTCTTAACATACTGCAGCATGTTTGACCAAAGCATCAGAGACTTGACTCTGGATACCACGATCTTTTTGTAAAATAATTACACCCACTATGATGTCATGAACTAATCTTTATGGTTATGTCAATACTGCTAAATAGAAAAAGGCAGGGAATTATTTCTGGCCTCAGTTCTGAGGGGTTCTGGATGCTGAGAGCTAACCCATTATATGCCCAATTGCTTTGCAGAGATCTTTTGAAAAGGAGCCATGGGATAAACTAACGGTCAAGCAGAACGGCTGACTGGAACTATGTGCGTATACTCATTGTCAGTTTCTGGCTCCTCAGTACATCAGAGACATGGACATACTGCAAAAGAGTCCAGCACAGAGCCACTGAAGATGGCAGAGGGATAGAAATATGTCTCCTGTGAGGAAAGGCTGAGAGTGCTGGGAATGTTAAGCCTGGAAAAGAAAAGGCTCAGGGGGATATTCTCAATGTTGCCAAGAAGGCCAACAGCATCCTGGCTTGTATCAGAATAGTGTGGCCAGAAGGCCACGCAGCACTGGTGAGGCTGCACTTCAAACACTGTGTTCAGTTTTGAGCCCATCACTACAAGAAAGACATCGAGGGGCTGAAGTGTGTCCAAAGAAGGGCAACGAAGCTGGTGAAGAGTCTAGAGCACAGGTCTTATGAGGAGTGGCTGAAGGAACAAGTCGTTCAGTCTGGAGAAAATGAGGCTGAGGGGAGACCTTATCAACCTCTACAACTACCTAAAAGGAGGTAGTAGTGAGGTGAATGTCAGTCTCTTCGCCCAAGTGACAGGATGAGAGAAAATGGCCTCGAGTTGTGCCAGAGGGGTTTAGATTGGATATTAGGAAACATTTCTTCACTGAAAGGGTTGTCAAGCACTGGAACAAGCTGCCCAGGGAAGTGGTTGAGTCACCATCCCTGGAGGTGTTTAAAGGATGTGTAGATGTAGTGCTTAGGAGGGACATGGTTTAGTGGTGGGCTTGGCAGTATTAGGTTTACGGTTGGACTTGATGATCTGAAAGGTCTTTTCCAACCTAAATGTTTCTATGGCAATGTCTATAAACGCCTGAGGGGAAGGTGCAAAGAGGATGTGGCTAGTCTCTTTTCAGTGATGACCATG
The DNA here is from genome assembly GCF_036013445.1 of Caloenas nicobarica. Classification (NCBI taxonomy): domain Eukaryota; kingdom Metazoa; phylum Chordata; class Aves; order Columbiformes; family Columbidae; genus Caloenas; species Caloenas nicobarica. The sequence goes on along the minus strand of NC_088245.1, from coordinate 177,279,612 downwards.
ACAGGACCAGAGGCAATGGCTACGAACTGAAACACAGTATGTTCCGCATGAATATCAGAAAACGCTTTTTTGCTGTGATGGTGACTAAGCACTGGCATATGTTGCTCAGAGAAGTGAATTCTCATTTTGTGGAAATATTTGAAAGTTGTTTAGATGTGGTCCTGGGCAACTGGCTATAGGCAGCTATGCTTGAGAAGGGCCATTGAATAAAATTGTGTTGGAGCACATCCCCTGTGAGGACAGGCTGAGATAGTTTGGAGAGAGGAGAGGGGAGGGGCGGGGAGGGGAGAGGGATCTGAGGGGATGTTATAGCAGCCTTCTAGTACTTAAAGGAGGCTGTGCGAGCATAATGGAAGATCGACAAGGAGGATTGTACACACTCTCAAGTGATTTGCTGCTGAGGTCTAGAAAAATACATACATCATACTACTTGTTGTTTAGCCTTGTGTGCTTGGCAAGTACAACATCTGTGTTTAGGTAACATAGGCCTGTGATAGAGACACCCTATCAAACATACTTGAGATTCCTGCCCTGCTGTGGGAAACATCGAAGCACAGTAGAAACATACACCTGCATGAATCCTTGATATATAGGCAAAACCAGCAGGTTCAGAAACACTCTACGAAGGGCAAGTTCCGCAATGCCTGTGTTCCCAGTTGTGTGACTCTGCACAGGTGCTACTTCAAATCCCCTGGTTTGCAAAGTAATGAAAATAAATTTATTCTTTGCATTTCATCCATGGTTTTCTGGTTGTTCCTGCATCCTGCCTATGCCAGCTCACACAGAGCCCTACAGGAAAAATGGGGAGTGACTTTTTATCAGGAAGTGTAGTGACAGGATGAGGCACAATGGTTTTAAATAGAGAGAGGGTAAGTTTATATTAGATCTAAGTAAGAAATCCTTTACTGCAAGGGTGGTGAGAGACTGGAACAGGTTGCTTCAAGAATGCCCCATCTCTGGAAGTGTTCAAGGCCAGGATGGATGAGGCTTCGAGCACCCTGGTCTAGTGGAAGATGTCCCTGCCCATGGCGGGGAGGTTGGAACTAGATGATCTTTAAGGTCCTTTCCAACCCAAACCATTTTTCGATTCAATGATTTTTCATCTGTGATGCCCACTGCTGTTTTATTTAGTTTAATGGAATCTGGATATTAGAACCAGGCTCTTGAAAGGTATGTGGAATGTGAATAATTATAAATAGAAAAAATTAAAGATTGAAAAGAAATTGTAGACATATTGGGACACAGATATTTTTTTCCATGTGTAGAAACTCATTTACTTTTGCCCCAGCTGTAACCCCTAGTCAGTGCTAGAAATGCAATTGTGGGTTTTCAGATTATATGTAACAGGAATTATTTTCCTATTATGTTCTACATATGGATACACATGCATTTACCTGAGCAGTGTAGGGTTGGGGACAAGTGGTCAGCTGGAGGGAAAAGATGGGTAGAAGCTAGTTACACCCAATTTTCTGTTGTGAGATAGAGTAGATTGTAAGTAGTATAAAAAGGAATGTAAACATTGATCTAGTGAAAAAAGTATCTGGAATTGCTTAGAAGTTCAGTTCTATAATTCTGGCCACAGAGACATTTAACCAATATTTATTAACATTTTTTTTTTTCTTTTTTCTGCCAGAAAAATAGCTTTCAGAACTATATCCCAGCCTGTCGTCTGAAAGAAATACCTATAAACCTCTGTTTACTGTTAACATGTATAATCTCTGTGCTATGATTTAAATTATTATTAATGATTTTGCCTAGAGGATAGTTTCTGAAAAAGGATGTCACATACACCTAATACACTGACAAATACCATGAACATCTAGTACCAGGGCTTGATGAAGTAAATAAGGATTTCGTACTAGACTGTGTAAACTAACCTGCTCTTTTTTTCAATACTATTTCATATAAAAAGAAACAACCTTATAAGTAATAAAGCTGACCTAATTTTGATGCAAGAAAATCTATCACAAAGATTTATAGTGCTGCTATGCTTCAATCAACTCTGGAGTTAGCAATTTATAATCTTTTGATCTACTGAAACCAGTCTGGCACAGATCAAAACAACTAAACAAGAACTGCAGGGTACAAAAGTACTCCTTGTAGGAATTAATATAATAAAGATGATACATCATAGAGCTTTATTAAATATTGTAATAAAATCTTTGGAAAGGTGAAGGACAATTCCCAAGCGCAGCACAATCTGCTATAGTAGAAAACAAAACAAAACAAATATTGATTTATATTTCAAGCTCGAAACTTTTGCATTTACAAAAAGAAAAAAATACATTAAGATCTCGAGTTTCATAAACAGGTACCTCCAGGATCATATTTATGTTATAAACTGTGCCACTACGAAAACTATTATTATTTCTTAACCTATTCATAAAGTGTAGTAAAGGATCTATCTGCATTTCTGAGGGTACATCTGCACTGTATCCAAATGATATATGTTCACACTGCTCACAGCCTCTCTACATCAGACTGACTGCATACTACTACTTGAGATACCCAATATATTGTCCCTACTTAAATTTAAACAATTATTATTTTTGTGGGATGGTTTTGCTCCAACTGTTCAGAATGAGTGAAAGCTATTGCAAGCTTCCTGGTGCTCACAGGAAAACAGGAAACAAAAAGTGCATTTTGTCATAAAGGATATTTGAACTCATCAAGAAAGTTTCGAGATTGATTGAGCACTGAGTTATCTGGAAGGGTCAAACTAGCTGCAGTCTTATTCATAGTGCTTAACGAGTGGTATTGCTGGAGTGAACTGTTATCCAAAACATATGCAGGAAATAGTTGAGTAACTCCCAAAGACAGTCCAGAGGCAAGTAATATTTATGCAACCAAAGGATCAGGATCTGTGGGTGAACAAAACCACTATAGCTATATCTCGAAGACAACCTCACACTGGGTAACTCCTGCCACTGTCAAAGGGAACTGCTGGGCAGCAGGGTTTACATCCGTATTTGAAAGTTAACTGGTGCTACAGAATATTTTCGGAATGAATGATGTGTCTATACTGCTAACTTCTCCAAAGCAACTGGTCACATACAATGTCTTTCCAATAGACTTATTGGAAATTTCCTTAAGTCCAAATGTAGAAAGTTTTTACTATATTTGGGTTTGGTTTAATTACATGTTATTTCCTAGTAGAATTTTTTCTTTGATTAGTGAATTATCATCTTGTTGCACAAGATAGGAAAGAGTATAATTGCTATCCACAGTTTTGGAGTGTCCATGTGTTAAGATGTGATCATATTAACATATCACAACAAAAATAAATGCATTTTGGATGTCATCAATTTCTACCTAAAGCAGACTGGAATTGTACTCTGATAGTTACAAAATGAATCTAGACATCTAGCTCAGCTCCAGGGGCACATGTCCATCTACCTATAGTCTATTTCCCAGGTGAAATCAGTCTTATTCCCAGTATTTTAATCTAAGCCTCAATAAATTTGGGCCTTTTTTCAATGCAATTAAATGTAGGCATTTAAATGAGATGCAAAATTTAGACATATTTTCCTTTTCTGTTTTCTCTACACCAGAAAATAGAAAATAGAAACCTCTCAAGATTTCTCCACTGAACACAAAAGACACCTAAGAATGACCAGGTTCCTAATTTAGGAATTACTTCCTTGGGTATCTAAAATTTGCTAAATTGAATTCAAGTGATATAAAGACTTAGCAGGAAATTCAAAAGAGCTTATTTGCAACTCAGTTGCTTAAGTCCTTTAAAAATACACCCTATTTGTCTTTGGATGGGATACATCCAGCCAGACGAAGAGGTCTTAGGTTGGTGCAAAAGTAATTGAAGTTTTGGACCGTGAATTTTAAATTATTATAACTAGGCTCAAACATATCTTTATTAATCAAAATTGGAACCATTACAATCAACACGTTTTGCCAACGAGAAATAAGTTTGTTTATTCCTGTAGCATAAAAATCTGTGCTTCAGTATTCAACAAACTCTTGGAAAACATTGTCTGAATCCTGCTGGCTGTGCAAACATTTTCCCTGCAAAAAGTTGTTGAGATGCTTGAAGAGGTGGTACTCGGTTGGTGAAAGGTCAGGTGAACACGGCAGACAAGGCGAAATTTTGTAACCCAATTTGTTCAACTTTTAAAGCGTTGTTTGTGCAACGTGCAGTCAAGTGTTGTCATGGAGAAGAACTGGGCCCTTTCTATTGACCAATGCTGGTTGTAAGCATTGCAGTTTTTAGCGCATCTCATTGATTTTCTGAGCATACTACTGAGATGGAATGGTTTTGCCAGGATTCAGAAAGCCCTAGTGGATCAGACCAGCAGCACACCACCAAACAGTGACCATGACCTTTTTTTGGTGCAAGTTTGATTTGGGAAGTGTTTTGGAGGTCCTTGTTGCTCCAGCCACTGAGCTGGTCGTCGCCAGTTGTCACATAAAATCCATTTTCATCGTGTGCCACAATCTGATTGAGAAATGGTTCATTTTTGTTGCATAGAATAAAAGAAGATGACATTTCAACATGACACTTTTTTTATTTTCAGTCAGCTCATGAGGCACCCACTTGTCAAACTTTTTCACCTTTTCAATTTGCTTCAAATGCCGAATGACTGTAGAATGGTCAATGTTGAGTTTTTCGGCAACTCCTCATGTACTTGTAAGAGGATCAACTTCAATGATTGCTCTCCGTTGGTTGTTGTCAACTTCCAACGGCTGGCCACTGCACTCCTCATCTTTAAGGCTCTCATCTCCTTTGCAAAACTTCTTAAACCACCACTGCACTGTACACTCATTAGCAGTTCCTGGGCCAAATGTGTTGTTGATGTTGTGAGTTGTCTCTGCTGCTTTAAAACCCTTTTTGAACTTGAATAAGAAAATTGTTGTAAATTTGCTTTTTGTCTACCACCATTTCCATAGTCTAAAATACATGCAAAATGTAAAATAAACAGCAAGTAGCTACAGTAGCAAAAAACCCCATACAGCGAGAAAAGTACATTAAAATGATGTATAACATATCCACATTTATTTAAGAATGTATTCCAATATCAACCATAAATTTGAAGAATATGTAAACCAAAATTTCTCTTGCAACAACCTAATATATTCTGTAGTCACACTAGAACTAGTCACCCTTTTCTTCCTTTACAGATACTTTCACAGTTAAGTACATATTATTGTGAAGTAAATGCCCAGCATAAACTGGATTAAATATGTTCTAAAAATGCATTTATTTCCTAAAAAAAACCACAGAAGGACTCAAGGAGACTAACTTGGGTGTACATACTTATGTTTAGTCACATATATCCCAGCCTTAAGTCCAAGTTTTTTTCAATGATTTTTCAGTGACCAAAAAGCTTGATCAGAGCAATAGCTCTTTAGCAAAACTAGTCGTTTGACAAAGAAGAACTTCAAATAACAATCTTTGTCATTGTAATGTTACTTACTTCACTCAGGTTGTTCTTATGAAGCTGTCCCCTCAAATTGAATACTGTTTCTAATGAGGGTTTTAACTGCTACAATTCACCACATTTGCTGAAGGCTGACACTGCTTTTAACCCAGTAAATAAGATTTTTTTTTTAAATTCATAATAATAAAATTTAAAAATGGAGTCTTACATGTTATTGTGATATCAAGCTATCACAGCTACTTAAAAAGTTATCATTAAGGAATAAATTCTTCAAGTTGATACATAATCATTATAACTATTTGTAAACAGTATAATTTTCAGCATTAGTCTATTATCCCTGTAGAGAAAATGAGCTTGGGTCTTTTTAAAATATTGGTATTCTCTGCATCAAGCACTTCTGCAATAATCTGACCATTCAAATAGTAGTTAATAGATTAATTATTATTTAAGAGGATAGCATAAATCTTATTTAGGACAACAATTTTGTTATAAACTAGAAAGGAATAAAAATGGTTGTAATTTATGCTGGGTGGCAATTTAGAAAACTATATTTTTCAAGATTAATCTGTTTTTAATAAGGCAACTAATATTACACCAGAGGTATCAACTCAGCAGTCTCTCCCAGATGTATGTTAAAATATCCATATACTTCTGTTTGTTTACAATTTATATCACTACCTATACAAGCAACAGTATGTAGCACCTACATATACAGAACTTGTACTGGAAGGTACAACAGTTGGCATTTTGAAGCACAGGTTTCCTGACTATATTCAGAGCAAATGAAAGATTTAATGATTTTAAGTGCCTAAAATGCAGTAGTTTGTGTTTTCCTTCTGAAAGAAAGCTTCCTGTCTAAGCTATCTGATGCCTTAATTAACTTAGGATAGTCTGAAAAGTAGGGATTTGTCCTGCTGTGTTGATATGGTAAAACAAAGACACCTGTCTGTTGTGCACACAGCTTCAGATATCTCCTTCTTTTGATTGTGTTGGCTGCATTCACCTGATCCATCCATCTAGGACCTGAAAAATGACCAACAGTTTCAGTTAGCTTGAATGAGGACAGAATACTGTCATTTTGAAAAGGACTGCATCTACGATTCCCTGCTTCCCATCAGCAGGTAGGTGTTTGACTATCTCCAGGAAAGCAGGCCTCCATCATGTGTAATCGTTACTCGGGAAGACAAACTCCATAACTCTGAATGCCCCCTCCACTTCCTCCTTCTTCCTCAAGCCTATATACTGAGTATGATGTGCTATGGTATGGGATATACCTTCAGTCAGTTGGGGTCAGCTGATTTGGTTGTGTTTCCTCTCAACATTTTGTGCATCCCCAGCCTACTCTCTGAGGAGCAGTGTGAGAAGCAGAAAAGCTCTTGACTCTGTGTAAGACCTGTTCAGCCACAATTGAAACATCCCTGTATTATCAACATTATTCTCATACTAAATCCAAAACACAACACTATACTAGTTACTAGGAAGAAAATTAACTGAATCCCAGCCAAACCCAGGACATGTCTGTAAGTTACTGAGTACTCTGTAACAGTCCTGAGGCCAACATTTACAGAGTTTAAGTGATCTGATATATTTTAAAATAAGGGCAGAACAATACGTTTCCTATAACTTCCTACTTCCCTTTATAAGATTGCCAGGTGGTGGTTTTTTGGCTTGGTTTTGTTTTGTTTTTCATCAAATTAGGTAATCCTAAATTAACGAGCTTGTGTAAAGTAAATCCTTAAAACATACATTATACAGGTTGTAGGCGCAAAATATCACTATTTTCACTCTACAGACCCATTCCTGTTGGGCCTCTCTACAGGTTAATATAGAATGAGCTTCTGCTACTATTTTTAATGATCTACCATCCATAGCAGCTGTAATGCAATATTCCCCTTTGCCATCCATCTGTTTTGCAGAGAAGATATGTAAAGTGGAATGTTTTGAGAAGTTTCTGGAAATACATCCTTCCAGACAGAAATTATAGAGCTGGGCTGAATCCTAAACTAAGGACTTTACCATTCACTTTCTGTTTGTATTAAACTATTTTTTCTTTCAGACACACCTTGAAGAAAAAAACTTTGCTGTATAAAATGTGTTATTCGTAATGAGTAATACCACCAGCTTACATATCGACTGAACAAAATGATCATGTAAATCACAGAAAGATTTCATTTTGACTGATACATTGGTTGTAAAAGCCACTCTTTTTAAATCTAGCTACCTAAACTGAATTATCTTTTAAATGGATGTTGATATGAGAACAAAACCTTTTATAAGCAGGGTACTCATACCATTACTATTAGATCACTGCTGCTCAATGACTCAATTCCTGTTTATCTTTCAGCTCTTTCTTTTGTGAGCTTCACTTGTTTTACTAAAGATTCTTGCTGCTCTGTTTAAAAGTACAGAGGGCAGAGGGTACATCTATTCGTAATAACTTTTCGGCAATATCCAGGATGAAGACCAAATTAATAGGCACCTGAGGACAATATCCAAGACAAATGAAATCTGAGAATGACCTAGGTTCATCAAGTCTAAACAAATAAATAAAATAAAAGGTACTTCCAAACAAAATACTCACTTTCAGTTAATTATTCCTATCCACATACCATTAATATGGTTCATTCTACAGATGGGAATTTTTTAAAAAATCAAATGATCTAAAGAAGAGCATTGCCTGATCCCTACCAGGCATTACTAGTCTATTATGAAATATTTGCTATCCGCCATAGTTGCTGTTTTCCTCCTTTTCTGAAGAAAGAGAGCATTCATTTCTTAACAGTGGTAGAGTTCCCATTGTCTGCCTTGCTATATCTCATCAATGTCAGAAATATTGAGTATGCTCCTTTTTCGTTGTTGTTCTAAGAATTCTACAATACTTGTCTAGAACAATATGTTATAGTGCTCCATTTCTAAATAGTTAAGTTAGTCATGCCCAGTCCTACATCCATCAAAGTGAATTTCTCTTGAACAAGTACTTTTTCCTAATGTGCATAATGAAGTCAGGTAAATTTTATGGTGTAGGACCAATTCCTAACTTAAATATTCTGGTATTGCACCAGGTGATATAATTAAGACTGGCACACACATGTCATTCGGCATGACAGAAATTTCCTTACTTTTCAAACCCACAGTTGGGAGAGCAAAAAGTTTAATTCCTAGTGATATGTTCAGACAACACATTCCATAGAATTTTTTTTTTTTTTTTTAAAAAAGAGGGCTGTCATTTCTATTCTTTGCTATGGAATGAATATTTAACTTGATTTTCTGGTAGTTTATTCTTCTTCACTCCTTTAGAGGATGATTTTGTACTTCAGCATTTATATAAATGTTGCATTTTGGTAGCACAAGTACTAAATGATGCTTTTCAAATTACGGTAATAGATTGTATCCACCAATGTACTTTATTTCTTGTTAACAAAATGGAAATGAGAATGAAGAGAATTTCATTACTGATTTCTTTGCTTTCCGAAACTCATTATACTAACTAATGTACATATGAAAATATCCCGTTTAAGTTACTCTGAGATTTTTTTGTTATGCATCTAAACTAGATCCTATGTTTTGGGTATCAGTAGATGCAAAGTATCAGCTGTAAATCACAACTTAATTTATCTTCAGATTCCAAAAGGCATGAAAGCAATTATTAGGCAGAGAACAGATTTACAGACTTATTCATTATTCAAAGTGCATACTCTTCTTCCACAGGTTAACATTTGTTGTGTAAGGAAAGACCAGTGGATTTCACTTCAAACCATGTTTTGCTCAAACTCTGATCAAGACAATCTTTCTGCTTTTATTCCTTTCAGTGCTTTCTGTACCAGTACATTTTTTTTCTTAGTAAGTTACTAAAGAATAAGAAAGGTTTAAGATACAGAATCTGACACTAGTGGGCACTCTTAATCCATGGTATTTCTAAAAACAATTATTCTGCAAAAAATAAATGTAAAATGTCCTTCTAGTGCAAAGAGTTAAATTAATATCACAGCAAAAAATTACGGTGGGCAAATATGGAATAGTAGTATGTTGTTAAGTGTTAAAACCCAAGAATCTGAGCAAGTGAGATGGTAGTTTGTCTATCTCTTTCTTCATAATGGTGCATTATACAAATGTCAATGTGAATATTTTTCACTCCTGTTGTAGATGCTGTTTATATATCATTATTAGAGGAACACAAAAATGTTGAGAGGACAGAGCAATTGGGTAACTTTTGAGACCCTGCGTGAGAGAAAAGACATTATAAACAGTTACATCAGAACTTTTCCTTCCTCTTGCTGTGTAGTCACCTGGAGTAGGATGAGGCATGATTCTGTGGCTTTGTGGAGCACAAGACTGATATTTGAGCCTGACAGTGATTCACTCTCCATCCCTAACTGTTTTTAAAGCATTTATAAGTGTCCATCAGTCAGTCATCCTCTGCAAGTGTAATACTGCTCTTTGTCATTTTCAGGATGCTTATGAGCTTCAGGAAGACTCTTCTCAATGTAATAAGCATAGTAAACAGGATCATATTTACCTTGCATACACCATTCTGGAGGCCAAAGAAGTGCAGGGTTGTAATGTTAAGCAGTAATTTGTAGTTACTTATTGCATTCATCTAATCTAGACGGAAGTTTGAAAGGGCTAAGACCCAAAGGTAAATGTGATGAATAACTGGGATGTGTATGACGTTAGCATACAGTCAGAAGAAGAGTTCTAGTAGTAGTAAGAGAACAAAATATCTCTTTTCCTCTCATAAAGGGTAGCTGATTCAATCTTTATACAATATTATGTAGAAATTTAGTCCAAAATGAGTTCTTCATATTTCGTTAATACCTCTGATTATGACTGTCTTGATGAGCACCATGTTTTATGCTGAGCTCCCTGTTGGCTGGAGGCTGACAAATTGTCCTGGAAAGAAATAGTCAAATCCTAACTGAATAGTCTGTTGTCAAGAAGATGAGTTTTTGCCAGTGTATATGGTATCTGAGAGAAGTGCTATTGATGACAGACCAGTCAGAGCCCATTGAAAATATTCATTTACAAAACAGCAAACTCCAAATAAGAGCAATGAATTACCTGTGCAAAAGAGGAGTTAAGGAAAGAAGTGGGTCCCCAGTGGGATTCTGACACTATTGTAAAGGCTGCCTCAGATACCACTTGTAGATTTGGCTGAAGAATCTAATCTGTGTCCCTGTAGTGTACTGAAATTCAGCATTTACCTGCCATCTTGTTTAGACTTCACTCAAACCTATGAGACTGCATCTTCCTTTGACAAATTATTTTACTTATTCTGAACAACTATTAGGATAAGTCTCAGATTTGATTCTTTCACCAGGTTCTCCAGTACAAGAGAGACATGAAGTTATTGAACAGAGCACAGCATAGGGCCACTGAGATGACTAAGGTACTCAAGCATCCCACATACGAGGGAAGGCTGAGAGCTGGGACTGTTTAGCCTGGAGAACAGAAGGCTTAAAGGAATGCCATCCAAGCGTATAAATATCTGATGGGACAGTATAGAGGATGGAGCCAGGCTCTCCTCAGTGGTGCCCAGTGACAGAACTAGGAGCAATGGACACAAACTGAAACACAGGAAGCTCTGCCTGAACATCAGGAAATGATTCTTTACTATGAGGGCAACTAAACACTGTCACAGGTTGCCCAAGGAAGTTGTAGAATCTCTATCCTTGGACATATTCAAGTCGTTTGGACATGGTTCTAGGAAACCTGCTCTAGGTGACCCTATCTGAGCCACAGTGTTGGACAACATGACCTCCAGAAATCCCTTCAACTATTCTGTGATTCTGCGAGGCTTTGAATGAAGGTTAATACTGTAACAGAACATGGGGGCATATGGCATAAAATTTCTTTAATAGTGCTGTTATTGGAGACAAGGCTAATCCCATTGCGCCTTTTCAACTTAAAAAAAGTTACACTAGAAAATTAGTTTTGCATGGGCATTTGTTTGCTTTCTTTTAAGTAGAACATTGCCTTGATTAACTGATCAAAAATACCATAATAAAAATAAGAGTTTTCTGTTCTGTTTTATACCAAGGGAATTTGGACTGGTATAAAATAGATTACATTATGTAAATGAACTGCTGTGCAAATAATCCTGCCTAATTAAATTTGTAACTATAAACTATAATTGTTTAAACAAATACATCTACCTTGCTTTTACTGAGCGTTGAATATAAAATAACACTGTTAAAATTCACGTCTAACAAATATTTGAAAATTTTATAACTTGCAACACTGTAGCAGTTTTCACTTTTTTGAGAATTTTTCATAGAGTATAAATTTCTTTGATGGTCATATGTAAAGGGCTTGCTACAGTTTTATTTACGCTACATTCTTTGGGGAAGGCAATGCTTTAGATCTAAAGTAGATAGGTAAATAAGCAGTTAAATCTCTGTGAAGACCTATTGATTTCTTTCTTACAGTATCGCATAAAGCAAAGGAACCTTATAGAATAAATATTAAAAACTTATTCTAATATACTAGAACAAAGCCAGTATTTGTGCATTCTGCATTCTTTCTAATAAAGAACTTTTTTTGAAGTAACCTGAAATTCCACTTTCTTTCAAAGTAAATAAGTAGACAAGCAAATAACACATTAATTAAGATATTCCCGTGTTGACTTTTTACTGCTACAGGCTTTTTATAGGCTGCTTCTCCATTTACCTTCAGAGATGTTTCTTAGTTATATGGGATCCTGCAGAGCTGACTGCTGAGATTGTTTAGCTGTGCAGAAATCCGCATCAAACTTCAAAAAACAACCATCTGAATTCCCTTTTTTCTTGCAAACAAGCGAAGTAAAGATGAGGGCCTGTACCCAGCTAGGTCCCAACACAGCATGCTTGAACTGAAAATCATTCTAGTTACAGTAGACTAGACATAGTTATACTGAGCATTAAATGAGTCTCTAAGTTAAATGCTGTTGTCTGCCTTTCCTGGTATGGGTTTTTACAATTCTGGCTTGCAGGAAGCTTCAAGGAAGCCCTATCAGAAGTCAAGAGAAAATAACTTGCTTTCTACTGATTCAGGTTTGGCATTATCCAAATCCATAAAAGACTGCAATTTAACTAGTTACTAAAAAAAGGTCTGCCTGTTGTAATCTGTACCAGTAGCTCCAACTGCTTTTGACACTGCCTTGACTTTTCAGTGAAATTTTTCCTGAGAGAAACAAGGCCTTTGCATTGTAAATACTCCTCTGTCTATTAGAAGTTCTTCAGTGCCACTGGTACTGGTGCCATGCAACTGAGTACTGAACCCACTGTCAGTGGGCAAGAAATATTAATGAATCATTGTATTACTTAGATAATATCTAGATCCATAGGAAAAAATCCTGCTCCAAGGAAGACCAACTCAGAGGAGGCTTCTAGCAGGCTCCATTTATACTGTAGTAGAATCTGAGCTGTGGTCACTTCTGGTAGTTGTCCAGAAACTTCTCTCAAACTAGGTGTCTCACTGGTCAAAGACCCTGTCTGTCGATTTTTCTAAGCCTGTATTCCTTTGGAATTCCTTTTGTGTGCAGGTTTCAGTCCACTTTGCAGTCTTTTGTTTCACTGTTTTATGTGGGGGTTTTTATCTGTTTCGTTGTTAATACATCTTATTATTTTGAAAGGTGATTGATAAATTTACCTGCTTCTTTTTTTCATCATTGCCTTCAGATAATATCAAATGCACAGTTTAACCAACTCACTTTTCTGAATTCAAACAAAAAAAATTGAATTAAAATGATTTGTTAACATCTATTATGACAGAGAAGCAAAGTGATTTTAGAAGATTTTATATATCTGTCTGAACACTAGGTAAATCATTGTGCATGCAAGGGAGGTAACAAGAGTGTTCTTAAACTTTTAAAAATAATATTCATCTCTACTGAGATCAGCTGCTTCAATCAGCATAACTGAAGATGAAAAAAACTGTACTAATTAGTTTATCTTTCAGACACCATGTAGTCTTGCAATATATTACTTTGGCTGTTCGGCCAAATATTCTATCTAAAATGCTGCATTAGTTTTCAGTTTTGTTTAAGTTTAGTTTTGCAATACACCTATGCATTATTAGTTTCACATGCAGGAAATAAGGATAGCCAGCTACAAAAATAAGTTCAGAAAGTTCTGAGTGTAAATCTTGGTCCCATTAGAATCAAGATAAATTTTATCTTTTTATTTTTGATTTTAAAAATTTTAAATTTAATTCAAAGCTGCAATGCTCTGGGTATTTGCCATTGTGTTGATACTATAATACTTTGTACCACTGAGAAAATTATATATATTAAAAATACAAACAAGAAAACTCAACAAAAACACAAAAAAACCCACACGAAAACTCCCCAAATAAATTGTTAAAGTATTTTGCATAAGTGTCAAGAAAAATAATCATATCAAGCCCTAACATTTAATGTAGGTTTGGTTCCCCAAAACAAATCAACACATCATACATTTTTCATTGCTTTGACTATTATTGAAATCAAGGATGGTGTAGAATTGTATCTATATGAGCACAGGCACTGATTTATTTAAGTAATATTCCCACTGAGAGTTAGTAAAGTCTAGATAAGACACTGAACCTTTTTGACCTTTTCTGGTATTACAGTCTTGTTTGCATAAAAATAAAAATAACATCCAGTCCTCACTAGTAAAAAATCCCAGTTGATTTACAAAGTATTTTCTATATAAGGAATTATATTTTGCTGTTACACTGCTATTTTAAAAAAATTTGTTTCCATAAGACTGACTAGGCTCTGTCCTGTTAATCTGTTTTAGATATATTTCTTATTTTTCCTTTATGATGAGAATTTAAGAGGATAGCCTTAATTGTAGGCAAAAGGTTTAAGAATTTGTTATGCATTACTGAAAATAAACTAACTTGATTCTTTAAGAAAAGCAATTACTATATAAGTTAAATTAGAAATTAATTACTTCACCAATTAAATTTTAAATTAAAGTAGCTACAGGTTTTAATTGCCCTTGTTTTCAATCCACAGCAAACATCTGACTCTAATATTCTTGGATATTTGAGTTATTTTTTAACGTTTTGTTTGTTTCTTTTTTTTTGCAACACTCATCTATGAAGATTTATTTGTCAAAAAAAACCCCAAAACTTAAAATTAAAGTTTTAGGGAAATAATTAGGTAATAGATGGGTGTTTTATCTGCAGATATTTGATTCTGAGGTAAAAATCTGAGCTTAAACATACATAGGAAAATGCTGTGATACCATATATTACATATGATAGGTAAGTTAAGTGCTGAGTAAGTTAACACACATCTGGAGTAAATATCTTCATTTCTGTCATGCTGTGAAACGGTTCAGAGCCAGCATTTTATATTCTTGCTATGCATCAAAAAATCTTCAGTGAAGAAGTCCTGACAAAAGTCGTTAAAATTCATCCCCCTGCATGTATTCAAAATGTCTCATTAGCATCATTCCCTGAAATGATGTTAATAATGTATTCACTGGAACCTGGGAACCACTGGTAGTGTGAGGATGGTGTTTATGCTTTGCTATTACAGTTTCAGTAGACATTTGGAAACGAAGAGCGTCTTACATACTAAAACCACCTGATTATTTTTGATAATGAAGATTCTTCCCATGTGAAGTTTAAGAGCAAAACTCCATGAACATAAAATGTACAGGAGATCCAATACTATTCCTGCTATCGCTGAAGTCAGAAGAGCAGAGAATGGCTGTCAAGAAATAATTTTTCCTAATAGCCAGTGAAGTACAGAATTCTTACGATGAAGATACAGTATGTAATTTATCTGTTGCTGTTTTTTTTTTTCTTTTATAAATACCATATTTTGAAAGTCATTGCTTTTGTTTTTATCATGGTTATTATATGTCTATGAGGATGGAGGCAAACAGACCCCAAACTCCTTTTCTCATGTTTCTAACTAGCTAATTTGTACTATGTTTGTGTTAGCTGATGAGAAACAAGGTTTATTAGCTCAGACGTCTCCTCACATCTTTATACCTGAGAAGTGCTGTCTGCTTTTTTCCTAATTTTTTTTTGCAAGACAAGACAGAAAGCTTCTGTTCTAGTATCTAAAATGTAGAGGGAAGTTACTGATCACTTGTATGAGCCATTTGTAGTATATATAAAGAAGAAAAAGAAAGTTGTTTCAAGGTAGGTTGTTTCAAACTGATGCTAGTTAAATGCAGTCAAGAGAAAGTGCCACTATAATTGTATTTTCATATTGTATATTTAAATGTGAGCAGATGACACGAAGCTGAGTCATGCAATTGATATGCTTGATGGAAGATATACAATTCAGAGGGACCTTCATAGGCTTCAGTAGGGGGCCCATGTGAACCTCATGAGGTTCAATAAGGCCAAGTGCAAGGTCTGGGCACCTGAGTCACTGCAGTCCCCAGTATCAGTACAGACTGGGGAGATGGAGGGATTGAGAACAGCCCTGAGGAGAAAGACTTGGCAGTACTGGTGGAGGAAAGATTGGACACAAGGGGCAACAGTTTTGAACTAAAATAGGGTAGATTTACATTGGACATAAGGAGAGAATTTTTTTTATAACAAGGGTGGTGAGGCACTGAAACAGGTTGCCCAGAGAAGCTGTGGATGCCCCATCATTGGAAGTGTTCAAGGTCAGGCTGGATGTAGCTTTGAGCAACCTGATCTACTACAAAATGTCCCAGCCTACAGCAGCATGGCTGGAGCAGATGATCTTTAAAGGTCCCTTCCCTACCCAAACTATTCTGTGATTCTGTGATTCTATAACAACCGGGGAAAAGCTGCTGTAATTAAAAAAAAAAAAAAGTACTTAAGATATTGTATAAAACCACTGAGCACTGATACTCAAAATGGTACAAAGGACTACGTATCTGTGTCTGCTTACTATTCACAGTTGATGAAACCTCTTAGCAATAAAAAAAAATGCACATGCATTTTTTCTCATGCATAAGACCTTAATCAATTAATTATTTATGGTGTGCTTTCTCAAAGAGTTTCATGCCATGTTTCTGTCAAATATCTCATATGCCAGCCTAGACAAATAATTTATTTCTCTTTTACCTTTCATATTGCTTGAATCTTCCCTGGTTTTCAAGCCTATGGAATCTAACAACTTTATTCTACTCTAGTCTTGTAGACTTTTAATGTTGTTTTCACAGACATGAAGAGCTACTAACTCAATACCCCGATTATCTTCCAAAAAAGAGAAAATAACCACAGTACCTTGCCAAAACAACCACATCCTGACTTTCAATTTTATTAAGAGTTATATTTATTTATTTGTTGGAAAAGGAATTAAACTTACAGTACAATGAAAATGTTTTATGCACATAAAAATCAACAAGCAATAATTTGAAGAACAGGGAAGTGGACATTTGTATGCATTTTGTTATTACTGGGTTATTTTGTGTTAGCAAAGGAAGCTTCTTAAAAGAAAAACAAATCTCATTAAGCAAAAGTTCCTGAAAAGCAACATTTGCTTCCTAATTAGCTATCCATACACATTTACTCACACACACATGCACAAGCCAACTTAAGAAAAATTTTATCCACACAACAGGGCTGTATACAGGTTCATGTAAAACTCAACTGAGGCCAAGCCTAGCAACAGGAGTCTAAGGAGCTTGAATGTCACTCCTGAGCCCACACACTGAGGTCCCAGGTGAGGATGGTGAGGGCAATCAAGACCATTAGTATATTAACTTACTTCATTAGAGCCACACATTGCAGAGGGTAAAAAAATAGGTTTTGTCAAATGTCATGACATCTTTGTACAGCTGACTATAGCAATTAAAAATGGAAGTAGTCAGAAATTGCCAGAGGTGTTAGACTTTACATTCAAGGTAATATTTGATGTCTCACAAAATAGGATGTGCTCAACAGGTTGTATACAATTGCTTTGCAACTTGAATGATGCGATTAGTAGCACTAAGCTTTGGTGCTGAATTGCTTTGTTCTGTTTTCAATGCTTTGTGCTTTTTCTTCAGCTTCAGACACTACTACTTCTTATGTTCACTATTATGATGAACAAGAGAAAAACAAAATGAGAGGAATTTGGAATGGCTATAGTGGAAGGATGTTGCAAATAAAATTATCTTGATTTGGATTTTTTTGAAGTTTCTGGTCCCTAACTACAGTCATGCTTAGTACTTCAGCAGTATAAAGAATGTAGGGAGTCATACTAAAAAAGCACCTGAAGATGCCCAATTGTAAGGTTTCAGGCTTTTTAAAATTTATTTTAAAATTGTTTATGCCTCTATCATGAATACATTTTGCTGCAGATGAATTAAAAAAAAAATTTTAAAAAAGCATTCTACTGCAGCACGAGGAAGAGGACATAATCTTTATGGAAGGCATATCTTAAAGTAACTGTCAAAACTATCTTTCTTTCCTTTAAGGTTTTTGATTAAGATGCAAGTCAGGTGGACAAAACTTCTATGCATTGCAATTGTATCATTATGAAAACTGTTTTAGTCTGACTGCGGTATTTTCAGAAGTCCCCATAAGCAAAAGAAAGGGTGGGACTGAGCTGCCCAAAGCAGTTGAACAGACAGCAATTCACTGACAGGTGGAAATACTTCACTTCCAGCAGGCTTGTGTAGTGGCCAGTGCCAGCTGGACGTGGTCTTTCAAATACACAAGACCATAAGCATCTGAACATTTTTGCTGCTGAAGGACTTTGTAACAATTGCCTGAACACTTACACTGAGCACCTCTATGCAGAAATGTTTGGTTTTTTTTTCAAAAAGTCTTCCTTTAAGGAAAAAAAAAAAAAAGAAAAATCACATTATCAGTGCTCCTTTAGAATTGGAAATGTGAACATTTAAAAATAATTACAAAATTCCACTGAAAGGTGACTGTGTGAGCCAGGGCTGACCTCTGAGGTTGCTTCTGCAGCAATTACTCAGTGCTCAATAAAGAAGAACAATTACTGATAAAATTCCCACTTCCTAATAACATACACACATACTATTCTTGCTGACTTCCAGAATTAAGGGCCTTTCACAAGTCTCTTGACTAGCTGCCTTTAGCCAATATCTGTATTTAACTAGAAGTGATAATGAGAATGCATCAAAGAAAGGTGCAAAAAATGCTTGTCATAATGAATTTCTTCCCATGCTTCTTGTAGTCCTTAGCACCTATCATTCATGCTACTAGTTAAAAGAAGGTTTTAAAGGATTGTCATGAAAAGAGAGGCAAAGGTTTATGTCATCTGAGATTTCTGTTGAGTTTTTCGGTTAAACTTGTAGGAAAGATGGAGTTAATCTCATGCATACTGTCACTAAATGTTGAAATTATTATGTGTGACTAAGACGAGACAGAGAGCAGAAACAAAACGGATTTGTGGAAATTAATTCAAAGTGTGCCTACATATTTGAGATGTCTAAGGTTGAGAGTAGAAAGTGTGCAGGCTAAGACCTAAAGACACACTCACACATTCATGATACTCATAAATTCAGGGTCTAATTTGACAGAAAATAAAATATAGGAACATGAATGTACAAGCATACATATTTTTGTTATAGGGTTGTTTAAAAATAGTTACTGGTGAAACAGGATTTGTTCTATGAACAAAGAATCATACCTTTAATCAGTCCTTTGTTAATTTAGCAACTCTCTGTTTCATCAGACAGGAGCAATATCCCCAGGGCTTCCACTAAAAACAGGTCCCTCAGAACTGGGAGATGATCCAATCACAATTTAAAGAAACTTACAGCAAGGATGACTGATGGAAGACAGAAGTCTCTTAGAATGTTAGGTCAAGAGAAAGCAAGCATATGAGAGAGGAAGTAAAGGGGGGGAGGGTGTGTAACTTTTTCATATGAATAAAGAGAGGATTACACCTGCCTTTAAGTTCTGCATTCAGTGGAGTCAATGGCCCTCATGTTGGGCTCGGACCTGTTTGCTTTCCATTCTTGGGGAGTAGCATCTGCCCGCTTCTGAGATCCAAAAGAAAGTTTCAGAGAGCCACCAGCTATTTCCTTGTCTCTCTAGGTACTGGCAGTTGTCCACAGAAAGAGGCTATAGTATCATACCTGGAAGGACAATTGTGTGATCATGTGTTCCCGTTCCAGGTCCCTCGTAGATATTGCACTCTTGAGTTAGCACAGAGAGTGTCCAATTGACACAGAAGCATTTGAGATTGACTGCTGATCAAGCCCATCTACTCTTCTGTATTGCTAACAGCTGCTATCCAAGAGCCGTTCTTACAGTTTAACCCTTGCAGCTTCACCTCTGACCTTCTGCTCCAGCCAGCATGTCTGTGAGTCAGTAGATCATCAGGGTGCAAGCCAGGAGTGCTGCTTACAAGATAGGCTGATCACCATCTTTACCCTTTCTTTCAGCTTGCTAGAGAAGTGTTTGGAGTTGAGAAAGAGGAATATTGATTTAATGCATGATTTATCAACAGTGCTAGGGTTTTAAAATATACTTTTGGGTTTTTTTCTCTTTGTTCTTAGGCTTTGCCTTCAGTAACTTAACTGAATTGCATATTCCTATATGCGAGTAAAATTTATTACAGAAAACCTGTAATAATCTCAGAAGTCAGTATAATGTTGTTAGAAGAGTGATACAGTAATTCTTGTATCTCTATTTATGTCCACTCAGTTCTGCAGATCATGAACTGTAGTAGTCTAGCATGTTTTTTCAACCAGAACCTTATCACTTGCAACACTGACATTTTAATTCTCAGAAATAAATAGACAGTAACATGTATTTAACAGAAGGAAACATTGTAATTTTCATGTTTTTTGTGAAAGTAATTTTTTAGAGGTTTAGGAATTCTTATCTTTTTTTTTTCCCCCCCGCCAGTAAACACAGGGAAGTATAATAATTGGCTTAAATACAAAGTCAAATAGATTTTATGAAGCAGAGTTTGTTAGTTATGGTCAGTTTTATAGACATAGTACCAAAATCTAATTTAAATTTTAAAGAATATTTGCAGTTGATTCTTTCTAAGTACTTACATAATAAAAACTTTAATTAAAATCTTTTTAATTATAGAAATTGTTAATTATCACATAAGTAGGAAAACAAAGATGGGGCTATTCATTTCAGTCTTTCACAGAAGGTGTGAAGAACTACATCAAGAACAGTTGCGAATTTTGCATTTTTTTCTGTGACATACGTGAAACCTCACTCATTATCTCTCCTGCATGTACCTATTGGTGTTACATGCATCCAAATCCAAGTTTACTATGTACTGTTAATTCAGGTTGTACATCAAGTTGCTGTGTATGGAGAGGGAAGAAGAAAAGGCAAAGATTACCCTGATCCAGGTGAGATGTCCCTTGGTTACCTTCTAGCTGGTAAACCAGGTTTTGTCTCTCAAAAGCTGGAGTCAAGTGGTGGAATGGATGTATGCTAGACTTGGGAACCGATGAACACTCCTAAATTCTTCAGGTTAAGTGCACAGACAGACAAAAAAAGTGGCTGCTTTAGGATTTGTCTCAGAGATTCTCATAGAATCGTAGAATAGTTTGTGTTGGAAGGGACCTTTAAAGGTCATCTAGTCCAACCCCCTGCAATGAACGGGACTATCATCTGTCTACTACAAGTGAACAAGTCAACATCTCTCCTTAATGAACGGGGAGAGAGAACCTCTTTTAGGACAGGATTCATCTGTCTATATTAAACACTTCCTTTAAGATAAGATGAATTTTGCCTCAAAAGTGAAGATTTTTATTTAGTGACCATATAGGAAGATTGATTCATATGCAAACATTAACAGTTCAGGTGTCTGAATCGGATGGAAAAGTTTTGTCTTATCTTTGATATCATGGGAGATTTGCATAAAATGGCAAAAATACAATTATTGCTGTTGTATCCCTGTATGGCAGTATTGCCATTGCTAGTCACTAGTTGTACTGGGTCTGTCTGGGATGGAGTTAATTATCTCATAGTAGCTTGTATGGTGCTGTGTTTTGAATTTGTGATGAAAACAGTATTGATGACACAGCAACATTTTAACTATTGTTGCACTGTGTCAAGGCCTGAAAATGGCTAAACACCTGCTGGCCAATAGGAAATAGTGAATGAATTCCTTATTTTGTGTTGCTTGTATGCATACCCTTGTCTGCCAAGCTGCTTTCCAGCTGGGTGGTTCCACTTTATACTGATGCATGGGGTTGTTCCTCCCAAGGGGCAGGCCTTTGCATTTCCTGGTGTTGAACACCATGAGGTTCCTGTCAGCCCATTTCTCCAACCTGTTGAGGTCACTCTGGATGGCGGCACAACCCTGTGGTATATCAGACACTTCTTCCATGTGTGTCATCAGCAAACTTGCTGAGGGTGCACTCTACCCCATCATCCAGACCATTAATTAAGATGTTAAAGAGGATCAGACCCAGTATTGACCCCTGGG
Source organism: Caloenas nicobarica (assembly GCF_036013445.1). Taxonomy (NCBI): domain Eukaryota; kingdom Metazoa; phylum Chordata; class Aves; order Columbiformes; family Columbidae; genus Caloenas; species Caloenas nicobarica. The sequence continues at coordinate 177,257,895 of NC_088245.1, read as the reverse complement.
AGTCTAGTTGGAGGCCAGTAACTAGAGGTTAGTTACTGGCCTCCAACTAGACTTTGTGCCACTGGACCACCACCCTCTGGGCCCATGTTAGGTCTCCGTGTTAGATGTTGTGTGTACCAGACTATCTAGTCTATTATAACAGCTATTTATGCAGTGAAAATTATACCAAATGTTCACATTAATTCTGAACTTATGTCATAGAATGTATAATATACACCACAGATAATTATCATCTATTGCTAGAAAGCTTCATTAGATTCATGCATTTTACTTTACTGACAACTTGTTATACTGAGAGCATACATTTTCTTTAAGTTTTGGTGAGATTTTATGAGAACCTACATGTGCACAGTTATTACTTATCTGTGCATGACCAAGGTGTATGTAAGAAAGAATTTGTGTATAGTATTTAGTTAAAGTTTTTTTTCAGAACTATTCATCTTCAGTACCATGCATCCACAAAAGCCAACACGATTAAATGGTTCTTTTGGAATTAAGCAGCATGACTCCTGTTTCACTTAAAGTTTGAGGCCCTGCTATTTCTTGGGGGATTAATGAATTCACAGTTAAAATTTGCTTCTTTCACACAGCAGGAATGTTCATTTCTGATGCTTCTGCTTTATGTTAACAAAGCATGAAATAAACAAAAAAACACCCCATGATTCGTATTACCAATTAACTAGATGTGCTGACATACCACAGATTTTATTTACATCAGTCTCACCAGGACAAAAAGATTATATTTTTGTAAGAACCATTCTTATCTTTTCCTACCTGAAAAATATGTAACCAGGGAACAAAGAAAAAAAATATTTTTAAAAAATACTTTTACAAATTTGTACTATATAAAAATATTTTAAGAAAAATTACATGAATCATATGAAGACACACACAAATATCCTTCTAGCATTCAATCCAACAGATACACATGTGCTTTTTGTACATGTATTTATCAATTCACACCAACAATCATGGTCAGTTGGTGATTCAGTAAACCTTAATTCATCCCAAATAGTTAGACATAAATTTTCCTGTCCTTTTTTCTCCCACTGAAAAACTTCTAAAAATCAGAGTGAATAATTGAGTTAAGAGGGTATTTCTGTGCCAGATATTCCCACCAAAACCATCATCTCACCTGGTGATATTATACAGAGTTACATGAGTTATTCTTCTGATACTTTTCCTTTTTGTATAGCATTGCTGTAAGAAATTTTGACTCATCTTTTTATCTGTTAAATTTAAGAAGCAAGATACACGTTGTAGGAGATATTCTTTTGCAAAAATTTCCATTAGATCATAGTTTTGCTCTCTGTCGTCTAAGGTGTTGAAGAGGTTTCTCATTTGTTTGTTTTGCATTAGACAAGCTTGAGATGTTCAGTGTTGGAATCTGATAGTTTGAGGTTTTCTCTGTGTTGGTTCCAGACAGTTTGTTTGTTTGTTTGTTTTTTGTTTTTTTTGTTTTTTTAATTATTATTATTTTAATTTCAGCACTGGTTAGATCTTTTCAGACTAGTTTTACAGATATTGTGATAGTCAAGAAAAATTACATATCCTATGGAATCTCTTTAGATGTGAGATTACAATCACCTCAGACTATATTAACTACCTAATCTCAGCACAGAAATATGTAATAAGAAGTTTGTTGTTGTCAGCTGTGAAATGCAGACTGCCTATATTAGGCAGTGTGGCTCTAAGTAAGTCATGCAATTTTACTTCATATTGCACCAGATAAAATCTATGAATAAGATCAGAAATTCTCCAAAACACCCTTTTCCAGATGAATGTTTGAAAGGGTAAAAACACTGTTTTCACCCTGGTGCTTAGGGTACTCTTTTAGGATTTAGGCATTGTTTTAGGATTTAGGCATAGGAAGAGGTTCTTCAAATAAATGGCAGATAAAACTAACACCGGAGGCAATGTAGGCCCACTGATGAACGGGGTGGGTGCCCTGGTGACAGAAGATACAGAGAAGGCAGAATTACTGAATGCCTTCTTTGTCTCTGTCTACTCTGCCGGAGGCTGTCCTGAGGAGCCCCGTATCCCTGAGGCCCCAGAGGAAGGCAGGGCAATGGAGGAGTTTGCCTCAGTTGATGAGAACTGGGTTAGGGACCAGTTAAGCAATCTGGACATCCATAAATCCATGGGTCCAGATGGGATGCACCTGCGGGTGCTGAGGGAGCTGGCTGAAGTCATTGCTGGACCTCTCTCCATCATCTTTGCCAAGTCTTGGGAAACGGGAGAGGTGCCTGAGGACTGGAGGAAAGCAAATGTCACTCCGGTCTTCAAAAAGGGCAAGAAGGAGGACCCGGGCAACTATAGACCGGTCAGCCTCACCTCCATCCCTGGGAAAGTGATGGAACACCTTATCCTTGGTGCCATCTTAAGAGATATCAAGGATAAGAGGGTCATCAGGGACAGTCAACATGGCTTCACCAAGGGGAAGTCATGTTTGACCAACCTCATAGCCTTTTATGAAGACGTAACAAGGTGGATTGACGATGGCAGAGCAGTGGATGTGGTCTACCTTGACTTCAGCAAAGCATTTGACACCGTCTCCCACAGCATCCTCACGGCAAAACTGAGGAACTGTGGACTGGATGATCGGGTAGTGAGGTGGACTGCAAACTGGCTGAAGGAGAGAAGCCAGAGAGTCGTGATCCATGTGGCAGAGTCTGGTTGGAGGCCTGTATCTAGTGGAGTGCCTCAAGGGTCAGTTCTGGGACCAATACTGTTCAATATATTCATCAATGACTTGGATGAGGGAATTGAGTGTACTATCAGCAAGTTTGCTGATGACACCAAGCTGGGAGGAGTGGCTGACACGCCAGAGGGCTGTGCTGCCATCCAGCGAGATCTGGACAGGCTAGAGAGTTGGGCGGGGAAAAATTTAATGAAATATAACAAGGGGAAATGTAGAGTCTTGCATCTGGGCAGGAACAACCCCAGGTTCCAGTATAGGTTGGGGAATGACCTATTAGAGAGCAGTGTAGGGGAAAGGGACCTGGGGGTCCTGGTGGACAGCAAGATGACCATGAGCCAGCACTGTGCCCTTGTGGCCAAGAAGGCCAATGGCACCCTGGGGGTGTATTAGAAGGGGAGTGGTTAGTAGGTCAAGAGAGGTTCTCCTTCCCCTCTACTCTGCCCTGGTGAGACCTCATCTGGAATATTGTGTCCAGTTCCGGGCCCCTCAGTTCAAGAAGGACAGGGAACTGCTGGAGAGAGTCCAGCGCAGGGCCACAAAGATGATGAAGGGAGTGGAGCACCTCCCTTATGAGGAAAGGCTGAGGGAGCTGGGTCTCTTTAGCTTGGAGAAGAGGAGACTGAGGGGTGACCTCATTAATGTTTATAGATATATAAAGGGTGGGTGTCACGAGGATGGAGCCAGGCTCTTCTCGGTGACAACCAACAGTAAGACAAGGGGTAATGGCTTCAAGCTGGAACACAAGAGGTTCCACTTAAATTTGAGAAGAAACTTCTTCTCAGTGAGGATGACGGAACACTGGAACAGGCTGCCCAGGGAGGTTGTGGATTCTCCTTCTCTGGAGACATTCAAAACCCGCCTGGACGCCTTCCTGTGTAACCTCACCTAGGTGTTCCTGCTCTGGCAGGGAGATTGGACTAGATGATCTTTCGAGGTCCCTTCCAATCCCTAACATTCTGTGATTCTGTGATTGTGGTAATTATCCTTAGCAACCTGGGAAAAGTCTAGGACTCAGATGTCCAAGTCCTTGGGAAACTTTTAGCTTATTATAAAAAAAAATTCTGTCTGTAACCACTATAAAATGAACCTTGAAGGTGTTAAGCAAAATTTCACCACATCTGACTATTCAGATGCTTCTGAGAATGCAGTGTTTGGGAAATTCTCTAGTCATATCTGAATATCAATGAACTTTAGGAAGGATTTAGATGACTTCCTGCTCTTTCTACTAAAAAATATGAGCTAAAATATGTAAATTTCAACTTATAGGTTAGTTACATCTAACCTTATCACAAAATGGCATAGAGTTCTTTATACGCTTACCCTTCAGTACCATCTGAAACTCAACTGCAATATGATTAGATTTTATGATTATGATATGATTATCACAGATGACTTTCAGATGGTACTGAGGATAAATTTTTCCAGCTTGCTATTTGAGATTTTGATGCAATTTAAACATCAAAACTTCCTAGGTAGAACTTAGTGGATACCTTCTATTTTATTGTTACTTCTTTCAATGTCTAATTTAGAAGCTATTGTCAAGAGCCACAATGTCCCATAGCATTTTGTAATTTTACTAGATGAATAGCTGTCGAGTGAAAACACACTTTGAATGTAACATCATGTTTCTTAGGATTCTGTGATAATGCCTAGTAAAAACATCAGCTGACTTCTATTTAGATGTTTAGATCAAAATATTTAAGAATGATTAAATCACCCCAAATCTCTAAACATTTTTTATGATCAGGAGGCTCCTGAGAATTGTCCAATCAGGAACTTTCAGAGCTTCTCAAAAAAACCTGTTTAATCACAGAATTATGATGTCTATTATGATCACATAGAAAAAAAAGAAAAAAAGAAAAAAGGCAGCTTATTTTTTATTCTTTGTTCATTTGATAAAAATCAAATACAGCATCTAGAGATGTAAACTGACATCAGAGGTTTATATTACCAACAGAGCAAACCAAGCAGCTCATAGTTTTTTTTCAAATTTTCATAACATTATACTTAATATAAGAAGTTAATAAACTGAAGAGAGCTTTGATGACAGAAAAGCTAATGGTGATTGGAGCTTGAGATAATATGACTAAGTGGAAAGTACTAGAGAACTAGGTTGCTTACAATTGATAAGAGAAGAAAAGGATTCCATGTACTTATCTCCAAATTGGGAAAATTTATGTAAAGAGGTAGATTAATAACTCTTCATAATAGAGCTATAGAAGTAATTGTCCTTAATAATAATAATAATAATAATAATAATAATAATAATAATAATAATAATAATAATAATGACATTTCAATCAGTGAAGATTAATTTTGAACTCAAAGAGGAAAGAGGAGCAAGAATATAGGGTGGAAGGACTTACTAAAAGATTAATTAATGTATAATATTAGGACACCTCTTTTATGAGGAAAAGAAGTCATAAGAATTTTCTTAGTAAGATGATTCTTTATCATGTGAACTATGTTTTTTCTAAGAAGCAAAGCAAAAATAATTCCAGGGAAAGTGACAGAAGATTTATAATTTTACATATATAGGTGTATACTAGATTGAAACTATAACTAATGAAAGTATCCAGCAACCACATTCAGAAAGACTTAACTTCACAGCATCAGCAGACATTGTAATAAACAGCCTTTACTGATGTAAAGAGTTGTGAATATATGGAGTATACATGAATAATGTGTGTGTAATTAATAACATTTTGATGTATCTTATAGTGTGTAATTAATTGGCGATAAATCAGATCAAATTCTCTAAAAATGTGAGCTACCTTTGTGTCATGGAGATTACCACTAATGAAACATTGCTAAATTCACATTTTAATTAGATTAGGTGCACATTTTAATTATGTTTTCCCCAATGAAATAATATTCCAATATAATTCCGGCATACTTGTACAAATGACTTAGCAGTATCTCTTGGCTAAGAAAATAACACAGGTCAAGAACAAGTGTTATTTAGGGATGATTTCACCTCTTGGGATAAGATTCTAAATGTGTTCATTGTGAAAAGTACAATAGGTAAAACCAGTAATGCAACAGTTGATTGAAAAAAAATAGGTAAATCAAACACATGATTCAGTTAGAGACAGGGAGGGAAGATGGTTATATTACAATGATGAAGCCAAACAACAGAGGCACAGAGGAAAAAGTTTATATTTGGAATACTATTTTACTGCCATTTTATCAAATTATCAGGTGCATCACTCATTTAAAAGCCAGAGTACTTTCGAGGAAGTAGATACACCAGGTTATAGAACTACCCAAGTAACTGATTAATGATCATGGCATTACAGCAATAAGAATCAGAAGAAACTCACCAAATCTGCTGTCTAAAGTTCTAATTCCAGTAGGAAACTGGCCCTGACTAAATATGGCTTGATATTTGCTTCCTCAAATATGTTCTTACTTGTATATTGGGAAGGCCAATAGCTATTGAAAAAAAAAGATAGAAAAGATGAAGATAAGACTAAATTTTCAAAATTTTCCATTTATAGATGTTGTCTTATCTACTTATATACTCCAACTGAAATTCTCTTTTTCATACCACACCATTTGGAAGATCCTTGAAAGTGTTTACTCTCTATATCCTTAAAAACATTGTAGTTTTGTATCTAAATTTATTCATGGCCAATATATACCTATGTGAGTTTGTGCAGATATTCATTTAACTTAAATAGTTTTTCTTCCTCTTGTATATTCACCTCAAAAGTTATTTATGGAGAGTTCATTAAATCCCCCCTCAATTTTATTTTGTCTAAGCCAAACAAGCCATGTTCTTTGGTGCATCCAAGATTGTGCTGAGAGGGACTGTTGACACTAAACTATATTTGTCCTGTGCTGCAGGGAAGATTATGGGTGTTCTCCCTCTAATGCAGAATTTTAATTCTGAATGTAAATAGGAGTGGGGATGTATTTTCCTCAAAAACCTTAGAGATTAGTCACATGTATAGCTAGAAGTGTCTCTCCTGAGATATATTCTATCAATCATGTACCCCTGCCATGATGAGCCATAGCATAGCCGTAACAATGTGCATTGACTCTCCTGGTTACAAATAATTATTCCTTTGACTGCTGTGCACTATTACCAATTCCACCACTAAGGTGGTGGAAAGGTTTTGAGCCAGCAAGTAAGTCCGAATAAATCAGGTTAGCAGGCTTTCTGAACTTGGTATTCTTCTCAGGTTCCTCTCAGAGTTTAGTTAATTTGATTAACAAATAAACTCTCTGGTATTTGGCCTTGTCAGTGCTTTTGATCTATTGTACTATGACTGTGGCTCTTCCTGTGTGTTGATTTTTGTCTTTCATTACATAACTATTATACAGAATTTTGAAGTGACCCATCATTTTTTTCATGTATGGACAATCTTTTGAAATTGGGCCTGAAGACTTACCTGGTCCTCTTTGTTTCTTTCATACTGTGAATTAATGAGTTCCTTGCATATAATCACTAACACCTCTAGCAATTTTTCCAGGAGAAATCAGTTAAAATGAGTCTAGTCCAAAAACTTTCCAGAACTCAAAATTATTCAGATGGATTATTATTGAGCACAGTACTAGAGTGCTTTAGAAAGTTCTTTAGCTAAAAGTATCACACTATAATTCTATTTTTTTAACACATTTGCCTTATGAAACTCAGAAAGTCAGTGTATTTAAAATATAGAGATATCTATGGATCTATATGCTGTTGCTACTTTAAGTTACACTGTCATAATAGAATCACAGAATCATAGAATGTCCTGAGTTGGAAGGGACCCACAAGGATCATCAAGTCCAACTCCTGTCCCTGCATATGACATCTCCACAGTTCACACCATGTGTCTGAGGGCTGTTGTCCAATCTCTTCTTGAACACTGTCAGGCTTGGAGCTGTGACACCACCCTGGGGAGCCTGTTCCAGTGCTTCACTACCCTCTGAGTGAAGAACCTTTTCCTAATGTCTAACTTAAACATCCCCTGGCACATCTTCCTGCCGTTCCCTCAGGTTCTGTCATTGGTTGCCAAAGAGAAGAGAACAGCTCCTACCCTCCCTTCTCCCCTTGTGAGGACACTGTAGACCACGATCAGGTCTCCCCTTAGCCTCCTCTTCTCCAGGCTGCACAGACCAAGTGACTTTAGCTGCTCCTCATACTGTTTCCCCTCCAAACCCTTCACCAACTTCATAGCTCTCTTCTGGACACTCTCCAGTAGCTTAATATCTTTTTTATCCTGTGGCGCCCAGAACTGCACACAGTGCTCCAGGTGAGGCCGCACCAGTGCAGAGCAGAGCGGGACAATCACCTTCCTGCCCGGCTGGCAATGCAGTGCTTGATACACCCCAGGACACGGTTGGCCCTCTTGGCTACCAGGGCACACTGTTGGTTCATGTTCAACTTGCCATCAACCAGAACCCCCAAATCCCTCTCTGCAGAGCTGCTTTCCAGCATCTCGTCTCCTAGTCTGTATGTACAGCCAGGGTTGCCATGTCCCAGGTGCAAAATCTGGCACTTGCTTTTGTTGAACTTTGTGCAGTTGGTGTTTGCCCAGTTCTCCAGTTTTTGCAGATGTCTCTGCAGGGCCTCTCTGTCCTTGGGAGTGTCAACAGCTCCTCCTAATTTTGTGTCATCGGCAAACTTACTAAGTAATTCCTCAAGTCCTGAGACTACGTCATTTATGAAGACATTGAGGAGTCCTGGCCCTAAGACAGATCCCTGCGGAGCCCTGCTAGTGACTGGTCGTCAACCTGGCTTAACTCCATTTGGTAGAAACCTTTGAGCCCGTCCCATCAGCCAATTGCTCACCCACTGCACTGTGTGTTTATCCAGCTGTATGCTGGCCATCTTGTCCAGGAGAATACTGTGAGAGACAGTATTAAAGGCTTTGCTGAAATCCAAAAATATCACATCAACAGGCTTCCCTTGGTCAACTAGGTGGGTAACAAAATTAAGTTTGCTAAGCAAGACTTCCCCTCATGAACCTATGCTGGCTGGGACCAACGTCAGTGTTGTCATTCAGATGTTTTCCAATAACTCCCAGAACAATCTTCTCCATGATTTTGCCAGGAACAGAAGTGAGGCTGATGGACCTGTAGTTGCCAGAGTCATCCTTGTTGCCCTTCTTGTAGATTGGGATAATGTCTACCGGCTTCCAGTCATCTGTGACCTCTCCAGATTCCCAGAAGCATTGAAAAATCATGGAGAGAGGTCTCACGATGACATCAGCCAGGTCTTTAAGTACCCTTGGATGAATCCTATCAGGCCTCATCAACTTATAGCGATCTAGCTGGAGTAGCAGATCCTGTACAAGTTCCGGATTGAGTGTGAGTTTATCATTCTTGCAGCCATAGTTTTCTAACCCAGGGTTATGGGGCCCCCCAAGTCCATCATTGGTGTTGAAGACCGAGGCAAAGAAAGCATTAAACGTCTCAGCTTTGTCTATGTCCCTGTTAATAAGGTGACCATGCTCATTGAGTAATGGGCCAATGTTATTTCTAGTTTGCCTTTTGCCATTAATATATTTTTAAAAACCTTTTTAATTGTCCTTCACAGTACTGGCCAGCTTGAATTCTAACTGAGCTTTGGCAGTGTGAAATTCCTCCCTGCAGTGGTGTCCCATCCCAACAGATGGGATGAGGGATGAGTTAACTCTGAACGCGACACGCGCCCTGACTCAACAGATGAGATCAGATGTGAGTTAACTCCGGGTAATTCTGCACGGCAATGCGAAGTGAATGACAGACAATCATTCCGGGGGTCCAATTACGAATTTACTAAAAGTACGTGGTAGAATACAAATTACAGCAATTAGTGACTTGGCAAAAGTATGTTATCAATACATTGACAGCAAAAGTACTTCTACAAAGGGTGGATTGGCAACAATTAGTAACTATAATACAAAACTAACAGCAGAACTTAAAATGATGTTACGTTTATATGTCCATGAAAAAGGAAAAGAGAGAGAGAGAAGGAAGACTATGATATGAGAGAGAGAGAGAGAGAGAAAGAAAGAAAGTAAGATATCACCACTCCACAGGTTATCGATCCAGTGATGTCCAATGAAAGGAGGGTGGACACGTTGAAGACTTCGGTCACGCTGCGCAGCATATACATGCCACAACCTGACGCCACGTGCGGGGTCATTTTATAACCCAGTTCATTTACATGTGGGCAGTTCACCTCCTCCCTCTGCTTGCTCTTCATGCTAATTAGAAAGACTCTTCTGGAAATGGGTCTGGGGTCTTCAAACTAGGGGAAAGTTCATGGTACTGACCAGAAGTGAGTTGTCTTGCCCGTCAGGGGTAGCTGTTGGTTCATGGTTTCTTCTGATAATTAGTTGTCTGACAGATGGTTCATCTCATTCCAATTAGGCCATGAGGCCTTCACAGCAATTGACAAGATGCCTGACACCATAACCATCTATCTCTTCCGCCAAACACACCACTTTGGTAAAGATAAGGAAGATGTCTGCCTACACAATCATCCATCTTATCCTCCCAAAATAACAAAAACCAGACATTTAAGGCATAACAAGGTCCTTTGCTCTGCTAAGGATGGGGGGGAAGTGCTTCAAAGTTGTCACAAGTGGCAAGCAGCATCTCTGTAGTCCTCGCATGTTTCCTGACCTTGCTTCAACTGACTGTGCAAAAAAACCCCTAACATATACCTGGTCACAATGAGGATATGACTTTCTATATGATGTTTTCTACATAAAAAAATTGCCAACCTGAAACAGGCAGGATTTGTGTTTGATGTAGCTTTTGTCAACGTAGCTATCCATGTTATATATTGAGCCTCCATGCAACTTCCCCCTCAAAATAAACCCCTACTACAGACACCTGGGCAAAACACAGTACAAGCAGAAATAATGCATAACACTGTGCTTTAGACTAAATCATTATCCAAAGTTTCTATTTACTCCCACGTTAAGTCATTGCCATGTAAGCATTTTGCCATTGAAAAGCAGAGAGTGTTCTATATTATATACAAACATGGAGATCAATAACCAAATTAGGTAAGCCAAGTGAGAGTAGTTTTGAGCTTGCAAATGCAAAAGTTATGTTTAAGAATCCCACCTATAAAGAACATTTAGTTGATTGTTATATCAAGAAAAGGTCCCTTTTAAGTGGTACATAAATACTCAGTTGATTAAAATGCAAAATGGCTTTAAAGGACCTACTCATAACAGGAATCTAAGACTCCCTGAATTTATTGAGGTTTTTTAACCAATGCTGACACAGTTACACTCTTCAATGTGTATGTTTTTCTCTGAGAAAACCATCACAGAGCTGAAGAAATGCACTTGAATTGTCTCAGAATATTGTGGACATGTTTTTCCCTGATATTATTGGTAAATAAAAAATAAAACTTATTTGATGTAATTTATCTCACCTATTCTTAGATGCCTCCGTAGTGAATATCTACTCCTAAACTAATCATCTTAGGATCGTTTTATACACAGTAAAAACAAGATTAATTTAATGTGATGCTTATTTGAACTGTTTTAAATACCAACCCTGGGACAAGAAAAACTGAGTCAAATGGGCTATCTAGATACCTATGTTTCATCAGCTACATCCTGCTTATAACATCTGAAAAAGATTCATGACAAAAAATGAAAATGTGCATACATGCAAGAGATCTGCAGCAGATGTTCCTATGCCCATCAAGTGACAAAAGCAACCTCAGAATGGTAACCACACTTGGTATTCACAGCTAATGAAATTTTCATATCATAAGGTTGTGCTGAGACCCTGTAACAAGTAGCCAAACCCTGGGGCATAAAACAGAGAGAAAACTGGGTGAATTGCTCATATTCACTTTATTGACCAGAAAGTTGCAGCTGGTTAAGGGCTTTAATATTTTCTAAGTTCTCAATATTTTTTTATGTGGAATTAAATTTTAACCTAGATATTATCTTCCTTGATACATAAGGAAAAAAAAATCTTCTCTTTAAATATAGTTCTTTTTCACATGGTTGTTAGTGGCTGGAAACACAAAGATATACATGCACAAAAGGGAAAATATTTAGTTACTTGCAGTGCACATAGTATGCAGTTTAAAGATGGTTCAGAGAAGAATGGATTTTTCTGATTGTTTCATTTTCCTTTTTGTGGAACATACAGATAAAGACAAAATAGTTTGGCTATTGCTGGATTTGTGGCAGCAAAAAATTGCATTGCAGTTAGGAATGCTCTGGGATCCAGAAGGCAGGATAGTGAAGTTGGTCAATGAAAGAATATAGAGGTAATTGGATCTTATTAAGGTAAAACAAAACAAAGAACCCAAAGTTTTGTGGGTTTGTTTGTTTGTGTTTTTCTTTTTTTTTTTTTTTTAATTGTTGTAGATATTCTGTGGAAAGACTTCCAAACAGGTTATAAAGCTCAAATATCTAAATACAGTTAGCCTTTTGTGGTAATCTGTGAAAATTCTAGCATTTTTAATACGTTTGATATTTTTTTCATCTGCTGACAGATAAACCATTTTATCAATGGTTGTTCAGCATTCACAAATTGAATTGGTGTGTGTTTTTTAGGAGGTGAGTTGATCTGGAAGAGGGGAGAAAGGAGGGGTAGGGAGGACGAGATTCTTGTAATGAAGTTGTGGTGTTAACGCCAAAAAGTTAAAGGTAAAATGTAACAGTTTGTCACAATTATGCTTCATATTGGCAGGTGTTCTGAACTTTCTGTTTGATAACTAGACATATAAATTTCAGTTCTTAAAGCTTTGCAGCCAATTTAAGGGCTCATTTATTTCTCTGACAGCAAGATATATATGCTGCCTGGCATAGTGGATGTCTGGGGCCAAATCCACCACTTTGTTGCTTGTGTGTCTCGTGGGAGGTAAATAGTAGCAATTTTTCAGCATAAGCATACCGACACAAGGTGTTTAGCAAATAAATGAGCATAAGATGACCTGTGGTGTCCTGAAATTACTAAAATTCATGAATAATAAAATGATCTATAGATTGTTAGCAGAGGGCTATAGCAAAGGCTAATTTGCAGTCACTGAAGCTTTACGGGATAATTTATAACTTTGAAAATTTAATGACTTCATCAGTTTTTACCTATTTTTTTCACCAATATAATTCTCTGAAATCTACCTTCAGCAGAGATCTTTTGTCTAGATAAAATCATGATCACCTATATCATTACATTGTGAGTATTTAACTGACTTTGTCTGAAGAACTTTTTTCTTTCACCCCCACAGTATGGTAAATATGCTATGAAGATATATGTTTTATCTTGTTAAATCTTGTTAACATATGAAACAATTATAAGAAAAAAAATAGAGTAATGCAAAGGGAAGAAGAATTAAAAAAAAAAAAAGTCTAGTGAGCAAACTGCATTTCATTGGAAAAAAAGTGAAAGCACCCTAAAAACAGATCAAAGAAATAGGAAGGAAAATTACAAGGTCCAGCACATTATATCATGCTAACTCTGTGGCATTTAGTTGAGGCTTTGAAAAGAAAAGAAGGGACCCATTAGTTCAGGTCCTTGATCACATTTCATTTTATTTATTTATTTAGATTAGTCACCAAGACTTGTATACTGAAATAACCAAGAAAACAGGGACTGAAGCCACAGTTGTTCTCTGCTTCACCTGAATGGCTGATCACTTAATACAGTTGTTTCATTTTCCTAGTTTCAAACCTTTTGAATTCTTTTCAATAAATGACATCTTCACACTTGTTGTCTCCAAAGTAAACCACAGTTGGGGACAGCTTTGCATTACCTTAGATGTTAATGCAGGAAAATTAGATGCAAGACAATAATCAGACATAGTCCAAACTGTGAAGACTCTGGTTATATTCAGCACTGCAGGAGTACACTTATATCTGCAGCTGATCAATTCTTTTTTGAAAGATGTCACTGTTTTAGTATATCAAAATTATCTGCTTTGCCTGTCTCATACACTTCCCTTTTAAATTTAGAATAACACACAATCTCCACTACACTTTTGCATCTCCCCCTTCTACATATTGATGCCCAACCCTCAGTTGTATAAAGGTAACCATAGGTTGATGTTATCTCACCTAACGTCATATTTTTGGGAAAGAAAAGATCCATCTATTACTACTGAAGATATAATCCTATACTGGGGTTTAATGGGGACTAACACCTTTTAATACAATATGTAAGTATTAGAGGAATGTTCCGTCTGCAGCAATATACATTTCTATCACGAAACATTTGCACTGTGGTCTAGAAAAGCAAAAGTAAAAAATGGGAGCATCCCCTCTGTAATATCTGCTTTCATGAAAATGCATTCTTAATTAATAAGATCAATTTTGAAACCATTTAAAAAGGAAAGCTAATTAGCATCATTCTGCCAATGTAGAGAAATAGTGACATTTGGCTGATACTTGAGAAGTACTATCAGGAGATATTTACAGTGAGAATATTAGAGAAAGTAAAAATGAAACACAGCAGTATCTGGAAAATACAATTTAAAGAAAGAAGTATTCAAAGGAGGAAAGAGAAAGATAAAATAAATTAAATGAGCAGCTACTCTACTTATTTTATTATTTTAATTGCTTTTTAACCTTTAGAATACAACTGAAGGCAAAAAAATGTAAAATATGTTCATTTATATAGTCGTCTTCAGTTTTTTTTTTTTTTTAAGTATTTGTTCTCTGGCAATGCAGAACAAATTTCTCTTTTTAAAAGATTTTTGAGTGATGATTGGAAACTTATGACTTAATAAGTACCATTTTGTAGAATATTTATGTCGCTCTTCAAGTTGTACTTTGGAGGAAAAGAGAGAAGAAATCTGTAGATTTGCAGCAATGAGTTTCTCTAGACAATGGACTTCCTGGATGAGACTTCATGTGGGTAATCACAGTGACCTTGCTCTTTACAAAAGTTGCACATAATGTTTATTGTAATCAGAGCATATGGACCATCTAATTAGTCCCAGAGCTTCAGCTGATGCTTAAAACACAGTAAGTGGGAATTGTTCCTTGAAAAGGTCAACACAAATTGAATATCTGGGGCCTTTTTGATTTTTTTCTTTTCCCCTTTCTCAGTCAATGAGATAATGTAGCCTTCTGAGGTTTCTTGTGCACAGTGTCTAGGAGACCAAATAAATAAATAAACAAGCAAGCAAACACAGATATATATAAATAAATAGATGGATGAATAAGTATATAAATAAGGAAAGAAGGAAGGAAGAGAGAGAGAAAGAGAGAGAGAGAGAGAGGGGGAGAGGCAGAGGCTAGGGAACCTGATCATTCTACCTTTATTAGTCTACCACTAAAAAAACCCCCAAAACTCTGTTTCATCTTACCCCCTGATCATGCTTCCCCAGGAACTAAAACTGTCTGAGCTGAAGATAGTAGAAAAATGAAGCAGAAGTTTAATAACATTTTTTCCTTAGCCTGTTTTCCACTTTTTTCTCTATATCCTTTTTTGTTCTTTCATGCTATAAATAGGCAGATTATGTCCTATATCTTCTTTTGTTTGGGGGGGGGGGTAGTAAAATCATTAGTTATTTTTTACAACATTCTAACTCTTTGCTAGGTTAAGAGTAGTTGTGAATGACCTAGAAAAGATCAGCTTCTTGCAGATACTGTAAGCCTGTAGGGTGACATCAGGAAGAGACAGCGCACCCGAAATGCCCATCAACTTGGACACACCACTGACACACAGTGCTGGCTCTGCCTCTGACATCCAGAAGGCTGAAACTCAATAAACATGTGAGTCTCTAGAAATTACCTTTTCAGATCATACTAAGCTGTAACATTGCTATATTTCTCTGGTTGCATAAAGTGTTTTCAGATTTTGTAAGGCTGTTGGATAACTACATTCACCTGGAATTGCACAGTAAACCTCATACGCTCTGTAGGTAAATATAAATTATCTACCAGGATGAAGAAGAGACCACTGCAGTACCGAGGCCGTAGAATAAAGACATTCAAATTTTTATTGTCTTAACACCACATGAAGTCCACCTGCTCATTCAATCTCCTTATCAAGGTCTAAAATGAAATAATCAGCTTAACTGTTATAAGAGATTATAGTGCAAACTGAACTATGTGATACACTAGTAATGTAAACCATTAAATCCATGGAATCAGTCGCTCTCTTTGATTTGAGACTCTGATCTAGGACTTTTTTTTCTGTTGGGGACCATGTTATTTGTCTCCACCAGAATTTTACCAGAGGTCACCTCTGTACAGGTCGTTCTTAATTGCTGCCTCTGCATTAAGCAGACTTTGCACTAACACAGCACTTTCTTTGCACTACAGCAACAGTTTACATGCCAGCACCACAGCTATAAAAAAAAAAATACGCTGTGCCTGCTCAATAAACTTCAGGTTGGGAGATGTGTGAACCTCACCAAACAGATACATTAGACCTATTAATTCTCTGGTCTGATAATTCTAATAGCCAGCATTCAGCAAGTGAATTTAATGAGCTCAGTGCAGTAAGAGCAATTTCAGCTATTTTCACATATTTGAGTGCTGTATTTCCTTGTTTCACCATTTTACTGGTCTCATTAAAACCACACAGACTCAGTTAACTTTTTCAAATAGCCACTCTTTACAGAACTATAAGAAATAAGTGAAATTAGTGAAGTATTCTGAGAACTGCTTTGCCCTTGAACTGAAACTTTTATCGTTATTAATGTCTAAGTAGGACTCACTTTGTCACACCTTGAATTAGGTTGTTGCTATGCTTAAGGCAATTATATATGTGCTTTATACACAGATTAATTTTAAAAGTCCTTCTTTTTACCTCTTTTTCTTTCGTTAAGCAGAAACTAACTGAAAATGTAATGCTATTTCTTGAATATCTGAATGCTGGTGTTTGTTTGTTTTCTGATCACTTAAGAGTCTGACAACTAAATGCTAAAGCTCTAGATGTTAAGAACAGAGCCAGGAAGTCTGATTAAACTTTGCAGATTAAATCTTCCAGCATAACTATATGTCCTTGGAGAATCAGTCATTTTTATAAGCTAAACTAAATTGTATAGATGAAATAGGTGTTTTAAAAAAGACAGCTTCCACATACAGTGTCTGTGCAAATAAAAAAATAATCTTCTCATGTATACAAGTATCTGTGAGTGAAGATCTTTGAGGAAATCTAAGAATTTACACAACAGAAAAGTTGTATAGATTCAGCAGTTTAATGATGCCATAAAAAGCTGTGTAGGCAAATACAAAGATTGTTAGCCTTTCATCTTCTCAGACTGTAGACTGATTCACAAATTAAAAGTAAACATAGATTTCTAAATTTTTGAGATCTTCTTCCAAAAAATTGTTTTTTATTTTGATCCTCTGTCACACAAATAACAAAAAAATTTCTAGTAATATGTGCAAGTGACACAAGATATTGAATTCTTTTGGCAAGAAAGAGAAATAACGCCTAGCTGGCTGTACCTATACTGGTGAATCTGCCAGCACTTCCCATATACTGGATCTGAAAATGATTCTCTGATTTCAGTGTCAATCTGTGAGATCCAACAGCAGCATTGCTGGAAGGCTGAGTATACGGGATGGAAGAAATAGTGGTGCCATAATAGTCATTGTTATTACACATGGCTAAAAATCAGTCTGGGATGCCTGGGGAAGGGGGAAAAGAGGGTTCCCTTCTTATTCTGTTTGCTGAAATGGCAATAGCAATACGCATATGGAAAATATTTATATGGAACACACAAAGATTTTTTTTTTCTTTTCCTTTTACCTGGGTTTTTCAGACATTGCATCACCTCCATGTTTGATCTATATTACAGTCCTTTGTGTTCTTGCTTAGTAATAATCTCAGTGTATGTCTACAACATAGATATTGAAAACAGAGCATTAATATTGCAGAATAAGGTTTTGTAAATTAACCAGTATGACATACACAAACACCGCAGTTGCATTAGGCTGCAAATCTTCCCCAAGAATCAGGGTAGACGCTTAGCTGATTAATCCAAGCTAAACTCCATGTTACTTTACGTAACATCCCACTACCACAGTGCTGTGATTGCAAAATGTAAGCAAGGCACACTCCATTAGTCACTGGGTTTGAAAGACTGTCAGAGAGTTTACATTCAAACAAATAATTCTTCCTGTAATTTTTCAGGACTATGGGATCAATTCATTGGTTTAAAAAAAAGAAAAAAAAAAAGTACTTTTGAGATATACTATTATAATAATACAGTAATGTAGACATTGATTCTTTAATAACTTGGGGGAACTGACCCTTATGGAGCGTTCTCTTATTTAAAACAAATGTACTGTGCTTGCCATTACATTATTAAAATGCTGTTTCACCCTTCTGCTAGAGAATTTTGTATTCTGAGTTACTCCTAATGGTGACTGCAAACAGTCTTTTAACATGTCTTTGGCTGCGTGCCCCTATTTGTAGGAATTACTGGCCACAAACCCCAGATAAGTGCACAAAAGGTGTTTATACCAACACAGCGGGTACAGGCAACTTTTGCCAGAACTGGCAGCTCTACTGGAAAATCAGAGTAGCTGTTGTGCTTCAGAATTACAGGTTTATATTTTGAACGTCACAATATACCTTCTGGCTCCATTTGTGGATTGCAGGTCATTGTACTATGTACTCTGTACAAGAGTTTTGAATCAAATAGACCAAGAAAAAAGAAGGAGAGTGGACGAAAGAGAACGACATGTTTTTTTAAATAAAATGAGAGACAGCCAGTTTGGCACCATTGCATGTTGCAGTAAGAATCTTGGTGAGAATCAGTCTATTTTTGTTCTGATGCTGATTGACTCCTTCTATGATCTCAGCCAAGTTAATTAGGGCCTAATTCTGTCACTTTTAGGCACAGTGATTAATTCTTTACTCAGTGAATAATCCCATATATATCAGAAAGTTAGGAAGTATGCTGAACCTTTCACGGGTAGCAGGAGGCCAAAACCACTCAAAAACTGATCCTTTTCAGTATGAAATGTATTTCACTGACTTCCCTTTAGTCACCAAAAAAAAAGCTCTGTGTACAGAACTGCAATGGCAGTTGAAAGAACCAGTTATTTTTCTTTTTGCTGGGTGGTTTCAAAATTTGCTACATCTGTCCAATGCTGCTAACATTGACTTTGGTCTTAAGATATGTGTAAATGATATCATTCTACAGGTTACATGACTGCAGAGCATAATTTATGTACATGGTGGATCTCTCCAGCTGAGTTCACCCTGTCTGCCCTTGAATCCCAGTCTCTCTAGCTTCTAGTGCCTAGACATATGAGTTACCAAGGCTGCAGTCTCACTCCAGTTGCTGGTGCAGATTGTTGCCCACACACACACAAGCACACGTACAAGCAGATATCCCAGTCATCTCCTAGACCTCATGACCCCCCCAGCAGCTCTCTGAGACTCCCTTGGTTGCTCTGATGGCCAGCTTCTGTGGTGGTCTCACCCTTAGAGACACACAACATTGCCTGGCTCCCAGGTCACTTCACCTACTCAACTGGCTCATCTGGCTTGATCTTTGCTAGTGATCATACCCATACACCTGCACTTGCCCCAGTTGTTAGTACCATGGGCACATGGGTCTCTGACACCTTGTCTGACTCCAGTTACTGGCACTCAGATCCCCAGACATGCATATGCACACAGAAGAGAGATTTTCTCACCCAGGAAAGAGTTAGAAAGAAAATCAACAAGAAGGTAGAACAGATTGTATTGATCGTGTATGGGGCATGGCTGAAAACTGCAGACCAGCAAGCCATTTACCTGCAAATGTCCATTTTTATCCCCTTACTGCTCTGTTTTCCCATGTTGTTTCCTCTCCAAATCACCTAGATCTATCCCTCTGTCTCCTTCCCTGTTTTTGGTTCCTCTTCTAAATGTTCCATAACAAGTTTTATGTAATCTCAAATGCTGTTCTCTTGCATCCCATAATCAGTTGCACATCCCCTAGGTAGTGGCTCAAATAATCAGAAAGACATTCCCTTTGACTCGCGGGATGGGTGTCACATCTGGACCACAGGGTGGAGGTTCTCCTGGGACAGCCCTAGGAGTGGTCTGGACAGAATGTCCCTTCCTCTGAGTCTTTAACTTGGGTTCCTATTTGGCATTGTGCTCCTGTGCTCCTCTGAGATTGTATAGGTGGGCCTCTTGCCTCCTATGGTGGATCTGGGTATAGTTCTCCCTCCTACCTCTGCTCCTCTAGGCTCCCTTGTGTGTGTGGAGATGAGCTTTTTAGCAGAAAATCTGAAAATTAGTCCTTGAATGTGATGTTGTTTTCTACATAACTGTAGTACCCATTCTTTAAAATTTAGGAATTGCAGGCTGAAAAGGCTGTGAAAAAAAAAATAGACAAAAAGATAGAAATGGTGTGAGTGAGGAATGCAAACTGTAAATGTAACCAAGGAACCTTGAAAAGTATAGCGTACAAGTTAGGGTAGCCTTGGATGACTCAAACTTTTGTATTTAGCATTTATATAGTCAATAACCTCAATTGACATTGACCTTGGGAGCAAAATGGGGCAATATTTTCACTTGGGTGAACTGTTATTGGAGAGTTTCTCTAGTGTATTAGGCACAAACATGCATTCCATCAATATCAAGTACATGCTATCTTTTTCATCAATTTTCTTTTATTTTGTGCTAACATTGTTATTGTGGTCAGTATAGGGAAAAAAATTACTTTGTCTGTGCATTTACTTTGTCACTGGCATAATACTATTGAAATCAACTGACTTTGCTGTATTTTTCTTTGCAGGAAGCTCTGGACATTTATTTTACCAGAAATAAAACAGACTATATCACTTAAAAAAAAAAAAAAAAAAAAAAAAAAAAAAAAAAATCAGGACCAAATCTCCAGCTTGAAAGCTTCTACGTGCTGTCTGAAATGTTACAGATAAAATTCAAATAATATACAGATCCAGTTGATCTGCCAGAGAAAAAACATCGATGGAATGTTCTAACATACATGACTTTTACTGTGTTATAATTCAAAACAAGGGACTGACAGTAGTGGTACTGACCACCCGAATGGCCACATATATCAGTTGATATGAGTTAAGAGAGATCAGCCAAACCAGAAAGATGTTTTGTAGATTACACAGCAACAGGGTTTGCTCAGTCTGCTCTACTAGGAAGTACAGAAGTTTTGTTTCGAGCCTACTGTTAGAATCTACTTCTAGAACACATTGAAACTGCAACCAAAACTTTTGATTGCTCTGAAGACCTAAGATTTCATTTTAAGTTTCCACTGTATTCCAGGAAAAACTATTAATGCCCACAGAAATTAATTCCCCTGTGGTTCTGGTTCAACTACACATGGAAACGTCTGAGGAGAAACATTATCTGATCCTTTTCTTCTGAAACTTTTTCTCTGCCCACCACCCTCTTTAAAGCTGGAAGAAAGAAAAAGGAAAGTAGTGTTACTAAACTTACTGGAACTGAGGTAAAAATAAATGCTGCTGCAGGGAAGAAAGAAGGGACATGTCTAACTGGAGAAGTTGTCTATGTTTTACTCAAATTTTGTTTGCTAACTCCATTCTACCTTGCATGTGGACATATGCAACTGGTCATATTCATTTAGTTTGTGTTTACATATAAATGTAAGCTGTCACATTTCAGGAAAGTGCCACTGAAAGAGATAGTAAAGACAGGTTAATATACAATCAAATGTTTATACATATATGGAGAGGGAAAAAGAGATAGAAAAGTAAAATAGAAAAAAAAAAAAAAAAAGAAACCACAGGGAAGAGATATTATGATCTCAAAAAAGCTCTATAGCTATCCAGTACAGGCTATAGAATCTAACAGGGAGAAAGTCAATATATGTGAAGTAATGGTAATACATTTGTAGATATTACATTAATATTCAAATTTACTTTTCATGTTTTGGAGGTGTCTGCAGGCATCAGGAAAAGGCACTTTCATTGTGTGTAGTCTTATACTTTGAAGCTGTCTCCCTACAACTGCAAAATAGAATTATATTCTTTATCTTGAGCAGAATGAGCCTTATACTCATGGGATTGTTGTCAGCATGGGCTCTTTCTCTGATTTTAAGACTGATAACTGACCATTTATTTTCTCCAGCAGCTTCAATATCTCCACAAAAGTAATGATATGCCTTTACATCTCCAAGAAAACTCTATTACAGGTTTTATCTTAGGGAAGCTAACTCAGAAACAATCAAAAATAGAAATACTAGCACATTTACGGGTACCATAATGAATATAGGCCATCAGAATTTGGAAACATATTCAGGTAGATTTTAACACACTGGATGTTGGATAAGAAGAATTTGAGGTGAGGGGAGACAGAACCATGCAATCCATAGATAACTGTGAGGGATAGAACAATTGTGGGACAACTAGCAAACTACCTATTTGGAAATTATGAGCATGGTAAATTAAAAATGAAATTATATCACTTACATGAAAAAAGTATTTTTACAATAGCCTTGTGTATCCCCCTCCTTCAGGGAGGTATTGCTTTAGTATTGACCCACATTATTTGACCAGGCAAGGATTCTGTTTGCCTCTTCTGAAGAACTTTTCATGTTACCCATTTTTTCCTTATATCTCTCATTGTTGCTTTATGTTCACAGTATGTCTACTAATGATCAGATCAGTTTGATACTACCTAGTGATTTAACTGTCCCAAAGCCACATACAAGAGGCATCATGACCCTGCTATCCTTTTCAGGTATTCACAGTATTTCAAACATACTAAAGTTCCATGATTTGTGGCTTTTCTATGATGATATAGATTGCTCCTGTGCTTTTTCACAAACACTAAAGAGAAAAGCACAAAAAAAAAAAAAAGTCCTTCTGTAATTTCCTTTTGTATCAAGGAAGCAGAATATTTTGATGAACATCTGTTGCACAGCCAAAACTAACTTTATTAACCCTCTTCTTAAAACACTTGCCTCCCAGTCTTTAGAATTTTAGTACTGCTTCTCCAATATCTTCCCTCTTTTGATCTGTCATCTATTTGACAACCCTCTCTACTTTTTTTCTTGTTCTTGGTCGACCTCTTTTTGTTTTATTCTTGCTCTCCCTTTGTTTCTCTCAATTTACTATGCACAAGCATATTAAAAAAAAAAAAAAAGTCTTGCTGCTGCTATTTCCACTGCACCAGAGAGAACAGGAAGAAAAGAGAGATTGTTTTGCCTTCACTTTCCCTATTACTCTTTTTCATATTATTATGATTTAATAGATTCTACCACCATCTACTCAAGCAATACATAGAATACTGTTTTTCTTTTCTAGTTCAGCAATTAGGGACAAAAACTGATAACAAAAGAACTCAGTAGGAGCCTGATTGATAGAATTCAGGTTAAGTCCTCACTGCCAGTTTTGAGAAGGGTTCCCAGATGTTGGGACTTCTTATTTGCATAGGTTATGTCCCAAAGCCAAGAGGTCATGCTTATGTAAACTGCTCCCCTCCGTCCTTTGCATCCTTGTAAAACGTGACAGGAGCTGCAGCAATCAGTGACTTTCAGTTCTTGGGTTCTTAGTCTCTAATCAGCTCAGACACAGGAAAACCTTCTTAAGCAAAGAGGTGAGCCCCATTAATGAATTATCATCAGGGGCTTCCAGACCTTACAAATTCTGGACTCACCCAGAGACAGGAGCTTCTGATGGTTACAGAACTAGGATCTCTCCCAACTATCTGTATTTTAGCAATAATAAAACAGTTTGCCTCATTTTTTCAGCCATTGGGGTAGGAAAAATTCTGTGGAAATCTCAAAAAAAAAGATCTGTTTATGTGTGTCTATAACCATATGGCCCTAATCCCTCATTACACTAGACTTTTCACATCTCTGCTTTAGGAAATTGATTGAAATAATGTACTGTGATTTACCTAGCAAGGGATTTTGGAAGGTGGCTGTGTGACCCGGGAGCATACAAAAACAAGAGAAAATTATTCATATTAATATGACATAGAAGCTGCAAAAGTCTTCTGCTCCTAAAATGCACAGTGCTTTTGAAAATTCCCAGTAAAGACAGACATTGAAAGAAGGCAAGGAGGCTTTAATGTCTTGTTAAAGCAAGCTTTCATATAATTGAAAATCTACTCTTAAAGAGAAAGACAAAGAAAGAAGAGAGATGTTTCAGCTGATAATAACTAACTCCACTGAAATCATTGACATTCTAATAGCAAAAGGCATTTCTTTTAAAAAGTCTTCCCATTTCTTCTCCTGTTTTCTGTCATTCTGTTCATTAAAGGCTACACAATTCTCTTTTCTATGCCAAACAATGTGAGGCATTGCAGCATCAGTCCAAGCATTGATTCTTTAGACAAAAAGCATCTTGTTGGCATCACTCTGTGCATGCATAGAGCCCTGCAGCATTTGGACACAGTCCTTGACTCAGGCTACAGAGCGCTGCCACAAACTTGGTCAGAAGTGACGGCATGCTGTGAAAAGCTGCAACTACAAACTGCAGAGTTAACCTGGCAGAGTATTGGTACTAGCACTTGTCTTAGGATGGACATGCATTTATAGGACTGTGAACATATGCCTCATCATAAGGATTTCAGTTATCTGTAGGCTTTCTGACAAAAGTAAAATGTTAAAAAACCTCCTAAATTGAATGAATTTTTACTAACTTTGTATATCTATAGGCCAAACTACAAATAATTTAGCCTTTGGACATGCTGGAGACAAATACTTTT
This sequence comes from Caloenas nicobarica, assembly GCF_036013445.1. NCBI lineage: Eukaryota > Metazoa > Chordata > Aves > Columbiformes > Columbidae > Caloenas > Caloenas nicobarica. Next base: position 177,233,624 of record NC_088245.1, on the reverse strand, counting down.
AATATGTGGTTTATTTACACTCTGAAGTAGGCATCCAAGTCGATATTTCTCAGGTAATATTTACTTCTTCCCTTCAACAGCAGTGGAGCATGTTGCCAATCCTAAAGCTGCGTGAGGTAAATCCCTCTGTCTAATTCCACTCTTGGACATATAGAAGGTCAAACCCCTACAAACAGCCATTATTTGTTAGCATATATTTATAAAACTTTGTTTATTTCTCAAGTATCTTAGTCTGGTTAAACTGTAACAGTCTTAGATGACTGAAGTAGTGCTTCCTAAATTAGCTCTGAACATACCATAGCAAGAAAATGTAAGTGAATGTCTTGTTTGCTATTATTCTGCAGAAACAGATATTCTCTCTATTGATTACTTATCTTAGTGGAAATAAAGTTACTAAAACAGGGTATTGCAACATGACTTATTTTGAATTAAATATATTTGGTACAGTATATAATTTATTCTTCATAAATGATCTGTACTTCTTTATTGTGATAAACGTACGAGGAAAAAAATTCATAATATTCTGAAACTGTAGTGTCTGTATATATTAGAATACAGAAACATGTTTAGAGACATAGATGAATGAAGGATCGGAAACAGTGTAAGACAGTTTTAAACCAACCTTATTAATACACTGTAGTGAGTCCTGCATGCTCCATATCATAGGAGCAGTGTAGACCTGATGGCTGTGCAGCCCTCACATCTCTGGACTGTGGTTTCATCCGTCCCTGGATGTATTTTTACAGATTTAAGCAGACATTTAGATATCACATGCTAGTATTTTACTAAGAAGAAATACATCTAAATAGCAAAACTCCCAAAGTAGAGATGGTATTAGTAATACATTAATATTTTAAGTAATGCACTGGTCCTAAAACTAACAGTACAAAAAAATCTCTGAAAACTTATTGCTTCCTTTTCCTATTGCTTTTGTTTTGCGGGAAACATATACTTCAAAGTCGTTCAAAAGAGGTAAAGTTTCAAAACCATTATGAAATACGCTAGAAAATAAAATAAAGAAAATATGAGAGAAACCTGAATATTCTGCAATTAAATACTCTGAAACAACAGCAGGTAATGTTAATAGGGAAAAACATGAAGTATTCATTTGTCAAGGGAGAGTACTTGAATGGGAGGGAAATCTCACATTTTGGCTTCATTTTCAGTAGTCTATCTCCTTTGTATTTTACTTTCATTCTGTTTCTTCACAGATTTTTTTATCAGAACGCTGTGGGACAGTATGCAACAGTTTGCATAAATTCAGTTTTTGCTGCTGTATGTTGTACGTTTTGTGTATTACTGTCATCATGTTTCCATGTTAATGTTCTACCTATTAAAATTCTGTTACTTTTAAAATAAATAGAATAAAGCAGATAATAGTGGTATATTTCATTAAGCATATTCAAGATGGTTATAACAAGAACTGCTGAATTAAAACAAAAGCAAACCTCTCAGTACAAACTTCATATATACAAGTGTAATTTTAAATGCAGGCATATGCGATTGCTTAGAAATAAAGCCACTCTTGCAAGGAAAATCAGCATGCTTTACTGTAAGAATAAGGTTGCCAGAGAATGTTGGAAGAGAAGGCAAGCTATGGCACATATGGGAGAAGGTGCAGCATATAATTTCACCATGGCCAGTTGTCTTGTTGCCCTGTTGCATCCCTTTAGAAGTGGTTAACCACAGATTATTTTAGTAAATAATTGTCTCTGCTTTAACAGGAATATAGTTTTGGAAAGGATACTGTTTTATTCCTTTCAGAACTTACCCGTGGTTGCTCCTGTTCACAAAGTGTGCCCCTTCTTTGGTCCCTAAATAGTCAGAAAAATCCTGAAGATATTTGGGTGCAGATTGTTTTCACACTGGAGAATAGACAGGGTCTAATTCTCATATCTGGGTGATATAGCTGCAAGGGGACTAACAGAGGAGGAAGGGACTGATCAGGCATTCAGCACGTGTTATCTGACTCACTGACACCTTTGGAGGCCTTATCTGAGCACACTGAAGTAATAGCAATTCCAAAGCTCTTCTACTCACACTGTCATTGCATTGGTCATCTGCTATTAAGCTTTCTAGCATCTCTTATCTATTAGTGGATGGGGTGTTCATGAGACTTGGTGAGAGCATATTCCTGTCCTTACTTGGCTCAGCTTTAACCATGCAGTTTCTCAGCTCAAAAGGAGAAAAAGTCCTAGAATTTAGTGTCTGAGCCTTTTGAAATTGCCTTCCATATAAACTAAATATAAAATACACTGTTTCAGGACAAAGTGATTCTGAGAATCTCAGCTATTATACACTGGGTATCTGCTTTCTTGAATACCTATAGAAATTTTATAACCTCCTGTCAGATCTGCCATTGGAATAATCGAGAATTCCCATTTAGAAAGATTTGTTTGCCCTTAGTGGCTGGACTACTTTAGCTTCAAGGTCACCAGTTCTCTCCCATCCAGTTCTGTATTAGATGCTCTGTATTCTGATTTCGGAAGTGGACTAGAAGTAGGAAAGTTAAAACATAAATCTATGCTGTGATTACATTATTTACTACATAAATAGTTCAGGTTTGATTTTTTTTTTCTTGTGTGCAGCAAATTGTTGAGTCTGCTTCATTCAGCCCTCAGAGACCGATAGACAAGTTCTAGCATGATCCAGCATTTTCACCACTAAATAGAACATTAGACTCATCTGTATCTTTCTTGGATAACCCTCCCCACCCCCAGCCCCAAAAAGCAACAAATCTAAAAATCATTGTTACACTTCAAGTAACACAGAAGGCTTCACAGAGCCATTAGACTCTAATTAGGAGTAAGTAATAAATGATGCAGAACTAGGGAATTCTCATATATATTAACCTCCTGGAAAAATTAGCAGGATATCATAAAAAATAGTGTCTAACACTGAAGAAAAATAGATGCGGTGATACAGAAGAAAACAATGACTTTTGGAGGGAATTTTTATCTGCTTTTAATTCAAAGAAAATAAAGAATAAATACATGTTAGATAACTTGACAAGAAGAACAAAGAAATATCTCAGAGAGAAAAGAAGAAACAGAAAATAGGTCAGCTAATGAATGAAGGAGCTGAAATTAATGCTGAATAGAAAATAGCCTGGAAGTTGATGCTTTTTTCTTTTCCTTAAATAATCTGTCTTCAGCAAGAAAACTAAAAGAGAAATGTTTTTACGATTAGGAATACCATGAAGATTTATCACAATGAAGACTGAACATATGAGCATAGGCAGCACTTGGGTAAGATTAGCATATAAACATCAATCTATCTGAAAAGAATAACAGATCAGACTTCTGAACGAATGCACTATTTACAGTTTCCACTTAGGTGCTTGGACATTTAATAGACTAGAACAGCTATGTGAATAACCAAGTAACTTGATGTTCAGTGTATATGTGCTACAATGAGATCAACTGCCTCGGATCACTGAACTCCTCTGAAAAGATGAACATTTCATGAAGGTAAAAAAAAGGTAGGACTTCAGCTATCTTTGAAAATATGGCTTTTGGAGGGTAATTTGAAGTTTCTGAATTGCGAATTAGTATGCTGTCAAGCATTTCAACTTTAAAACCAGATGATGAGGAGACAACAAAAAATGTATTTAAAATTTAACGAAGCATTTGTTTAAAAGCTACAATTGGAAACCTTGATTCTCCCTCTCATATTTGGTCAGAAAGTTTTGAAAAAACTAATAACAGGGATTTTCAGAGGTATGCTGACGGCTATCCTAATGTTCCAAAATTCCACTGGCAACTTAGGATCCAAAGTCAAGAGTTACAAAGAAAGATAGAAATACATAAGCAGCTTGAGAAAACCTTAATAGCATTTGCTAATTCTGATATTATAAAACCAACAACAGCATTGCATATCCAGATTTGTTCAAGGCACATACTCAGTACAGTTTCTGAACTGTACCAGATCTATCCTTTCTTTCATTCTCTTAATTCTACATTCAGCCCTTGAGTATACATAACTACTAAGCAACATAAGTACATACACATACACATCCATAAACATTTTCAGTGCATCTTTTACTCCTACCCATTGACAAACACCAGTACTTCACAAATATTTTTGCAACTTGAGAAAGGGTAACAGAATGGATCATTCAGATGTTGGGTTTGCTGTTGACTTTCAAACACTTGCAATAATGAATCTTAACTTCTCTCCAAAATGGCTGAAGGATCATAACAATATGGTTCCAGTGTCCAGGAAAAAATTCTAGAGGATTTATCAGCACAGCCATGTGCATCTCTAACATGGTACCACACAGAGACTCCTCAATCTCCCTAGGCAACCTGTGCCAGTGCTCATTCAGCCTCACAGTAAAAAAGTGTTTCCTAATTTTCAGATGGAGCCTCCTGTGTTAGACTTTGTGCCTGTGGCCTCTGGTCCTGTCACTGGGCACCACTGAAAAGAATCTGGCTCTGTCTCCCCATGACCCTTTTCTTCTGTAGGCTAAACTGTCCCTGTTCTCTTAGCTTTTCCTTACAGGAGAGATGCTATCTCCACAGTGATAGTTATATATCAAACAAACAGACAAAAAACAACAAAAAAACCCCAAAATTCTGGGTGAAAAGAGCTTTTGAAAACAGGATCTTAATTGATACTAAAAGACTACAACTCATCTATTTTATTCCATATCACATTTCCTAACTTGTTTTTGTATTTTCTTTGGGTTTTTTATTTGTTATTTCCTGCCCCCATCCCCATCTGTACCACTGCAGGAAAAAAGTATATGTATACTCTTTATTTGTAAAAAAACCACATCTGTAAAGCTGTTTAATATGATGATTTGTTTAATGATTTAGTGATTTTTTAATTTGAGAAGTTACTTCAGCAAGGAAGAGAGAAAATGGATAAATCTGTGGATTTGTCAGATCACCCACGCAAGGAGTAATCTGTTGTTCTATTGCTCTTGAAGGGTATAATGGTTTTGACCATTGCAGCATCAGCTTTTAATTTACTCTGGCAGTACACGATCACTTCATGTCTATGCTCATTCTCATGATCGATGCTGTCACATGTTTTCCACATTATTCTTATCTCAGCTATGAAGCAAACATAATGGCCAACATTTTTCTTGATCTGCTTGCTTTTAATTTCAGAGGGCAAAAGTAATGAATACTAATAACATGACTCCTTTATAGATAAAACAAATACTTCTTCCCAGGTAAACGCTACAGGACACCAAAAAATAATTAAATGCAAATGCTATACAATTGTTTACAGGACACAATGAGAAATTGTGCAGTTTAATGTTCTTCTCAATTATGACCAGTCTGCTTGTTCTGCAGTGAAACCTCATGGAGTTACAATATAAACTTAAATAGCATCACCATGATTGAAGGGCAGTGAAGACAGAAAGAAGGATTCATTTTTTTAATGTTTTTTGCTTGTTATCAGAAAATAAGTTCTGAACGAACATACTGCATAACTATAACAGACAATATAGCTGCTTCCCAAGCTTTTAAATGCCTGGTATTTCATACATGTAAGGCAATTACAGTGGTAGACTTCAGAAATTATTTCCTGTCATATGTAAATTAGTAAACAGAAAAGATGGTGTGGACTTCTTTGTTATTGCAGCTTTTAATTTTTAACATACATGCTTTGCTGCAGTTTTGCTAATATTATTTTTGTTAATCTTTCTATTCTGACCATTAGTATTATCAGTTTCGTGCCTTGACATATATACCTCTTCTTACCACTAGATGGAACCGAAAAACCTTCTAATTTCTCTTTGTTTTCTGTTACATAGATGCATACCAGTTTCTTCAGGATAAAAGCTTGGAAACAGTCCAGAACTGGCACTTACCAAGTTAGGGAAGGGCATCTGGAGTACAGTAATTGCTACTTGGTGGAGCACTACCTTCGTTGCTTGCAACTCTAACTGTCAAAAAAAGAAGATATTTAAAACAAATAAATGTTGTACCTTCGTAGCAATGAAGGTAAAAATAAAATTAAGCAAACTAAACAAAAAACCCTAACCATAGTAGCTTTTCAGACTGTAATAAATAAAACTAACAATCAATATTGATTGATTTTTCAGGATACTTTGGAGACAAACCAAGGCAGAAGTATGTTCATTTTCAATATATCTGACATTTAACTGTAGAAAGGTATGTTAAAGATTTTTTTTCTTTCATTATATTTTTTTTCTGTGTATGTGGTGGGTTTATTTCTTCACATATCCTCCCAAAAAAATTCTCTTCTTCTTGAAATACGTAAACATGCAAAACTATTATTTTCACAATATTTTCAAGTTAAAAAATATATAATGTAATGTATTTGTTTCTCTTGGTTTGAAGATCAATCACCTGCTCTTTTCCTGAAAGTTTTTTTACTGTAGCAGCATGATATCAATAGGCCGATGTAACAATTCCTGCACTCAGTTCATATGTATTTGAATCAGGTGTTTAACTATTCTCCACGCCCAGCAAAAATTCTTATTTTTAAAGGTTTTGAGTTAGCATAATTTGGTTTGTATCTGTTCATTTGGATTGCTTTAACACAACCAGATTATCCACTATTTCGAGTGAATTGAAGTATTACTTCTAATTAGAAACACTTCTTTCTCTCTTGAGTGGTGGCTGACTTGTCAACCTTTCTGTTAAAATTTTCAAAGAAACATTTTCTTTCCTCTGCTGTGATACGTTATTCTATATACATATTTTTATACAAGGCAATGCTGCAATGAATACATAACAAATGAAGGCTTTTTAACATTGTCCTACAATTTCCAGAAACCTGAGAGTTGCTGCCTTTCAATTTGATGCCTGGAAACTCAGTCTTATGAAGATAAGATCAACTAAATGAATTTTAATTATGTTGGGTGGTGTTTTTTTTTTTGTTTTTTGGGTTTGTTTGTTTGTTTTTTATGAGGTTGTATTAGGAATTTAGAAACGAGCATATTAAACACCAAATGGTCAATACACAAGCATTACAGACTATACATGCAGGTTTCCAGTTTGGTCTACCTGTATAATAGAAGAAAACCCAGCAGAGAGTGTCAGTGTATCATGTGTACCTAAGCACAGAAGGTTCCATTTGAGTATGAGGAGAAACTACTTTACTTTGAGGGGACAGAACACTGGAACAGGCTGCCCAGAGAGGTTGTGTAGTCTCCTTCTCTGGAGACATTCAACACCCACCTGGACAAGCTCCTGTGTGATCTGTTCTAAGTGAACCTGCTTTAGCAGGTGGGTTGGACTAGATGATCTCCAGAGGTCCCTTCCAACCCTAACCATTCTGTGATTCTGTGATTCTTGATACTTCTCACATTTCTTTCACTGAAAATAATAGTTAGCAATTGTGGATATTTTTATCAGATTTTCTTATTGAATCCCTTGACCTTTTCTTGATCTTTCTTTGGCATAACAGCCTCTTAATTCTCTCTGAAATTCTTCCCTTTCTGAAGCCTCTGCTTAGTTCTCCTGTCTCCTAGAAATATATCACATCTCTGGTGTCGTCAGCTTCTGTACAGAAGGGCAAAACACTATGATAATTAAGTATTACAAACACAAAACTGAGACATACGATCAACTCCTACCTAGAAACAAAAAAAAAGGCATTTTGTTCAACCTCTTTTGTATCTTCTTCGTATTCTTAGTAAACTGGTATGCACATTAAAGGAAAGATGGGTTTACTCTGTTTACTCTGGAGTTCTGAGGAGGAAGGGTAACATTTGAAGGGTAAGTAATAGCTTATATTTGTACCTTAATACCCTTACAGCAAAGTTTTGTTGAATGTACCTTTAAGCGATTAACTGTAAAGAGTGGGTTCCTAGTGTCTTTCATTTTTTATAAGGCAGCCTGTGTGTTGCCAGCCCCTGCAGCACCAGATGACAGTCTCCTAAATCCCTGTAAAAGAGCTGAAGACAGTTTCTATGTTCTGTGAAATCCCTCAAAAAGATTATGAATCATAGAATCACTGAAATGTTTTGGTTGGAAAAGGCCTTTCAGATCATCAAGTCCAACCCTTAACCTAGCACTGCCATGTCCACCACTAAACCGTGTCCCTAAGTACCATGTTTACATGTCTTATAAATATCTCTGGGGATGGTGACTCAAACACTTCCCTGGGCAGCCTGTTCCAATGCCTAACAAACCTTTCTGTGAATAAATTTTTTCTGATATCCAATCTAAATCACCCCTGGCACAACTTAAGGCCATTTCATGTCGTCTTGTTACTTGGGAGAAGAGACTGAAACCCACCTCATTACAACATCCTTTCAGATAGCCATAGAAAGTGATAAGGTGTCCCCTCAGCCTCCTTTTCTCCAGACTAAACAACACAGTTCCTCAGCCACTCCTCATAAGACTTGTGCTCTAGACCCTTCACCAGCTTTGTTGCCCTTCTCTGAACTCTCTACAGCACCTTAGTATCTTTCTTGTAGTGAGGGGCCCAAAACTGAACACAGTATTCGAGGTTGGGCCTCACCAGTGTTGAGTACAGGGGAACAATCACTTCCCTAGTCCTGCTGGCCCCACTATTTCTGATACATGCCAGGATGCTGGTGGCCTTCTTGGCCACCTGGGCACACTGATGGCTCATATCCAGCCAACTGCTGACCAACACCTTCAGGTCCTTTTCCACTAGGCAGCTTTCCAGCCACTCTTCCCCAAGCCTGTAGGGTCGCATGGGGTTGTTGCGACCCAAGTGCAGGACCCAGCAGGAAAGTGAGCTCATGTATTACAGTTATGAGGCCTGCCTTTTTCTTTGGGTTAAGGTCCTAAAAGAGCCTTTGTTACCATAAAATAGTGATGTAAAATAAGAACCATACTGGAAATGAATATGTGAATTGCTCTATAATTTTGTTCATAGGTGAAGTTACAGTAGAACTGCCTTATTTTTCTGCCAAAACAGGCACTGCTCTTCAGGAGTGTCTCTATTAAGTATTGCAATGATTTTCTGTAGTCTTTCATATTTTAGTACCTTAAAATATATCGACATGTTGCCCCAGAGGTTCTTGCTTTTACTTTATTATGTTATTATTACTAAGCTTCAGACTCCTCAGGAAAGTAGCCATACACCAGTATTGAATTATACAATTTACTAGTACAATTGTAATACTGTTTAAGGTATTTCAAACACTCTAGATACATACTTAGAGTTTACCTAGTGTAAATCTTGTATTTTCATATACTTAAATGGGGCTAGTTGTTTTTTACTGGCTGAGGATAGGACAAAAAACAACGTACATTTCTTTTCTTGTCAAGACTTCCATTCAAATTTTGATGTTTTAAGCATATTTCCCAAGTGAAATGCTTTAATGCTGTATGTGATCATACACTGTTTTCAACATTACTGCTTTAAAAATGTCGCAGTTCGTGCTCTGAGAACAAACAAATGGACAAGAATACAAAACTGAAATAAATATCCAGTTCTGAATACACATTTATGTTGCTCTTTGCTTATTCATCACTGTTATTTCAATAGTTTAGGTGTTAAACTAGATTATTGTCAGAAGTTGATTCAGAAACAGTCTAAGCTCTACCTCAGAAATTCTAAACCTTTTATTTGGTGGCTGTCATTTTAGTAGTTGAAGTAGTACTTGAAGAGAGTACTTAAAGAGCATTTTTGGCAAGCATGTATCCTATGCTTAAGTAGCCTAAACTCAGTTGGTGAAGATACTCTAATATAATGACTATGATGAGTAATTTTTTGCAAGTAAGCTAGCAAATTACTTTGTATCATAAAATATTTTACTGGAAGATTAATGCACTGCTATGTTCTTATGGGCAGTTTTATTTATATACTGTAATTTTGCCTGATGCATCCGGGTTAGAGATGATGTTCTAGAATTGAAGAATGACCAGCCTCTCCTCAGTTTTTTATTAGATGCACACTGTGCTACTTGGCTGTACAAGAGCTCTCATACCAATAAAAGATCAACAAAAAGCTTTGCCCTGATTTATCTCTGCAACTCTTGATTTGTTCTTTGCACTCACGGTACAAAAATGGTGATAGAACCTCTGATTTTCTGAAGGACAACCAAAGCTGAGAACACTTCAGGAGCTGAAAGTCAGCTTTTGTTTTACCCTTTGATTTACTTTAATGACTTAGAAGGCATCTGTTAAAATGTGGTTTTAATATTACAAATTTTCAGAAGAACTTCTAGTCTTAAATGTAACTCTTATTCCTACACAGTTTGGATCTGAATTTGTTACTTTGGAAGTCAATGGCAATTCGAGATTGGTCACTGATTTAGGCTCAAGAGAATATTTAGAAATTGATTTCAATAGTTATGAACAAACATAGACTTCCTTTACAGATAAAGCAAGAGTGACTGTCTCACAAAACCAAATTAATACTTTATTTTTTTTGACTTTCCCGTATCTATACAGTATCTGCTTTGATGGAAACCACAGTTTTCCATGATCTCTTATGGTAATTCTATAATCACCAACCTAATCTCTCTAAATGGATCATGAATCTTTGACATGGAACCCATAGTTTAGAGAAAAAGTAAACAAACCAAAACAAACCAAAACAAAACCCACAACATGAAACAGAAAAACCCAAAAAACCAAAAAAAACCACAAACACTGGTGACAAAATCAGTTACAAAGAAAAATGTATTTTTGTCAAGATCTTAATGAACTCAAATAGGTAATTGATTAGTCAACATAAGGAAAGACAGGAAAAGAGAAATACAACATATTCATGGTGCTATACGACACATCTATTGAAATGTGAAGTTGCACACTAATTTTCTGAACTACTTTATTGATTTTTCATGTCATGGCACAGAAGTCCATCAGCCTCCTGGGCTGCATTAGGAGGACTGTTGCCAGCAAGTCAAAGGAGATGATCTTTCACCTCCACTCAGCACTGATGAGGCAACACCTGGAGTACTGTGCCCAGTTCTGGGCTCCCCAGACCAAGAGAGACATGGACATACTGGAGAGAGTCCAGAGTAAGGCCGCAAGGACGATTCAGACACTGGAGCATCTCACATACAGAAAGAGACTCAGAGAGCTGGGGCTCTCAGTGTGAGAGTCAGCTCCAACAGTTCATCCCAAAGGACAGAAGGCTCAGGGGGATCTTATCCATGTGTATAAATACCTGATGGGAGGGAATGAAGAAGATGGTGCTCACTGACAGGTTGCAAGGCAGCGGGTGCGAATTAAAACACATGAAATTCCCTCTAAACACAAGAAAACACTTTTGGTTTTCTTCTGTTCTTTAGTTACTGTGAGGATGATCAAACACCAGTGCAGGTTGCACAGAGAGGCTGTGGAGTCTCCAACCTTGGAGATATTGCAAACCTGACAGCACATGATTCTGTAAATCTTGCTTTTTCTGGCCCTGCTTTGTACAAGAGCAGGCTGGACTGGACAAACTCCATAAGTCTCAACAACTCTGCGATTTTGTTTCTGTGAATTTTAAATCAGGTCTAGACAATAGATATCTTTTTTCTTTGTTTTTAAACTTTGATCACCAAAGTAGGACTTCTTATTTGTTAAAGAACTAAAAGGCAGTGAGGACCTGTCCTTTCTATATTAAAAGCTAACGAGAATTTATTAGGCTGTTAACATTTTTGACTTAGCTTAATTACAGCAATTAAGAGATTACCTGCACAGAAGCACTTATCTGCAGCTGATCTAGCCTAGAGGTGAGAATCAAAGGGAGAGGAAAAAGGCAATAGTTCACTTATTATTGGTTCAAGTTGACACCAGACTTTGAGGCATATTTCTCACCTTTCCATTGTTTTTGAAGCAAGTCTGTAAGTGACTGAGCTCTTCGGAGCAGAAAAATGCAATTAAATCTCATGGAACTTTCGATCTATTTGCTACTTTTCTTCTCATGCTGAGGAGAAACACCATCCATAACTTTCCTGCATCACTCTTTGAATTTCGTTCAGTGCTACCACGTTTGAACATCCTAGAAAGATGGAAGTTCTAACAAGCAGAGAGGGTGATAGTACTCTCATAGAATACGATTTGAAGTACATAGACACACACATATATTTGAACACATAGATATGTAGATGTGATTTTTTCTTTATTTAAAGACGGATCTTTTAATGACTTCTGAATAACAGAATAGATCGTTGATTCTTCCAAAGCAACTTAAAATTTCAAAGTTGTCCCACATGAAAATTCTCCTCTAATTTGTCACAAATTGTTCTTCTTATATTGTCCATTTGCATTATGTATTGTAACCTCTATTTTATCTGCTCCTAAATATCTTAATAGACTAAACATTTTTCAAAACAGGTAAGAAGGTTTTTTTTTTGTTTGTTTGTGGTTTTGTTTCTTTGTTTTTCCAAAGAAGTTAGCCAGTTCTGTGATTCCCTTCTGAGTTAACTTCATCCAAGGTATTAGCTACTGTTGGTATGTTCTTCCATTTAACCTTTACTAAAACTTTCATTTTAAGCGTGTTTTGTCAACTTGATTTTTTTTCTTTTGGTTTGGTTGTTGGCTTCTCTCTTTCCCCATCCCCGTCCCCGTCCCCCCACCCCGTCCCGCCCCCCCCCCCCAGTTACCTGTCATACTTGTATCAGTCTACAACTAAAAATACCCTTTAATCCCAAAACTCATATCACTGATGGAAAATCTTATGTGCATTTCCTCTAATCATTCATCTCTCGATGCAATAGATTGTGGTCATTCTATAGTCTCAGAGACAAATACTTTATCTCTCGTGAATGGAAGTAAAAGCAATATTTGTGAAACAGAATGCATGAAATATGCCCTGTTGGGGGCACATGCAATATGATACTGTTTCTTCATCTCCAAAGACTATTTTGCGCTCCAAATGGGAAAGTGTGTTGGACCTAAAGATGAGATGATGAAGAGACAGTTCTTCTGGAATTAAAAGGGAATGAGTGAGCAGGGAAAATATACGCTGTATAAGACAACATAGACATTTTGGAGATTTCATCTTGCTTTACTGACTATATTGGGCAGCAAAAACTATGTTCTTTCTATCATCTTAAAGGAAAATAGAGGTGATATTACATTGTGTAGTCTTTTGGGGATATACATCCTGTTCATAGATCACTATAGTATTTGAATACAAACAGCTCTTTTCCTGATGTAAAGAAATAAAGATGTAGCTGTTCAGACTTTTGAAACAGGAAAAAATGTTGGCGTTGCTTTAAGCAAAAGGTCATCCATCTGTCTTAGAGTGCTGTCTAATGCATTTATTGAATCTACTGCTTTGGTATTATGTTACTAGCTCATCAACCAATTCTGAACTGCAGTTCAGAAGGAACTATCAGCTCTCACAGTGATATAGAGGTATGCCTATGCTGTAGTTTATATTTAAACATTCAACAAATTGTATATGCTGTACATATATAAATATGAATTTGCAGTGCAAATGAGCTGCAAGGCTTTGAATACTGAAAGCGATAGAAGAACAAGTTCGTTTGAAAAATCAGTTTTTCACTTTCTTAGTCTCCAAGATCAAAGCCATAACCATGGCAAGAATCATACTCTGAGGATATCTGCTTCGAGAGCGTGCCTCTCACCTTTTATATTGGATGGGTTCTGTGAAAATTTCTGCAAGATCGATGGGTACCACACTTCTGCTGAGTGGAGAATTTTCTTCTTGTCTTTTGTGCAAAACCAGGATTCAGCACCTCTATTTACTGATTAGAGGAATGATCTGATGAGAGGAATAGAACATGGATACTTTTGGATTCTAGATAAACAGTCCAATGTCACTTTACAAGGACAGTATGATCTTGCAAGTCAAGATTTTCACATGCATGTAAGGAAGGCAGACATTTATAGTCAAATGTGTGCTATGTTTTAGCACACATTTAGTTTTTCCTGTACTGCAATAGGAAATATCACAGTATTTAAAGGGAAAAGAGAATACACACAATATTCTATACTAAGAATTATGAAAGTGTGGAAAAATTATGTAATGTCACAGACATTTAAAAAATGCAACAGGAAAAAAGTATTCAACTATATGTGACTGGATGATTCTTATGTAACCTGTACAAAGCAGGGCCAGAAAAAGCATTCCCTCCCACCAGGTATTTATACAACATGGATAAGATCCCCCTGAGCCTTCTGTCCTTTGGGATGAACTGTTGGAGCTGACTCTCACACTGAGAGCCCCAGCTCTCTGAGTCTCTTTCTGTATGTGAGATGCTCCAGTGTCTGAATCGTCCTTGCGGCCTTACTCTGGACTCTCTCCAGTATGTCCATGTCTCTCTTGGTCTGGGGAGCCCAGAACTGGGCACAGTACTCCAGGTGTTGCCTCATCAGTGCTGAGTGGAGGTGAAAGATCATCTCCTTTGACTTGCTGGCAACAGTCCTCTTAATGCAGCCCAGGAGGCTGATGGACTTCTGTGCCACAAGGGCACATTGCTTGTATATGGGCAGCTTGTTGTGCTCTAGGACTCTCAGGTCTTTCCCTGCAAAGCTTCTACCCAGCCATTTGACCCCCAGCTTGTGTTGGTGCATGAGGTTATTCCTCCCCAGGTGTCTGGCTTTTGACTGATTGCTAATCAAATTTAGCAAAACTGCCTAATTTGGCTTGGAAAGTGAAGAAAAATACAAACTTGATTCTAAGTTTTAAAATTCAGGCTTAAAATCCCTAAATAGTCATTGATTGGTATTTTTAAAAAATATTTCCATATATATATACACATATATATATATACACATATATATATATAAAACAACAACAAACAAACAACAAAAAACCCCATCAAAATCAAAACAGCATCATTAAAGAAGCAGAATTAAATATGGAAGGGAAAGAAATACTTTTGTCAGAAAGATAACTATCAGTTCTTCTATAAATCAGAGATACCCTGAAACTTTAAGGATTGCAATCTGATTTATTTTTTTTGTTTTAAAAGACTCTTTATTAACTTAAACTGATTTATTTAATTTAATAAATAATATTAGAAAGAAAATAAACTTTAAAATCAGCAATATTTGCTATAATTGAAAAAATTGTGATTTGACAGAAGTTTAAAGTGGGAGTTTTGTTTCTTTTTATTTCCAATTTTAACTGACTCAAGTTTTTAATTATTTGTTTTATTAGCTGTTTCATGGTTTTGTTGACTCTGGGACTTTTTAATCACTTTTCAGGCATTATAAGACATTATGAAACCTTTGCATTTCTTATGCTTATCTTGGGTTTCTGATGATGACAAAAATAAACCTAGGATTTTCAGAAATCTTGATTTATTTTACTAAGAAACTGAGCATTTGTTGTGCATAATATCTAGAGCTTTACACTTGGGAACAACAAAACTTAATAAATTCCAAGGACAAGGATTGAATTTGACAACGAAAGCATATTTTCCCTCCAGAAAGTGCATTTTATTTTAAATGCATTTTGTATGACACTTTTGAAACACACTCTGCATTCAGCTGTCTAGTTGAAGCTGAAATTGCATAATTTCATGTTGCTTTTTCATTGCACTATATGTGACATTTTTGCATGAGAAATGCATCATATTTGAAAACAAGTCAAAAATACTGGAGAAAAAGTCATTTCACCTTCACAGAGTCTTCCCTATAAAAGAAAGGAAAAAGATTCATTCTTACATAAACCTGAATTCTGTATAAGGTCTAGAAACAGGTATCCTTTGTATGTCACCTCAATGTATAGCACTTTAAGAATATAAAATTATGATCAGACATGTAAAGATCAGATTGTTCTTGCAGCAGAAATTTTCTTGTGCTAGACTTACAAATTTTTGGAGTCTAGAAGCTATAAACATTTCTAGGCAGAAAGGAAGAACTCTAAAAATAACATGGGAGGAAGGGAAAAGATTGTGCTTACTTAGACTATTGCCCTGGAAAGAATACTTGCTACTATTCCCTTCTCCAATGTCTTCTCTGTGTGTTTGTTTAGTTGTTTGGTTGGGTTTTTTTCTTTCTTCTGACGTTAAAGAGGGATAGTCAAAAGAGAGAGAAAAAAAATCCCATGTCACTGGAAGCTACAGTCTCTTTCATATTCTCCTTCAGTCCCATAAATCTTACATTTTTACTATACTGAAATGTTACCTCCCCTATTCTAGTTCAGTTTGTCAGGGCACAATTAACCAGGTGCAAAGAAACCCTGCTAGTAGAAGATACAGAGCTTAAGAATATAAACCAATTATTAGCTGTCTACCATGCACTAAAGATAGCTAGGATTTAATAGACTACTAGTCTAAGCATTTGTGTACTTACCTCCCCTGACAAGATACCCAAAGACCATTTATTGGCCAGGCAGGCAGCAGTTGGGAGGGAAGTCCTCGCAGCTCCCTGAAATGATTCTTCACTGCTGCTGAGTTGCCATCCTCCCCTATAGAGATATCAGTGGTGACATTGATGACTAGGGACAGGAAACCCAGCAAACATCCAGCTAGATCCCAACTAGCACCCTGTTTTGTTTTGTTTTTTTCCTTTAGGATTATATATTTTTCAACATGGGTGTTTCTCTGTCTTGAATCCTTGAGCTATTGACAGCACCTCTCTCAATTTTCCTACCCCTATACATAATTTTACCTTTCTTATCCTTCTGCGGTCTTTCCCACAGCTTTCTCTCAGAGCTTGGCAATTTTCTCAGGAGTTGGAGCAGACATTATGTTACTGAGCTACATCCAAACATGTCCTTGGACCCTTGGCACTCAGAACACAGAGCCTCAGGGGCAGGTGAGTTACAGCAGGACTTGTAGAGAGAGGGGGTTACTGTGATGACCAGGAAACAGAAAACATCCACCCCAGTATATGTACCTATGCATGCATGTTTATATTTATGTTAAGTATTAATAGATACTATTGTATTACCTCAGGGAAAGACTGAACTTACTCTGACTGAGACGGACAAGTTTCCATGTTTCTTGTGCAAATGGCAAGTGGTGGTAGCACCAAGCTTCCACCTTATGAAGGCTTCACTGCTGCAGGTGTATGCTAGATTTTATCACAGAAGTTCTACGAGATTGTGTACCACTGCTCTGAGAAAGACTGTCTCCAGCCCAGCTGAATCTAAGGAAGTCTAAGGTAAAGGAAACCCTCTGTAAAAAATTAGCAGATCAGTATCCTAGGTTTTCATTCATATCAATTGTTTTCCTACTGTTGGCACATAACTGAGACTTCGAAAAAAAATCATAACTGAAACAAAGGCATCCAACTTAGATACCAGAGTATGATAAGATCCTCTAGAGGACAGCTCAGAACATCTGCCTGAATTAGGAATCATTAAATATAAATGCTGCTCTTAATATTTCCGTGCTTTGGTTGGAATTTGTAATGATTGTAAAGCAGCAAAGTCTGGAGGTGCATACCGTCTTTCACCTGCAGATGATCATATTCATATTCAAATATGACCATGTGTTTTTTTATTTTCTTACCTTAGCTTAGTCTGAGATTTACAACTGCAATAAGCATTTTTATTTATCTGTCTTGGTTTTGGTGTGAGAGGGAAGAAGACCAGAAATGAAGACGATTTTGTAGATATCAGATCACAGAATCACAAAATGTTAGGGATTGGAAGGGACCTCAAAAGATCATCTAGTCCAATCCCCCTGCCACAGCAGGAACACCTAGATGAGGTTGCACAGGGAGGTGTCCAGGTGGGTTTTGAATGTCTCCAGAGAAGGAGACTCCACAAACCCCCTGAGCAGCCTGTTCCAGTGCTCTGTCACCCTCACCATGAAGAAGTTTCTTCTCAAATTTAAATGGAACCTCTCATGTTCCAGTTTATACCCATTGCCGCTTGTCTTATCATTGGTTGTCACTGAGAAGAGCCTGGCTCCATCCTCGTGACACTCACCCTTTACATATTTATAAACATTAATGAGGCCACCCCTCAGTCTCCTCTTCTCCAAGCTAAAGAGACACAGCTCTCTCAGACTTTCCTCATAATGGAGATGCTCCACTCCCTGAATCATCTTTGTGGTTCTGCACTGGACTCTTTCTAGCAGTTCCTTGTCCTTCTTGAACTGAGGAGCCCAGAACTGGACACAATATTCCAGATGTGGTATCACCAGGGCAGAGTAGAGGAGAAAGAGAACCTCCCTCAATCTACTAACCACCCCTCTTCTAACAAACCCCAGGATGCCATTGGCCTTCTTGGCCACAAGGGCACAGTGCTCGCTCACGGTCATCCTGCTGTCCACCAGGACTCCCATGTCCCTTTCCCCTACACTGCTCTCTAACAGGTCATTCCCCAATTTATACTGGAACCTGGGGTTGTTCCTACCCAGATGCAAGACTCTACACTTGCCCTTGTTATATTTAAATTAATTTTTCTGTGTCCAACTCTCCAGCCTGTCTAGGTTTCACTGGATGGCAGCACAGCCTTCTGGCATGTCAGCCACTCCTCCCAGTTTGGTGTCATCAGCAAACTTGCTGACAGTGCACTCTATTCCCTCATCCAATCATTGATGAATATATTGAATAATACTGGTCCCAGTACCGACCCTTGAGGAACTCCAACATACAGGCCTCCAACTTGACTCTGTCCCATTGACCATGACTCTCTGGCTTCTTTCCTTCAGCCAGTTCACAGTCCACCTCACTACTCGATCATCCAGTCCACGCTTCCTTAGTTTAGCAGCGAGGATGCTGTGGGAGACTGTGTCAAATGCTTTACTGAAATCAAGATAAACCACATCCACCACTCTGTCATCATCTATCCACCTCGTTGTGTCTTCATAAAAGGCTATGAGGTTGGTCAAGCATGACTTCTCCTTGGTTAAGCCATGCTGACTGTCCCTAATGACCCTCTTATCCTTGATATGCCTTGAGATGGCACCAAGGATAAGTTCCATCACTTTCCCAGGGATGGAGGTGAGGCTGACCAGTCTATAGTTACCTGGGTCCTCCTTCTTGCCCGTTTTAAAGACTGGAGTGACATTTGCTTTCCTCCAGTCCTTAGGCACCTCTCCCATTTCCCAAGACTTAGCAAAGATTATGCAGAGTGGCCTAGCAATGACTTCAGCCAGCTCCCTCACCACCCGCGGGTGCATGCCATCTGGACCCATGGATTTATGGATGTCTCCAGGTTGTTTAATTAGTCCCTAACCCAGTAGGTTCTACAGGTAAGCCTGACATGCTATAGCCACTTACTTGAAGATATAATGTTATAACTCTTTTCCATTTTCTCTCATGTGTCTGGTGAGTTCTCTCCTTTTCTTTAACATTAGAAATGGCAAGTGAATCTAATACTGTGTTAATAACTTTGGTATTTCTTTCCTTCATGACCCCCTACATCCATGCATGAGAAAATAATGAACAGAAACAGCTCATTTTAAAAGTGTAAAAAGTTTACTGATTCATTAAACCGCTAATGTATCTAGACAATTGTTGTGTAATTTTCTGTTTCAATGCTATTTGAAAAGCTTTCCCATGATTTTGTGCTTCTATTAAAAAAAAATGCATCTACCAATTACATAAATCAGGGCAGTCCCCAAGATCCTAAATATATTTTTAGATCCATTTCAGAGCCTCCCAAAAACCTTGGAATGCAAGGTAAAATCAACAGGCAGGATAATCCTGTCTAGATTCACTCAAATATTATCTTATGAGCTTCTATGAAGCAAACAGGTGGATTTCTCATTTTTTTTTTTCATTTCTCCATCTGACAGTCTTGCATATTAGTTCAGCGAATATCAAGGTAGACATACGCTCTTTGACAGATTTGGCAGCTGCTTAATATGTAGATGCAGTATCACAAGATATAGACTAGCCGAAGGACATATACAATAACTTCTAGTCACTTCATGGTATTTCTGGAAATCTGGGTAAACAGTTTTCTGTTATATTCATTTACAACAGTTAAGTAAAGCAATATATTCTTTCATTATGTTAAAAATGGAGATTTGAAAGATAGTGTAAATTTAATTATAAGTTGTTTCAACTTCTTAATTTATTCCTGATTAAAGAGATCTTTTCCTTGCAGATTTGAAGTGTGATTCTTTGAGATATATACTGCTTCCTTTTAAATAACACAAGCAATACTGAGACAAAATATGTCTGTTATAAATGGAAAAAAATATATATATATATCTGAATGTAAATTAGACTATTTACTTTTTTCCAGTCACAAATCTTTGTGTAAGAACTAAAAACCTACATTACCTCCTGATAGATTTTTATGTGTGAAGTTCTATTTTGTCTGACAAATCTAATCTTCTGGCAAACATATATGTAATCAAGGGTCTACAGTGTATATACGGTACTATTTCTCCATCAGTATTAATATAGTTTTAGGTACTTCTTCCAGTGTTGGTTCAGGCAGCAGCTTTAGTAAACCTCGGTATTGTTTGAATAAACATTTTAAATACTATATTGATTTTTTTTGCTTGGAGCATGACAATATTTTGTATTACTAAGAAATTTCCCAAGAGGACCTATGTTCTAAGAATGAAAACCACACTTGATTTCCCTCAGCTTCCAGATGATTGAGGAAAGGAGAAAATAGGATTCACACATAGCTTAATTCAAATACTGGCAAAAGAATTTTAGCACAGATTTTATTTTTTTTTTATGCTACAGTTCATATTCCTGCTAAACATATTGTACATATATGTACATGTATTGATATATAGAGATTATATATTTTGATGCTGCAGTACATTGTTTATGTCTGCATCTTCCTATACACCCCCAAAGGATTTAAAAGCCCTTTTTCACATTTCTAGTGCTTTTCTTTTCCTGATACTCTAATTTCGTCACATATTCACCAATTTCTTCTACTCCATTTTTTGTTGTGTGTATGTTCCCCTATGTGATACCTGCCTATTCATAACACTCCTGTAAGGTATAAAGGTTTTTGTCTGGATTATTGGGCTGAGGCCAGTTGTATGAGGTTTAACAAGGCCAAGTGCCGGGTCCTGCACTTGGGTCATAACAACCCCAGGCAGAGCTACAGGCTTGGGGAAGAGTGGCTGGAAAGCTGCCTGGCAGAAAGCGATGTGGTGGTGCTGATTGGCAGCTGGCTGAATATGAGCCATCAGCGTGTTCGGGTGGCCAAAAAGGCCACTAGTATCCTAGCTTGTATCAGGAATAGCGTGCCCAACAGGACTAGAGAAGTGATTGTGTCACTATACTCAGCACTTGTGAGGCTCCACCTTGAATATTGTGTTCATTTTTGGGCCTCTCATCATAAGAAGGACATTGAAGTATAAGAGAGAGTGCAGAGGAGGGCAATGAAGCTGGTGAAGGGCCTGGAGCACAAGTCTGATGACGAGCAGTTGAGGGAGCTGGGGCTGTTTAGCCTTGAGAAAAGGAAGCTGAGGGGAGACCTTATTGCTGTCTATTACTATCTGAAAGGAGGTTGTAGCATGATGGTCTCTTCTCCCAAGTAGCAAGTGATAGGACAAGAGGAAATGGCCTCAATTTGCACCGGGGGAGGTTTAGATTAGATATTAGGAAAAATTTCTTCACAGAAGGGGTTGTCATGCATTGGAACAGGCTATCCAGGGAAGTGGTGGAGTCACCATCCCTGGAGGTGTTTAAAAGGCATTTAGATTAGGTTTTTAGGGACGTAGTTTAGTGCTAGAGTTAAGCTAGGTTATGGTTGGACTTGATGATCCTGAGGGTGTCTTCCAACCAAAACGATTCTATGATTCTAAATAGCATCATACATTAAAACCACAAAAGGCAGTAGAGCTAGCAATTTCTAGTTTTCTAATATATCTTTACGTTGTTGTGGTTTTTTACATTGTTGTTCATATGCTTTGCATTTTTCATTGCCTATTTTATCTAATTTTAGTGGATAAATGATGAAAGATAAACTTGTCTCTATTCTTTTCTCTTAGAAATAGAACAAGTGAGTCACAAGCAACAGGACAAATACATTGTCTCAGACAAATTCTGGTTTTCTCACTTGGTATTTCACAGTTTCATGCAAAATGTATTCCAGGTGTCTTCTTCCAGCAAGAAAGAGTAGAGTCAGGTACTCAAAGACTGGATGGCCTTTTATGTTCCTATGCTCAGTCTCTCCCTAAATGTGAACAAAAGCCCATTCTCTCCCTCTTCGCATATAACTTCCCTGTACACAGAGAGTACTACTTGTCACAGTAGTTTCCTCTAGCCTAAACTGCAATTATTTAAACCTGCTTGAGGTGATATTTCCTATTTGCTCAATTCTACTCATGGTTGTCTTTTATGCTTCACCATTCCAGAAGTGTGAGCCAATCACTATCATTATTTGTGTAGAGATTGTGCCATAAATTTGCATCAATGAAATTCCAACTAGTAGACTGATTTTGTCTGTTTTGTTACATTATTCTTATGAACACTAGACTCCTAACTTAAAAGAGTCTATAAATGTTAACTTGTAAACAGTGGTACAAGGTGTAAAAATATGGTAAGTATCTCCCATTTTTGGGATTTACCCATTTTTGAAAGTTTACAATAATTTTGTGAGTTTTCAGTAGCTGAACACTGTCTAGAAGATCAAACACAAACTTTAGAGTTTTTTCATTTATTAATAAAGTCATTTTTTGGAAAAACAATCAAAGATTATAGTATCTTAGTCAAAAGGCAAATTTACAAAGTAAAAAGTCTTGCAAACACATGTCATGTAAAAAATAGTGGAGAATTTTCAGAACTAAGATAGTCTGCAATTGATTCATAATTATGGGCTTCCACAGAACTTACTATGACATTATTTTCAGTTTCATCCTGATTTTGTTGTTACTTCATTTCAACACATTTAAGTCAAATGTTTTCTATATCTCTTAATACACATGTATCACTGGTACACATGGACAAACAGTTAGCAAACTTGCTCTCTGTGGAAAAATAATCCTGTTCTGTATTCGTTGCATGTGTATTTATATCCAAAAACTAGAATTGTGAAAAAGGATTTCACAGTGCTGCAAAGGGGCATAATGAATTATTTACAGTAAATCAAATTTTATAAACCTCCTCAATCTTTCATAAACTGCATCTTCCTATTTTATTGATGTTTTATCAGGAGACTGAAAGCAATGTAAGTCAGGGAAATCTCTTAAATTCCTGGAAGATTTGTAAGAGTACATAAAGAAACAGTTCTCACAGTAGCTTTTGCATTTGTTGTAGCTATAAGAATATTGATATCCTATAAGCATTTAATATTTAAGAGGAAAGGAACTAGATTTTCTAATACGTTCACATCCTGAGCCTTCTTTTATTCTGAATTAAGGCTAGCAAGTTAAGAAGTGTTAAAAACTTTTTTCAAACTCATTCATTGTAATACACAGAGCTGAACATACAACACTTCAAATGTTTGAGAGTCAAAATGTAGGTCATAGTTGCGAAATGAGAATGTTTCCTCAAAAGTGCTTCTGGACACTGAAAAACTAAGAAAAGTTCAGAGAGGAAATCCAGGAACAATTAAAAACCTTGAACACCATCTATACAATGAATCACCTAAGTAGCTTTATTTATGGAGATAAATTAAGGGAACGCTAAGATGTGACTTCATTGTAACTGTAGACACAGCTAAGAGTTTTGTTTGTTAGGTTTGATAGGCAAAGGCATAACAAGAAAATGCAGTTCCTGGAAAATGCAGGTCCTGAAAGGATACATTTCCTCAAAAAAACCCCATGCATTTACACTATCATCAGTAAAATTTAGGATAAAGAAGCCATAAGAAACATGAGCCTTGAAGCAAAGTGTTTTACCAGGGCAAGAGCATGAAGAAGCAATCATTTCCTTCTGCCTCTGACTGAGAGCTGTAGGAGGCTATTTTCAAGAAGTATCCCTCATATGTTTTCATTTTCATATCCCTCTAGGTTCTTCCTTGCTCAGAGCCAACTAAACTTCCCACTTAACAAGGCACATCCTGGAGTTATTGTACCTGTAATGATGCTTGTGATTTTCTGTAGAGAGTTTAATGCCAAGAATTACAGGGTAATTGTGACGTTAACTTCCACCACATTTAAAGCCTGAATTATGTGTTTTATTTGTTTAAATCTGCTTTTTTCTAACTATATATAAGCATATTCCTTCAGGAAATATGAAACAGTGTCAGAATTAAAAAAAAGGTTTTCCATCTCTTACTTGCAATTGAAGTATCATTTTTTTAATGACAAAATGAAGTATTCATGTAATATGCCAACCACTGGAACCTGTAATGTCTTGATAGCTCTTGAAATTAATAATGCATGAAGAAGTGTGTTACACATGACACACATGGCAAAGCGGTCAACAAAGTGAAATGCTTATATGTTAAGTTAGTAAGAATGTGTGTAGTCATGAAAATCAGACTATGTTTGTCTGTATTCACGATTTCAATATTTAGTTATTTATGAAACAGAGTCAATTTTATGCAATATTCTATGAATGCTTGCATTTCAGGTTTTGACAGATGTTTAATTTCACTTTTTTGATGAAACATGAAGATTTAATTTATTTTTTCTCATTTTTAACAGTATTTGAAGATTATGACAATCTCACATACTAGAACATATAAGATTGTGAAATAATACAGGACAATTCTAGATTACTTTGCAAAAACATTGCTGACTTCAGAGATATTGGATGATATATCCTAAGTGTCCATACAGAAACACTTTCTCTTCCAGTAATAAAAATACTAGGTTAACCGTATTCTTATTGAAATGAACGGTTACTTTTTCACTGATGAGAGCAAACAAAATGTATTAGGCCTTTATGCAAAAACTGTAGGCAATGATTGAAATGCTTATCATCTGAAATATCATCTAAGAACATAATGTACATTTCTTTTAATAAATAACATTATGCTTCTAATTATCCCTGAAATACACAGGAGAGTTATGAATTTTGTGACAAATTGCAGTATATGTGACATTGAAAATCATTTATATTACCTGACAGAGGAAGCATTTTGGAGTCACACAAAATCCAGTAAACATCAACTGATGCTTAAACATTCGAATATTACTATAAAATAAACCACTAGAACTGAAGGATTTAAAATAAGGTTTCTGATTAAAAATTGAACTGTAGCCTTGTTTACGCAATAATATTAAATAGATTAATGAATTATGTAAATTGTAATTGACAAGGATTAATTAATGATTTGGCACTTCTGTGATATAGATTTTAAATATACACAACAGTGATGTTACATAAGAAATTGACAATAATTTTAATGCTAAGTTGTAAGTCTGTTGTGATTATTTTTTTAAAAAAAGTTATTGGCAAAATTATAACAGACACCTGCAGTATTATGGCTCATAACTCTACCTCCAGTGAAGGACTCTTACATGGAATTAATAAAACTGGTTTTGGAAGAAGAAATTAACACTGAAACACTAATATGATATATGAGAAATAACAGACATAGCTAAATAGTGCAGTTCTAATGGGAATATAAGTATATATACATGCGTGTTGGTGAAAGTATTGCTTATTTGTTACAATATTTAAGCCAAATTTAAAAATTCCTCAGAGTGAATTACTGGCTTGGCTACACTTTCCAAATTCTTTCTAGTGTTTAATATTGCGAACTAAACTTTTATTTATGGAACTCAATCAAAAATATGCTAAGAGTTTTTCAAAATTCAGGAACTGGAGGAACACATCGCTTGCGAGGAGGCACCAAATGTAATGCATGAGATAGAAATCCCCAACATTTGTAAAGATAACACTAACAAATGTTGGTCATTTTATGGGTTTTTTTCCAAGTTTTCTTTCAAGTGTTGTTACAGCATAACATGCCATAGTAGGGTCAAATGGTTCCTTTTTATTCTTCACTATTTTTATTAGTCTATTTTAACTTATTTTTTCATAGGTCAATATTATTCTTAGAAAATTAAGACAAAATAATTGGTAAATGTTCCAAACAATCAGTTTGTATTGCAATTATTTAAAGACTTTTTTTTTTTTTTTCCCATGTACCATTTCACGCTTTCTAAGGATGGCTCTAGCTTTCTGAGCAATCTATTCAGTTCAGGTCAGCATACAACACAGGCACACTCACTTAAGATATTCCATACATGACAACTTGCATTTCACAGTTCTGATTCCTGGCAATCTCTGTGTTTGCACAACCACATGCATACCCTATATATCCTCATGGACAAGTCCTGATATCCTCTTTTTTCTCAAAGAAAAAGATTAGCAAATGCTCTGCTAATCTTATCTGTTGTTCATACAACTATCGTGAAGAAACTTCCCTTTGAGTTTCACAAACCACAAATCAGTCATATACTAAGTAAAAATATGTAATAGAAGCCACTGTATATTAGGAATCACTGAATATGCAGTATTCAAATATGGCTTAAGATTAAAAAATATTTTTGAAATTTGGAGTTTGGCAATTAAATTACACTTCATATAATATAGTACCATTAACAGATTGACAATAAAAGTTATTTGCTTTTGTTAGTTTTGTCTTTATGCTGAACAGCTTAAAAGAGAAATATATTTGGAGTGCCACATTCATCAAAAACAGACTTACAATTTCATTTAACAGTAAGAATTGGTTTGTATCAGTCATTTGTGTGACTGAAAAGATTTAAACAGGCTAGCTGGTAGAAGTTTTATGCCACAAACATTTTGTCAATGTAGTACTGGGAAAAAATCTTCTTTAGACTTGACTCTCGTTTGAATGAGAAAGACGCTGAACGGTCAGAATTTAAGCTGGCTGTAAATGAACAATAATGTTCTTGAGGACTTTGTTTGACACCTTTTGTTTACAATGTTTCATTTAACAATGCTGAATTGTTGCCACAGAAATAAGACATAGTACTTTCCATAGGGAAACCAAAATTTAGTTAATTTAATTTTATTCATTCTTTTATATTCCAGAAAACATGTAACATTTTCTATGCACAGAAATAGTTTCAGAACATGATGATTGTATCTGACATTCCACTGCTGGGAAAGATTGTCAATTACTGAACTTTTTGTGGTGCCTCTATTTTTGTATCACAGAATGGACTGCTAACATTCATCAATTTCACCTATGTACACCTGGGAATATGTTTTAAAAATTTCTTATTCAAAGAACTTTGGAAAAATAAAGACTTTGGTCTACTGAAGAGTGTTAAATACTGCATCACACAGAAATATAAAGCAAAGGAAGTAAATTCAGTTAGACAACTTGAATGGTATTAAATGAAAAATAAGCAAAAAAACCTCATAACTTACTGAAATAATAGAAGTAAAGATAGAATAGTTATAATAATGTATTAAGTCAAAATGCGATTTCATTTTTTATTAACAGCAAGATTTTGGAATTATGCTACAATGTCCCCATAAGACAGTGAAACAAATAAACCGAATCCCCAGGGCTACAGAATAGTTCAATATTTCATAACAGATTCTGCACATAATTTTGCATGAATCATTGAAAGATCAATTAGAGACAGGCATTTCACAGTTCAGGATAAAGTCTAATTATTAAAGGATATCAGTGCATTTACACAAACATATAATCTACTATTACGTGTATGTATTACTTTTATCTATTTCATACAGTCAAAATATTGTAAAGCCTTATAAATACAATTTTAAAAGTGTCCAACTTGTTAGAAGATATAAAACACAAAGACTTTTAGTAGACTTCTAAGTCTCAACATCTGCTTTAAAATTTACCTGCACAACAGAATGCCCTCCAGGGTCCTGGCTTTCCAGTCAGCCCAGTGATCACTAATAAATAAACTTTGCATTCAAGAAGCAGTATGTAGAAATCGTGGAACGTAACATAGCTGAGGGTCTTGTCTCACTTTGATACCCAGAGCCAGAAACACTGAAGTAGCTCTGATTTCTGATGATTGATCTGGCAATTAATTATACAAGTCTAGCAGATGACACTGCATTTACTTGTCCCTATCTTTTGCAATACACTCTTGTTTTTATGAAGTATGATGTAGTTTAACATTTGATGGGAACACATGAAAACTTAGTATCATTGTGTCATTCAAACAACATAAAGCATGCTTACATACCTTCATAATAATAAAAAAGAAAAAATGCAAAATAGAGGGGTTTTTTTTAAGAATGTCAGTCAAGCAAAATGCTTACACAAGCCTTTCTCCAAATACACATTCTGGTCATTGTTAATTTAAGCCTTCAGAAGACTTCCTCCTCCCCTTTTTTGCCTTCTTTTCCTTTGTAGTTCTTAGTATTTGGCAGAGCCAAACACCCATTGGCCATAAGTAGCGATTTTGCACAACAAAAGTTGACTGCTGTCAGTGGCCAGTCCTTTTCTATTTTAAGTTTTGGGTCACTGTGACTTGTTCTAATTACTAGTGACCTGGTGTGTTTCACATACTGAATTTCAGGTCAGCAAGGACAGTAGTGTAAACCAGGAATTATCTTAATGAGCAGTTTGCAGTTGACTTTTTAAATTGTTTCCTTTTCATTTAATATTAAAATATATTTGTAGTCTTTCCAAAAGTATTTTGAAATATGATCTTTGCATGCAAGTAAACATGAAGAAACTTTCTTCTTCAAAGCAAAATTAAATCTGAAAAATGGTAGATGTAGCCCTAATGTTAGTGATTTGGTTGAAAAATAAACACATAGAAATATTCTCCAGATCTCTAAAACCTGTTATGTGCAAACGTATCCCAAGAAAAATTCAGAAATGTAATAATCTGCTTTTCAGTACATTTTCAATAAATATTTTATGAAATTCTTCGTATTTAATATTTGCTTCAGATGGTAAACCAAATTTAATTACTGTTAAAATTATGTGGAAATACAACTTAATAATAATACTAAAATATTTCTTTCTAGGAGTGAACCTAGCTTTTGTTTTGTATAAGCAAAATTTCAGCAAGAACAATACACTTAGGAATTGTTCTGATTGCATTTAGAAGGAAATAGAACCACAGCTTGTTGCTAAGAATTGTAAATGAAATGTCAGCTTTTGGGTTTGGTTGTAAAAGCTTTTCCTGAAAAGCTTAGAAATGTTAGCAGCCTGAAAAACAGGCTAAAGAAGAACAATTATAGAAAACTGAATATTTCTCTTCCCTGTAAATTTAATTATTGCTTACAATATACCTCATTTTTTTCCAGCTAATGTTTGAAAGTATAGTCTATTCCAGCTCAGGCTTTTCAGTGTATTGCATTGGAAACTATGAATTCACATGAAAACTTATATAGGAGAATTAGATTTAGAGAACATCTTAAAGTCTGTAAATATAAACAGGAAGTTAATTTTAAAATGCCCTGAAACTGTTCTGACATATTGAAGATAATGTATTTATTGGCATAGGTTTTAAATAAGGGAATGGAATAAAACTTTTCACAGTACAAAACATCCCAGACTGAAAACAACATAATTTTTGTCTGTGAATGCATGTTCAGATTATTGTCTCCATCTGTCTCAATTTACTGGAGCAACAACCTCTTAGAATAAAAATTCACTTAGAATAAATTGGACATAATGAAACTATGAAGACTTTTTACTGAAAAATTCCCCTGATGTAAAATCTAGTTTGGTTAAGAAATCAAAAGACCTTCTGCCTTTAGAAAGCAAAACAAATTGCTCCAACAACCAGATTATTTTGGGAGAATGAAAGGAAAAAGAAAATATGCCCAAATAGAAAAACTTCCTTCAAATTCTGTTCTTTTTTGCCATTTCTTTACATTTCCAAGATGCAATTATTTTCTTACAATGAAATTTTCTTTCACATTTGACTCTTCTTCATTATTTCAACATTGTCCTTCATAACGCATATAACCTTCTAAATACCCAATTTTCAAAATACAACACTGAAGATACCTTCTTTGCATATTAATTTTGTTCCATCACTTCCGAATTTTATAATAATTCTGTGTCCAATACACAACTAACAAACTTGTGTGTCGTGTAATTTTTCATAAAGTTTTACAGCTCCGTTTCTTGTTAATTGTTAAATAAATTTTGCTAATTATGTTAATTTAAAATTAATTGCTTTTTTCCTTAACATTTATTTACCAGGTTCTAAAACCTGCATCTTGCATTGCTCTCTTCCTCTTTTCAGATTCCGTTTTTTATAGAATCATCAAAGCATCTTAAAGTTCTTATAGTTCTAAGCATCTCAAAGCTATAACACATCCTGGGATGTATTAGAAGGGGGGTGGTTAGTAGGTCAAGAGAGGTTCTCCTTCCCCTCTACTCTGCCCTGGTGAGACCTCATCTGGAATATTGTGTCCAGTTCTGGGCTCCTCAGTTCAAGAAGGACAGGGAACTGCTGGAGAGAGTCCAGTGCAGAACCACGAAGATGATTCAGGGAGTGAAGCATCTCCCATATGAGGAAAGGCTGAGAGAGCTGGGTCTCTTTAGCTTGGAGAAGAGGAGACTGAGGGGTGACTCCATTCATGTTTATAAATATAAAAAGGGTGAGTGTCATGAGGATGGAGCCAGGCTCTTCTCGGTGACAACCAATGATAAGACAAGGGGAAATGGGTGCAAACTGGAACATAGGAGGTTAAATATGAGAAGTAACTTCTTCACGGTGAAGGTGACAGAACACTGGAACAGGCTGCTCAGGGGGTTTGTGGAGTCTCCTTCTCTGGAGACATTCAAAACGCACCTATACACCTTCCTGTGTAACCTGATCTAGGTGTTCCCGCTCCAGCAGGGGGATTGGACTTGATGATTTTTCAAGGTCCCTTCTAATCCCTAACATTCTGTGATTCTGCGAAAGGAACCCCCTCAAAACAACAAACAAACAAGCAAGCAAGCAAGCAAACAAACAAAAACTCAAACCAACTAACCAAACAAACCACCAACAAACCAAGGTATTTTATCTTAATATCTGGTTCATCATATCACTGCTACCTGCATTTTACATTGTTCTATAATCTTGCTGTGACCTGCCATGCTCAATTACAGTATATTTTTTATTGTTAAACAAAGCACCAGTCACAGATAGTTCATGTAACAATTCTTACTAAGAGCATGTTCATTATATTAATATGTTGGTAAGCTCGAGTTCTTTAACTGCAAGCTGTTGCTATCTTGTGTCACACATCTTCCCATGAAACTTGGTCCCATTTTCATTCTGTGATGATTTTACAGTACTCAATAATTCCATAATCAAGTAAGACAATCATATATTTCAGTTATGAGTTGTGAATGTTCTTAATAGTGAAATACAAATTAACCATTTTGTCTGTGGCAACTGTAGGAATTGCATAATTAGTTGACCAAACACTAGTTCAGCTTGTTCTGTCCTGCCTTTTCAGTACTTAGCAAGAGTCTTTCTTATTAATAAAACAGTGACACAAATCAGAAGTAGATCACAAATTATGTGATAGCATCACACAGTGATCTCAGCTGGAGCTTTTATATGATAACAGAATTCCCTGATTAATTCAGGAGTGCCAGGTTAAGTTATTCATAGATATCTCCAACATATAGAAGAGGTTACAGAAAGGTCAAAATTTGGTTTTTACTAAACTGCATTTATGTCCTTGAGATTCCAGAGCTGTATATGAATATTCATATCCTTGAAGACAGCAGTTGCATTAAAAACACACAAATCTATATTAAAGGTATAGACCAAGAGCAGCAGACTGATTTTTAAAGAGGTGGCAAAGAAGTGATAAATGAATGACAGAAGCATCAGAACATAGGTGAAATGAGCCATGAGTGAGCAGATGGCTTAAAAACAATAGTGGGGGAATCCCTTTAATTTTCTTTTCAAGAGGTAATATTGATTGCTCTGGAAAACAGACAAAATAAGTTAATAAACTCCTAAAATAATGGGACTAACACTGGAGTTCACACTCTTCTTTGAAAGGCTGCTATTTTGCTCTAATATCCAGTGAAAATCTTTATTGTTTATCTTTCTGTTTCAGCAGACCAAGGCACCGGCACTAAGATGGAGGTGCAATGTTTCCAGTAAATATTATCAAGGCTCTGATAATGGAACAAAACCATAGAATTACAAGTGGTGTCTAGCTAATAGATTGCTCTAGGATAGTAGCCTAGAATGATAATGTCCAACTGCACATCTATGTGCACAGTAGACTGATAACAACAGTTACTTGCAGCTGTATTTTAGATGGCTCGCTGAGTTGAGGAAATCACCAAAGAAAAGATCTGGGTTTGTAAATATCATAGTACATCTGTCGTGGTTTGATCGCGGGGAGACAATCAAAAACCGCGGCAGATGTATTTTTCCTTAACCCTCTTCCCCACTCTCGTTTTCTGCCCTCCCTCTCCTCCCCCTTTTTTCACTAAGGACAGGCGATTTTGAGAGGAAAGGAAAAGAAGGACAGAGAGAAGAAAGCTGGAAAATTTGAAAACATTTTACTAATGCTACTAAATAAACATAGAGAAAAATAAAGCAGAACAAATATTATAGAACCAGTCTTGCAACTCCCAGCAGCTGCTTCAGCATGATCCTTCAGCCAGCCAGAACTAGATTCAGTTTGTCACGAGGCCTCAGCTTGCAGGGACAGCAGAAAAACACAGAGATTAAACAAAGCAGCAGGAGACCCAGCAGAAGAGAGAGAGAGAGAGTCCTTCGGGTCCACCTTTTAAATCCAGGAAGTCGTGAATGGGATGGAATGCTCCCATTGGTCAATTCGTGGTCACCTGACTCAGACCACCTCCTCTCGTTGGCCCCCCTCAATGACCCAGGACAACATCCCTCTACTGAAGTAGGTCAGCTATACAGAAGGAGTGTGTTAGCAAACAATGAGAGCTGAATGAGTATTTTAACTCATCTGTCCTAAAGATTGTTACAGCTCTACATTGATTGCTGATTTCCTTATGTGTTTGGGTATTGTTTGTTTGTTTGGTTTGGTTTTGTGGGTTTTTTCATTTTTGATTAGTATGTTTTTTACAAGGTTACAACTGCATTAAATAAGTAATCCATAAGTATAATGTGAAAAAATCAAATTGTGAGGTAGTAAATGATAATAGTTTTATTATTAGATTAACTCTGAATTGGCCAGATTGTTAAGCAGACCTTCTGTACCTTTTTCTTACAGAGTTCATCTCACATACACACACAAAATCTACTTTTTTAAAATTATTTAAAACACGAACTAAGATAACAGAACAAATTCACCATAGGAACAGAGCAGAGATCAAGGAGCTGGAGGTCTGTGTTTCTCCTCTTTTTGGAAATTTATCATTTTCTGTACATTCTTTTCTTGCTCTTTCTCTTTTTTGCCTTCCACCATCCTGCCCTCTAGCGTTTTCTCTCACTAAGCATGCTCTTTCTCTTAACCACTGCCACTTCCTTCCAGGAAATGCTACTACTACCATTGCAGCAGATGACACAAGTGAAAAAAGAAACCTTATTGTGTCCTGTAGTCAGTACCTTTTTACAGGGAGATAACACACAGTACATAAACCTCAAAGAAGTAGGTACCATCTATTATGGGTGCTGCTGTAGAAGCAGTGGAAATTTTCACAACTCCATATTCATTTATTTGGAAGTCAAAATATGACTTCCATTTGAAAATATGATCTTAGATAAAGCTACGATAGTACAAAACTGGTCAACTCTTTGAACTTATTCAGAAAATATCTATCACTGTTTATATCAAACCTAACCCAGCAAGATCCCAGCCTTCAGATCTCTGGAAACTATAATGAGTTGAATCTTTATTGATAATGTACACATTCTCTGTAACTTATTCCTGAAGACCATAAAGCTGTTGCAAAGATATTCTGTTATTGAATTTATGTGGGGCTGTGGAAAGACATATTGGTACTGGGAAGAGACTCCAGTAAGAATATGTGTAAGTCACAGATGGTGCCCAGCTCTAAGCCAAAGGACCAACTTTAGTTGTTAAAATAGTTTTACCAACCTCAATGTGTGCTGGGTAATAGCTGCAGTATTATGCAAACATGGACAATTCATCTGACTCCAGGTGACTTTTCTTGGTGCTCTGGGCCATCGAAGACAAATGACAGCAAATAGCACCTAGGCTGGCTAAATAACATCAGCCTCACATTACACCTTGTAGGATATATTTTGATCTCCTTTTGCTTCTTATGGTGTTCTATGTTATGAGAAGCAGTTGAGTGGAAGGGGAGGGACACGTCATCCTTTTCTTAAGTTAATAAAATTACAACTTTCCATTAAATATATTTCTGTAACTTTCAACTCAAAACTTTTTTTATCCTGAGCTTTTGTTCTTGGCAAATTCAACTCACACTTATTATATTGAATAAGCTGATGCACTACAAAAAATATATATAAAACAGAACAAATACACTGTTTCAGTTTTTGAAGGACTTGTTCTATTCCTGAAAAGATCACTGCTTTATTAAAATAGTAGTGTCTTCAGCAGAATAAATAGCAAAGTTCAATTAATAGAGGGATGTGTTGACACTGGTGATACTGTTTCATTAAATCTTAAACTATGCTTTATTATTTTTGATAAAACCCCCCACTTTTGGCCTCCTACTTGTTCTTTAAAAAATTTAGATGTTAATTATACCACATGTGGAAAAATCTCAAAGACATTATGTTACCAAAGCTTGGAGGAAACCCAATGAACTCATTGCAGCCTAAAGCACCACCAAGGGAACTGAAACAAGTGTGTGTCAGGATGTTTAATATTATAGCCTAGGGGGACATAACACTTGCTATATGTGGGAAGCAAGCAGCAGGGCTTTTCACTAAAAAATGAGACTGAGAAAAAACTTGTGATCACAAAACAGAAAACCATATTGCTGATCAGATATAAATATAAGAGCTTTTCCACAAATTCAAGCTGTGCCTTTCCTAACTAAAACCTCACATTAATTTTTATGACACTGTTTTTTGTTGCATAGCTATGAAGAACTGAGGAAAACAAAATTTGTTTTTCTTTTCCCAGAGTCTTTTCATGGCAAAACTTTTGCTGTATTTTTCACTTTAACTGAAACACTAGACTATGATTAGCTGATTCATCCTCTATTATATTACTTAAATTAACAGAGCAGAAAATTGAAGCCTTCAAAAATTCAACCCATCTTCAAACATTTAAAACATTGAAAGTATAAAATTACTTGGGAGTATTATCATGACTCCTAAAAAAACACAACAGGATTTTTTCAGATGCAATTTCTGCATATGGCCAAATTATATTTTTGCTAATTTATTACTTTTTTATTTAATTTTGAAATTATCTTCTGAGTCAACCTGTCAAAGGAGTGTTATTCTCCCACCTGAGACTTACATTATGATAAGTGGAATATTCCAGAATCAGTTTTTCTAGAAGATAATTTCACACATGCATTTGCATTCGTTCTTTTAGACAGTTATTAGGCTGTTTTTATTCAACAAATGTTGACTTGATGATAAGGTATGTTGGTATCCTCTTTTAATGAGTAAGAAAATAGGAATTCATAAATAAAACTTTTTGGGTAAAATGAAATTGTAATTTAGATTTGTGTGACAAATTGGTGAAAATGTTATAAAATGACAGTCCGAGGCAGATTAATGTTGCTGATGTCAGATATTAACTTGTTGTCAAGAAAACAAACTGTGCATTTGTATAATAAAACTTTGTACATGTCTTCAGGAATTCCATTTATCCATGTTTTAAACAGTGTCAGCAGGGAGAAACTCAGGTCTTATTCTCTGTTTGTAACAGAATAGAACCAATAGCCTTTCTCAGACTACTCTTTTTCTCACTTCATCCAAAATGAATTAGATGCAAATGGCTCCAATAATATGGAGGCTAGTAGCCAGTCACAGAAGCTAATAGTAATTTGCCTAAATTCTTAAATAACTGCACTTTTTCGGACCTTTGGAATTATCAGTTCATTGTAGTCAAGAGTCAGTAGAGTGACAGAAAGATTTTAACTATCTATGGTCTGCTCAGATTTTTGAGATAGCTTGATTACATGGAAGTGATAGCTAGTAGTGAAAATGAATTTTTCACCAAATCCAATGGTATTTGAAAGGGCTTTCATTGTTTAAATACTTTTTGGTCAACGGTGATGAATTTTTAAGTCTTTTGTTTGCTTGTTTGTGGTTTTGTTTGTTTGTTTGTTTGTTTGGGTTTTTTAGTTTTTCAGTTGTACTCATAGATAAGGAAGTACACAGCGAAAAAGACCGGGATGGCGGGATGGAAATGTATCCTGGACTTAAGTATCTTCTACGTTCTTGAGGAAGCAAGAATTAAAAAATATATACCCATCCTTAGCATATAGCTGTTGTCTAAAACAGTAGTCAGTTGGTGGGTTTACTGAATTATATTTTTTAACTTTGAATTTTGTCAGCTACCCTAGATTTTAGATTCCTTGCCAGGAGTTTAGTATATTGTTGTCATAGTTCCTCACTTGCAGGAAACAAAGTCTCTTTCTCAATCTAGCCTGTCTGCAATGGACATAACAATGGTATATACCTCATGACATACAAAAGCATATAAAAAAATGGCTTTAATGCTGAACATTATGCCCACTAAATACTGAGGAGAAAATTTTGGTTCCAGTAAAGGCTATCTTTCAGCATGAGCGACAAAAAAGCCTCTTATAAATCAAATCAATATAAATAAATATATAAAAGCAAATTCAATCATTGTATTTACAAAGACCTGAATTTGTAATTAAATATTTAAATTAACAAAACTGGTTGCAGCAGCATCTGGCACTAGAAAATTGCTAAGTCCTATGACGTTTATTTCCCTCTAATAATTAGAATGAAAGATTACACTGTGTCTCAAAGTAGCAGAAAGAGTCCTGCTCATAGTAGAAACATTTGAGTACTTTTTCCCCACCAGTGTTTCACTGTAAGATCATGACTTTTTTTTTTTTTACTTCCCTTGTGAAAATAACCCACCTTCCTTTAAAATGATTCACTGCAATGGTTTTGATTGATTCTTCTTGTTTTTCTTTGTCTTTATTGTGATCAATAGTTCTTACTGTGTCTTTAAAATAAGTAGTGTAGGAAACCAAGTTGGGGTGTAGATTACCCATTCAGTTATAACTACTTTGATAGCACAAAGTATCTGCAAATGATGTCAAATAGGACAATGTGGATGAGTGTCTGACTGCACTGAATTACTTAATTTAGTATATGCCCCATAGAATGCTACCAGAATAAATCTATGATCATTAGTCCAATTGCTCTGTAGTGATATCTGCTTGAATGAGCATTTCAGGCAAGAAACTGGATGTGTCTGCAATCTGAATTAAATGAGCTCCACAGTCTCCAGAACACAAGGGAGTACAAGTGAGTATACTTTAAAACTGAGATTGTGTTGGTGTGTTCACACTTATGTGTGAAGACTGGAAATAATATTTGAAAGTTTTCAGCTTGTTTTTGGTGTCCTAGTCAGTATACTGACATATCCTTTTCCACGTTACTTCAATACCTGCAGACAGATGCTTAATCAGAATAGAAACCAAACAAGGGAGGAAAGGGTGCATATGCTAATTGATGAAAAGAGAAAGTGAACAAGCTGAGGACTTACACTTGTGTTAGAAATATAGAGCCTTACAAAGTGTGTGTGTGTGTGTGTGTGTGTGTGTGTGTGTATACACACTTTCTATATTATATATACATATATAATACTCCTTTTTCACATAGTTGGACTGAAAAACAAGATTTTAGCTCCTACAATGTATTGTGAAATATTTGACCTCCTAAATGGGTTCAAGTCTAACTTACTGTTACCCATCACAAGGTCACTGCTGTATTTAAGAGCCTAGAGAAAAAAGGTAATTGATTGAGTTGATCTATGTGCCTTGCTCATCTCACTAGGCCTATTTCTCATCTGCCCTGGGTTAATCACCAAATCCACAGCTTGCTGATGTCCTCCATTACATCATAATTAGAATACAGCAGGCAGAGATGGGGAAAGCTGGTGAAATTATTAATATTTTCTTCTGAGAAGCCAGATGTTGTTGGCTAGATTTCATTTAATTCTATGACAGCTGCAATAATAGTCTCCATGTGCAAAGAGCTGATAGTGACGTTGATAATGGTGTTAGGAAAGTGAAGTGAGGCATGCTTCTTAGCTAGTTAATTATGGTTATTCATTACTGCAGATCATCTCATCTTATTTGACAATTACAGTAGATTGGGGAAGGCTTTAACATGTGCAAATAGAAACTACTTAAAATATAATTCCGCAAAAGTTAAATTATGTCCTTCAATGTAAAAGCTTTGCAGTGTGTTTTGTATGGGTAGTTAACAGGTTTGATTGTTCTTAGGACATAAAGTTTCCAATGTGGTAACATATCTAAGAGACAAGATATACTGAAGTTCTGCATGGTCTTGCTGAAGCTGAGACATCATTTCTGTTCAAAGTTTATACTTTTAAAACTGATACTGACTGTGACAAATATCAAGGTATCTAGAGGAAGAATGCATTTTCTAAAATACATTTGCATTTTGCATAAACTAAATATTTAACTTCAAAAGATAAAAAAAATATTGAATGTGTGAAACAAATTCTACCTGTGGGGGTGGCATGGCAGACAAAAAAATCTATCATGCATTTGAATCTAATTATTCTATTGTAATTATTATGAAATAAGTATTTTTAAATATTTCTTCATCTTTTAGTATTAAGAAACTGTTTCCATAATATTCATAAGTTGCAAAAAGTGTTACTTTGAACTTTCGAACTAAAATATTAACATTAATATTAAAAAAAATGGCTGGCAGAATATTCTTCTCATGTAAAAGATAAAACATTTTATCAAATACATCATTCAGAGTATTTGGAAATACAACCAGCTGTATTGATTGTTATACATTATATCATTCCTGTCTTAGAAACTAAATAAATGTGTATATATAAACATATATGTATATACACAGACACACATGTATGTATGTGAAATATAATAGTACAAATATTCATGCAAGTTAAAAGCAAAATGTCTCTGAAATATTTTCTCCCTAAAATTACTGAAAGTTACTAAAAATATTAATTGATCACATGGCATGTTAAAAAGAATATTTTGTCTGTATTAATCAGATCAAGACTATTCCTGAGTTCAAACAGTCTCAAAACATATCTTAGTGTTCCTTTTGTTCTGACTGTGGTCTATCTCTGCAATAGATACAGCAGAATAAACAAACAAACAAAAAAAGGAATACTTCATTCATATAAATGACTAAAATAAACAAAAAAGTAGGTGGCTTTTCTGGAAAATTTGGGGGTTTGGTGTATTTTTTGTTGTCATTGTCATTGTTTTTTTTCCTCATCACTGGTTAAAGAAGAAGTCTATGCTGATTATCTCAGGTAGAAATGTCTCATTTAGTGAGAAGTCTCCTGCTCAATTTGTTCAAGATGACTCCTTGCCCAATTTATTTACAATAGCACTTCAGTAAACAAAGATTAGTAGCTGAAAGAAAAAAAAACTACGACTAAAAAATACCCCCTAAGTTTTCTGCCTGGGTATATGCTACACTCAGGTACAAATAAATAAAGCTATGATTCCATCTTTGACATAGTTCTCTTTATTCTTTTCTCAGGTCAAGGTGTTATCTGCCACAACTTGACCTCCTGTAAGACTCCTCTAAGTCCTTATTAATAAATTAGCTTCACAATAATATCTCATCACCTTGGTAAAATAGAATACATATGGCTAGAGTCCCATAAGGCAGTGTAGAAATATATAACAAAAATACATTTTCTAACCCATACTGCTGAAACTGACTGTGGGTAATTGCTGGGCATCCACAGAGTAGTGCATAAAATCAATAAGACAATTCTGCTGAAAAAACAGAATCTTTTTGTGATCAATACATGGCTTTATCAATCCATTTAGATACTTGTATGCCTATGCAAAACAGCTGCTAATTAAATATGTGATTCATGTTTGTTATTTTCACCATGAGCACAAATATACAAATCAGTTTCACAAGAAATATAGTTAGATTATGATATAAATTCTGACATAATTCACAGGGTAAGTCCAAGGAAACTTGGTATCTAATCAAAAGTTTCTCTTGTAGGATGAGGTCAGAAATTTTAATTAAGATAAAACTTTGATTACCAGTTGGTGCTATCCTAATGAAGACAGATATCAGATCACCAGGAGAGGTACTCTAGTAACTATCCAGAGGCAAATATTTACCAACAGAAAAAAAATATATAATCACTTCGTTATTACCTTACATATGTGATGTGTCATGTTAAGAAAAACAGTGACAGACAGAAGACCTTTAACTATGTTATCAGTATGTGTGCAGATAGTTCCTTACTGTGCTCCGGAGTGTTGTTTCAGTCATTAGCAATCCTTTTAATCATAGATTTTTTTTTCCTATCATCACTACCATTTTGTATAATGTTGTTTCAAATAATTATATGTTTTATCTAATTCTCAAATTATAAACAGAAATTTTAAATTATGTGTTTTACCAGGAAACTAAAGCCACAGCCTCTTTCTAGGCTAGCCATTTTGCCTTAGCACAGGGTCATTACATGGTGATGCTGAGCCACTTGATCCTCATTCATGACAGCAGTAAGACAGTCAAAAAAACCCAAAAGGTGGATTAAATATCTTCTTTAAAAATTAATTGTATACAAAGAGGTTTCCAATTAGCCTGTCTACAGATACTCATGTGAACTGTTTATCTTCAGCTGTATTTTTTTTGTGGTTAAATATGATAATTACTAGATATTTATTTGTGTGGAAATACTCCAGCTAGAATGTGAAAGCTTTGTACATAGATATACGTTTTGATATTATATCACTTGCCATCCATTCAAATAAACGTAACAGGACAGGTAGTCATTACATGTCAGAAGTACTAAAAAAAATTAACTGCAGAGAAAAGATCCACAGGAAATATGAAGCATGAGCTTGATTGTTTTAAGCATAGCAATATGTTAAATCTGTTCTAACTCTAAAACCATTACCAGTAGAAGTATAAATACAATAGGTGATTTTATATCAATAACTTTATCTAAAGAACAAATAAGAAATTTCTATCATTTTTAATGCTATGTGGAATTCAATGGAGTTAATGATACTGATCTTCATTTTAAGTTGTTTCTCACTTAAGTTTAATGCTATTTTAACTGTAATTTATAGATTATGTGATTATTATTCAATGTTTGTATGCTTCTGTATATATAAATAAATGCATCGGTGAAATAGTTTTCATTTTGCACATCACATTTTAAATCACTGGCTTGTAGTTACCTGGGTCCTCCATTTTGCCCTTCTTGAAGATAGGGATGGACATTTGCTTTTCTCCAGTCTTTTGGCACTTCTCCCAGTCACCGTGATTGATTAAAGATTATCAAGAATGACCTGGCAATGATATCTGCCAGATTCTTCAGTACTCAGCACCTGGTGGGTGCATAGCATCAGAGACCATGGACTTACGTATGTCCAGTTTGCTGAAGTATGACCTGACCTGATCTTCTTCCACCAAGGGCACATTTTCCTTGCTCCAGCCTTCTCCCTTGGTTTCAAGAACCTGGAATTCTTGAAGGATGGTCTTGCTAGTAAAGACTGAGATAAAGGTGGCCTTCAGTACCTCAGCCTTTTTCATGTCCTTTGTAACCAGGTTCTCGATCTCATTGAGCAATGGGCACAAATTTCCCATAGTCTTCCTTTTGTCACCTACGTACTTCTGGAAGCCCTTCTTGGCCTCTTTGATGTCTCTGGTCAGGGACATTTGGGCTTTTATTTTCCCAACTTCAACCCTATATGCTTGGAAAGTTTCCTTATTCCTCTGAGGTTACCCATCATTTCTTCTACCCTCTTCTTCCTTTTTGTGTCTGAGTTTGGCTAGGGGTTCTTCATTCATTCACAGAGGCCTCCTGCCATTTTTGTCGTCATATCCCCAGTGAGCCTCTCCTCATTGGTGAATATGAGGTTCGGTGGAGTACTTCTCTTCATTGGCTCCTCTGGATTACTTATGTCCTGATGCATTGTC
Organism: Caloenas nicobarica; assembly: GCF_036013445.1. Taxonomy (NCBI): domain Eukaryota; kingdom Metazoa; phylum Chordata; class Aves; order Columbiformes; family Columbidae; genus Caloenas; species Caloenas nicobarica. Next base: position 177,191,923 of record NC_088245.1, on the reverse strand, counting down.
CCTCCAGGAGATGTTGGGGTTTTTGAAGTCCTTAATGAAGATCAGGGACCAGTGAGAGTGAGGCTGGTCCTTTCTGTCTGTAGAGGGCCTGATCTTATTCTTCCTGGTCAGGTGACCTGTAGTAGACACCTACTATAATGTCACCTTTGCTTTGCTCTTTAATCCTAATCCATTAACTCTCATTTGATTCCTCATCCATCCCCAGACAGAGCTCATACACTCAGCTCCACGCACTCCAGCTGCTGTCTCACATAAGGGGCAACTCCTCTTCCTCATCTTCCTATCCCGTCCTTCCTAAAGAGCTTATATCATGCTTGGAAGTCTCATGTATTCTTTGCAGCACAGACAGCCTAGCCCTACACACCACCCATTTGATCTTCTCTTAGCTTTGGGATCAAACTGTGCATCTCTATTCTGAGTGTTTATACAGTTTGCAGAATGAGATTTTATGACAGCTGATAGAATTTCTTTACCTGTATCTCAGTTATTCTTTGAAGACAATTTCACAAGCTATGCACAGGAAGCACAATTTGCTGTTGGATCATGCTGTGACATAAAGAGAGCTCTCCTGTATCCCACTGATAATGTGACAATAATTTCTAGGCAAATTCCGGATTAATTTTCTTTGCTACTTACATGAGAATATTTTATTTAAGAGCTTTGAGAGAAATGGTCTTGTTTGTTTAAGCATTTGCATGCTGCAGTGTTTACCCCTACATCTGTAGCAACAAGAAAGGCTTTGCATCTGCTTATAGCACAAGGATGGTCTCATATTCACAGAAGCAGAACAATTTCTTTCTCAACTTCTGCTTTTTCTTGTCTAGATATTAACCCCCACCACGCACACATTGTAGCTCCATTCAGAAAATATTTTATGCCACTTCTTCTTTGAGGGTTCAGAAAATATCTTTAATACTTATGTAGCTGGCATTATTTTACTTTTTGTCTTGTGTAGTGAGAATATTTCCAAGTAGAGCATGGCAGAGCGTGACAAAACAACAGACCTTAATATGGTAAATGGGAGAAGAGAGCTCATATTCACTTACAGTGAGATGATATATTGAGAGGTTTCAATGAACTAACTTCTTTTGCCATAGGTTTGAATCTTATTACCCTAGGTTACATATTGGTTTGGAAGATCTCCAATAACTGTCAAGGCAGTGCAGCTCTATCAAAGACTCTGGAATGTATCCTACTAACTTTATGAATGTCTCAGTGGAGCAACAGTTAAACAAGCTTGAAATTTTATGAAGCAATACTTCAAAGGATTGCCAGGCTAAAATGCTGGGCTTGATTTTTTTCCACTGTCTTGACCTCTGAACAGCAGGATATAAAATACTGTTTTGAAAAAATGGAGTTCTAGACATGTTTTGTAGATGCAAATGATTGCACAAGCTGTTCAATGACTAAGAATTAAACCCTGCCGTCTTGCAGAGAATCAGTAGTCAGCCTTGGTAAAACACAGCTAACCCATATCCCTGTCTTAAATCAATGTGGGCTTATACAGAGGATCTGTGTCTGTTCCAGTTTTCTTTCTGTGAAACCCACAGTATTATATAAATTTACGAAGCACTGCTATTAAATAACTGACACACCAGAAAAAGCAAAAATAATCAAGAACAAGCCAAAATATTGTATTATCTTTTATTTCAAGAAGGGTTTTCATATTAAACTATCAATGAAACACACACCCCGGTATCCTAATAATTAAGAAGTCAAAAGTCCAAATAGGCGATTATTCATGGTCTTAATTTCTCCGCAAATGAAATGTTATATTCTGTATCATACTGAAGAATAGTCCAATTTTACTTTTGTCTTTTTCTTTAAAAAAAAAAAAGTCTTTATGCATATAGTCCCACGTAGATAGTCGGGTTTTCTTAACAAATTAGTAGTATATCTAAAGTATTAGGTTCTACATTCACCTTATATACCTTCATACATATGAAAATGTAGGGTTTATTGTGTCTACTACTTACACTTTAACATATTTCTGTATGCACTTTCTTATGTATTATTTGATACGCATGCCAAGAAGAAAGTTAAACAAATCTAACTTATCAGAGATCTGTGTCATCATATTGCTACAGATGAGCGAGCTGTTGCAGCTACCATATCTGTTTAGGCATTTTTGAAAGTTACTTTCATAACGTTGTAATTTGTGTAGGGCACAGATGTTCACATCTAATCACTCTTAAAAAGAATGGAAATATAAAATACTTTGTTAAAAAACTCTACAACAGTCTGTATATAAATCAACTCCAGACACTAAATACAAAATTAACTGCAGGGAGAACTCCTACAGCAAGACATGGCAAATTTCGGGTTGAAATATGCTCTTGGCTATCTAGCTTGCAGTTGTACTGACCTTAAATGACATTTCCCATGCATCATCCTGCTTTACTGACTTTAATCAAGAGGTTCCTTGACCCCTCTCTGAAAATATTTATCATAGGGCTTATTCACATGAAGCACCTCATGTTTATCAATGTCTTTCAGAGCAGAGATTGTTTTTATAATGTGTTGATAGTTTTTGCTTTTATCTCAGAAAACATATGTAAAAATACTTCTTAGGGTTAGAACTTCAGATTAGTCAGTAGAGACTAAAATAATGATACAGAAAGAGGCTAGCATATCCAGAAAATATAGAGTTAAGGCCATATTTAAAAGAAATCCAAAGGTAACCAGATACAGGAATAAACAGATCAAGTACATTATTTAGAAAAAACTTCTCATTGCAGAAAAGTTATCTGAACACGTTTATGGGGTAAATACCGGGAATTACAGTAAATACAGGATAAACACAAGTTAGAGTAAAAAGAATCCTTTTTTTTTAAAGTCACTGGTCAAAGAGTTTGGGGAGTCTATCATGTTACTACAAGGTATATTTGTGGAAAAAAAGTACACTCCAACCAACAGAACATTTTAATACCTCTGAAAGTGCCTATTTTTTAAAGTATTGTTAATTCATTAACTGATTTATTTTTAAATAGTAAAAAATAATTCCACACTGAAAGAGGAGGTTTATAATTTCCAGAAATAAATACTACACAGGAGATAAGACAAAGACAGAGAGGGTGTTTTATATTAAAAATGTAATTTGCTGAAAAATGAAAATCATGCTTAATTATGGATTATGGCCAGTGACTCCATTTGTATCAATTACAGAAATGATCTTAAATAACTTCACATCTAGTGATCCTACTTTTATGCATTTAAACCATTTATTCAGAACTCATCAATATGTTACTTGTATAATTAGCAATAAAGAAGATATTATCATCATTCCTAAATAACTTTTTACTGAGAGAAAAGCATTGCATCAGTTTCTAAAATTTTATAGACTTTCTTTCAAAAAGTTTGAGCCAAAAAAACATCTCAAGTCAGGGAACTTCAATCAATTTAAGTATTTACCAATTAGCAAAATTTCAGTTACTGATTCTGGTATTGAAAAATAACAAAGAAACAAATAAACAAACACCTAGGCAAAACATCTTTCCTCCCCACTTCCTGCTCTCCAGTTGCCCTGCCACACATTATACCCCGTTTTTTTGGCAAGGCAATAGGCAGTGCAGCAGTTAGAGATCAGTGCACTGTGGATTCTACTCTCTTGCTCGGTTGTGTGTTCCCCCATCAGCTGTGGTCCATTTGCAGTCACACCTCCTCCTCAACATCCCTGCTATCCCTGCTTGGGGTGTCTGGTTTTGCTCCTGCTCTGCTCTGGGTAGTTATTTTGCCTTTCTTCAATGTTTCTTTTCCTCCAGTGACCCTCCTGCCCTTGCATCTCTCTTGTATCTCTGCCCGTGTCTCCTCCTGCATAACTGTGGACATGTCTCTTGAAGAATCAAATCTGAATAAATATTATCCAATTTGCTAAAATAAGCTTATTTTTAAAATTATAAATAGGAATGGAACCTCATAAAACATCTGGGTCTAAACATACGTATCATTAACTGCATATTGAAATTATCCTAAACCTAGGGAATATCACGTCCTAAACCATATGAAAGGTTACTGTGGCCAGGTGTCGTGAATTGGCACAGGAATAATAAGAAGAGCATGGCCAGTCGCCAAGCAGGAATGCTAATGAAGGAAGAGAGTAGAAATCAGCCTGGAGGACAAATGTCATGACATTTGTGCAAAGAACATCATACCACAATGATGTGCCTAAAATCATATGTTTTATGAATATGAAAGAAGAACACAAGGTTAAGTAATGTACATAAGAAAATAGTAAGCTGATCTTAAATCAGTCTTGTTTAAAACAAGTAGTGAGGACACAAAAATTATATTTGCCTTATCTATCTATTTGCCTGTTTTTGGTGGCCCAAGCTAAGATGCGAGAAAGATGGCCAGATTCAAAGAGTAATATTCACTGAATGGCTAGCGAGTGCTGCTTTGAAATCTGGGATCTCTCAAAGTGCCTTGAATAACACACTCTGTTTTAATTTAGCATACCTAAATTTTTGTAATTAGACTATTCAGAAATTTTACTTGTTCTCTTTTTTTTTTTTTTTTCTTTTCCAAAGCATTAAATATACCTTTATTTCCATATTCTGTTTCAGAATTAAAATATTGAAACTTTTAAGTTACTAACAGGCCAACTATTTTACCTCTTGTAGTCCACATCAGCCTCACTATTGCAATGTGTAGGTTCCTATGCTTTAAATCAAGTAGATCTCACAGGAAATTCGGAAAACAGAGATACTTTTAAATTGAAGACTTAAGAAAAAAATAAGTGTGTTGTTCAGAAATGACCAGAACTGCTGAACTGAATAGTTTTATGATTTTTTTCAGACTCCTTTTAATTAAATTTTCAGTCAATCTTCTATGGGACTATAGTTCTTGTCAAAAACACATCTTCCACTGCTTGCAAACATCCATAAGCAAAGTTCAGTTTTTGAAGAAGAGTTAAGTAAAAAGGCTGACTAATTACCTTTTTCTAGATTCAAGTTGCTGAAGACATTACACATGTATGAGGTTTTGCCATGTGTCTAATTGCACTAATACAAGTGATTTGTGGAAAAGTGCTTTTTCACTGGTTTCACAGCCTATTGAGTCAAAATAGCAAGAAAAAGACATTAATTTAACAGACTGAAGTTTTTTTCTAAAATAAAGGACCTCATGGAATTTTGTCTTACAATTTTATTTGGACAAAGTAGATGAAGAGGAAGAACTGGCTCCTTGCTCAACTTTTACAGTCACAGACGAGAAAAAATGTATTCTGTGTTGGTAAACTGATATTTTTCTCAAGACAAGAAATATTTTTGCATGTGCATCTAATTAGAGATTTTTTTTTGCCAGGTCATGTCTAGGAAATATTTTTTTGCACAGAGTAAAGACATAACATGTATAGTCCTACCAAGTCATGAGTACAGGAAAGAGCATACTAGCAGCGATTGCCTCAAGCAAAGTGCAGCTACAAACTCCAACACTTTGATGTGCTCAGAAAGGGTGGAATGCATAAGGTGAAGAGTGAGGGGCAGGTATGAAAGGGAGCAGCTGAGTCCCATGCTTGTTTCTATGTTAGTCAGCAGAACAGAGAATGACAGGGTGTTAGGGGAATGCATTTTGTAACCTTTCAAAAGGAGTCACAGCAATTGCTTTCACATCTGTTTCTTAGCTTCCCTGAGGATTTAGTCATTGCCTTGGATGTGGAGTGATCACTATTCTCTCCCAGAATAGGCCCTACTTGTAAAAGCCAGGCTAGACTTCAGAGGAAAGAGAGCAGGCAAAGAACAATAGCACTTCCTTCTAAAGTGCCTTGTACCAGTTTGTTGTTAGGCACTCCAAGACCTTTTTCCACAACTGCCAGTCACACGCTTAGATCTGGAAATAGATTTTACATAGAATCCCTGATGTACCTGTCCGATGGATTTCATCTGTTTGTTTGTTTTTGTTTGTTTCTTTGCTTGTTTGTTTTGTTTTGTTTTGTTTTGTTTTAAAAAAAAAGGTGGGCGCTGCTTTGTTTCCTGCTGTCCTTGGAGTTTTCAGACTGTAGATACTGCTCCAACCTGCCTCACACAAGGACAAAAGATTCCCTGGAAGTAATTCAGTCACAGATGGTGGATAGGTTAAGAAGCAACATGCCACACCACGTGATAGAGAAAGCTTAGATTAAAATAGCTAGCTTACTTGATCAAAGCAAAGGTTCCCACTGACACTAGCAGGACCTGTTTTAATATGGTATTCATGCCCATCCACTTCTTTTAGTATTGTATTTCCTTTAGAGTTATGTGTTAGTAGCCAGTCCTGGGGTATAATTCTTCCCCTTGGCGTATTGAAGCACTCGGAATCTCATTAGGAGCAAATATGTGGAACTAAAATATGATTGTTTTAATAGTCTAATAAAGTTGCAGTTGTTGTTATTATTATTATTGTTATATATAGCAACACCTACTTTTTGACACATTTCTCTGTTATTTTAGCAGTTTTTTTCCTCATCAGCATTTTTCTTATTGTTCTCTTTTTGTATTTATATAACTGGCAATTTGAGATTTTAATGCCTGGTGAATTCAAATGCCCAACATACAGCCTTACAGTGATTTTATGAAAGAAACCATCCTCAAAAAGATTAAGTACTGATTTATTCCGATTTTTCCAGGTCTGTCAGCAAGGTCCAGAGATATTGTGTCTGGTGACAAGCAGTGGTCTGCTGTGGTAGTTGCTTCAGTATCTCTAGTTTTTGGAATTTCTCAGTTCCACATCTGGAATGAATTTACATATCTTGACCAATAATGATTGTGATCAACACCAATTGGTCAATACCAATATTTGACTTGCCAACACTAGTAGTTTAAAAAGACAATGTTTGATAAGTTCAGCTACCTGAGTAAAAATCCCTTCAAAACTACAAGATAAGTACATGTCCTGAAATATTTGCATGTGGGTGACCATATTCTCCTCTTTTTTTGTACTTATGTCAAGCCAGTGCAACTTCAGTGAACAGCACGGAGCCTCACTTCAGACTTACAAAGTAATTAATGGTAGAATGTGGTAAACAGATTGTTTTCATTATTAAAAGAATAAAAGGTAGCTAGTGCTCATTATTTAAGGAAAAGAAGTACAAAAATTACAAAAGTAAGAAAAATAAGTACTTATGTAAATATCTTATATGAACTCCCTTTCAACATTCATTTTGTTTGTGTACTGTAAACATTCAATGCAGTCATATTTAGAAAACTCAGGACCATCAAAAGGAAGCCTGATGCTTAAAAAAACTAATGTGAGGGAGGTAAGCGTTACTGCCTGTCTTGGTTTTGGCTGGGATAAAGTTAATTTTCTTCCTAGTAGCTGGTATGATGCTGTGTTTTGGATTTAGAATAAGAACAATGTTGACAACACACTGTTGTTTGAGTTGTTGCTAAGCAGTCAAGGACTTTTCAGCTTCTCATACGGGCCTGTCAATGAGAAGGCAATGAGTGCACAAGAAGCTGGGAAGGGACGTAGCCAGGAGAGCTGAGCCAAACTGGCCAAAAGAATATTCCATACCATATGACATCAGTGTATAAAATTGTGGGAAGCTCTCCGGAGATGATCGCTGCTCAGGAACAAGGTGGACATTGGTCAGTAGGTGGTAAGCAATTGCATTGTGCATCGTTTGTTTTGTATATTCTATTATTATTATTGTTATTGTTATTTGTCTCTTCCTTTGCTATCCTATTAAATCGTCTTTATCTCAATCCATGAGGTTTTTTTCAATTCTCTCCCCCATCCCACTGGGGATGGGGAGGAGGGGTGAGCAAGCGGCTATGTGGTGCTTGGTTCCCAGATGGGGTTAAACAATGACAGTGCCACATGTCTCTGATTACAGGATTTCTGGCTTTTTCAAACAGATGGGGAAACTTTCTCCTGGGATACAGTAAGGATGTCCAGTTTGCCTAAAGATATGCCAGTATGGACCATAGCATAGAAATCTTTATGATTTGGTATAATTATATTTAAACAGTGAGGTGATTTGCTACCCATAAATGGTATGATCTGCTGTGATCTGTTAAATCCAAGATGTAAAGGAAACACAGATGACACTGTTACAGAAACTATCAGAACTCTTGAAAGTCAACCTGCATTTTAAGACTGTTTCCCTATCTCAGAAGCAAGGTGTACACTGCTGGAAATTGTCCATGACAAACTTTTCTTGGTTCAAAATCAGCTCAAAATCAGCAATTCTATCAACTGCTGTTATCAATAAGGCATACAATGTGTTTTGTTTCTAGCAGGTTGCTACCTTGGTACATTCAGAAAGTGCAGTTTTGTCCAGAACCAAATACAGGTCGTACTTAACCTTATAGTACCTACCAAAAAATGTTCTTGACTGTTATAACTTGAAAGTGTCTCATTTAATCATGTTCCATGTGCCTCATGTGAATCATGTGGCTTCCTCTTGGAAGCGACACTGACTCCTAACCTGGTTGGTTGTATGATCCTTTAATGTTTCATGTCAATATTTGGGGAATTGTGTTCTCTCTGTCTACTCATGTAACATTAACCATGAGCCCTTCGTTCTATTTTCTCTCCCTGGCCACCAGGGGGAAAGGGAGTGATATAGTGGCTTGGTGGGCACCTGGTGTCCAGCCGAAGTCAACCCACCACACACTCACATGGAAAAAGTTCTTACTTATGTTTAAATTACATTTTCTGTATTTCATATCCTTTTCAGAGGATTGCTGTCAAAGCAGAGTGCTAAGCAACTGTCAGAGATGTTCAAAGTTCCTGCTAGAAAGAACAGAGAAAGTTGGAGCCAGCCCTTAGCTCTTTAATGTAGGAGTGGATACATCTCACAAAACCTAATTCCCAAATGCACCATTATTTCAAATGGAATGTAATATCTAAGAGCATGTTTAACAATTTGCATTTATTGTCTCTTTAGTGGAAAGTACTTATGGATGAAGACAAAACTTCTTCTAGTTGATATTTTCTTCTATGTCTCATTACCAGGTTGCTTAAGATTTCAGCCACTTTGTATAGTGAAATTTAACAGAAAATGCAGATAACCTTTTAAGTCTCTAAAATATTAATTGCAATTCATCAGCAGAAATCTCTTATTACTGTCTTCTAGTAGTGTATTCAGTAATGAATAGAGAATATTGGAAATAATCGTGCTTAACATACCTTTATCTTCTCAAAAATCAAGAAGAATGGAGACCACATTAAAACAAGAGTTGCAGTTTTCAATAAATTCAGTTCCATCATGGCTAAATAAAAGGTGTCAGCTCCAGGAATTACTTTCACAATGCTAAGTCAGTAAGTTAAATTCATTTTCATTGAAAAAAAGTGGTATTAGGCACCTATAAATGAAATTCCAAACAACCAGTACTAGAAATGAAAGGACTTATAAGCTTAGCCAGTAGGAAATTCTAAAAAACAAAAAAACAAACAAACAAAAAACAACCAAAAAAAAAAAAAAAAGAAAAAGAAAAGAAAGTTTGATGTTTATTTGTGATACTGGCTTTCAAGTATTATATGCTTATTTTCAGTCAAATCCTATGATGGTCTAATATAAACTTCTCACATAGTCTGGAGAACACAGGAATGCTTTAATTAGTTTTCCCCAATCAGTTAATTATCTTAACTAATAATTTAGTGCTGTCGTTATTTTTTTCTACCTGTACTTTATCCTGTCATATAAAATCAAGATTTCTGGTTGAAATCTTTCTACTTAAGCTTCAGCAGAAACAAAGATGCAGGTCTATCTTATAAGTAATTTGAGGTATCCTGTAATCTTGAATTTTTTAACAAAAAACTGTGCAGGCTTAATGTTCTTACAGGTGAAAATTAAATCACAGTTCATAATAAGAAGTAAAAGAACATTGAGAAGAATGTGCATATCGTCCAGATACCACAGGTTGCAAACACAAATATTTCATTCTTATGAATTCTACTATGGATGTCGCTTATGTTTTCATAGTCTTCTTTCTTCCTAAGCTTGTATGTTTCTCTGAACTTTGCAAGTGAATCTTTGATGTGTTGTGTTGCTTCTTCATCTATTTACTGTTGAAAATCGAGTTGCGCTTTTTTTTTTCTAGATTGAGTAGTTCTAGCAAAATAGAGTCATAAAAAATAGGTTTTATCTCTGGATAAGTACTTTTTTGGTATTATTTCAATGTGTGTGGCAAAAACAATAAATAGGATTTTATTCCTTTATTATGGTAACTCAGGGAAGTAAGTAATCCCTGATTTGCTTGAAATCCAATATGTTTAAGCTGTAAAAGTTCATAATTAAAAATGTATGCATATAACCTTTTTTAGATTTGCTTTGTGTCTTTGGGAAATTACCTACAATGAAAACCAGTCCGTTACTTATTTTATCCCATTTATACCCCTGAGTGACTCATAGGTATTTGGGATATCTAGGATGAGCACTGTAGGGAAAAAAATCTGAATAAAAGTCTATGTTCTCTGAAGCAAATCTCTGGCATAGATGGACCATTTCTCAGCAAGTTAATTCTACAGATATACTCTATTAGTTCCCTTACTCCTCTGGGCAAAGTTACACTGAGTACTGGCACCAATGGGCCTCAAACACAGGAACATCTGTTTGAATCACAAGACGCATGTTGATGCATCTGAGCAACACAACAGCATTTAGTTTGTCTCAAGAATACAAAAAGTTATTTGTAGGAACAGGGGCTAGAAATTACATCTGCAATGCATTTTTTTTCTACCCCATTTATACTCTTTTTAGTTGGATGTGAAATCAAATACATTTCTAGTAAGGTCATATCTAGATTTTATGTGTGCATTGTTCACATGGTCACTTCCTTTATATGCTTTTCAATTTGATGTAATTTATATTATTTTTATCTTTACAACCTTACAGGTTTTTTCAGTATTACACTTTTTCTATAGAAGTGTACTTCTGCTTCCTCACGATTTAGGTCTTTCTTTCAAATGCTCTTCCACCATAAAAACTATTATTATCACACTGTTCTCATAAACAGTGTTGTTATTCCCTATGAAAAAACCTGAAGACATGAAAATGAAACTTTATTTACTTTTCATATGTAGCTCAATAATTTATATTTATAGGACCTCTGTATATTAAGCCCCACTTAGGTCAGGAAAGGAAAAAGGACCTGATTTTAAAGATGGTTAGCTGTTTTCTTTCAGAGTATATGTGAAACTTAATTGAACACAGAGGTAGCAAGAGGCACCAAATATGTCTATTTCCTGGTTTACATGAGTGATAACATAAAGGTTTTCTTTTAATGAGAGATTATGAGATACATTTTTCAAGTTTTTCGGCTAAGTAATAAGGCATGGCTATGTATGTATTTTCATAAAAATACTTAATAGAAGCTATGTCATTCATTAGAAAAAATATTGGTGACAAATAAAGTATTGTGTATGACTTTTTTTTCAGAGATTAAACTGAAGTCCATTTCACCCTGATGTTATTTGTCTTTTAAAGGTTTTATTTGGATGCAGCATATTCAAAGGCACATTTGAGAACCACAATAATGGAATCATAGAATCATAGAATAATTTGTGTTGGAAGGGACCTTCAAAGGTCATCCAGTCCAAGGACATATTCAACAAGATCAGGTTTCTCAGAGCCCTGTCCAGCCTGTGCTTGAATGTTTCCGGGGATGGGACATCTACCACCTCTCTGGACAACCCGTTCCAGTATTTCACCACCCTCATTGTAAAAAATATCTTCCCATGTCTAGCCTGAATCTCCCCTCTATTAGTTTAAAAACATTACCCCTTGTCCTGTTGTAACAGGCCCTTCTAAAAAGTCTGTCCCCATCATTCTTATTGGCCCCTTTTAAGTACTGAAAAGCTGCAATAAGGTCTCCCTAGAGTCTTCTCTTCTCCAGGCTGAACAACCCAAGCTTTCTCAGCCTGTCCTCATAGCGAGGTATTCCATCCCTCTGATCATATTGGTGGCCCTCCTGGTGAAATTTACTATATTTACTGTATCTTTTAGCAAATAGTCCAGAAAGCCTTTATTCGGTCTTCACAGGAAGAAAAAAAAAAGAAGTCTTCATTATATCACTGTGAAAAATGTAGAAAAGGGTAAGGAAATATGTCTAACAAAATTTATCTGTTTTACCCCTTTCCATTGTTAAAATCAGTAAGGAAATCGAGAACCTCCAAATGAGGGGATTAATCTCAGCTGTTAGTCTCTTAGTATTCATATATTCTTAGTTAGAGCTATTTATGTAGCAAGTGAAAAGGAAGATTCATGGAGGGAATCCCATAGTAAGGTCTTCAATAGTTGTAATCAATTGCTCCCTAGAATTGTTTAGCCAACTTAAAAAGAAATATATAAAAAGATTTTTTTTAAAAAGTTTTTCAATAACAAAAATTGAACCAATTCTTTGCTATCTTGTCTTTTGATATTCAGCTCTCACTGACTGACTGCTCAGTGAAATTTTTATTGAAGTCTACAGGAAGATTCCTTTAGGAATTGCTTTTACAAAATGCGATTAAAAGTTTCTGAAGAAAAAAAAAATCTCATTCTTGTTACTTTCCTCTCCTTGCCTTCTCAAGCATTGATTGCAACTTTTGTTCCAGCTGAAGTCACTCAATATTTCTGCTATTTAGAACATGAGAATAGTTCACTTTTTTTAGTGCTTCTGGGGTCTTTGCACATAGGAGAATTGTCTAGATTTTTCTTCAGTGGATGCCGAATAACTAATATTTTGCAGAATGGATATTTAAATACGTTTAATAGAAAATTAAATTTATCTAGTCCAGGTATTTTTTTTCCCCCTAAATACACATATGTTTCATTCATGGAAATAATTTAGACATAACATTAAAGTATAAACAGTCTATTAGAATATTGCCATTGTGTTCTAAAAAGGTTTATCATTTAAAAAGACATAGTTTTAGACAAAACCTCACCCATTTGAATTTGCGCACTTGTAATTAGTACTCAACTTTGAAATGTTATACACAAGACAATGTAAAATTCTGATTTTGAAATATCTTTAAAGAAAATACCAGAGATACGTTCCAAGGTACACAGATACCAAAGGTCAAATCTGTAATTAATATACTGACACAATGAATTTAATTAAAAGATAATAAAAAACTATAATTTATTGCTGGCTTCAGGATGTATTAATGACATTAAGGAAACGGAAGGCATATGTAGTGTTTCTTATTTTAACGGAATAAGAATAGGCTGAGTCATTTAGTGTTGCATGCATCACATATAGTATAACACTGAGAAATTCATTTCTACTGGTCTGCTGGTAGATCTGTTGTTCATTCAGTCATAAATATGCGTCTCAGGAATTTTTTTGTAATTATTGCAATTTGTTAGTGCTAATGGTTGTGAGTGGATGACACTGTCAGCATGCAGTTACTTAGCATAAGGTCTTCTATCACCTTTATTGCAGAGGAAGGTAGTAACCAATTTATCCATGTTATGGAAACTTTTAAGATTAGATTCTCCCCTACCTTATTTTATTACAGATAATAAAATTATGCTTTTTTGACTTTGACAGAAAAAAAAAAAGAAAGCACTGTGGACAAAATCTCCTTAAGGTGGGAGTTCAAATCCCAGATTGCTTGATTCAAAAAAACAGGAACTTTATTTTCCTATTAAGACTGCATTATATATATGCACCTTTTTAATCTTACATGAAAGTCTTTCCATTTAAAAAAAGTTATTTCTCCATCCATTTTAAGAATGGTGAATGCTACCCAAAAGAAGCTGAATGCTGTATTGCTGGAAAGTAATTTGACATTAAAATCAAGTCAGCTTGAAAAAAGTACATGCCTTAATATTCTGGGCCTGATCCTTTCCACTTTGGAACCTAAATAAAAGTACACTGAACTCTAAATAATTTCTGGGGGCTGGAATGCATGGAGCTTGCAGTTGGTGATAGCAAAGTTGAGAGCCTCTGGGTAAGGATTAAGGGGCAGACTAATAAAGCGGATGCTGTTGTGGGAGTCTACTATATGCCAACCTGCCAGGATGACAACATGGATGAATTATTCTTTAAGGAACTAAGGGAAGCCTTTAAGCCATCTGCCCTTGTCCTCATGGGGAACTTCAACTTGCCAGCTGTCAACTGGGAATATCATACAGCTGGTACAAACAGCTCCAGAAGGTCCCTAAACCATCTGGATGATAACCTCTTGGTATAGGCACTGAGGGCACCAACCAGGAAAGGTGCATTCCTAGATTTGCTGCTCACTAACCAAGAGTGTCTTGTTGGTGAAGTGGTGATTGGTGGCTGCCTTGGCCACAGCAACCACAAAGCAGTCAGGTTCAAAATCTATGCTAGCAGGAGGAAAACTGCCAGCAAGACCTCTACTCTGGATATAAGGAGAGCAGACTTCAGGTTTCTCAGGGAACTACTTACTAAATTCCCTGGGGAAAACACTTTGAAGGTGCTGGGGTCCATCAGTGCTGGGCACTTTTTAAGTACCACCTCCTGAAAGCACAGGAGCAGACAATTGCAAAATGTCGAAAGTCAAGTAGGCAAGGCAAAAAGCCAGCTTGGTTGAGCTACAACTTGGTTGAGTTCTTCTTGAACTACAGTGAAAAAAAAAAAAATATATATCAGTGGAAACAAGGTCAGGTATCATGAAAAGACTACAGAGATGCTGCTCACCATTGTAGGGAGGAAATTTGTGCTGCCAAAGCTCAATTAGAGTTGGCTAGTACTGTGAGGGCCACTACAAAGTGCTTTTTAAAATATGTTAATGGAAAAAGGCAAGCTAGAAATAGCATTGGACCATTACTTGATGAGCATGGTCACCTTATATACAGGGACATAGGCAAAGCAGAAATGTTTAATGCTTTCCTCGCCTTGATCTTCAACAGTGAAGATGGGCTCTGAGGCTCCCAGAGCCCTGGGCTAGAGAGCCATGGCTGTGAGAATGATAAACTTCCAATTGACCCTGAACTTGTGTGGGTTTTGCTGCTCCAGCTAGATCCCTATAAGACAATGGGGCCTGATGGGATTCATCCAAGTATACTTAAAGAGCTGGCTGATGTCATAGGAGATCTCTCTTCATGATTTTTCAATGTTCCTGGGAATCTGGAGAGGTTCCAGTTGACTAGAAGCTGGCAAACATTGTCCCAGTCTTCAAGAAGGGCAAAAGGGATGACCCTGGCCACTACAGGCCTGTAAGTCTCACTTCTATTCCTGGCAAAATCATGAAGAAGATTGTTCTGGGAGTTATTGAAAAACATCTGAACGACAAGGCAGTCATTGGTCTCAGCCAGCACGGGTTCATAAGGGGAAAGTCCTGCTTGACCAAATTAATTTCTTTCTGCGACAAGGTTACCCACCTAGTTGACCAAGGGAAGCCAATCAACATGATATATTTGCATTGCAGTAAAACCTTTGATATTGTCTCTCACCGTATCCTCCTGGACAAGAATGTCCAGCATACAGCTGAATAAACACATAATGCAGTGGATGAGCAATTGGCTGACAGTTTATACTCAAAGGGTTACACTTAATGGTATTATGTTGATCTGCTGACCAGTCACTAGAGGGTTTCTGTAGGGATCCATCTTAGGGCCAGTACTTTTCAATGTCTTCACAAATGACTTGCATGCAGGACTTAATGGAAGGGCAGAGAGGCCCTGCAGAGGGATCGTGACAAATTGGAGAACTGTGCAATCACCAGTTGCATGAAGTTCAACAAGAGCAAGTGCAGATTTTGCACCTAGAACACGGCAACCCTGGCTGTACATACAGACTGGGGAATAAGAATCTGGAGGGCAGCTCTGCAGAGAGGGATCTGGGGGTTCTGGTTGATGGCAAGTTGAATATGAGTCAGCAGTGTGCCCTGGCAGCCAAGAGGGCAACCGCGTCCTGGGGTGCATCAAGCACAGCATTGCCAGCCAGGCCAGGGAGGTGATTGTCTTGCCCTACTCTGCACTGGTGCGGCCTCACCTGAAGCATTGTGCATTTCTGGGTGTCACAGGATAAAAACGATATAAAACTACTGGAGAGTGTCCAGAAAAGGGCCACAAAGTTGTTGAAGGTTTTGGAGGGGAAGCTGCAAGAGGAACAGCTAAAGTCATTTGGTTTGTTCAGCCTGGAGAATAGGAGACTGAGGGAAGACCTCATCGTGGTCTACAGCTTCTTCAAAAGAAGGGGAAGAGGGACAGGTGCTGATCTCTTCTCTCTGGTGGCCAATGATAGGACCTGAGAGAATGACAGGAAGATGTGCCAGGGGAGGTTTAGGCTGGACATTAGGAAAAGGTTCTTCACCCAGAGCACTGGAACAGGCTCCCTGGGGAGGTAGTCACAACCCCAAGCCTGACAGTATGCAAGAAGCAATTGCACAATGCCCTCAGACACATGGTGTGAACTGTGGGGCTGTCATATGTAGGGACAGGAGTTGGATTCAATGGTCCTTGTGGATCCCTTCCAAGTTGGCACATTCTATGAAGCTATGATTCTAAATGGAAAAGAAAGAGAGAGAGGATGATAAGTTATGATGAAACACAAGGAGATGCACTGTGTATTTCCTGCAAGAGTTGATTCTTTATTCTTTTTTTTCCTGATTTAATGAGAAAATTAATAGAGTGATTTTTTTTTTCCTTTTTTCCCTCATAGTCAGTTAGTTGTACTAAGAAGGGGAGGTAGGCAGAGCAAATTACCTAAGAGTGTGTAAAGGAGTCAGAATATTGTAGGGCCCTGATGCAAATGTAAAGTAGCATGATCTGAAGTCCCCCAAATAGTTTTTTGGTTATAACCTTTTAAATTATCAAGAACAAATAATAATAATAATAATAAAAATTGCATACTCAGAAGAAATATTCACACCTATGCCTGCTAACTGTAGGTATATACCCAGCTCTGTAAAGATGGACAAAAATTAGACAGTAATTCTGAAAACAAAAGTTTCTCCTTCCCTACACTATTCTTTCTCTTTCTCCAGAGAGTTTATAACATCAGATTTTCATGTTTATGATAATCTGCAAATTGTTGGCCAACTCTTATTTTTACTTCACAAAAAATATACACTAATATTGTGTTTTCAGTGGCACAATGAGCATATGCTTTGTCTCTGTGAAAGATCTCTACCTGTTTTACCTCAATTTGGATAAATATTCCTTTAAATGACTGCAAACAGACAGATTAAATGCTATGTCAGCTATATCCTTCATGTTCCAAGAGATGTGGAATATACTTCTCACAAACTGACAGAGAGAGGAAGAAAGAGAGAAATCTTCAAAATGAGACACAATATTATTTAAAAAATAAGCATTCACCATGAAGAATGGTAGAATTTTATTGAGTTACATACATGTCAGCGATACTGTTCCTCTCTCAAATTACAATACCATTAACAAGATTTTGCATGTCTCTTTATGATTGAAAAATTAATACTGAAAATATTATAAAATAGAATCATATGCTTTATCAACAATATTAATCCCTTTTCCACATATGTATAGTTGGTAATATATGTTGATGACCGTGTGAATGGGCACAAATTAATTTTGAATAAATGTATACATACTGTTAAGAGGGAAAGTGATTTTGTGTTTAGATTCTGACCTAAATGTAACTTCTTGATTTGCATTTGAGCACAAAATGAAAAGTTGCTATCATATGTATTTTTTTCTTGGATTAT
Source organism: Caloenas nicobarica (assembly GCF_036013445.1). Lineage (NCBI taxonomy): Eukaryota > Metazoa > Chordata > Aves > Columbiformes > Columbidae > Caloenas > Caloenas nicobarica. The sequence continues at coordinate 177,174,361 of NC_088245.1, read as the reverse complement.
GTTCCTGAAGTCTTGTGGTCTGTATCAACTTTTTTCTGATGCTTTATCCAAATATTTGAAAACTAAAATAATGAAAAGAATTGAACTTCTGAAAAGGCAAGAAAACTGTTGTTACCAAAAGATCTTTTCTTCACAACTTCTATTAAAAAACATGTACTTGTTTACCCGATAAATAGAAAAGCTCTGATGCATGATCAGTTCTTTTTTGTCCTGGACAGACATGAAATTCTGTCACCAGTACAATGAGCTTCCACAATGCTGCTAGTTTTTCAGGTGCTTCACCAGAATCACAGCTCAGCACAACTCTGATGATGTCCTTCTTATTTTTGGTGAGATTTTGAGACAGTACTGTGACCTGAAGAAAAATGTCAAGGACTTGCTATTTAAATTTCCTACATGAATAATGATGCAGACTGCTTTGCCATTAATTCCGCTTCCTATATGAAGTTTCATTCTGCAGGTAGCTTCTCGGAGAGTCCAAGGTTGCACTATTCTTTTCAGTAATTCATCACTTACTTTTGAAAGCTTTGTGGGAGATCTGGAGAAAGATTTGTTAATTTGTGACTGGAGCTGTAACACAGAGATAAATGTAAGTTTTTTTAAATGATCACTAGATAGCTGCCTCAGAGGTGAATAAACCAGCTAATTAGCTTACTTGTTTCGGTTCAATAATATAGCAAAGAAACATAATAAACTTCCTCCTGCGGAAGACAGTTTATCTATACAGATACTTGAAAACAAATTCTGGTGTCATTAAGGAAGTTTTCTTCGAAATAACAGCAACCTTCTACTATGTTTATGGTAAACAGGATTTATATGTAATCCTTTGGAAACTATTAAACAGGAACGTGGCTAGTTTTTTTTTTCCTTATTTAAATACAAATGGTATGACAATGGCAGCAAAAAAGATTCAGATTAATTTTCAGAGTCTTTGAAAATAATTAGAATTGTGTTTCTAATATTGAATTCTAACCCTTCATGTAAGAAACTAAACAAAACATCATATGTACCTTTTCAAAGTTTTTGTTTTGTTTTGTTCTGTATCTTGAGCACTGAACAAGTGTTCAGAATACATAGTCAAAATATATTTTGTTAGGAGAGAAGGAATACCAACCACATATACATATATGATTCTAAATGTTTTGCTTATATTTCTTTGTGTCCATGCGAACACAAACAAAAAAGAACAAAACATGTTTGGAATTATGACTGTGGAAAATACTACAAGTTAGATGAATCTCCATAATGCAATTCTCACTTGCCTATGTTCTCACATGTTCTCCAGTGTGAAGACATTAGTAGAATAAATGCATAGAATGATGTATTTTTATCATCCTTCACACCAAAGAAAACTACATTATGCAGCCACGTTCTAAAATAGCAAAGTCATTCAGATGAAGAAGTCTACTATGTTTCAGGTGACTGAGACTTTCTTTGAAATCTATTCAAAATATCCATTGATCAGTCAGCTAGACTGATCTGTAAAGCTTCCTTTATACTGTTACTGGACAGGCTGAGCTGAGCCTTGTTCCATAATTGTTCCAGCAATTCTGCATTTCTCCTCCACTGATGTTTCACACTAGGCTCAACTCTTGATGAGGGTTTCTTTGATATAGCTGTCCTTGAGTCGTGGAACAGAAATTTTAGTTTCTAAAACAGAGTTCCTTTTGAGCATAAAGTGTATTTTCAAAACAGAACCTAACAACTCATGCATTAGACTTCGAGACTGTTCAAGACTGGCTTTTCTCTTCTCCTGCAGGGGAGATGAGACTCAAACCTTCCAATACTTTAACTGGGCTGTCTTAGGATATCAGTGCTTCTACTTTTTGATGGTTTGGGTTTTTTTCACCTCTCCAGTGCCTCATTAAGAGTAAATGAATATACACAGGAGAGAACCATAATTAGAGGACAACAAAATTCCTGGGTGCTCAACAACAAAGGTAAAGAAAACTACTTGGAAAATGAGGTAAGAACTGAAAAAGTCTGAATGACACTTGACGACTGAATGTTTTTGTGGTACTGTCAAAACACTCTAAGTTAGAATGTCTCTTGTCCAATTGATGCTCTTCTAAAAAAAAAACCAAACAACAAAATTAGTGTGAAAAACCTGCCCACAGTAGCTTCTATGTGAAATCTTCAATTACACATCAGTAAAACAAGATGTAAAGGAGGAGTTCACTCTTTAGCCCTTCATATCCTAATTTGTGAGTGTGATGCACCAAATAACAGGATATATGAATTCTTATATATACATTAAAAATGTACCAACTTTGTAAATCTTTCCATTTGCATCTTTAGAGGTAGAAGACCTTCTGTTCATGAAGAAATTAAGGAAAAAAAAATGGAGCTATATTATATCAATGATAAACTCTACAGTAATTCTCTGACATAAATCAGAATCATGAATCATAAATCAGGCAAAAACAGTAAAAAAGTGACTTGGTGAGCATGTACTGGATATTGCATGCCACTGTAACAATATTTTTGTTTCTTTACTTCTGTCAATATTCTCAGCCTTCAAATTTTAGAATAATCACAGTACTTCCCATTGTGTTATTTTCTATGTTAAACTCAACACTCATGGGATATATTACATTTGAGTGTGCCTGTCAATTAAGAGTTTTTAATGGGTTAAGTATAGAGTTGGCCATTGCATAAGTAGAAGCATCAGATAAATACTTAGATATTTAGCTCAGCCTGAAGTGGCAAGAGAGCAAATTCATTGTCAAAGCTTCTATTCTTCAAATCCATGTACTGCCACAGAAAGCTAGGGATTAGTGGATCACCCTCTTAGGTATGTACACATGCGAACATTGATGTGTAAGCACATTCAAAAATATATTTTGTGTGCCTGTTTTTGTTGTTCTGGACCTGAAGGGGTGATCCTGGATTATCATACATCATTTAACTCAGTGCAAAACATAAATGAATCTCTTAAATCTCATACTGGAATTTAAAAAAATTTCATAGGGAACATTGGCCATATAATGTATAAACAGGACCAAATAACTCCATCATACTCAAAGTTAATTGTTGGACACTATGTACACACCAGCAAATGTCAATCTGCATCAGGTGCCCCACTCATATGGGAATGTACATTTTTGAAGTTAAGATAAAAAGAGATTCATAGCACAACCATGTTTTACACTTTTTTTTTTCTTAAAAACACATTAAGAAAGCTTGCGGATTGATATTACCTGCACTATCAAAAGCAAGATCTTTGAAACCATAGAGATAATATCTAGTGTCAGCTCAGTTTCACTGTTGATTTTCTTTCCCTGTTTTATAAGCAATTCAGTGAGAATATTCAGTATTCTACAGCATATACTTTCCCTACATTGTTTTAATTGTATTACAATGAGTGCAAGATCTCAACTGTGGAATAGGGAGCTGTGAATATTGAGTTTCATTATGCTAGAAATCTTAATTTAAGCTAAGTTTCATTGTTGGTTTACCTTATCAAAATGCTCTCCAGCAAGCTGAGCTGACGAGATAATGCAAAATGGAATATTTGTTATCACCTGCCAAGTACATAAACAGAGAACAAAAGTAAATAACTGTCATCCCAAAATTAACATACTCTTCCCTAAAGAATTGCTGTTCATAAACATCTAATTAATTCAATAAAGGTATGACTGGGTATATTCAATAGAGGAGACAGCTTGGTTATTTTGTTCTCTTATGGAGAGAGATGTGGAGGGGAAGTTATTGCAGTGGTAGCACTTTTGAAAATTCCTAAAATTCCTGTTTTGAAATGACTAGAATTTTAGCTCTCATATAACTTATTTTCTTAATATGTAAAACCTAAACTTATTAATATAATTTCTACTCTCATCTCAGTATATTACATAGTATATCGTATTAATGAATAAAACAATTGTGAAACTGATAACGGCATAGTAATTCATTTAAATCAGCACATAATTTTGAAGAATGATTTAGAGAACATGTTTGGTTTGTTTTGGTTTGATTCGATTTGTTTTGTTTTGTTTTCCTAGATGGGCCCAAGGAATAACTCAAGTGATCAATCACTTAGCTGGGGCACAGTATTATTTCAAAGTCAGCACCATTTTGGCATTGTGTGTGAGTATGTGTGAGTATGACTGATTCTTACAGTACTGACAAAGTAATGATTGCTTATTATATAATTATGCTTTTTATGCAGTAAGAGTGAAAATAACTATTTCAATTTCCACTTTTAAAATTTGAAAAAAATGACATTGAAAATGTTTATTAAGTTTTCCTCTGGATCAGCTGCAGCTGCATTGTCAGGCTTGCACGAAGCCTGGACTTTGAGTATATCAGGAAAGGTAAGCTGAAACCTTGGTAATGTTTTCATTATGTCAGGAAATATCTACTTAATTTCTATCTCTATTCCCATGGATGATGTTTAAACTACTGTAGAGGAAAAACTTCTAAGTATAGGGAAACACCTGAAATTGAACATGATCCATTTCATAACCCCAAGCAAAAATTCCTATTAATATGTGGCCTATCATTTTAACAAAAAAAAGGAAATAAAGCCAGGTGTGGGTGCTGGTTTTGGAAATAAAGACGTTGAGGAAAATACATTAAGCTGGATTCTGGACATCCTAGGAACATGCTAGATAACTCTTTAAGTTCTCTTACAGGTGAAGAGCACTTAGAATGCCAGGCGTGCAACTAGCAAACTGCTTTAAATGTTACTACATATGCTAGATACTATATGGGGTTTTTTTAATTTATTTCTACTGAACTTGATCTTTTTTGTGGCCACAGCTATTTTACAACTGTTAAATTATTTTGGTGGAATTCATGTGTATGTATGTTGTGTATAGACATATTATTTTATAAGCTCTATGACAGAGAGAGAGATGCATAGATAGACAGATAAATGTTAACATTGTAAGGCAAATCTTAACTCTTCTTAATTCTGTTTTTATCTGTCTATGCTAGCAAGATCAGATCCTCCACATAGAACTGCAGATCTCTGATCACCTGTTTGTGTTTTCATATCTTGCCAGATCTCAGCTGAGCCACAAAACTGTTCACATATATGCACTTACACAGCAGAATAACATTTATGTGTTGAGAGAGTAGTGTAATGCCACTGTTGTACAGTAGATTCAAAGTAACCCATAAGTATTTGCTCATGTGTTTAAGTCCTTAATAAAAACAACATAGAAAAAAAATCCCTCAGTTATAGCAGTTCTAATGTCTTCAAGATATTTTCAAAAGAAAACATTTAAATATATTTAAATGCTCATTTATAAGTACTTAAGATTTAATTGTACTTTCATAGATATTCAGTGGCAACATAGCTCTGCTACTTCTATGAATACAAGAAATCACTATATTCCTATTCTTTAGACTTGAATCAATTCTCAGTGTCATAGTCAATAAGGCAAATCCAGTGCCCATTCCTTCTCTGGTCTGTGTTTATGTGAAGAGTCCAGTCTAGTTAGGGTGACATAGGAAGACTGGAGAGGAAAAAAAGAACCTCATCAACTCTGAAACATCAGGAAGTATGTAAGCAGATATTTCCATAGGCTGGTTTGAATTTAGGGCACCTGTCTCCATTACTAGTGGAGATGATAGATAGATAGATAGATAGATAGATAGATAGATAGATAGATAGATAGATAGATAGATAGATAGATAGACAAAGAAAAAAGCCAGAGGCTTAGCTGACCGAATTTGGCCTTTGCAATTCTTTAAATAGTTGTCCAGGCAATGCCAAACAAACTGTCAAACTCTGAAAATATAAACCTTTTGGTGCCTAAAGCCTTTAGGTATCTTCGTATTTAGGTAACGGATCATACCATGATTTAATTTAAACTTTAGGAAGCAGAAGTCGCATAAGACACCTGCATGACTTTGTGGATGTAGCATCCTGGATCTGCCTCTGACCTTCATGAATCAAACAGCCCTAAGATATACAACTACTGAGTGAAAAGTTGCTGCTTGTGAAGATCAGAAAATAAAAAATATGAAAGCAATCAGTGCTTTTCAGTGATGTCTCTACTTCCTGCCTCTGCCTTGTTTTAGCCTGTTCGAAAGATGCTAAGTAGGATCCTTAGACTTATTTATTTGAAATCTATAACACAGTCACTGGCCCTTCTTGGAACAGATTTAGGACAGTGTCAAGAATTTGACAATCATATACTTAAAATCTTGCTGCTTTTAATAAACTCAGTGTAAAATCTTGCCCAGATATTGCTTAAACTGAATAAGAAAAATTTTCGCTGTACTGGGTTGGCTCTGGCTGGATGACAGGTGCCCACCAACTGGTCTATCACTCCCCTTCCTCACCTGGACAGGGGAGACAAAATGCAATGAAAGGCTGAGATAAGGACAGGGAGATCACTCAGCAGTTACTATTATGGGCAAAACGGAGTTGACTTTGACAAAATCAATTTAATTTATTACCAATCAAATCAGAGTAGAATATTTAGAAATAAAAACAAACCTGAAAACAGCTTCCCCCCATCCCCCTCTTCTTCCCCAGTTCAGTTTCATTCTTGGTTTCTCTACCTCCTCGCCCTGAGCAGTGCAGGGCGATAGGGAATGAGAGTTGCAGTCAGTTCATCACACGTTGTCTCTGCTGCTCCTTCCTCATCACACTCTTACCCTGCTCCAGCATGGAGTCCCTTCCATAGGAGACAGTTCTCCATGAACTGTCACTTTAATACCAATACCAATATTATGTCAGCTGGAAGACATGCACTTGGGTATTTATTGTACCTATTCTCCTGAATAGTCTCACTGGTCAGGATATACCTTTCATTATAAATTTCTCATATGCATCTTATAAGTCAGGTAGCCATGACACATTTCTGATAAGCAATCTATTTGGGAATCCAAACTAGATAATAGGAAATGGTGGTAAAAAAACAATTACTAGGAGATTCACAGATGTTCCAAGAGAAGAAGGCTAATGCTGTAGAAGACTGACTATTTTCAAAATTATGTTATTGTTAATTCCTCTTGAAAAAAATGATACTGAAAAGGTGATATTTTGGGTTTTCATCCAATCAAAACAAAATGTAGTGCATTGTACTTGTTATCAAATTTCTGAATTTATACACCTGGAAAGGGTGACTTGCACAGTGTTGTACTTGGTTTTAAAATTTATGTATAATAATAGTAGTTTATTTTTATGTTTATATAAATAGTGCAGAACTTGTTTCTCTAGGTATATGGTATCCAGTGATTAAGATAATTAGATAGTTAATTTACAGAAATTGGTTGCTCTGGTGAGATATTCTGAATAGCAGCCTTTCTTTACCAAAAAAAAAAAAAAAAAATTAACAAGGTGGAAGAACCAAGAAACAGAAGGGCTTCAGATTAGTAAACTGTGGCTGCTGCTACCTTACATATATTCTCACTTTGCATTAGCTTTTTCTTTACACTAAATGAAGCAAAACTTTCACAACTTTGTGAATACTAATATGGAAATTATTTTTAACTTTCAATTTAAAATATAAAACCTAAAAATATTACAATAAGACAACCTTATTCCAAATTATTTCTTCCTTCACTGTTTGTGAGGAGTGCAGTACTTGAGGGTCAAACTCTGCTAATGAGTAATAATGGGGACAGGAGAAGGAAAGGACAACTAGAATGGAGGGTAATTACTGTCAATTGGAGGAAAAGAAGTAGCGCACTAAAATATTCTAGAACTTTTACATTTATATGATTTGAGTTTTATCTGCACACCTGGAAAAATTTAATTAGGGATGTTCTTTTTATGCTTTTCTTGATTAACTTGGTGTGTTTAACTCCCATTCTTTCTCACTACACTGAACTCATACTCTGCAGATTGTGATTGAAGTACATAATGTACAAGGTACTAAACTGATTCAACTCAGGTAAGTTTCTTCATCTAAAAGTACATAGATGTTGTGAACCCATGAAGAGTTTTAACTGGAATATAGATAAAAAACAATTGTAGGTATCCTTAAATGTGCATTTATGTATAAAAATTGCCTTTTAAAATTACCATTACTTCCTAAAGCAAGCTTATATGATTAGTATTATTCTTCTACTAATTTTGTCAATGAGGTGACACACGGGCTCACTGTAGGGAATATCTTACAATATCTTTCAAGTATCCTGTGAGTCAGAGACTCTTATTTTCTGCTTCATGGTGTGTGGTAAGAACTACAATAACAATAATCTGGAGGTAATTACTGTCTCTAAATTACTTCAGTTGAGCTTTCCCTGCAACTTTACACACTAATTTCTCAAAAGGCAGGGCATAGAGTGAAAAAAAACCCAACTTCCGAGAAATTAATTTTTTTTGGTTGTTACTTCTCTCGAATTAAAACAATAGGCTAGACTTGTGAACAAGTTAAGTATTTTCTGTGTGTAAAACATATACCCAGTTATTTTGTGTGTACAAAACGAGGAGAATTCTGTGTAAGTCCTGTGGCATTCCATTTGCTTGGGTAATGACCCTGTTTTATCTGTTCACAGTTGTGACAACTGGATCTGCAAAGCTCTATAAGTGAGTGCTAACAAATCTGTTTACAGATCTGTTTGAGTTTTCAAATAAGTAGTGACAAATAAACAACTTGGAGGAAATATCTCTCTAGTAGAGCAAGAATATATAGAACATATACAAATCAGAGATGTGCCTAAGTAATGATCACAAGCTGATATTTCCACAAACAGCAGGTATTAATTATGAGTCTGTTCCTTTTATAGCTAAGCAAGGAGCTTTTTAGAAATAGTGAAGAAACCATTTATACTTCTCAAATGATAAACTGTGGTTAAAATACAGCTCCGGAATGTGCTGGAGCTAAAGGATAGAATTTAATCAGATCATCAGTACTGAATTTAAGAAGAAAATCGAAAACCAGGTAGACTCAGCACTGACTCACACACTTGTGGTCCTCTAAAGTCATCATGTGAGATAAATCTGTGTAGATTAAATTTTAGCATCTTTAGATTACATTGATAAATGTGCACATTTCTTTCTGAATGTATAATTTTGTCAATTCGTTACATGAATATGAGACTCATTTTTAGCACTTTAAAGACTGAGCAGCTGAGATTTGGGTATATCTATAGCTAAGTTTCAGTTCTGATCAGATACGATCTTCAAAAGATGATCTCCCAGACAATCAGTTGTTATCTGTGACCGACCAATAAACCCGTACTATGATAGAAGGCTTAGTGGAGATGATGTGTCCATGATGCCCATGAAGCTCAGGGAATAATGTAGGGTGTGAATGGCCATAGCTATTGCAAGGAAAGCTGACTTTATCTCAATATAAAGGGGACCAAAAAGAGTAGCCTTTGTTTTAGATAAACAGCTATGTCATTTGAGTGGATCAATTGACTATATCACAGTTAAGTGGATCAACTAGTGGTCTAATTGGTTTTTCCTGAGTTCAAGAAAAGAACGTGAATGTCTCCCTGAGTTAACCAGACCAATGTGGGAGAAGTGTGTATAGATGGATTAATCCAACAAAGAGTATAAAACAACAAACAAAAGAATTTTGATGAGTGCAAACCCATGTATTTCTTCCCAGCGACTGGGGATTCCCAGCATGACGACAGTGAGCATATCATAAGGACCAGTAATGGGGATCTCATTGGTATTGCGATTGAACTGTATATTGCAACTGCTGTACTTTGCTATATACAACTTAGATTTGTATTGTATTCTCAGTATATTTTGTATCACTCTGCCAAATCAAAAATCCCATGTAACATCCAGTATCTTCAAATAAGTAAACTTGATTTTAAACATTGCACTCTTCACACGTTGAATTCTAGAAGAACCTGGTCAGAGAGCATTAGGCTGTGACATTATCATGCTTTATTTCCACTTTGAGAGTAACAGGGTAATTACTTTTGGAGGAAACAAGGCTGGAAGAAGTTCTTCAAGAGTGTACCTAATACACTTAAATTGCTATCAGCTGTTTAGTTCATAGGACCAGACTAGAACTTGTCCGAAGCAAAACAAATTACACCTTTGTTTCATGAAGTCTTGTCTTCTCATCATTCCCTCCCAAAAGACTGAAATAATTTTCAGGATAACTTATCTTTCAGTAAATGTAAAATTACTCAAGCCAAAAGAGACTATTGTTATTATTATCAAGTCAGATATATATAACGGGCCAAAGAAAGGTTCAAATTAGAATTATAAGTAACATTTTTATGCTAAGACAGAAGAATTCAAGTGAAGAAAATGTTACGCTTATTTTCAGCACGTTTTTCTCCTTTTAGAAAGTATATTTTCAGGACAAATTTTGCTCCATATGATAGTTAATGAAAGGAAAATCCATTGCAGTCATACTACTGAAGGAATCAAGGGGCGTCAGATGGCCAGCTCTAACAGATTCTTTTCACCAAGGTTTAGGTACCTATATTTCTTATGAGTTTTCTTTGAAATGTTATCCCTCCATGATTTCTGGATTTTTTCCATTATTTTTCTGTGGTTTTAAGCCAAAAGCATTAGTTATTAATTTTTATGATATATATTGCTGTACATCAGCATTTAGCATTTTTACTTCTTTAACATCTTATTGTCTCTTGAAGTAAAAGAAAAAATAGAAAAAGTTTAACTACTTAAAAATATTCATCTATCTGCTAGGCAAGTTAATAGAGATGGAGTGTTTGCGTAAAGTGGGGTTTTCTCTGTAGTCACCTATTCTTTTCCTTGATTCTTACCTATGCTTTCAGTAAATGATAGTGGGATTAAGTTCATCTGACTTTACTCTGTCTTATGGCTAGCTTTAGCACAACTTAATTATCTGGGTTGTCTTTGTAATGAATAAAGAAGAATAAATGCTGTCACAGAGTATGTCATCCTGTATCAAGATAAAGAAGAAGCTCTGAAGCTGTCCATCATTTGTCTTTCCAACTAATCTGGATTACATATTTCTGAATACATACCTTTACTTTTAGCTGGCTCTTGTCTATGTATCTTTGATTGCAGGAAGCCCAGACAAAATAAAGACAGTATTTACATATAATTTTACATCTCCTAGAAGAATCTAGGAGAGTTCTCATTTGTGATTCCTGCTCATACCTGCATTCAGACACTGATACGAGTGATGGTGGACATTCTGTGATGGGACAACAATTATAACAAACAAGTAAATGCAATACTATCCCATTTGGAAGGAAGGGGCCATGATGAAACAGATAAAGGATTAGCTGATACTTATTTTTATGTAATAGTGCTTTCAATAAGGATAGTCAAATACTTCCAAAGCGACAACAAAAACCCACCAATGAAAATTATGTTGATTTCATAGTACTAATAACTAAGGAAATGGAGTTACTGTAGTAGCTTGGCAGAGGGTTAGGCCTGGTTAAATACTGTTTACTCACAGATTACTCTCCTACAGCTACCCTTTACCAGCAGTGTGGTTACCATGGAGACACTGACATCCAGGCATCAGGCACCATGGGAACTTGAGCCTATCAGAAGTGGATATTCTGTACCCACCCAGCCCTATGACTGAGGGGATCAGGGGTCACTCTGAGGGGAGGCTCTGCTAGAGGCTAATGGCAGAGCAGCCCGTGGTCCAGCTTCAGATAATACCTGGTAATACTAGACAGGTTTGGCTTAGACATTGAGACACAACATCTGGAAGTTCAGTTAATGTTCAGAACATGCTGAGTAGAAATGCACCATCTGCAACCTTCAGACATATGGTTCTTGAGGTACAGTCATCTATGTGATGTGGTCTTTGAGTAACAGATAGGGAGAATGTGTTGGCAGAAAAACAAATGTGAAATCCTCCTTCTCTCTCTTTTGAAAGACCATACAATGTGATGAGGACAGTTTGCTAGGACAGTTGTGTCATGGTTTAACCCCACCTAGCAATAAAAAAAACGTTAGCCGCTCGCTCATTCCCCACACCCCCCCGAGTGGAATGGGGGAGAGAATCAAAAGGGAGAGAGAAACTCATGGGTTGAGATAAAAAACAGTTTAATAAGACAACATAATAGTAATAATATGCTAATAATAATGACATATATATTTTTTTAAAAAAAGATATTGAGTGCAATGCCTCATAAAACTCCACTCGTGCCAAAACAGCAAGTCCCCTAGAGGAGGTTGCTCTGTCCCGAATAACTGTTCCCAGTGAGGGAGCAAAGAGCCAAAAGGTAGAAAGGCCTAAGGATGGAATTACAGACTGGCAAAAGGCTGAACTGACATGGAACTCCCAATGGAACTAACCAAACTAATGAACCAGAAAATACAAACAGAACTGATGAAAGGGAAAAGCCAACTCTAGTCATATACAGAGCATGACACTAGTGGTAGGGAATATTTTATTGATCAATCTGGATGTCAATCTAAGTACTCTCCTTTCTGTGCTCCCCTCCTACCAATTTGCACCTGTAGCTGGATGACTGAAAAAGTCTTTGGTTTCTCTGAAAACCACCAAGGTAACAGTGAGTTCTTACATCCCTTTCTTACCAAATTCCAAAAAAATACACAGCTACAGAATGAAAATATTAACCCTATCCTGGGGAAGAAGCAGTGTTATCTCATTTTTCTCATAGTAAATGTAATCAAAAAAACCATGCTAGTTATGAAGGAGGAAAGATTCTTACTGCATGAAGAAAATTACCTCAATTTCAGTTAAACCAGCACAACTTGGCATTTGAATGGGTTCCTATCCTGATTGGTTTAGTGCAAATTATTTAGCTATGTTATTATTGGGACTGAAAGGCAAATGCATGCCTCTCAACTCAATGCTCTAATATATTTGATGCTGAATTGTTTGTCTTTGTGATCCCTCCTCTTCCTGTTGTATGAAAACTCTTTTTGTTACTACACAGTGACAGAAAGGAAGTTGTTTTCAAGCCTGCACTGCATCATAGTGGATAGTGCACTTGCCTGAGTGATAAATATCTGACTACTTTTAGATGAGGTGAACTATAGTCTTTAATGAGGGGACTTCAGTGTATGTAGGCCTATGGAAGTTCCCTCCACACAGCAAAAATGCAGCAATTTGTTGCTAGTACAGCTTTTGGCCAGGATGCAGTTTTGCCTCAAAACCTGTCTTACTGTTTCCACTCCTGTTGGCAGTAAGATCCTAGGAATGGCCTGACACCTCCATTGCTCCACATTTTGCTGTGAAGTCAGACAGTAGTCATCCTGAAACAAGGATGAAGCAATAAAACATGCTGCTAAAGTTACTTCTGCATAGTTCCAGATGTGTTAATAATGTAAAAGCCTTACTCAACCACTTCCCTTGTATACTGTTAATCTGTGTGTATAAAAGAAAACCATTCTGCTCATACTCAGTACAATAAATAACATTGCTGAGCCTCTCCCCAGCAATATTTGCTATGACTGGAGAAAATATATCCTTCTATTCAGTAACCTTTTTATCCAGAGTTGAGTGTCCTTTTGTGGAAGGAACAAACTGTTTGCTTTATTCAGTTTCACTCAGTGAAGAAAATGAGAGTAATAAAAGTGAAGGGAAAGAGTAAGAGGGCACTTGTTAATTTTTCTGCCAACCTGTTCTTTAGAAAATACATAAATGGATAATAAAAATAAGCTACAAGCTTTGTATAGCTTTTGATGAAAGTTTTAAAGACAGTGTAAGTAATTCCATGGTGGAGCAAAATATGACACACAATAAAATCTTAGGAGCACCCTGATTTGCCGTAGCCATACTGGACTGAGTTTGCAATTGTCTCTCTAGACATTTGGCATCAGCCTGGAGCATACTGATAAGTTTTGTCAGAAATGCTACCTCAACTGCAATCTTTATTGTGTTTTACCTATTTAAATGTGTCACTGACCTTGTTCATGGACAAATGTATTGTCCTTAAGATGGATGGAAATATTAAGGTGAAAAAGGCTATTTCAAGAATCTATAAATCAAGGTCATCAGTTGTTCTCATCACATGCACCAATGACCAAGTACAATTTGGTATTCTTATAGCTCAGCTGAAGGTATTGAAAAGTTCAGAAGGATTTTTTTTTTACATTTTTGCTGTCAATCAACTGTAAAATTCTACATATAGATGTTTGCCGTGGAAAAAAGGACAAACCTTCAGTAATCTTAGTAAAAAGATTTACTAAAATAGTAATAAAATTTAAAATAAAAAGGTTAATGAGAAATCAGATCTCTGCAACTATCAGAGCTGTAACATATTGTATTATAAAACTCAGGAAAATTATTTAGTGATGAAGCATTCGTTGTACTCTCTATTTACATTCCTTCATTACACCACCTAATCAACTGAAAAATGAACATCACAGCTACTGTTTTCACAAAATGTTACAATAATTTTCAGTAATAATAATAATTAAAAAAATATTGTAAGCTCAGCATGGGTGTCTTTCTTCTGAGAATAATCTGCATTTGAAGTATTTAACATAAATGTACAGCTTGGGCTTCAAGCTCTACAGAGCCGAAGTTGTAGTGCCTAATATTTTTCTGAACCTAATATACAAACGCAAAGGAATGGGTAAAATAAAAGTTTATGTACAAGCGCAAAATATGTGTTATATTTAGCTGAAAGACATTTTTAATGCAGTGGCTGATGCCTGACCATGGGTAAAGCATAATATTTTGAGAGTTTATCTTTCTGGGAATATGGGGATAATGTGCTTCATAACTTACAGTATTTCCTTCTGTTAGGTAGTGATTGGATCTATACGTTCTGCCTGTCCATGAATTCACACAGCAGAAGAAGCATATGAGGAATTAGAAATCCATACACAGTTGAAGAGCTATGATCTCATTGGGACTGCAGAATATGGTGGGATAAGCTGCCTGACTGGGTGCTGTAATGGATGGTTTCAGGCTTCTTAGGAAGTCAGCTTGGGAAGATGAGGAGATAGGGCTGTCTTGACACAGCTCAATGACATAAATGAGCAGGCTGGGGAGATGTTCTGCTTGACATAACAATTATAAACAAGCAAAAACTCATTGGGGATGTGAAACAAGTGTGATATGGTGAATTTTAAAATCTTTAGAGAAGCTACCAAGACAATTAGCAGAAACACAAACACTGGACTTCAAGGGAGGGAAATTTGACCTCCTTCAAGAATGTCCTTTGCAGAATCCTTTGGGAGACTTCCCTGAAAGGCTAAGCGTCTAAGCAAAACTGGTTGATCTTGAAAAACAGTTCCTTCAGTGCATAAGAACCATCCTTTCCAATGTTCAGTCTAGCCAGAGTAGCAGAAAACTGGCATGGACAAATATAAAAGTACACAGAAAAAGGAAATATACAGGAAATGGAAGTGAGAATGAGATACTCAGGAGGAATACAGAGACAACACCTGGGAATGCAAAGATGGAATTAGGACATCAAGTCTCACTTGGAATGAAGCTATCAATGAATAAATGAGTCAACAAGAAGGGCTTCTGTAAGTTTCTCACATAAACCAAACCAAACCAACAAGCAAACAAACAAATGGAAAAAAACCCACAAACAAACAAAAAAACCCCAAACAACAACCAAAACCAAAACAACAACAAAGCAAAAAGGATACCTAAGAAATATTTGGGCCTACAGTTCAGTAGACCAGAGTACCTAGTGATAAAGGACATAGAAAAGACAAAGATACTTAGTGATGTTTGCTTGGGGTTTTTTTGTTACTCCCTTCCTCAGTTTCCTCTAGTCAGTTCTTGCTTCTGACTTCCTACTTTGCAAAGCTATTTCCTTCCAAATGAAAGGAATAAGTCACTACTCACAACAAAGAAAAATACAGCTAAGGGTTGTTTAAAGCATAAAGACAAATAAAGGTCCATGGAGACAGGTGGCATGTACCCAAAGGTGCCAAGGGAGGTGGCCAATGCTATTTTCTGTAATCTTTGAAAAGTCATTAGAAATGAAAGGTTTCTGAGTACTGGAAAGGGCTAATATCACACTCATCTTCAAGACCGTAAAGAAAGAACATCTAGAAAACTACATGGTGACCAGTTTA
Source organism: Caloenas nicobarica (assembly GCF_036013445.1). NCBI lineage: Eukaryota > Metazoa > Chordata > Aves > Columbiformes > Columbidae > Caloenas > Caloenas nicobarica. Next base: position 177,158,457 of record NC_088245.1, on the reverse strand, counting down.
ATCTCAGATGTTGAGAAGATTATGGACAAAATCCCGGAAGTAATTTCCTGGAAAAACAACAATATGATTGGCCAGAGTGGGTTTCCCAAGGGCAAATCATGCTTGATGAAACAGATTGCTTTCTGTGATGAAATAACTAGCTTAACTGGACAAAAGGAGAATGAACAGTAGGTGTTATTTACCTTGACTTTAGCAAGGCCTTTTACGTACTCTTCCATAGTCCCATTAGAGTCAAAACGGTTATAGGTTGGAGAAGTAGACAATAACATTCATGAAAATTGACTGATCTATTAAAATTAAAAAATTCTCCTCAAGTGTAGAAAATCGAGCTGGTGCCTGGTTATTGGTGGCATGACTCAGAGATCAGTACTTGGCCGATACCATTTAATTTCTGTATCAGAAACCTCGATGATGGCATAGAGTGCCCTCTCAGCAGTTTTGCAGACAATACCATATAAGAGGAAGTGGTCAATGTGCTGGACAAGGCTGCTACTTAAAGGGACCTCAAAAAGCTGGAGGAAAGGGCTGACTGGAATGTCATGAAGTTCAACAAAGGCAAATGCAAAGTCTCGCGTCTGGAATTAAACCTCGGACAGCAGTTACAGGATTCAAGCTGACTAGCCAGAAATCCTGTTTGTCAACAAGTCAGCAGTGTGCACTGAAGGTCATCCAGATACTTGGCTGTAGCCAACAAGTTGAGGGAAGTGATTATTCTCTGCTATTGAGCAATTTTGAGATCACATATGAAGCATCATGTCCAATTCTCTAGTCCTCAGTACTAGAAAAACAGTGCTGTAAAACTGGACACATGAGGAAAAGATGACAAAACTGGATTTGTTCAAGAGGCTAAAGAAGGATCTTGCTGCTGTCAAGCAAGGGTATAATGATGATGGAACCAGATGTTCCCTACAGTTGTGCAGGGATAGGACAACAAGCAACAGGTACAACATGTAACAGTGGAAATTCTGGCTCAGTACTAGGAGAAAAAAAATGACCATCTGGTCAAACAGTGGAACAAGTTGCCCAGAGACCCTATGGACTCTCCATCCTTGGAGATTTTCAAAACTCAAGCAGATCAGGCCCTGAACACCCTGTTCTCAGTGGAAGTACTTCAAGCAGAGTGTTGGGCCAGGTGACTCACGAAGATCCCTTCCAATATCTACAATTCTATGTGTAAAGCTTATAAAGAAAAACAAATTAATTACTCCATTATTTTTCATAATATATACTGCTTAAGTACTGGGGGAAAAATACTCCTATATAGAAAATTATGAAAAAAGAACAAATGGAAGTACTAGGAGAAAATTATAGCTGCCTATACAAATATGAATAAGGAAAACAAACAAACAAACAAACCTGTGAAGTTACTATTATATATTAAGATTAAGAGTTTCCTCTGCCTTTTGATTTTTTTTTCTTAAAAAAAATTATACTTTTTCAGAAAAGGTTTTTTTATCTTTTTGGGGAAAATATTACATTAATCCTTAGAAATATTAGGCCTTTGGGAAGCCTGGAGCAGAATGTAAACCAGACATTTGCATATGTCAGCTTCACTCTACAGAAAAGTAAACAAGCCACAAAGCACAGAAATTAATGTGCATGATCTTCCCTTATTTCCTTTACATTACTCTTTAACAACCATTGGAAGCTCTCAAAAACTCTCTGTTGAATCTTTATATTTCAGTGTATGAGTCTTTGGAATGACAATAACAAGATAAAAATATACCTATAAAGTTTAGTGGAAATAATACCACTGTAAATAAATAAAATTCTTACTTCTCGATCAAGTTTGAATAGCTTAGTTCACAGTGCACATTTAGTAACTGTGACCAACTAAAGCATGAAGAATTAAATGCAAACAAAGAATTGCCTAGATGGCTTATGCAGTCTTAATACTAGGAGATTTTAAAGATCATACTAGATATAGGCTCAAGCAACCTGGTCTGACCTCACAGCTGATGACTCTACTTTGTCTGGGATATTGGACTAGAGACACTCTGAGGTCTGTTACAATCTGAATTTCTCTGCTATCCTAGTATCTTATGAAGACAATAGTATTTATGCTGTGTTGAATTTAACACAAATTTCATCTCATTACATCTCATCTCGTTCGTCTTCTTACAAAATGTATTAGACATCCATTCTTTTCACTTCACAGATTGGACTTTCGAACACTGAAATTAAATATAAAAGGTTTAATCATATCTGGTGAGTAAACCACGCACTTAAACAGAAATGCAAAACTGTTCACCATGTTTCTCTTGAACTATCTACCTAATGGAAAAGATTGGTTTAACAACAGTATTTCCTCCAAGAAAATGTCATTTTACTTTCACTTTTTCTTAGAGGAAGACAGAGATATCTTTTTTACAGCACATTATTAATTTATATGATTCCCCTTTGATCCTCTCTAATTAATCATATATGTATAGAAATAAATTCACTGTCCTTCATATCCAAATATATTTTTACATCTATTCCATTATAATGTTAGTAACTGTTTTTGTGAAAACTGAAATGGTTTACATCTCTCTGCTTTGTTGGGTAGAATGTTACAAAACAGCACTAAAAATTCATGGTTCCCAGCGTGTAACAGCATGAATAAAATTTACTTGCAACATTGTCAAGGAACCTTTGGATTTCACATAGATTCTTTTCTCTTTCAGATATATAGCTACAACATGGTATCTTACTGGCTAATACAAGCCTTAAGCAATGAAAAAAAGAGAAGAAGTCAACATGAGTATTATTCCACGGTATGATAAATTTTACTGAGAAATATTGAATAGTTGTAGTTACCAGAGTACAGGAGTATTATGAAGTTTCTTGTTCTATTTTATGAAGCATTAAACTGGTCAAAATAACGATTGCTTCTAGATGTCATCCCTAAATCAAAGCCGGCCAATGGCAGCAAAGTGATGGATATCCAGCCATCTAAGGGATTTGATCATAAGACACAAGCTAAAACAGTGACAAGGCAGAGATAAATGTTTGTATTCAGATTAACATCCCAAGGTCAGAGTGCCTAGGCATATCAATGAGGAATTTCAGCCAACACTCTAAGAATATTAATCTAGACATGTATAATAGCAAACTGAAGAAGAAATTGAATTTTAATGAAGTTGTCTGTTTTGGTTGTCTAAGAAAATATTTATAGTAAACTAATCACACAGAGACTGGAATTTTTCCTTGCACAGGGCTTGTTTCCTGAAAATATCAACCTTGTTCTGGGTTTTAATGGCAATTTTATTTTTCATTAATTTAATTTTACAAGGATGTTAATAAAGCATTAAAGGAAAAAACTGTAGTGTAAAGTCTTTATTTCTTGAAAAGCAGAACAACATAAAATAATGTCAGGACAGTCATGCAGTACTAATTGTAAGATGGCTGTATGTTTATACAAAGTCTTCTTAAGGTTGTACAAGATTATTTAAATTTTTGTTTGTACAGAAAATAGCAGGAGAGACATTTCAAGAACAAAGCAATTAATGTCAAAAGAACTCATTGGCTTCTGAAAGTAGCCTGGTTGTTTTCCAGGCTGTATTAACTGTATTTGGAATACATGGTATTTTTTTTCAGGTACGTAAGATACTGAAAATATAATTTTCACTATAAAAACCCTGAAAACTAGGACAGCATACCTAGGGTTTAGTTCTCATATTAGATTTTCGGTGTGTATGAATGCAATAGCTGTTTTAACAAAATGCTCAGCAATGCATGCTTGTCTATTTGAGATCAGAGTCAAGCCCATAGGGCACATTCTTGTTCCGATGTGGGTTGGTTTTTTCCTCTTTTTTTTTTTTTTCTTTCCAGTACAGTGCTCTTCTAATTTGTTTCTGTGCATTCTGTGAATTGTAGTAGCAAGAAAAAAAAATCTGAAGTCATGAGTAATTCATTCAGTCTAAAATTACTCTTAAGAAAATTGATTTTGTGAACTGCACTGTACTAGATCATTTAAACCCTACATACTTATAGCTGAAATGTACTGGATTAACAAGATTTGGGCTCTGATGCTTCTGTAAACACAAGTTGAAAAGAAGTAGTAGTTCCAAAAAAACTTCCAAAAAAGAATATTGAACTCTTCTGTTTAAGTGGTAGATGACGAGTCATTTTTGAAATTTAAGTACTTACACATATGTATGTATATATTCATATACATAAACACACACACATATGCATCACTTCTTTCCAGGTGAATCATCTGTTAAAATATTACACATTAAACAATTCTGAAGTACTAATTTCTGTTTGGCTTTTGCAAAATTTAGATGAAGATAAATAAGTGATAATAAGTGATTTATTTATTAATGTCAGCCTTCATTTCTACTCCTTTTTTCACTCAGCAATAGTTTTGTTCCCATCTGTCATAGTTTTGATTGAGCTCAGCTATATGTATGATACATGTATATACGCAGAAAAAAAACCCTATACAATATATTAAGCTACTATAACCATTGCAAATCAGTAAATAAACTATAGTGAAAGAAAGGTGTATATTGAAATAGATAACAAGAGAAAATATTAATTTATTAAAATTATTTCCAATTAAGTAGGCAGGTATTCTCAGTTACAGCCACTGTTTTGGAGGAATATCACAAGAAAAAGAAAAGCCTGCTATAGAAACTGTCTCAGTCTTAAGTGATGAGTCTGAGATCTTACTTACATTTCCTAAGTTTTATCTTTCTGTTTAAGGCAAAAAAGTTTTAAATAGCAAATTTACTCAGAAACTTTACCCTTTCAATTTTTTTTGTTTTGTTTTGGTTTTTTTTTTTTTAATTTAGAAAACAGACAACTCCCTGCCATACTAAACAGCTCCTTAAACATGACCCTAAAGCAAAGAGGAAGAATGTATGGCTAAGCAAAAGTGATCTGAAAATATTTGAACTCCTTTTTATTCTTTAAGATGTTTTTTTTTGTTCCTTCTTCATTTTAACTATGCAAAAGGAAAAAAAAAATCTTTAGAGAACTGAAGCAGTTGTGGAGTAAATCTCTGGAACCCTCTGCAGGCCATTAAATCAGTGCAAGAAGAATCAGAAAAAAATTATTAATCATTAACTGTGAAAATAAATGCAGATAAAAATGTTAACATGATTGAAGTCTTCATGTCTTCCATTTAATTGTGATTCTGAAAGTATTTCTGAACATTTGGGAACTGCAAAAGAACACGCTGTTCCAAGTTATAAGGAGGGGAAATTGGATAGGAAACTTTTTTCTAAAAGAAAGATTGGCATGACTTTGTCTGCAAGGCGATCAATGAAATAATGCACTGTATTTAAATGTTTCATCGAAGAAAAAGAGAACAATATTAATTATAGCCTTTAGCTCTTTTCATGGCAATCCTTTGGTAATTATAGTTCAAGAGAAAGAACAGAAGTAATTTAAAGATGTATTTCTTCATAAGTTATCCAATTCCATTTTTTTCTTAGAACAGAGTTCATTTCAAAAGAGGACTTTTCCTTAAGTGAGATATGCATTGTTTGCACAGAAATAATGAAATAAAGACATTTCATTAGTGTATGTTATATTTGCAGGTGCATCCATTGTGATAAACTTGTTAAACATGTTTATTGATAGTATGTTAAATGACATCAACTTTGATGGTACTGGTAAAACGATTGCAGGTGAATTTCAATATTTTTTTTTGTTAGAATTTTGTGGTTTTGTAGGGGATTTTTTTGTTTGTTGTGGGTGTTTGGGGTTTTTTTCTTTTTTTAAGTGTTGTGGGGTTTTTTATTATTATTTTTTGTTTGTGTTTTTGTTGGGTTTTCCTTCCATATATAGAATGCTATCTTAAAATATCAAATTAAATAACTATGTAGAAACTTAAGACTCTTCTAGGGAATATGCAGTGATGTAAGGGGAGAACAAAGTTTTATAGGAAAAACTCAAGACAGAAAAAAGGAGACTTAAGTTAAAAAATATATCTGGTTAATGGGAGTTTGCAATTATGTAGTGTGTCTCATCACACAGACATGTAGACGCCTTTCTTTAAAAAGATGATACATCAGGCTACTAAACCCCATTAGGCATCTTGCTAACCTAGAAAAACCTCTGAATTTCATTTAAGACCAGAGACATCTAGCTCACCAAATTCACTGAAGTCAGTTATTAAGCAAGAGTCTTGTAATGTGGGATGATACAGCTGGATACTCTGGTACACTTTTATTTTTAGGCAGTTGTTTAGAACTGTGAACAATTCCATTATGAGAAATTTGAGTAGCATAACAAGGAATAGATTGAAGCTACCTTTTGTCAGTAAACCCCGGCAGGCAGCTCAGCTCCACACAGCCACTCGCTCATTCCTCTCTCAGCAAAACAGGTGAGGGAATCAGAAAGGTAAAAGTAAAGGAAACTTGTGGGTTAAGATAAAAACAGTTTAATGGGCAAAGCAAAGTTGTGCATACAAGCAAAGCAAAATACGGAATTCATTCACTATTTCTCATCAGCAGGCAGATGTTTAGCCATTTCTGGGAAAGCAGGGCTCCATCATGTGTAACGGTTACATGGGAAGACAAACGCCTTAACTCTGAATGTCCCTCCTTCCTCCTCCTTCCCCTGAACTTTTATTACTGAGCATGACATCATATGGCATGGGATATCCCTTTGATCATTTGGGGTCAGCTGTCCCAGTTCTGTCCCCTCAGATTCTTGCACACCTCCAGCCTACTCGCTGGCAGGGCAGTGTTAGAAACAGAAAATACCTTGATGCTGTGTAAGCTCTACTCAGTAATATCTAAACCATCCCTCTGTTATCAAGACTGTTGTGATCACAAATCCAAACCACAGCACCATGCGGGCTGCTGTGAAGAAAATTAACTCCCAGCCAAAACAAATATACTGTTAAAACCAGCCTATTACAGAAAGTAAACGAAACAGAAAGTAGCCAGTAGTAGATGGTCTCCTGACACAGGCATTTGTTACAGTAGTTATAAGCAAAATTCTTATTATGAAAAATGCAAATGCAACATAGTATCACATGGAGTTCTCCAGACATAATTAATTGTCTAACCTGAGACAGTAGTCCAGGCTTTCACAATCAACTGTGAGAAATACATGCTTTCAAAAGACTATTAACCTTTTTGCTGTTGTCTCAAAAGGCTATTAACCTTTTTGCTGTTGTCCCATTCCTTTTCACACCTGGGGCCTCACATTTGTGCTTGAACAGTGACCTGCTTTCCAAAAAAAATGATGAATATCCTTCCACCTGATTCACTCACAGCTGGTTCTTAACCTGTTATATCAACCCATGCTGAAAGAATTCTCCTGGCTTCCAAAGTCCAGATTTTGTCAGGCTAGGATTCAGGCATATCATCTACTAGATATGAACTCTAACCACTAGATTATTAGAATTATGCAGAATTTTTAATTGAGATGTGCTCTACATATGTTTGCAGGTTTATGTTGGATGTGCCAGGAGGATTTGATAGCATGCAAATGTGCATCTTGGTTTGCTTTTGGCAACGTAGATGCCTAAGGTGTGCTTGACTTGAATTTAGATAATCCAGTTTTATCCTGTGATATCTTCACATGTGTTTTTTTCATATGCATTAAATTTCCTGGGTTCAGTTTTATGGTTTATTTTAAACAAGCAAATCAATTCAGATGTCTGTTTGGCAGTGGAATTTTTCTTCCTTTTTTTTTGTTTTTTCCTAGCTTTCCACTTTTTTCCTTTCGAAGCAGAGGCAGGAATAAATATGTGTAAATGATATTTCATTCTTTTATTTTCATTCTTTTATTTATTTTTCACTCAGTGGAAAGTAAATTTTAAACATGTTTTATTACCATTTCAAAAGTTATTTTAAAGTGAGAGTAAACTATTATTTGGACAACTTTTAAAATTTTTGAAAGCTTACAAATCCATATTATTTTTTTATTAATTGCTTTGAATATGTCCCACTTTTGAATGTATATTTCCACTTAGATAGTGAGCCAAAAAAGTAATTTTCAGTGGTGCATGAAAAATATTTTTTTCTCACACAGTTTCTGAGGATTCTAAATGTTTTTGTTAGTGATCCTGAATCAGAGTGAAAAAGGAAATCATTAAAATGTTTGAAATATGATGGTATCTTAAAGATAAAAATGGGACTGAATAAATGGAAATTTTTAATTTGTTTATTTTTAATATCTTGATGAAGATGTATTTCTATCTTTTTATCTTCTAGGAAAATAAATTTTAAAACTATTTGTGAAGAGAATCAGATCACTTTTAGTTTAAAAAAATGTAAATTTCTTTTCTGACAATACTAAAATTTAGTTTTCACATTTTTATATATTTTGACGGTACAGAAAAGAAGTAGGACTGAAAACTGACCCAAAGTAACAATTCCTGTTAGTTCCCACATGTTGCTGAAACATTTTATTACATGCAGAAAGATTTTCCAGCCAAATATATTTCAACAGTACTTAGAGCACTCAAAGAATCCTAAAAATGGTATTTACTAATGAAACCATAACTAAAGAATTGATTTTTGAGGCAGAAGAGGATTTTTCTAGCTTTTATAGCACCACAGGATATTATATGAAAGTACATCCCCAAGTGAGTGATTTTGTTTTACCTTAATCTGTGAGATGTTCAGGGGCTTCCTTACAGACAAGTTTTTCCTCTCCCTCTAGAATTGTAGTCAATAAATTTTTCACTAGGTTTGTTTATATTGTTACTGGTTCAATGAGCATTTTGAGTAGGTAGGTAGGTAGTAGTGATAAGTCAAACTTAAAAGCCTTGGAGTTCCTCTGTTCAGAGAAGCATTGATGGAACTCTACTTTTATATGCTATTTTTATACTTGCAACCAAGCTTCAAAACCAGTGAGTCTGAAACATTGCTTCCTGCCCAAGGTATTCATGAAAATATTGCCACAGCACCTGAAGTGTCTAATGCAAACCACAAACTGTTGTAAATAGAGACTGTAGAAGGAATGTGTGAGATATCTGCAGTCTTTTTATTCAGCACCATTAACATGGTATTGATTTGTGTTGCAGGCTTTTTATAATGGAAAAAATATCTCTCTGCTTCCTTCCCAACTCTCACAGAAGCTCTCTAATAGAATTTGCAGAAAAGGAGGGTAGGGACAAGTTAGAGTTGTTAGCTTCTCCTTACTGTTCCTTTTTTTTTTTAAATTTTTTAATAAAGGGAAATGCATCTTCTCTGAATCTGTCCTTAGTTTTTCCTGAAACTGTGATTTTGACTATTAGGTTTGAGTTATCATTCCTTATTTTGTTTCTGGTTGCTATAACTAGTGTTTATTTTCAGATACATAAAACTATCCCTAAAATTTCTTCTCTTTCCTTCAACGTAAATCTGTATGCTATGAAAATCCTTTAACCTCAACGCTTATATCTAAGCTAGTCACCTTACTTCTCTTTTTAGCTAATAGTAATAAACTGGCATGTCTAAACCACAACTCATCTCATCTGAAGTAGATGCCTCTATCTGGCAGTCTAACCTTGTTGTAGTAGACCATATTTCTCTCCATTGTTTATGAAAATAGCAGTCTAAAAATGGACATCATCTCAAATGTAGGCATCTATACGTGTGGTCAAAGGAATTCTCATTCCGTGTTATTTGAAAACAGCAAGTGTGTTTTAGCATTTCACTTTACAAGCACTCAGAAGTGAATAGAGCTCTGGAAAAAGTTTTGTATTAGAAAGTATTCTTCAAAAATATTAAGTACAGTTATTTGTCTAAAAGTGATTATACAAAGAGTTTCTATTCAACAAGATATGTTAGACAGTCCTGTACAGAAGTGTATGCAATAACACAGAGTATTGCAAAGATTAGTTCCTGGATTTTGGTTCCAGTGTTGGAATTCAGACCCTATCAAATTCAGTAAGAAAAAACATTTTCACTTGGGCTGGGCTAGGATGTTATTCATAATCTTGCTACTATCTCCCATTTACCAGTGAAGTGAAGAAAAATCATTTTACTTGTTTGCATTATTGCACATTTGAGTTTTTCCACCTGTAGTTGATATAGCTGTGAGTCATTCCTTCTGGCAAACTATCTCATTTTGAAACAAGTATGTAAAAAATATATGTGAATGTATACCTTGCTGATGAAAGAAATTTTCAGTATGAAATTAAATTGTTAAGAGGGGTAATTTTATAAAGCAGATTATGCTTTCAGTGGTATACTTGTAGTGTGACAAAGATTGACAATAACAGGATGAACAGCAAGAACAGATGAGAAACAGAACAGGAAAATTAAGAACTAGGCATAAATTTAATTCACCATTGTTTCACTGTTATTCAAATAATTATTTACAGGGCAGCAGCTAAGAAAGAACGATGTCAAAAATTTTCTGGTTTTACCAATCTCTGCATTTTTTCAGTTTATTTGCAAGTCTTAGCTTGAGTATGAACTGACTATAAAGAATATGTAAAAAAAACGGAAAATAAGTTTAATACTGATGAAAGCAACATAAAATGTTCTCATCTTTTTTGTTTCTTAATTTTTAAGTGGCACAATACGTTTAAACACTTCTTTTTGTACTAAAGGTGTGCTGCAACTCAAATGGAAGTACTTTGTACAGCAAACTAACAATAATGCTTTATAAATAATCTCAATTACTTTCATTTTAGTTATTTAGTGACTGTTTGGTATTTGGAAAGGCTATGTGTAAACAAATTTATCTCAGTAAAACAAACAAACAAGAAAATAAAACCCTGTTTTTTGTTGAAAATGTAATCACACTGGAAGCAACATAATGAGTTTATGTCAGTTTATTTGTTATTGCTGTTCCCAAGATCTTGCCTCTCATTTCCAACCCGTTCCTGGAACATTACAGATAGCAGTAGCATGCTTTTAAACTTTTGCCAAATGCCAGAGACACGGATCAATGCTTTGTAGGGGGGTACTGAGAAAGTCTGATGGTTTTGAGTGCTGGTTTTCTAGTATTGCTAAATCTTACTGTGTATCAAATGTATCATAGTGTAAGAACAGCTGCCAGTTTAGAAATGCATTATAGTTAAAAAGGACTAGTCTTGTCTCTTATTATCAAAATTGTAGCTTCCATGATGGAAGATATATATGTTCCTGATGATCTAGTCCCCAGATTTTATTTTAGCAAACAGTTGAGTTGCTTGCATTGACACTGAAATTTCTTTTCTGGACAGGCAGAAACTTGTTATTGTATATCTGAGCTTTTGATTGCTTTTCTCTGACTATTATGTGCTCTGCTTGGTTCTACTAATTCTCCAGTGTACATGCTGATGATAAATGGATAATAAATTAAAACATTTCTATGATGCTTGTTTGTTCTGTATTAAGTCAGAAGCCTGTGTTTACCTTTTGACACAAACATTGCTTCTGGTCATGATCAGTAAATCAGCAATACAAGATGAACCACAAGGGAATACTCATATGCCAGAAATGGACAGTAGAATTTGGTAGCTTTTGTTTCTTGTTTCAATAGAATTTCAATTTTTTTTTAATAGTTTTACACACTAATGCCAACTTGAAAGCTAAAACCTGTGAGATCTCGATAGGATCTGTCCAGCTCTAGCAAACTGGACTAATGCTAATCCAATGAGCTAGAAAACCAAGGAAACAAGTAGGAACCTTGTCATATAAGTATTACTAGCTGCACAAATTTGTAAGGAAGACCAGAAGGTGATAGAGACCCTGGTGAAAAATGCTGATTGGTCTTAGATGCAGAGAAAGTAAAACAAGCAACCAACCAACCAAACAACAACAAAAAACAACCAACCCAACAAACAAACCAGGCCTGGGACTACATTCCTAATGAGGCCACTGACAGTTTATGCTAAAATCTAGAAGGCAATAAATAGTGAAAACAATAGCCCCTTATGTGTAAGATGAGCACCCATGCTCCTGGACCTCTGATACTCTAGAGGGCTGAGCCTAGATTGGAACTGCTACACATGGGAGCCAGGAGCCCAAACAGGATGCAGAGAACCATTCCTCTGGGTTCATGATCTAAGTGGACCAGAGGGGCAAGACTGGTGTCAGTCTGAAGTGTGTCTCTATTGTAGAACAGAAGCCTTAGACTAGAAATTGCTCTTCACCTGCTAGACCCATTCTGCTTAGTAAATCGATTTTACAGTATTTGTCATTGAATTATGTGGTCACCCCACCCTTAACTGCCTGTGACAATCTTTTTCATGGTACCTTCTCTTCTTATATTCAAAGCAACAATTTTTATATATGTATATATACATATATATATACATACTCTAATTGGATCTCAAAGGTTCAAAGTATTGTTTTCTGTAGCTTATTTTGCCTTTAAACTCATGGAAGCAGGAAGCTTCCACTGAATGCCTGAGTCTGAAGGAGCACAGAGGCCAGTGATGAATGCACGCCGAAGATTCAGCTCCCATATGGTCCTGCCTGCACAACTAAGAATTTGTGACTGCTAGCACCATGGTAATTTCATTCTCTTCTATCTCCATCTCCTTATGTGTTTCATCTTCCTATGATATCCTGACTGGCATGCAGTTTATAGGACTGCAGGGCCACAGTTACCAATTTTGTGTTGAATGATTGAGAACGTCTGTGTTGCTCCAGCAGAAATAACAGGCAACAGAAGATGGCAAACAATGATGAATATTTACCTAAGTGGGATGATGTATAAAACACTATACAAATAAAACTTTCTGAAAGCAAAGAGTCTTGGAAACACCTGCTAGCTCTTTTCACCTTGAGGAACAGCTGTACAAGAAGAAAAAAAAAAAAAGCTCCAAGGATGAAAAATAATAGAAATAAGGACTTGGAACTTTAAGACGTCTTTTTTCTGCAGCTTTCTGAAGAACGGATGTGCTTTCTCTCTGCCTCTTTTAAATTCTGTTTTTTTGTGATTGATGATTTCCTAACTAGTGAGCAGGAGAGAAGATTTTCATTTCAAGATTGTGAGTTTCATTCAGTTCCAAGTTTCAATGAGTAAACAAAGAAGTTTTAAATTAGTTCAGAATATTATGAAATTAAAACAAATGTAACTACTTAAGGAAATGGTTTTGTGTATGAAACTTTTACTATGTGAGTTTCTCCTTTTTAAATGGCATGTGGAGGTTTTTTAGCTTATAACAGCTTTATCTTTTAGACACTTAACATATGTCTTTTTGCTCCACCACCGAAAAGAAATAACGCAATAACTTTAGGAAAAATTTAATTTGAAATAGAAGGGGAAAAAAAGTATTGTTTTATAAATCTGTATTTTAGAAATATCATAATTAATGTTTTCATTTTTATGGAAAAAAACTCATTTTTCATTTATTGAAGCAGTTATCAAGATATCTTATTGGAAATAATGTACAATGATTTCTTATCTCTTAACTATGCTCAAGATTTAGGTAAGGAAGGAAAAAAAAAACGTTTTTGGTTTTATGAGATTCCAGAAAAATATTGAAAGTCCAATGGTTAGATGAAAGACATTAGTATATTAGAGTGTGTTTGCTATTTCCTTAATTTACTGCCATTTTTGTTTGTGCTGTACACATCTGTACACATTACTTATGCTAAATCATGAAACTGTCTTACCCTTTTCTACTTTGAAGTACTTCAATGAGTAGAACAAAAGCTTTAAGATTAAGAGCCCAGGCACGGACAAGAAGAATACCGCATTTGATCTGCAGTCCAGACTACCTCGCCAGTATAACAGCAATTAATGTGATATTCTGAACAAAATCAAAAGGGAAGAGAGTGGATAAAATGCACATCTACTACTCTCATATAGATGGTGTGAATGTCACATCAGGATGTGAACCAAAGACAAAATCTTACATGGTGTCAGTGATTCATTTATGAAGCAGCCAGTGAATAAGCCTTTCAAAGGAAACGCAGTGTCTCATTTGATGTTCTGTAATAGTCAGAAGACCTAGTTTAAAGCCATTAAATGGAACCACCATTTTGTAACATTGATCAAATTGTACAAAATCATTTAACATTCTCACAGCAGTAAAAAATATCCACTCCATTTGTGTTAACCTTCAAAAACTTCTTTATCTAAAAATGAAGGAACGTTAAAAGCACTTAAAAGTACAAAGGATAAATCAGATTAATCAAGTCCTTATAGATGTCATGGACCCTGCTGAAAGATCCCATAGTGGAAGTGGTGTGCTGGTACACACTGTGTCTTAGGAAAACCTCAAAAAAGGTGAAAAGCATGCGTAAACAGCTAAACAGCAAAGATATTTGCTACAGCAGAAAAGTTTTCATTAAAAAAACCCAACAAACCACACTGAATGTGCAGTAAATTAATAGTAAAGATCATAAACACATTTGGCTTAAATTAAAACATATACACCAGTCAGTTCTACTATTGACATTATGTAGGGTGTCTTCACACAGAGATGCCATGTGTGAAGACAAGGTGGTTTTGGCAGGAGACTCTTTAGTCACTGGAGTCATTATTCCTGGGCTGCCTGATCTTGGAGATAAGATTCTAGGTAGACATAATTTTGCTTGAATCAGTACAGCTGTAGTTGCATACTCTCTCCTCTCCTCTCCTCTCCTCTCCTCTCCTCTCCTCTCCTCTCCTCTCCTCTCCTCTCCTCTCCTCTCCTCTCTTTATGAATACTCAGAGAGCAATTTTACTTACGTTTAATAGTGCAGGATGATCAACTCTATCTTTTAATGCATATGATTCTCTCTGACTTCAAAAACTCTCTAGCAGTCTTTTCTTGAGTGTATTTAAAAGCACATTTTGGTACAATTTGTAGCCTATGTGCCGAAGCTTGTCAACACAGTTATATACTTCCATAGCTATCTTATTGCTATATCATATCTAGAGTGTATTTTCCATTCCTTTTGCTACCTCTTTGACTTAATTTCTTCCCTGACTTGAATTTACCTTGCAGAATACAATTTCAAGATTTTTTTGAAGATGTGAAGAATGTTTGGTTGATTTTAGTTTTCACAGGTACAATTACAAGGTAGTTTACAAATAAGCATAATTTTGATCTACTGTAGCTGCATTTTTTCCCCAAGTATCCCAATGGATGAAAGCAGACTTTTAAAGATAAAAGCGAATTTATAAATCTAATGATAGTGGTTTTAATATGTTAGCTTTTGCCATAAGCTTCACTACATAACCATGCAAATTGACTGTTTCTGCAAGTGGCAGCTGTATTGTCTATTTTTCCCTCTTGGATAATGTGCTTCTTCCTGCTTCAAAGAATTCTAAAATAATTGGACTTGTGTTATGTGTAGGAAACTAGGGTAAAATTAATTGAAATTGATGTTAATTGTATTATTTTCTTAATTGCTGCAAATGTGGGTCAACACTGCCATGGACTTCATATAGATTTTAATAGAACTGTGAATTCTAAGGTATTTTTGGATTTGCTTCAAGCATTAAGTTCTTAAAAAAGTTTAATGATTGAATCTCATATGTGATGCCTTCCCAGGGAGAGCAGATTTTGAGTGGTCTTTTGTGAGTAGGTATTCACTTTGGGAGTGTACGAGGCATGTCTGGCTCGCTGTTCTCATGCAGGAACTCAAAGTATGCTTTCTAACAGACTTACCTAGCCTCAGAAGGAGAATAGTGTTATACATAAAGAAACAGAGGGCACAGTTCAGTTGTTAGCGTAAAGGTGTCTAGTGCTGTTTCCTTAGAGTGCTCTGTCTGATATTCAGTTGCTGGTGTAGGAGCTCAGAGATCACTCTTAAGCCCTGTGTCACACTTCCCAGCTCTATGTGACAGCTTCCACTGCCTTAGGGCATCTGAAATGACGTTATCCGTCTGTGTCTAATGGAGATGAGAAGCTGTAAAGGATATTTCAATTACTCCATGTAATGTGGGTAAATGCTCATGCAAGATAAAAACAATAAATTAGATGTCATCAATAACTGCTTCTTGGAAAAAATTAATCAAGAGTACCCCAAGAAGTGAATTATTTATTTTCTTACTATGCATAAGGCTGAGATAGAGTGTCAAAAAAAAAAAAAAAGAAAATGTCTAATAATGACCACAGAAATACAGTGGTTTACTTAGAAGTAAAATTCTCAGAGGAGAAAAAGGGCATATGTGAGACCCTCAACAGTGACGTATAAGATCTATAGAGAAAGCTACAGAAAAATGGTGTAGTTATTTTAAGGGAAAATGAGACAAAAGTGTCAAAAAGAGCAAAATATTTGTATGTGGCATGAAGGCTTTTCAAGGATTTTTTTTAATAATTATTTTTCAGAAAAAAAATATTTTAAAAGCAATGTTTATTCAGAATATTATGGGGGTTTACATCAATTGAAAAAAGAACTTGAAACAAACATATAAAACCCAATAGAGCAGATCAGGAAAAAAAAAATCAAGGGTTAATTACCAGAGAAAATTTGCTATATAGAAAAACATATGTTTCAAAAAGAAAAAGGTGTATTCGAATGAAGAGAGCATGAACTCTAACACTGTAAATGTGTATCTTCAGCAATGTATGCACTATTGCCTCATTAACATCTCATATAGGTACCTCAGTAAAGCAGACATTAAAAGATTTTGAGAAATATATTGTCAAAACTATTGGTATTTTGTATGAGAAGGAAGAAAACTCTCAAAGATTCTGTACTGCTTAAAAATGACCAAGGTTCAAAATGAATTAAAAAAAGGGGGGGTCCTATTGCAAGCTCAAAGAATTCACATATGAAATTGTGGATGTAACTAATTAGTATTAATATTCTAACTTCAGTTAGCTTAAGTAGCAGAAGTAGAAGAAAGCAGTGAATTTTTTAGTATTTTTAAAGGATTCCAGGCATGATATAAGGTACAGACTGCAGCTCTGACTAACAGAAACTTTCGTAAAGAATATGCTTTCTACATATTCTTTACTTGTACTTATTCTTTAGCTGTAATTAAAAAAAAAGGGTGGTTAAACACTGGAACATATGTTGGAATTTGCTGTCAGTCTGTAATTCTTAACAATCTAGTCTGAATGCCATATTTATTTTTCAGTCTCATTATGGTAATACTAGCTTTTTTAGTCAAAATTAATGTAGGAAAACCTCTTTAATAGTTCTCTAAAAATGTTATACTAGAAAAGTTACTTGTATATGCACCCTCTTTTTGATGTTTTTCTCACTCTTTTCCTGTTCCTCTAGACCCAAAGGCTGATCATATCTTGCTGAAGCAGGGTGGGATGTCACAGTGAGTTGTCAACATCTCAAGTTCTCTGTAGGAGTTCGGTGTTTCAGGAGTAGTTTGATGTTCACTTGAACTCTGAAAGCTGCAGTGTAGCCTCCAGTAGCTGTTATCATGCAGTGACTTTATCACTGAGTTTCTCATGCCTTTACTGTGTGTGGTATTCACAGAGCTTCAGCTATAGCACCGTAAAGGCGATAGTCACTTGACCACTAAGAAATGGATAAAACCAGGTCAGGCCAAAGCAAACCTTGACAAGCCCTTACACCCAGCACTGCCTTGTAAGTACGAAGTCTTTGGTCTTTTATTATTAATGGCAAAAATAATATTTACGAGTTACTTGACTCACCCTGTTTTTTACACTCCCTAAACATTCAGTATGGCCGTAGGTGGAACTTAGATCTTAGGGTCTTACTGTGCTTGATCTGTTGAGGTGAGGAAGGTCATGTACAAGGTTATAGTCTGCTGAGGGTTTGTGCAATTTATCCCTCAGGACTGCCCTCCAGAAGAGAGAGTTTTCTAAGCAGAAGAATCTCAAAAACTACTTACATAAGAAGCACAAAAGTCAAACTGAGGCTTGAAGCAAATCAACGAACACAGTCTGAATAACAGGTTGATCTTTTTTTTATCAACTATGTGTGCCCGAAATTTAAAAGAGTCTGCCTTTCCCCTTGCTCTGGTTATTCATGCTATTCTCCCTGTCCTTAAAGAGTGGAGTCTGACACACACTGTATCTTTATACCTAATCTGTAAGCTACAAACTGACACGGCTAAAGCAACAAGGCTTGTGATCTGAATCTGGAAGGTGGTATTTCTATACATCTTAAAAGGGAAAAGTTGAGTTGTCACTGCTGTATTTTGCATTATGAGTTGGGTTAGGGTATTTTGTTCTTAGTGTTTATCATCAAGAGTTTAAAACCAAAGAAGAATCATTTGGGTTGTTCTTTGGAAGGTTAATTGTCCTAAGTTTTACTTAAAACATTTCAGAGCTAAAATTGGTCATGAAAAGTGGGTTATATATAAGCAGCCCCAAGAAAGCAAAACTAGGTTTCTCCACAATGAAACAGGCTAAAATGGTTGTCTTGAAGATATTTAAGTAAAAAAAAAAAAAAAAAGACATCACATTTAGATCCAAAAGATTTTTCTTTAGTTTCTTGTTGTGTTAGGGTTTTTTGTCTTTTCCTTGTTGTTTTTCCTTCCTGTTTTATTTGGTATTTCTTGTTAAGTAGTAGTTTCATATGTCTAGACACTACTTCTGCTGAAGTGGATCTGAAAGCTAGTATGAAGGTAAGCACAAGTCAACATCATACTGTTGTAAGAAAAATATATTTTTTCTGTCTGAAAAAAGTGTAGCCAGTAAGATGGGTAAAATATTTTTTTCTGCCCTCCTCTGCACCTGTTAGACATCAGATGAACTAGATTTCATCACTGTACATCTGGGAAGATGGTGGCTACTTCAATAAAATCCATATGGAAGAAAACAGAATGGTTAGAAATCAGGTCAATGTGAACTCAAATTTAAGACAGTTTATACTAAGGGGATATGCTTATATTCAAACATATTAAAAATATTTTAAAAAGAAGGCAATCATTTACTTGATATATCTACAGTAAAACAAGAAATAAATAGATCTGAATTGCAGCAAGGAAAACTCAGGACAGACATTAGGAAAAGCCTCACTGTGATATGAACGTTAATGTAGCCTACCTGGACTGTTCCTTGCCCAAGCTACACAGTAGGTATGATGTGCCTGCTGTGCCTGCTCTTGTATTTTACTGATGTTGAACTTGCCTTGCTTTCCTGGTTTCAGCTCCAATCTACCTTTTCATTACAGACGTGCATGACAGTCTCTTGGCTAAACCTGGTTACAGTCATTGAACCTACAATGCTTCTCTTGTTTGGGTGCTGTGAGCATACACTTCTGTTGGAGAGGGTCATAGTCCTACCTGCCTTGCTGTCAACCCCAGCTAATGTCTCCTTACAGGGCAGTTCAACCCTGTTATCTCCATTGCAGGTGGTCCTTAAGAACAAGCTAAAAAACTTCTGCAAAAATGGCACAGATGTAGCTGGGCTTGTTCTGAGGCAGGAAAATACGTTACATAAACCTTTTTAAAGCCTTCTAGTTTTGCATTTGTGATTATAGTACTGGTCATTCTTACAATAATTTCTATGTGTGTTTGATGCTTTTATCATTTACAGGTATTTCATGTGATTACATGTCATATTACTAAAGGATTTACTTTCTTAATTGTTTTTATTGATACAGTGTCTATTATACATCTGAAAGAGTTTGCATTTGATTTCTCTTATGTATTTTATACAGGTATCTATTGCCAGCTAAAGAATGAGATGCCCTTATGTTCCAAAAAATATAAAATTTACTGTCAGGTAGAGGAAAAAAGAAAGGATTAAAGAACAACTGTGTATGCCAGGCATCCAAGAGTGAAACTCTCTGAGGAGTTAACATTACACAAGATTCCCCTATTCTAACAAATTGCTTTATGTTCATGCTTTGTAGAAGAAGGTATTAGAGAGATAAAGGAATATATTTCTTTTTTGTGTAGCTTTTTAAAATACAAATAATCACATCCCATTGCTACACTGCACAGTAACTGATTTAAGATAAAACAAGGACTTACATTATGTGGGAAAAAAAAGAAGAATCTTCTTTACATTCAGACTCTATGCATTCCCGTGTAGATGGTCAACGTAAAAGGCAATGGGAATGCTTAGATTTAAAGGAGTTTAAAAAAAACCTCAGAAACTGGGAGTCATGTGATTGCCCCATTGACTCCACCATGTTAAGTTTATTTGCTTAGTCACTAGAAAGTAGTAAGAGCATAAGCAGACAGAGGAAAGATTTTCAGTATTTTCTCCCATTTTCTAGTGTGACCCAGATACTTTTTCACATTATCTAGTTTCTTATAAAAGCTCAATAGATCTCTGTTGACTGTAATTATGTTCCGAGTGCTAGCAGAACCTAAGACTTAGCGGCAGCATTTAAAACCATCACTGAGTATTTTTCTAATATTTCAATGACTGTATCTTCTGATCGTGCAACTGAAGAATACTTAAGTTCTTTTCCTAAAATGTGGAAGTATACTGAAAAATCTCTTTTTATGTATCTGTTTTCTGTATTTGTAGATAGATATTTGTATGTAATTACTACTGTACACCCTTCGTGGATACATTTGACAGTAGCATTTCTCTCTTTGGTTAAGCACTTCATGACTTTTAAGAAAAACATTTTCTTTCTCCTATATATCTTATATTTGAAGTTTATATTTTAGTTGAAGATTTAGTATCTCCAAGGATGGACAATCAGCATTTCTGGGAAACCTGTTCCAGTGTTGCAATGTTGAAAAAAAAAAAAACAACCTCTGTAGTTAATCTGATTTACCCTTGTTTCAACCTGTGCCGCTTTCCTCTCATTCTGTCCCTATGTACCTCTAAGAAGTGTCTGGCTCCATCCCCTGTATAATGTGCTGTTAGGTACTTGAAGACAGTAGGTCTCTCTTTAGTTAGCTCCTACTCTTCATGTGGTGTAACATGTCCTGTGGCAAACAGGACAATGGAAACAAGAGCAGGATGTGATGAGCCTTATTACAGCCTGTGGATCAACAAGTGACAGGAGAACAATACCTGAAACTGTGAGAAAGGTTCACTGTGATATCAGCATGGGCTGATCTGATTAGTGACTGCTGCAGGCAACGCTTAAAGAAAATTAGGAGTGGCCACCTCCTCCAGCCACTCCTGCCCAAAACCCTTCTGCTCAGCTGCTGGAGACCATCCCAGTGCCCTGGGGACATGAGATTTCTGCCCAGGCTGAGGGATGTGGCTGCCACTTTCTCCTTTGCAAGTTCAACCAGCAGTGAAGGTGAGTACATGTACCAGAGACACACAGACACATAGAGGACACTGACATGGCTGGTCACACAGGTGGCCACACAGAATCACAGAATCACAGAATGTTAGGGATTGGAAGGGACCTCAAAAGATCATCTAGTCCAATCCCCCTGCCACAGCAGGAACAGCTAGATCAGGTTACTCAGGAAGGCGTCCAGGCAGGTTTTGAATGTCTCCAGAGAAGGAGACTCCACAACCTACCTGGACAGCCTGTTCCACTGTTCTGTGACCCTCCCCGTGAAGAAGTTTCTTCTCAAATTTAAGTGGAACCTCTTGTGTTCCAGCTTGAACCCATTACCCCTTGTCTTACCATTGGTTGTCACCGAGAAGAGCCTGGCTCCATCCTCGTGACACCCACCCTTTACATATTTATAAACATTAATGAAGTCACCCCTCAGTCTCCTCTTCTCCAAGCTAAAGAGACCCAGCTCCCTCAGCCTTTCCTCATAAGGGAGATGCTCCACTCCCTTAATCATCTTCGTGGCCCTGCGCTGGACTCTCCAGCAGTTCCCTGTCCTTCTTGAACTGAGAGGCCCAGAACTGGACACAATATTCCAGATGAGGTCTCGCCAGGGCAGAGTAGAGGGGAAGGAGAACCTCTCTAGACCTACTAACCACCCCCCTTCTAATACACCCCAGGATGCCATTGGCCTTCTTGGCCACAAGGGCACAGTGCTGGCTCATGGTCATCCTGCTGTCCACCAGGACCCCCAGGTCCCTTTCCCCTACACTGCTCTCTAATAGGTCATTCCCCAATTTATACTGGAACCTGGGGTTGTTCCTGCCCAAGCCTCCAGCAGCTCCCACATTCAGGACTCACACCAGACACAGGCACAGACAGCCATTTCCCCTCCTCCTCTTGGGTGAGCAGAGGCAGGTCACTAGTGCAGCACACACACCTCACTCTCCAGGTTCACAAGCACATACACATTCACAGATTCCTCAAGAACCAGCATGGTCCCTCTGCCTGCCCCGTACCCCCGCCCAGACCCCGGCCCCCTTTACCAACCCCACAGGTCCCTGACCCACTGTTTGATCCAGCTGGGTGTTTGCTGCACACACACAGCACTCACATACTCATCCCACAGGAACCTCACGCTTGTGGATCCTCCCAAATACCAACAAGGACCCTCACCCTGCTTGATACCCCTGCCCAAACCCAAGGTGATCAGGCACAGAAGCACAGGCAGACAAGTGTACTGACTGGCCCTTTTTTATACTTGACTGGCCCCTTTTATACCTTTTCTGTCCATTTCCACATTTTGTTCCTCCCTGCTCCCTCTACCACTATCTTGTTTATCATTTGTCCCTCAAGTTGATAAGTTGATATCCCTGTATGTTCTTGTTTATGGCCTCCTCCTCCTCATTTTCTTTTTTTTTTTTTTTAATTGCAAATTAGAGGATACATAGCTGTAAATACATGCAGAAGTAGAGACTGAGGGAAAACTGTTAAGCTGAACTGCATAGTGCCATGTCACTGCATCGATGCCTGTGGTGGGTCTCCATTGATGTGTTTGCATGAGTTATGGGAGAACCTTTTCCTGACAGCCTATCTTTTGCTTTCCCTGCTTGATAAATTGAACTCAGCGGTGTTTCTTTTCCCCTCAGTGACACATCTTTTGCTTCAGCTCCCCAACCATGCTCAATATTTCTCCATTTGACTAATTTCCATCGTATCAAAGTATTCCTTGTACTTCAGACCCAAGAGTGCAGGGGTCAGTACTCCAGGTGCTAACTGGTGGCAGTTTTGGTCTTGCTAATACAGTCTGACAGATAATCGCCTTTCTTTCTTTGCTGCAAGGGCCTATTGATGACTCATGTTTAGCTTCTTGTCCTGCACATCTCTATGCCTTGTCCAGTAGCCTGCTTTCTAATCAGCAGGTGACTCGTCTGCCCGGTTGCACTGGAGTTATTCTGCCCAAATGCAAGACTGTTCATTTGCCTTCATTGAATTTAATGAAATTCTTCCAGCCTGTTGAGGTCTCTCTGGGTATCAGCTCTCCACATCAGCTGGTCCCTGCAACTGGTTGTCTGTGGACTAATTCAAGATTTCTGTCCCACCTTCTAAGTCTTTAATGATATTAAATAGTCAGCAGAGCTTATTTTCTCCTCCTAGAAGGCTATCAAATGAGCCAGGCATGATTTGGCCTTGATACTTCTTTATCAGCTGTTTCTAATCACCTTCTTGTCCTTCTTGTAACTGGACATGGCTTACAGAGGGATCTGGCAGACTGATGGGCCTCTAGTTCCCTAAGATTTTCTCCTTACCTTAAAGAAAGAAGTGGAGATATATCTTTTTAAATACTTGTTTGTTCACACTTACAATAGTATAAAGTCAAACTCCTGCAGTTGCAGTGAAGAGCTATGGGATAATTTCCATACAATATCCTGCCCACAAGAGCAGATGTGATTATAGGAACAAAAATAATTCTGCTTTTCTAAGATTGCATATTACACCATGTTACTTTTCATTTATGGCAACTGTAACAACTTCAAAGATTCTGCTTTTTGCAGTCTTCTTTCATCATTAGCAGTCAGAATACTCTGCATCTGTATACCCACATGACGTCTGCACTACACATGGGGAGGGAGCTCTGTCAACAGCTCTTCTTTTGGAATGACATTGATATCAGCCTTTTTTAACTTCATGTCGTCAGTAATCAACATTACTTCTGCTCACACTACCATCAGCAAGAGCATAGCAACCATCAGATTGCTCCAGAGTGCTATCATATTCCTGACAGAAGAAATTTACAACAAACCATAATTCATTCTCACTTATACTGATGAAAATCCAAAGCCAGATGAACTTAGTTTAAATATTATCAGGTGACTCAGACCTGAGTTCTTAGATGGTAACAGAATTTGTCAGTTTGAGCCCTGAAGTATAATTCTTTGAGTTTATGTTGGTAGATCTGAAATATTATTGACCTTTGTCTGTCTAGCTGATGCTTGACAGTGTCTGTGCAGTAGCTCATACAGACTATGTTTAATTATAATTATGAATTTCAATGATAGTATGAAATGCTGCTTTCTCTCAAACAAACAAAAAAAAAACAACCAAGATAGGTAAAATACACATGGATCTAAAATCTAACAAACACAAAGTTAAGAGTAATGTTCCAGCTTAAGCACATACTGTGAGTCCGACCCCGTATTACCTTTACATTCCAAATTACACAAGGACAGCACTTAATTAAGAACAAATACATGAAATTAATGAAGTCCAGCACTCATTAATCCTATTACAAAGAAGTAGTTTAGTAAGCACTTTAAGGTTTTCTGTTTCTTTTAAATCCTTAGCAAACTTTTATATTCATTTCTATATGCAACATAAAGCCCCAGAATTTGTTTGTGGACATATGTCCATGTGTCTGTGCATCTACCTAATTATGAAAAGTAATTGAGAGTTCTCATCAGTTTGGAGCCTGAATTTAATGCCTCCAGAGCATCCTCCTTCATAAAAGTTTGAGCAATTTGGCTTTATTATTACTATTATTGTTATAATTACTATTATTCACAAGGCTTGGGGAGAATAAAATGGCTTTTTTTGAATATGCAGCACGTAGAGATAGGGAATGATAATATTTCTAGTGATGTTATGGATTTCCAGGTGAGTCAGTTCTGCAAGCATAAAGTCGCTATCCCAGACAATGATTCTGTCATCTGTATCAAATGTATGTAGAGCATAACCTTTCTGATTCAATTCTATGTTAGGGTTTAATTATTCCTGTCAAGATTCATGACTTGGCAAGGCAGGAAAGGCAGGCAAGCAAGCACAATTATTAGAAAGAGGTCCAATATTTGGGACTAACCTAAAGTCAATCCTGTGCAGAAAAGAGAACACTGAAAATTAAGAGAGGTAAAGAATAGTGCTGTATCTTTGAACATGGACTATAAATTCCCTGGATGGAGTGTAAAGTGCTTTTTCTTCTGGATCTTCCTGAATTCTTTATAAAAAAGCTGGGCATCTTGTTTGGAGCTCAGATCACCCTCAGAAATATTTCTGCCAGCATGGTGAACATCATCAAGAGAGTTCATCTTGACCATGAATAAAAGTCAAATTCTGAATCCTAAAGAAAATGGAATTTGAAGATTTGGACAATTATTGTTTTCAGATTTTAGATTTCCAAGTTACATTACTGCATCTGTCTCTCACTAATTAACAAATCAGGGATACACAACTTTCAACACAGAAGAAAAGAGTGTCAATCTATTGTGCTATGATTAAAAATGTCACTATTAAGACTTCATGACTTTTAATTTCAGACTTATTTTGAGGACTTCTTAAACTACAAAATTATTTCCTCCCACAATACAGTAAGTGACCTACTAATGAAATTTATTTATTTACATTTTTGGTATTAGTCTGACATTAGTTTACAACTTCTAGGGGTTTTGACAACATTTACAGCATTTTTTTCTGCAACTTTATTAGTTTTTTAGTTTTTACAACTTTAGAAGTTTACAACTTTTAAAGCCTCTAAAATGGTGAACAATTAAATATTTTCCACTACTCAGAAACTCAAAAGTGGGCTAATATAATTATTCTCAAAAGAATTAAGAATAACAAAATAAAATTAAGCACATATTTACAAAAATGTTTCATTTAGACCATGAGTATTCAAGTAAGAAAACAAAAGTGTATGACCCTATGAAAACATGAGATTGCAATAGAAATTATAAGAAATATTTCTCTTTGTCGTTTACATATCTGATAATGGTGGTTTAGCTCTAAAATAAGAAAACATTCTCCTTAAGTAAATGCTGAAAAGGTCAACATAGCTTAGGCTAACTTCGGCCAGTGTCTGTGGACAGCCTTTTAAATGAAAATATATGGTTTGTCTTGTCCAGCTTCTTCTATTTTTCTATTACTGTTTATTTTCACTAAAAAAATCACAATAAATGCCAGCAATGTTGCTTTGAGATTTCACAGTGAGGAAGATGAGGGGTTTTGACAATAAAAATAGTTGAACCTACTAATTACAGAGAAATAATAAAAATCATAATTATAGTGTTATTTAGGTCCTACTTTTCGTATAAGCACAAAATTGCAAAAGCAGCATTTGATATATGAAACCTTTTACAGTTTTACCACAGACATATATCTGATTTCATCATTCTATCAATATTTTTATTTTAGATATAAAAAACCCTAAAAATATGGATATTGTTTCTTATGATGATAATGATGATAAATATTCAATACATTTGCCCATTAAGTTATTCAAAATCCCTGATTCAAAGAGTTATGCTAACTGAAGCAGAACAAAAGGTACAGTACAAATCTTGATGTAAATATGCTGCTGTACTGAGCACTTTTAAAAAATTTTTGTTTAGTCAATCTAGTTCAAACTTTCACTTTTTACTGCAGGAAACGTAACAGAAATTAAATGCTGTTGTGATGCATCTGAGAAATCACTTCCTAGTAATTTACCTTCAAAAAGCTAACAGCTGATTCTGTTGGAATTAATTTTGAACCTGTGTTTAAAGATCTAAAAGTTAGCCTTCAGAATCTGAGCAAGGATCACTTTGTAATCAATGACAAGAAAAAAAATCTCCA
Source organism: Caloenas nicobarica (assembly GCF_036013445.1). Taxonomy (NCBI): domain Eukaryota; kingdom Metazoa; phylum Chordata; class Aves; order Columbiformes; family Columbidae; genus Caloenas; species Caloenas nicobarica. Next base: position 177,131,905 of record NC_088245.1, on the reverse strand, counting down.
GAAGAAAATTCAGTTTGTTATAAGACAGACATCTACCATAAACTAGATGAGCATCTTCTGGGTGTATTTATTCCTTTCCTTTGGCCATAATGAGATCTTAAGATAACTTAGATGGCAACTGGTACAGATCTAAATTTAGATGAAATTGCTGTGTGCCTTATTACATGCCAGTAAGTCTAAAAGGTTCTTTTCCACAAAATTCAACTAACTGCAAAGCTCATTTCAAGGAATAAAATGCAATTGCTCTTTGGTACTTAATCATCCTTGTCAGGGCTAATAAATTAAACATATCCAGGACCATTTTCTGACATCGAAGTCACCTGCCACAGAAAGGTTTGTGCCCATACTGTTGAACTCTGCTGCTCTCCAAACGAGTGCACCCACACTCAACCAATAGGGACTCACCTGTGTGGCAGTGCAAAGTACCAAATGGTCCAAGCCAAACTGTACCTGGGATTGTTCCCACAAATCAGTTAGATTAATAGTCAGTCCCACAGCCTGGGAATGCTCTGTAGCACTAACTTAGTTTATGAAATAATACCTTCTTGTCTATCTTGTACTTTATTGAAGGTGTATAAAATACAAAATTGTTGCTACATTAACAGATTACATTACTGACGACCATTATTGTGGTTTTTACCTGTGAAACAATTACATTCACGTTAAGTGAAATGGACAACATGAAGTGAAATGGATATGTGTTAGCAAGAATAGCAACAAACATATGGTTTCTTAGTACACACTTCAACGCTTTTCAGATGCTTAAAAGGATCACCGAAGCACTGTGCAGATGTATTCATTCAGTAATTCAGAGTTCTACAAAATGGTAACACCGTATTCCTTTTTATCTTCTAGTCTGGGATTTTGGATGATAAAGAAAACAAAATTTCAAAATGGATCTTTTTGTTCATACACTACATTTCAATTGTATATGCTAGGGCGACCTTCAATTAGCATTTTAAAATCTTGGTTTAGTGCCACGCAGAGCTAATTTTACAGTCAGCAAACAGGAAAATGCTGGTTTCTGGTCAAAAAAAGGGCCTCCAGAGTAAGTTAGAGAACAGTGCAAATGAGAAGTAGCCAATACTGGACTTCACTTATGGGCCTTCTGAATCAATAGTTGTGCCTTCAACTAGATAGCAACAAGCCGGTGCTAGAATATACAAGAAACCCATCACTTTGAAACTTTGTATTTGAATGCAATTACATGTCGGTTGTATCTTAAAGACATTAAACAGACATCTGAGCATTCAACCAGTAAGTAAATTTTTTTTTTTCCTTTTAATTTGTACCAAAGACACATTTCTCACTGATGTGCTTTTTGGACTTTTCAATGGAAAATTTGATTTGAGCAGCTTTGCTTTATCAAGTTATGATGTCTGACAATAGATGCCCAAATCATAGAATCATAGAATGTCCTGACTTGGAAGGGGCCCACGAGGATCATCGAGTCCAACTCCTGTCCCTGCATAGGACAACACCGCAGTTCACACCATGTGTCTGAGGGCCTTGTGCAGTCTCTTCTTGAACACTGTCAGGCTTGGAGCTGTGACACCTCCCTGGGGAGCCTGTTCCAGTGCTCCACCACCCTGTGGGTGAAGAACCTTTTCCTAATGCTCACCCTAAACCCCCCGGCACATCTTCCTGTCATTCCCTTGGGTTCTGTCATTGGTTACTAAAGAGAAGAGTTCGATGCCTATCCCCCCTCCTCCCCTTGTGAGGAAGCCATAGACCTCAATGAGGTCTCCTCCAGGCTGAGTGTGGAAGAACTAGAAAGAGCCATTCTGTGCTGCAGTACTTTGGGCCAAACTCTGGCAAAGGGAACAGCAGCTAATTCTGCAAATGCAACTGTCAGAAGGTTTGCTTCTGAAATTCAACTACAAACAACAGAACTGGCTCTTTAGTGTTTTCGTACTTAAAGGGTAATTGTTTAAATGTTAAATATCTTTGGTAAACTCTTATTCAGTAAGGTCTTTGCTCTATACTTTATTAATTAGACATAAGATGAAATTATTCTCCAAATTCCAGAAGTTGATGGTATTACAGAATTTAGGTTAAAGCTAATTTCTAAAAGATGCACATTTTGGAAAGGAGACAGAATGTGTTATCAGCTGCTTTATATTCTTTATATGACTATACTAGGTTTGTATACTAAGTGCTTCAAAATGTATTGAACAATGACACTTTTATGGTTTAATCTATCCCATTTGCTTAATCTTCATTCTACTCTTCTCTTTTGTCATCATGCCTTTCGTCTTTTTTACTATCTAACAGCAAATTCCCTTAGTCTCATTTCAGTTTATGAGATAGTGAGCAAGTCGAAATATTTGGGTTTGGATGCCCAAATACTCATGAATAGTGACTAATGTAATAAGAAGAAAAAGGAGTTCAATTAATCTATTTGTGCATGTGTGTTTAAATTTTACTTCGTTTTCCATCATACACATTTTTTTATCACCCCTAATAGGAAGGATCACTTGAAAGATGTTTCAAAAACACAGCATTTGATTCAACTTATTTTTTTAAAGCAAAAGTCTCTTTCTGCAAAAAGAAGCCAGAAACAAAAAAATAAACAATGAAAAAAAAAGCTAAGGTCATTTATCAACAGCCATTCCATGACATGCAATGAAATCCTACTCTCTTTGACCGTTTGGAATGTAAAACCGATTCTTCAAAGAAATTACGAAGTGTTTTAAGAAGTCAAAATGAAAACCTAGGAAAATGTATCTGCAGTGACTCTGCAAAGCTTCTTAGGTTTCAGTGTGGGAAAAAAAAAGAAGAGCAAAAAAAAAAAAAAGCAGAATTAAAGCCTGTAAAGAATGCTAGTGGTATAATCAGGCAATGAGATCAACCTGAAGCCAGTGCTGCTACTTCCTCACTGGTGCTGCCACAGAATTTGTATCTCATATTTGTATTTCATATCACATTTTCTTTTCCTCCACAGACTGATTATTTATCTGTCTGTCTATTCTATCTAATCTATTTATTATTATTTCCTCTATCTATATCTATATCTAATCTTTTTCTAAATGCATGCACATGTATACACATCTTATAGAACTGATTTGTTTGTAAAGGTAAAGACCCCACAATTAGTAGGAGTAGAGAAAACCTAAAAGTCTTCAAGCATCTGAATCTTTTCTGTAAGAATTAAATTAAACTGTAACAGCTGAAACACATAGTAGATTCATGTATAAAACAATAGATACCTATATAGTTATATTCAAGTTGGAAAGAAAAAAAAAAGAAATATCACTTTCGTACATGAGTTTATTACTTTCAGGATAGTGCTAAGATTCACACTGTGGACAGCAAATCTTTGTTAACCTTCGATATTATAACATTGCGGAAAGCAATGTCTGTAAAAGCTTATTTAAAATTCCAGCAAGGCTGATACCCAATAAACAGCAAAATCTGTATGAACTATGGCAACAGGGACAATCCACTTGTGAACAAGAATCAATTATTAAAAAAGAAATCTATATGAGAAATATCATAAAAGGTTCTTCCTGTACTCTTTTCATCAGACTTCAAAGGGACTTTTCTCAAACACATTAAGAATATAGTATAATTCAAAGGTTGCATTTAAGTTGTGATATTAGATGAAAAAAGCAAGAAAACTGAAATTTCCACACTGTAAAAAGAGCAGCTTTTGTTTTTTTCTGAAGAGAAGTGATACTTTTAGCTACAGAAGTTTTCCACAGGCTTTTAAATTTCAAAGGAAAAAGAAGCATATCCTATATTTTCTGGAACTATCTTAAATAAGACAAAGAAATCAATATAATCTGAATCAAATGAAAGTGAGTAAGCCAGCATGATTTTGGTAAAGATTAAAGATTAGATAAAAAGAATAATACTGAGCAATGAGAAGGACATTTCTGCACTATGCATCTGCGGAACTAGTAATGGAATGCCATGGCCAGTTCTAGTATCTGCAGTCCAAGAAGAAAGTGTTAGCTGCAGAAGACTCAAAGAAGACCAAAGGGACTATTCTTAACTTTAAAAGCATTCTGAATAGTTCAAAACACCAGATATTCAATCACTTTAGTTTATCAAATAAGTTAAGGTATAACTTTATCAGCATATACAGAGAAGGAACAAGCAATAACAGAAAAAAAGTTTAATGTAGAAGACCAAAATTACATCTATGAGATAATCCATCAATATCAGAAATACTCAGAATTACAGCAGACTTTCTATTACTGACATACTTGAGATGAACTTGAATATTTTAGAAAAATATGTTTTAGCTGAATTATAAATGAGCAAAGAGAAGCCTTACATTTTTTATTGTATTGAAATGTGTCTTTTATTGTTTTTCATATAAGACTATACTATGCCAATAGTTCTTAAACCAGTAGTCATCAGAAAATTAAAATATCTTTACAAAACTCTTATTCTATCTTTATTTTCTCCCCTGAAGGATGTATGTGAAAGGTAAGTGACCAATAAAATGTAATTTATTTCTTTAAAACAGCTGAGGTGAGGTAGTAGTACAGTCTTTCTTAGGAATCTGGTCCTGTGGTATAATCTTTCACAGATTCTAAAGATTTATTTTACACATATGAATATCTCATTACAGACAAAGTTGATAGTGAATTGGCAATATTTATTTTGAAATTTCTCTGAAGAATGTCCAACTTCTAATGTAATAATAACAGCTTGATGTTTCTTTGTTTGGTTTATTTTTATAAAATAGAGAAAAGTCTAAACATCGGCTGATTTCTAACTCATTCCATATGCAGTCTCACTCTATACAGTTAGATAATTATCTATAATGCACTATAATTGGTAACACTTTCCAGCAATTGCAATGTAGTTTAAACACTTATTTGCCTGTCACCATGTTCATTGTCTATTTATGGATACATAAACCAATTTCTGGAATGGGAGAAAGTGTTAAAGCATGGAACTTGTTTACTTTATATGTAAAAATATCCTGGAGGCATAATTGTGAACAATGACCAACAAATGAAAGGAGGTTTCAAGTATAAATGATAAAGAACATAGGAAGGAAGGAAAGAAGGGAGGAAAGAAGGAAGGAAGGGAGGAAGGAAGGAAGGAAGGAAGGAAGGAAGGAAGGAAGGGAAGGAATCTAACAAGTTTTATAACCTGTATATATATATAGAGAGAGAGAGAGAGAGAGAGAGAGAGTATAGTTTGGCTTGTGTGTTAGAAATATTAATTGTGTTTGGAATGCTTAATAAGTACTCAATTATAATGAATACCCCTTAATCCTTACTCCTCTGTTGGTGTAAATCCTTAATGCTTTGCTAAAAATATTAATACCTTGTTCTTCTTTCACAGAAAATATTTGAGAAGCAAAAATTGAACTAATTTTAAGGAAATGTTAGAGAAAGTTCATAAAAAATATGTCATGAAAATGTACATTACTATCAATACAAAACAGCAATATTTGTCTTTTAAATTATGAGCATTTACAGAAATTTTATTCTGTTTCATTTTATATCATCTAATATATAATTTATTATCCTGTATCTTTGTGTTCCATTCTAAAGCTATTATGAAGGAAACTCTATAAAAATCTTTATAGTCAGTGAATGTTGATCCTATATTGTTTAACTTATTTCATTCTGAGCTATGATTCTGCTTCATAGAATCATAGAATCATTTTGGTTGGCAGAGACCCTCAGGATCATCGAGTCCAGCCATAACCTAACCTAACTCTAGCACTAAACTATGTCCCTAAGAACTTCGTCTAAATGCCTTTTAAATACCTCCAGGGATGGTGACTCCACCACTTCCCTGGGCAGCCTGTTCGAATGCCTGACAACCCTTTATGTGAAGAATCTTTCCCTAATATCCAATCTAAACCTCCCCTGGTGCAAATTGAGGCCATTTCCTCTTGTCTTATCACTTGCTACTTGGGAGAAGAGACCAACACCCTCCATGCTACAACCTCCCTTCAGGTAGCTGTAGACAGAGATAAGGTCTCCCCTCAGCCTCTTTTTCTCAAGGTTAAACAGTCCCAGTTCCCTCAACCACTCCTCATCAAACTTGTACTCCCACGCCTCTCACCAGCTTCATTGCCCTCCTCTACACTCTCTCTAGTACTTATGTCCTTCTTATGATGAGGGGCTCAAAACCAAACACAGTATTCAAGGTGGGTCCTCACCAGTGCCGAGTACAGCAGCACAATCACTTCTCTAGTCCAGCTGGCCACACTACTCCTGATACAAGCCAGGATGCTCTAGGCCTTTTTGGCCACCTAGACACACTGCTGGCTCATATTCAGCCAGCTGTCAATCAACATCCCCAGATCACTTTCTGCCAGGCATCTTTCCAGCCATTCTTCACTGGGCCTGTAGCGTTGCCTGGAGTTGTTATGACTCAAGTGCAGACCTGGCACTTGGCCTTGTTAAACCTCATACAATTGGCCTCGGCCCAACAATCCAGCTGGTCCAGATCCCTCTGTATGGCCATCCTACCCTCCAGCAGATCAACGCTCCCACCCAGTTTGGTGTCATCTGCAAACTTACTAAGGGTGCACTAATTCCCTTATTCAGATCATTGATAAAGAGATTAAAAAGAACTGGCCCCAGTACTGAGCCCTGGGGAACACCACTTATGACTGGCCGCCAACTGGATTTGGCTCTGTTCACCACACCTCTTTGGGCCCAGCCATCCAACCAGTTCTTTATCTATTGAAAAGTACACTCATCCAGGCCATGAGCTGCCAGCTTCTCCAGGAGAAGGCTGCGGGATACTGATGCGGGGGTTCAAACGGACTTCACGACACGACCAATATGATCACCATGAGCCAAATTTATTGTTAGTTACACAGAAGTATTTATACCTTTTCAACACTATTATGCACTATATCTATGTTACAACTTACAGGATTATGTATTACATCCATGTTTCTATTTGAACAATGATTGTCTATTATGCAGACAATGACTTTCTATTACATAGAGAAAGAAGAGCATTGATGAGTTATTATTATCTATCACGAGAAAGCAGACTCTTATCCTTTCGGCAAAAGCAAGCGGTAACGGTCTTATCCATTTGGCAGAAGCAAATGGTTCAGGATGCGACTTGCAGTTACACAGTTGCAGTTATACAGAACTGGGTGCTTTCCTCACTGTACCTGCATCTGGGATCTCTCCTGCTATTTCTACATGCCTGGCTTACAATACACAATGACTATCTTTGAAACACTGGGTTGTTCACATTCAGATGACCAAAGTCCTGTAAAAACTCATCAACAATTCCCCCTTTTTGTTTTTGAACAACCCAGGCCGAATTTACCATATTCATAACTGACTTGCATATTATTTGTAAAATACAGGGTACCATAATCAAGAGTACAAATATTACTAGGAGCACAATACCAATCAACTTGATCAAATCTAATAACCATCCCCCGATGCCCCAACTTTGAAAGAGTGAATCTAACCAACTGCTGCCAACAGTAATCTTATGTAAATTATCTCGCAGATCTCGTAATTTTTTGTGAATGGACTCAGAGTGATCAGATAGGTTCATGCAGCACATTCTCTCAAAGTCTTCACACCCATGCCCTTGAGCAAGTAATAAAAAATCAATTGTGGCCCTATTTTGCAGTGTAGCATGCCTTATACTATCAACATCAGTGACTAATTTATCTAACATTTCAGATGTAAGATTAAATTGCTTCTCTCCCCAAAAGAGGTTTCAGGGAATATATATAAAAATGAATGCCATTTATGAATGCCTACTTGTTTATCCAATTTGTATTTCAAAGGTTCACAAAATATGCTTTCTCACTTTGGCCAGTGGCTCCCGTTACCTACTATGTAATTGGTATATTGCCAATAAGTAACAAAAATTCCACTTGCTTTTGTTCTTTCCCTAGCTTCATTATAACTAGTAGATTGCTAGGTTCCCTACGTTCCCGTCAGTCCTTTTCAAAACTTGCTACTGTCTGATTCTCTCTCTGCCTACTTCCTCTGTACCTTCCCCGACATTCATTTTCCCAATGTACGTTGATCTGTCTCTAAAGGCTTTCAAAGCCTTCCAACCTCTTATCCTTTCTACAATCTTCCTCTTCCCTGTTACTACTCTCCAAGCTTCCTCTAACAACGTTTCCAAATGCTCTCAGTTTCTGTAACTTCATCTGCTGACTGACTTGTCCAATATGAATTCAGCTGAAGCCATTTATTACTTGTTACAATACTCCTTAAGTATCTTTTTGCTCTGTCCACACGCTTACAGGCTATAATTGGTTAATAGATACTGTTCATGTGCCGCGAACTAACAAGGGGTTGGATCTTAACAGTTAGCACGAGCTCTAACATTCAGCATTACTTCACTACAAAATTGCTGATTTGCTGACTCTTGATTTCTTCACTGGACACACTTTATCTTGTTCTCGCTCAAGGCTGCTGAGGAGTCACGTAAGGCATGTAGGCTGCTGTGCTCTTGTTCATATAGGCCTCACAGGCCTGTTCGGTTCAGTTCCGTATAATGCCCATTCTTTTCAAGAAAATCCCTCAAATCTCCCAGAATTCCCCCTTTTTGTTTTTGCGCAAACCAAACATTCGCAAAGGGATACGGTGTCAAAGGTCTTACTGAAGTCTAAGTGCACAACATCCACAGCCTTTCCCTCATCTACTAGGTGGGTCACCTTGTCGTAGAAGGAGATCAGGCTGGTCAAAAAGGACCTGCCTTTCATAAACACATGTTGATTGGGCCTGATCATATGGTTCTCTTGTATGTGCCGTGTGATGTTACTCAAGACCATCTGCTCCATGACTTTCCCAGCATCGAGGTTAGATTGACAGGTCTGTAGTTCCCTGGATCCTCCTTCCAGCCCTTCTTGTAGATGGGCATCACGTTAGCCAACTTCCAGTCATTTAAATAAATGCATTAGCATTTGTTAGTTTGTTTTCAATTGTTTTAGTTAATAGTAAATTCCTTTATTTTCTCACTAATACACACTCTCATACATATGTATTTACTCTTAATGACTTAAAACATTTTTACTGCTCTCCTAGTGTTGACATCCACATTGCTACAGCAGGCTACTTTTTCCTAAACCATAGTACAGTATTGTATATCTGGAGGTTAATTTTCAGATTAAAAAGGAAATCAATGAACTGCAGCTGGGATACAAGTCATTTATCTTTTTCACAGTAAAATTCACAGAACAAGAAATATGAATAGCAATATTAATTTTTTTTTTTAGGAAACTCAGTCGACCCCTTGTATTTTTAAAGAAAGTCTTGAAAAAAATGGCCTGGTCGAAAAAAACCTGTTTCAAAATCCTTTCTGCAGTGCCATCTCTCTCCTTAATCAACATAACCAATCTGGAAAGGAAAAACAAAATAAAAAGAAAAAAAAGAAGCAAACAGAAGCTACTATATAGAATCAAACCTGTTTTTCCTTTGGAAGCAAAGTAAAACACCTAAAGAAGTTGGGCCTATGGTATGAGGTGGATGCAAATTAAGCTGGTTTAGAAAACAGTTTCTCAGGAATGAGGCAAGGCTAGCAAAAGAGACTGAATTGACAGCAGAGGGGTGAGAAAGAAGGAGGCTTTGAGAACAGAGCTACTCGTTTTGGTGACATTAAACCATTCAGTGCTCTTGGTGGCACCATCAAACTATACTCTCAGGACCTGAGCAGGTAAAAGGGCACCAGTGAATGAGGTCAGGTCCTGAATGCAGATCTTCCTCACTGTTTAATTGTTTCAGGACATGTCAATTAAGTCTTTCAACAATAATGACTGGGCATAGCTTGAAGAACTGTTCCTTTCAGTTACAGATCCCAAAAGGCAAGAGGATGCTGCTAAAACAGGACTGACCCCTTCATCTCTACACAATCCTTTAACATTAATACCAAAATGGTTTGCCCTCTCTTATACTCTAACATGCTCTGATGTCATAACCTGAAACATGCAACATATACCCTCTTCTTTAGAAGCACTGCTCTGTGTGTACAAACGTGTCCTAACATTTCAGATATTTTGGCCTTAAAAATAATAGTTATGACTGAAGACCTGTGGTCTGAACAATAATGAATTCTGACATGTTAGAAAACAAAGTTTTATTGAGGCAGTAAGAAAGCTGAGCAACAACATGCCCATACAACAACTCAGCCAATCACCAATAACAAATACAGGATCATAGGTGATGCTATGGCTCTTGCAGGTTGCTGGGGGCACTTAGGAGCCATGTCACATGGCAGCAACAGCCAAGCAGGTAAATGCTTTTTGAATGCAGGTAGTTCTGCCACCCCTTGACTTCATCGGTATGATTTGAAAGAATCACATGGTACATGGATAATGTGGACAGCTCCTGCCTATGCTGTTGATATCAGGGTCAGGATGTTAGGAGGTAGGGTGTCAGTACTGCATGAGCTGAGTTGAAACTTGGACTAATATCAGTATTTTATAAATGCATCCACTCGACTATAAGAGGAATGAGTTCTGCCTAGCCTCGACTTTAGTTTAACCACGTTACTTATGTCTAAAGCAAAGGACTACTCCCTGACTTTGTTTTATTTAGCCATATAAAATAAAGGAATAGCATAGCATAGCTATAGCCTCAGGTTCAAACTTTGTCTCAGTAATCAAAGGAGAAACTTTAACCTTGGTTCACGTAACTCGAGTATTGCCACACTCATCAGATTATGGCTATGGGCTACAGGCCACATCTATCTTAATTTCTCCTTCTGGGAAATTTCCATTTTATATTAATAATTACATAGTAGCAGCCTGTAAGAAAAAAAAATGCTTCATATACCCAAGAAAATAATTGTAACTGTCAAAGGTAGAATTCTGAATAATGACTCTTTTTTGTGGGGATGACAATCATCTCTTGTTTTCTCCTTTCACAGGACTGTTTCATTTAATGTACGTGGGAATTAAACTTCTAAATCATACAGGTAGCTTATGAAAAAGTGCAACATCAAACAAGCTGCCTGAGCCCAATACAATGATTAACCTTGTGGTAGCTACTTGTACACTTGAAAGTTATATTGAAAATAACATCAGAAAAAAGAAATGACAAACAGCTCCATTATAAGCCAAAGAGAATCTTTTATTCTTATTTGAACACTGCTGACAGCATGAGCTATAAAGAAAATAAGAACAGTCTTGTAAAAAGCATTTTTATTCTATTTTCATTTTTCATTTAATAGTTTAAAATAAGTTTCCATTTCATGTAGTTTGACCAAAAAAAAAAAATCATTTGGATTTGAGAATCACCTCCTTGTTGCTAAACTAGCTAAATTAAACCAGCTCTTCTGAAAATCTGTCACAGCATATCAGATGGACTATCTGCACAAACATAGTTAGTCATTATCAAAACATTTGCTTTACAGGAAGAAGGAAAGACATCTAAGAACAATGATACTGAATTAATTAATTAAGAATCTACAGAATAGGATAGAAGTCTGGACTGGGAAAAGTAGTACATACCAGCACAGACCTAGCTATTGACAATTAAAGAAATAACAGAAATCAGTCCAATTGCCTCTTAGTGGCTTCTCACTATGTATAATAAATGTGTGGATCTCCTTGTCACAAGGCATTGTAGTTGTTAAAAATTTACGGGGGAAACAATTTCCTTGATGGCCATTAAAAAATAAAAATATAACTTCAGGCTCAGGAATTTGCAGATTGCTGGAGGCTAGCAGAATAGTCTGGGAAAATGTCACTGCATGTGGGGCCTATTACTATGCTGCTTCACAGTAATCTCCTTTTAGCTACTATTGAAGACAGAATGCTAGACTGATGGGCCTCTCGGCTGACATGCTGCATAGCTTGGTCATTTATCTGTTCATTTGCAATTGCCCTTTTTTTTCAGTAGCTGAGCTGTCCATAGAAACAAGAATTTTTGTGACAATGTATGCCTGTCGATTTGGAAGACATCAAGGCAGACTAAAGCTACACTTTATTTTAAATTAAAGCATAATAGTTCCTTCCTCTTGAAGATATTTCAGATTGTTAGCCTAGCCTTCTGCTTGGAAAACTTCTTTTACATTGCATTAATTGCCTACTTTAGCTTAGGAAGTTTTAGTTAGTTTTAATCTCAGGCAGATGTATCGTTGCTGAAATCAGTGACACCACTGTTCAATAGCAGCAGGCTGTGTCTGTGACAATAGGCTGATGGTCACCTTTTCTTGATAAGAAGGTATCAACGATTGAGTGTATCAACTGCTAGTGTAAATGTTTCTCCCAGAGGTATGAATGTCTCCCTGAGTTAACCAGACCAGCATGGTGAAAGTGTATATACATATCTCAGCCCACAATAAAGTTTAAAAACTGCACAACTAGCAAAAGAATTCTATTGAGAACAATGGGCTTGAGCTGGTTTCAATCCATGTATTCCTCCTCGGCGACTGGGGATGCTCAGCATCGTGACAGTGAGCACATCATAGAGACTAGTAATGGGGATCCCATTGGTACTGTGATTGAACTGTGTATTGCAACTTACGTATTTCACTAAGTGTAACATGCATTTGGTTGTGTTATGCAGTATATTTTGTATCACTCTCCTAAATCAGAAATCCTGTATAACATCAACTATCTCTAAAATAACTAAATTTGATATTAAGCAGTACACCCTCCATGCATGAAATACATAAAAGAACCTGGTCAGAGAGTATTGGACTCTGGCATTAATGTTAAGGCCTGCTATTATTTTTTGCAATGGACAACATTCCTAGAAAAGAGCATGGTAAGCAGTAAGAAAAAAAAAAAAGAAAGAAAAAATCAAATGTGTATCTCTATGTATATATAAACACATATGTATGCATATACACGTGTACATGGACACAATTTTGTGTGCAATATGTAGCGTAGAGAGGATTAACTACTTGGGACAGCTCTGTAAGGTGACTGAGTTTCTGACTTCCTCAGAGTCTTTGAGAAAAAAAAAATCAATATCTATACCTGCTGTCTTTTTTTACTGTCATTTCTGTTCATAACACTATCTAACGATGGTGTGGTAAAGAAAAGCTGATGAGTGATTCTGAGAAAATGAGATACTGCAAGGATATCATACAAGTAATGGCATTAATATTAACTTTTAATTTGGCATATTGACATTAAGAGACTGTCTACTTTGCAAAATTGGCTAAAATCAGTATTCCCCTGTAGATAAAAAAATCTGATTTTAAACAGAGTATATTTCCAGTACTTTGTCACTTGCAAAATATTGATTTGGGTTTGTTTATTTTTCTTTACAGAATAACAATATAAAACCTTTTTCAGATCACTATATTCAATGACTGTTTAATTTAAGAAAAATTGCCCAGCATTAGCAACTTCTTGTCAAACAAATTATTTATCGTTTTTTACAGTGAACTGCATTTACTCTCTGTTGTCTCAATTACACAAATAGTCTAAAAGCTATTGAATTTAGTTGAATTGTTACTACTATTTGCTATGGATTCAAGTTTAGGCTAATTCGAATGCTGTTTTCAATACCATTTTCCAAGTGCTCTATGGGGCATTGCCTGTAAAGCTACCACTCCTGTTAACACAATTTTGTGTTACCACACCACTGAAAAGCACACTTGACACTGAAGTGAAGACTTCCAGGGATACAGAGTCATATGATAATTTTGATTGGAAGGGACATCTGGACATCTCCCAGTCTAACCCTGGACTAGCTCAGGGCTGTGTTTGGTTGGGTTTTGAACTCCACAACATCTCTGGTCAACCTTTTCTGAGTTATGGCTATGTCATCATGAAAAGGTTTTTTCTCTTATTTGTATCTTAAATATATATGGAGAAATATTTATCTTATAATCTGTTTTTATATAAGAGAAACTTCTGTTGCTTTTCTATTCTTTTCTGTCAAGTTTTGCCAAAATGGTTCCTGTTCGTAAGATAAAAAGCTTAGAAGAGAAGAATAACAGAAATAAAGAAGTGGAACAGCAAAATTAAAAGAAGGTGAGGTAGTATACAGCAACTTTTAGCCCTTGGACTAGAAGATAAGTTGGATCATGGGACAGTTGGCTGGGTTTGAAGAAGCCAGATGTCATGAGACCCTACCTGCAGTAATGCGTTCAGCTCTGGGGCCCCAACAGATGAAGAACATGGACCTGTTGAAGCTAGTCCAGAGGAGGATCAAGGAGATGATCAGAAGGCTGGAGCACCTCTCCTATGAAGACAGGCTGAGAGCCTACCTGAGAGCTCCTTTGATGGGGATTGGAACTAGGTGATTTTTAAGGTTACTTCCAACACAAACCATTCCATGATTCTATGAATTGCATTATCTTTTGTTAACAGATTAACTCTTTAATATGTCTGCATCCTCAAGCATAATTTTGTAACGATTCTTCACAAAACTCCTGCCAAAATAAACCTACATAAATCAATCATAGTGTATATTCTTTGTTTTCCTAACATATGAGACTTTTGAACTCAGTTTTACCTAGTGTTTACAACTAACACATTTGTTTATAAATCACAATTTTTGTGAATCATTGCAACTCAAATTTTTGTGTAGCTGTCTGTTTTACTTGTTGGAATAAAATAGTAATCTTGGCCAACAAACCTGGTTGAATTAAAACCTCAGAACTGTGTTTTTTACCTATACATCATCCTTTTTAAGACACTTTATGCAAGAGTTTAGATTGGGTAAATCCATGGTGTAGATGATGGAAAGAGGCAAGTAGCTCTCAGCATTTCCCAGAGAGAGATTCACCAATATTTAGAGCAAAATCTAGTTAATTAGACATTCTTCACTAATTAAGTTGAGACTTTATATAGCTGAGGATGCACTGAAAATGGAATTTAGCCTCAGATTCACAGATCTAACCCTATCTGCAAACTTTATATCCACATAAATTGAAGTGCTAAGACTAGGGCTACTAACAATTATAAAGTTCTGTATATATTAGATAAAATTAGCATTTTATCAGGATATATTTGTCTGTTACATGCATTATGACACCATAACCATAAGTTTGTGCTTAAATAAGTAGTAGAAATACAATGTCAGTACTCTAAACCAGAGAGTCTTACTCAGCCTATCAGTATAAACTTATCTTACAGAGATTCTTGATTTCTTCAGCAGAAAAATTTTTTTGCAAGAACAATGGTTCGTAGGAAAGCATCTGAATGTGTTTATCAGTATTCTGCCTTCTGTAGGAATCTATCAAGAGGTGAACAAAAAGGATAAAACACTTCATATTTTAGAGGATGTTTTGAATTATGAAAATTAGTGAATAGTCCTGCAACTTCCTTTACTCATACAGGTATTACTTTTTAACGTCTACTCTTCCAATGCATGGAGAGTCAAGATGATGTTCTTCATCTCTGAACTGAATATCCCATTTCTTTTCTGTATGCACAATACTCAAGTTGTAATGACAACAGAAATACTTTAAGGAATAAAGCCTTTCTTTTCTGAAATACTGTTTATGAGTTATGCTTCTTCAGTTCTATATTTAAAAACAATTTAACAGTTTTCTGAGTGGAGAAAAGTTATTATTCACAGGATAAAGTCAGACATAGTTTCCATGTTTCTGCAAATAAGCTAGGTAAAACCAAGTTTTAATCAGTTTTGTAAATATGCTTCTGCAGTAAAGTCAGAGTTCCTTTTACCTATTAACATCATGATTGCTTTAGCTGATTGAAAATAAATAAATGGAATATTACATAAATATTTGTTTATTAGTTTGATTTTCTTGCTATTCTTTGTTTGGTATACTCATGTTTTACGAGTAGAAAGTGCCTCTGCATTTTTATCCCCTTAGTTTATCATATTTAATTTTTCTGTTTGCACCTTTTTTTTACTCTATTTCCAACATACACTAGCACCTTTATGATAAGTATGTAAATAATTCTAAGGCATACTTCTTTGTACACTACAGGTGTTTTTAAAGTGAACACAATTATGTTGGAGATGAGAATATAATCTTCAAATCTACCTCTATCTCCTTGGGAAGTAAAAACTGCAAAATAGAATTCTGGTTTATATTCAATCATATAATCATAGAATACCAAGTTGGAAGGGACCATGAGGATCATCTGGCCAGCCTTTCTTCGCAAGACCACAGTCCAGACAAGATGGCCCAGCACCCTGTTCAGCTGACTCTTAGAAGTGTCCAGTGTTGGGCAATCCACCACATTCCTGGGCAGATTACTCCAATGGCTAATTATTCTCATAATGAAAAATTTCCCTCTTGTGTCCAATCAGAATCTCCTCAGGAGTAACTTGTACCCACTACCCCTAATCTTTTCCATGTGACTCCTTGCAAAAATGGAGTCTCTGTCTTCTTTCTAGCCACCCTTTAAATACTGGAACATGGTGATGAGGTGTCCCCTGAGCCTTCTTTTCTCAAGGCTGAACAAGCATAGTTCTCTCAGCCTCTCCTCATACGGCAGCTTCCCAGGCCTTTGATCACCTTTGTGGCCCTTCTCTGGACACTCTCCAGTCTGTCCACATCTTTTTTTTGCACAGTGGGGACCAAAACTGAACATCGTATTCCAGGTGTGGCCTGACAAGAGCTGAGTGTGGCAGGATAATGACTTCTTTGTCTCTGTTGGTGATACTCCTGTTGATGCAGCCCAACATCCTGTTGGCTGTCTTTGCTGTAGCAGCCTACTGGTCACTCATATTGAGCTTGTTGTCCACCAGCACTCCCAGGTCCCTTTCCACAGAGAGGCTCCCTAGCCAGGTAGATCCCAGCCTGTTCTGCACTTCTGGATTATGTTTTCTCAGGTGCAAGACCTTACACTTGTCCTTGCTGAACTTCATGAAGTTCTTGTTAACCCAGTCTTCAAATCTATCCAGCTTTTCCCGCAGGGTGGTTGTCCCTGCCAAAGTGTCTACTTCCTCGCTCATTTTGGTATCACTGGCAAACTTCATCAGGATACTCTTGATCCCACCATCCAGATTACTTATGAAGACGTTAAACCGCAAACAGTGTTGGCCCAATATCAGTTCCTGGGAGACACCACTTGTGACAGGTCGCCAGTTTGAAAAAGAGCCATTTACCACCACCATCTGGGTACTGCCTGTCAACCTGTTCCCCATCCATTGCAGAGACCACTTGTCTAGCCCATAATGCATCAAGTTTCTCTAGGAAGAGATTGTGGGAAACTGTGTCAAAAGCACTGGAGAAATCCACGTATACAACATCCACCGCTTGCCCCACATCTACCAAGGAGGTTACTTTCTCGTAGAAGGCGATAAGGTTTGTCAAGCATGACTTGCCCTTGGTGAATCTGTGCTGGCTTTTCCCAATCACATGTTTCAACTGACAGGTGATAGCTGCCAAGACAATTCTTTCCATAACTTTCCTAGGGCCTGAAGTAATACTAATAGGCCTGTAATTTCCTGGATACTCCTCTAAGCCCTTCTTGTAGATAGGGAGAAAATTAGCCTTCTTCCAGTCTTCTGGAAGTGTCTCCAGATGTCTCTAGATCTTCACAACTTCTCATAATTATGGAAGGCAGCCTCACGACATTAGCCAGCTCTCTTAACACCCGCAGGTGGATATTGTCAGGGCCCATCGACTTGCAGTGGTCAAGCTCCAGTAATACTTCATATACCAACTTTTCTTTCACTGGTGGTGGGTCTGTGTTTGCATAACCTGGATTTCTGTTCCCAACTTTGTCTCAGTACTAACTTTCAGCGTGCTCATCAGGATCTCAAATTTCACAATACTGTGATCACTGCAGCCAAGGCTGTCACTAATCGAGATATCACAAGGCAGGTTTTCTTGGTTTGTAGGCTGCAAATTCAGCAGTGCCTCATTCCTAGTTGGCACATCTAACGTTTGTATGAAGAAGCAGCCCTTTACGCATTCCAGAAGCTTGACGGGTGACATGTGAGCTGCTGTACTGTTCTTCCAACAAATGTCTGTGTAGTTGATATCACCCAAAAGAACCAGGTTCTGTTTACCTGAACCTTGCCTAAGTGACCCAAATATTTCTTTATTGGCCTTATCCCTTGGTGTGAAGGTTGGTAGCAGATGCCTACTGTAAGATCCCCTTGGAGATGACCTCTCTGATGCTGACCCAGAGGCAATCAATAAGGCTTCCGCAATCGCCATAGTTGACCTCTATACATTCAAGGTTCTCCTTAACACAGAGTGTGACTCTTCATATTATGCAGAGAAGACGAATGGATTCTTTATAGCTGAAGTTCTGCCAATAGAATATCTTAAAAGGGGCTTTTTATTGAGTATGCTAAGGCAGATTTCCCATCAATTTTGCAGCCATTTGTAGTCGAAAGTAATGAGTGTCTCAGCTCATAGATTTCAAAGTAATATATTAGAAAATCAAAGTAAGAGTGCACTGAATGGAAACTGCATTGAACTTCAGAAAGCAATATTGATACTTTTTTTTCCTGCTGAGGCAATTATAGTGAACAGCAAAAACTGGTTTTGATGTTATTAGCTGTTGCCAATTTAATTATTCTAAGGATTTTTTTAAAGGAGTTCCTTCAAGGTGTTATTGTATTGCACAACACAAAATTCAGTTACTTTTTTTTAACATGGAATTATGTATAAATTGTTACTAGATTGCATTAAAATGTAATATATATGAAAACCTTAAAACTAGGAATATGTTTTCTCTGACGGGAACTGAATTATTAACACCAATGCAATAGGTCCAATTTTTTAATATATATATATGTATTGTGTTCAGAAAATAAACTAAGTTTCTGTCTTCTTTCATATCTATTTGCCCTGCATTTAAGGAGTGAGTATAGGTAACAGCAACGTTTTATTTACTCAATACAAGACGCAAGCAATGGACCTTTTAAAATCCTAATTCAATCTATATTCACCATAAGAAAGGAGTGAGAAATTCAAATATAAAAGGGGGAAGCCAGAAAACAAGAAAAAGGAAAATTGATAAGGAGGACATAAGAAATACTTCATTCCTGAAAATGGTGGAAAGATAGACCCGGAAGGATTAAGGTGATGTAGAGAAATTACAAGAAGCAGGTAACCTGTCATTGCAAGCTATTTGGACTCCATTTTGGAAATATGTTACTTTTCCTCAGAACAATTGGTGTACTTGATCTGGTTTATTGATAACAGCAAGAAGAGCAAAAGAAACAATGTATTTTCAACTTCATGTTGGAAGAATATATTCAAATTGTAATCATTTTCATTCCCAATGATGGGGAAAAGCATTTATTCCAATATCTGCTAGTTTACCTAAATTACATTAAAAAACTTAAAAGAGTCTTATGCAAATTTATTAATGGGGAAAAATACATTTGAAAGAATTCTATCCTAATTAACAAGGGTCTCCATTGTAGTTTCCACTTTGCAGTCAACATGTCTTTAGATCCCTCACAGGCTGAATTTAAATCCATGTTGTTTACATATTCCTCCTACTACGATATTCCTGCAAAAGTGTCTTCAGCACACATAATGAAAATAGGTGATAGAGCAGTATATCCCCTATTGTTGACCATAAAAATTAGGATGATTGGATGATTTTCTGAAGAGTCAACCCTATCTATTGAAGAAGGATGCTACAAGTGAGGACTTCTGCAGCATGAATTATCATCTACTTTGTAGGAAAAGACCAAAGGGAACAATTAAGTTATGGTATTATGTTCTTATACTCCATCAGTTAAGGAATAGAAGACTGGATTGGTTGAAAACTGGAAAAATTGCTGAGGTATTGTTTCAGAACAGATCTTCATCCCTTAGTAAGAGGATATTCACCTCATATTGTTTTGTCTATGTTTTGCCCCATATGAAGGCCACCTTAAAAAAATACAGAATGGAGAAGATATTAGATAGCATGGAATTTGTTCTTTCTATCTCTGATGTTTCATCCAGGTAGCTAAGAGATAACTGGCAAGAGCTTTTGCCCTTTGGATGTATAATTAGTCGAACAGCAGCCAAAGATCCTGTTGCGGTTGGCAATTTAAACCAGCTATGTAGAAAAGAAAAATAGGCAAAAAAATACTGTAGTATTACTGGAAAAAAGAGATCTGTGTTCTAGGCTTACACAGTAAAAGAGTTTTCTGAAACCTACAAATGAACTAATGGAACATAAATACTAGATTGATAAAAGGTATTTTGCTAGGGGCTCCCCTAATTTAAAATCTGTTGCTCCTATGTACCAGCTATTGTAAAAAAAAAAAAAAAAAGAAAAAAAAAACAGATCTGAGACCTTGAGTCGGCTGTTGTTTAGGTAAAAAAATAAAGAAATTCAAAGGCACACTTGATATATGCAGTTTGTCCCTGGATGACAAGCCTTAGGAAAGACATTTCCTCTCTTCCCAGAGCATTGGAGAAAGCCTCATAGGTTCCCAGGAGCTAAAGATAATAATGCTTTGGTCACTCAGAGAAAAACACTTAAACACTAATTTTTCTCCACTATTTTTTTCTTTTATTTATTCAGTACTTATTGAAGGAGAAACAATAATTTGCTTTGATGATAATTGTTTTCAGATTGACTGCTTAAGTTACCAAATTGTTTCAGTAACTATAAATAACCATTAATTTGTATGTATCTGTTAAGGTGCAAGTTACAGTAAGTTTTAAATCTAAGTTCTTTTAGCAAGGGACATTCATAGTAGCTGAATTTTCTTTTAACTTAAAAACATCACTGCCATAAAGATAGGCTTTTATTGGAGGTGATGAAAATGTGCTAATTAACCTTTCCTTAGAATAAAATTTAGATTTATGGAGGCATTAGTGTTGTTATGTTATGCAGGTCCACCAGGGAGAGCAAGAGCTAAAAAAATTGACAACTTCAGTGGAATTCTTAGCATTAATTTCAGACAATACCTGTAGCTGTGTGAATAGTGGTGAAGAAAGTTTAAAGTATATTGGTCATCTGCTTCAATATTCATGTTGGTTTGCGCATTATTAGAAAAAAAAATCAGCTAAATGAACCTTCTCTTTTCTAGGTTGAACAGTCTCAGCTCTCTCAGTCTTTCCTCACAGGAGAGATGCTCCAGTCCCTTCATCATCGTCATGGCCTTTTCTTGGATTCTCTGCAGGATGGCCATGTCTCACTTGTATTTTGGAGCCCAGAACTGGACACAGAACTTTAGGTGCAGCTTCATTAGTACCGAATAGAGGGGAAGCATCATCTTCCTTGACCTGCTTTGTCTAATGCAGCCCAGGATACCACTAGCTTTCTTTACTGCAAGGGCACATTGGTAGTTCATGTTCAACCTGGTGATCACCAGGAAACCCAGGTCCTTTTCTGCCAAGCTGCTTTCCATCTGAGTGGCTCCCAGCATGTACTGGTGCACATGGTTGTTCATCCCCACGTGCAGGACTTTTATTTGCCGTTGTTGCACTTCATCAGGTTCCTGTTGGCCCATTTCTCCAGCCTGTCAAGGTCACTCTGGATGATAGCACAGCCCTCTGGCATATCAGCCACTCCTCCCAGTTTTGTGTCACCAGCAAACTTGCTGCAGGTGCACTCTGCCCCATCATCCAATTCATTAATGAGGATGGTGAACAGGATTTGACCCAGTATTGACCCCTGAGGTATACCACTAATCATTGACCTCCCACTAGACTTTGTGCCACTGATCACCACCCACTGGGCCCAGCCATTCAACCAGTTTTCAATCCAGCTCACTGCTCAGCCTCCCTGTAAATCAACAGCTTGTCTATGAGAATCTTATGGGAGAGAGTATCAAAAGCCTTACTGATGTCAACGTAGACAATATGCACTCCTTTCCGCTCAACTACCAAGCCAGTTGTTTCATCACGGAAGGCTAGCAGGTTGCTCAGGCATGAGTTCCTTTTGGTGAATTCATGCTGACTGTTCCTGTTGACTGACTTGTCCTTCTTGTGCACGGAAATGTTTTCCAGGATTAGTTGTTCAATCACTTTCCTTGGGATCAAGGTGAGTCTGATGAGCCTGTAGTTCCTCGGGCCCTCCTTCTTGCCCTTTTTGAGAATAGGAGTGACTTTTGTTTTCCTTCAGTCTTTGGGCGTTTCTCCTAATCACTTTAATCATTCAAAGATTGTCAAGAGTGCCTTCATAATGACATCAGCTAGCTCCACCAGTGCTCATGGGTGTATCCCATCAGGAACTATGGACTGCATATCCACTTTGCCTAAGTATTCTCTAACCTGATCCTTTTCCACCAAAGGTATGCCTTCAAGGCTTTCATCTTGGTGTCAGGTCCCTGGGATTCCTGAAAACTGGTCTTGCTAATAAAGGCTGACACAAAGGCAGCATTCATTACCTCAACCTTTTCCATTTTCTGTGTCACTTTCCCCAGTCAGCAGCAGGCCTACATTTCTCCTACAGACTTCCTTGTGTTACTTATGTACTTAGAGAAGCACTTCTTGTTGCCTTTGACAGCCCTGGAAAGATACAGTTACAGGTGGGATTTGGCTTTCTTAACCAGTTCTCTTCTTAAAAGATTAGTATGACTGATGAGTTATAGTATAACTGAGTATCTGAAAGCAGACTAGATTTAGGCTATTAGCACAGATTTCGATTCTTACATTCATAATTCTTCTGCAAAATATCCAATAGTCCATCATTTTCTGTAAAAAGGAAAATCTTAAATCATGGAAGAATAAAGATGAAGCTTCTTTCGAAGCTTGTTTTTTTAGACACTCAGTTGTAAAAAATATACATTAACATGTGACTCTTTCTTTCTCCAACATATGATGAAAAAGAGGTGAAGTATGAGAGTATAATTTTTTATTCTACTTTGCCTTTAAGGTTTTTTTTTTTTAATTGATAATAGCTAGTCAGATTTGTCTTCCAGTGCATATACCCTTATTGAGATGTTCTTCAATCTTTAGTAAAATGGTCAGAATGTTCAAAAGAAAAAGTTCTTCTGCTCTCCAGCTGGAGTAAGTTTTTGGAATTGATACTAATTAGATAATGCTGTATAGTGGGCAAAATCTCTCACTCATTCAAAATCTTCTGTGGACTTCAGTAAAGAGGCTATATCAAGCCACAGATTGGGCTCTGCCCTCTGCACTTGTGTGGCCTCACCTGGAATACTGTGTGCAGTTCTGGGCACCACAGTATGAAAAAGATATTAAGCTACTGGAGGGTGTCCAGAAGAGGGCTACCAAGTTGGTGAAGGATTTGGAGAGGAAGCCGTATGAGGAGTGGCTAAAGTCACTTGGTTTGTTCAGCCTGGAGAGGAGGAGACTAAGAGGAGACCTCATCATGGTCTACAGCTTCCTCACAAGGGAAGGAGGGGGAGTAGGTGTCAAACTCTTCTCTTTATTGACCAATGACAGAACCCAAGGGAATGGCAGGAAGATGTGCCAGGGGAGGATTAGGATGGACATTAGGAAAAGGTTCTTCACCCAGAGGGTGGTGGAGCACTGGAACAAGATCCCCAGTGAGGCAGTCATGGCCCCAAGCATGACGGTATTCAAGAAGAGACTGAACAACACCCTCAGACACATGGTGTGAACTGTGGGGCTGTCCTATGCAGGGACAGGAGTTGGACTCGGTGATCCCTGTGGGTCCCTTCCAACTTGGGACATTCTGTTATTCTAACGGCTTCACCCTCATATCTGTGTAAATGTACATAATATCTGCAATTTAACAAGAGCATTTTTTTTTATTTAGACAACTCATTTGGACAAACCAATGTTTTGGTCCTGTTTTCCTCTGTGCTTCATATCATGTTCTTAATTTATGCAGCAAATAAATTCAGCTATCAAAAGATGCGCTGTATAAGCTGCTTACTTCATACAGCAGTTTTCTCTAAACTACTGCTACTTAAGTGAAACCATGGTGAGTATGCATTATATATTTATTTATTTTTACACCAGGGATTGTGGGCATGTATGTAAGCCTGTTTATTTAAAACTTTCCTGCTAAATGTGCCTCATTGTGAAGGATGTCCCTCGTTTTAGACTCAAACCTGATGTTATGCTAAATTTATTCTTTTAAATTACTTGTCTCACAAATGCTGAATCAGTACATTGAAGTGTTGCAAAATGTTATGCTGAGTCTGCTTTTGCAATAGGGACCGTGACAGTGGGCCTCACTACTAGGATCACATTCACTGCCAATACTCTATTTATCTGAGAACACAGGAGCTTTCCTGCTGAAGACATGTGCAGGAAAATAATGGTTTTTTCAGTGCCAATTAAGAAGAAGAGTGGGAAGTTAACACCACTGTCTTAAACACTGTGATTGGTACTTGAATGAACACTGTGTTCCACTATCCCTCATCTCCCATTTGTCCATGGGAAAAAACATATATGAATTAATTTTGAAGAAATTCTAAGTTCTCCTATATAAACTTGCATATCATTGTATCATTGTTTTATTCTCTGAGAAATGAATGCAAAGCTGATCATGATGATCATACCAGCAACACAAGTATTCAGAAATCATGTGCTATATTATTAATGTCACAATTTTCATTTGAAAATAATTTAAATAATAATAAGTTTAAAAATGTTAACTTCAGTCCTTTACTATTGCATTTCAGTAAATAGCCTCATTATATGGTAGAGGACTTTGTGCAAGGTCTTTGTTCCTCTCCAACATGGTGTGTCTTTCATCTTTTCAATACTCAGAAACTGAAAAAAAGTAGTAATCAAAATGCTTTTTGTGAAGCCCTCAACATATCAAGCATAGCATTTTAAGGCTGAATTAAATACTTCATTGTGGGGTTTTTTGTTTTGTTTAAGATGCAAGTGTAGTATCACTGCAGTATCTGATATCTATAGCAGCTTGACCATTTTTTATAGCAGCAGTAAGATTTATGTGGTTGTTTAATAGCCTAATTAGGTATAAATTTGGGTTCTCAGGTGTCTGAAAAGTCCTTGAGGTTTCTGAAGAAGAAAGGTTAAACAGAAGATTATTCTTTCTGGAACAGAAACTGGAAAACATTTGTTTCACAAGGAAGACTTTTTTTTCTGAAAAAAGAATTTAAAAAAATGTCTTCAACAGAAAACAAGTTTTTGGCATTTTTCTTTCTGCAGAGTATTTAGGGTGTCACTGTCATTCATAAAATATCCTTATTTGGAAATTTTTCCACCTTACTTATAGGGTATCAACAGTGTAATATGTAAGGGTTAATATTTTTATTATGCAACAGTCATCAATATATGCTTCTAGTTCTTTTTCTGGCTAAGCAAGTCATTCTTTGTGACAGAGCATGATTTATTGCCCAGGGAATTCAGAAGCATCACTAAGTTCAGGCAAAACAAGTAAAAAATAATGTACTGAATTGTAAGGATTGGTAAGTAAAGATTATTTTCATTCTTCAGAGGAAGAAAATTTACTAGTGGGAAACATGAACTTCCCCATAATAACATACACACAATTCTTTCAAAGTATGAGCTCTTATTTAATGGAATTTGCTTACCAAAGACCTTTAAAGAATGAATTGTGCAGAATATTGTGGTTTATGGTCATGCTTTGTTGCCTTTTTTTTTTTTTTTAAGTCCAGGCTACATATGCTTTGCTTTAATTTTACCATATGACAGATTTGAATATTTTCAGCACTGAAGAATACAGAAGAATTTCTTTCTCCCTTTCAGATTCTCTCTAAGCACACATCAGGCACTTCTGATTTCCATCCTGCTCAGTAGCCTCAAAAGCAGCTTTTAGATCTGTCCATCATACAAGGCAATCTCTTATTCACTGCAATGTGCCTGAACATTTTTATCCTGTTTTTCTTTTCTCTCCCTTCAGGAAGTTTTTTCACAGCAAATCCATAGATCTTTTGTGGCCTTTCTGTACTGTGCAGTGCAAACAACAGAAACTTTGTGTTTGTTTCATCTTTTTCCTCATGCCTTCAGTAAATTCTTCATTCTGCACTGATTTGGGATCCTTCTAATTTTTCTTTGATGTTGTTTATCGTTATTACACCTGACAAAATAGATTTTAGAAAACAGGAAGTCATGTCCTCAATACAGTACACATTTCACCATTTTACACTTATTAGGGCTTGTTTCTTAATGCTTGCCTCTTCCATTTTCCCTGTGACATTATTTCCATTAGCTTTCTGTCCATTATGTGTGACTTCTTATCACAGAAACTTCTGAACGAGGTTCCCAGTCTACCTGTCTTGTTGTACTAGTTTTACTCTCGAGCTTTGTACCCAAAGTATGAACATAGTCATCCTTCTCCTTTGCATTTCTCCTTCCAGTACAAACTTAACACACATTTTTAAAGTTCCTTTCACTTATCATGATAGTAAAATAGTGGAAAAAACCTAGCACAAATGAAAAGCTTTTGGTACTCAATGCAGATGCCAACAGAAAGCCATCTATTGCCATTTGAAACGCTTAGAGCTGTTTAACTTCCATTCCAGAAGCAGGCATTTAAAATGATATTTCAGCTCCATGGAAGATTTTCATGGTTTTCCTGCAAGAATTTATTCTGTAAAACTTAGGTGTATGTTTTTGGTCAGAGGCAGAAACAAAAATCTTCCAAGTTATCTGTATAGTGTGATCAAGTCTGGTCACATCCAGGATATTAACAAAAGTTCTCCGTTTGATTCTTCAAAATGACACACCGTTAGTGTGAAACTTCATTATGTCAATGAACGTGAACAATCTGTCAGAAAGCTTAATTAAATAAATTAGTTTTCCGTATTACAAATGCTTACAAACTAAAATTAAAGGAGAACATTCTCTTTTTCTTGCAGAAGAACTCCTCCTCCCAAAACAATCCAAATATCAAGCTTATCCATTAAAAATTGTTTAGAAAAACTATTAGAAATAGGAAACGTGGAAGCAATCAAGGAGTCCATGAACAACACCCATGGATATTTCCACATACCTGGTTCAGTTACTACAATCCTGTTCTGATTTTCTGACAGCTGGCTTCTCAAGCTCTGCAGTGACATTTTGTCAACAATCCATTAATTTACTGTAATGAACAGGAACAATTTGATATCCTTTTGGCTAAAGTGTGTCTAATGTTAGTATTGCAAAACCTGTCATCTTCCCATAAATCTATAGCTATGGAATGAACTATAGTTTCACTTGTAATTATCCAGACTGATTTTCTAAAGAAGATATTGCATAGAATAATGTGTAGAATTTTTGCAGTTGATGAAGTTGTTGCTTTAACTGTCCCTCAGAGAAATCAGCAGGAGATGCTCAGATGGGATCGAGATCAATAGAAAGTATTACTAAAAATCCTTCCCCAAAGCTACGTGTACCACAGTACCCCTTTTTTCTAATCACACAGTAGAAGCTGAATCTGAGACTCGCAAAAGATTTCTACAACTCTAGATTAACTTTGGGCAGTATGACATATTGCCATTAAAAATAGTTTTCTAACTTAGCAAAAATGGTAAATGGTGAAATTTCGCAAGTTATACATCATATTTCATACAATTTATGTGTTCAGATTCTCTTATATAAATGTTATATTTTATATTTCTTGAATCTGTCCCTAACACTGCCTCAGATATGGATAATTGTCAACATAAGCTTTGTGAAAAACTGAAGTTTCTATTTTCATGTAAAGTTGAAAATTTTCATATCTGAGTGGGTTTGGATTTCATCATTTGGGGTAGTTATGTTTGTTTGAATTAATTCACTTTAAAAAATGTATAATGAATCCACATAAAAATGTATTTACATTTTCAAGTACCTTAAATCTTTTAGTTCTGGTTTCTGTATATTTTATTTTAAAAAAATATTTTGTTCTGTATCTTCCATGGAAGGTAAGATAACATAATCATAAGTGGTCAGTATGAATAGCTTTTAATATTATGATCTTATAAAAATGTATGTTTTTCTATACCACACGTTCTGATGGCAGTGTCAAAAAATTTCTTACAGAGGTGAAAGCACTGTGATGTGTATATTTTTATATTACTCTCTCCATAAAGCAATCGCTTTCTTCTCAGATGCAACCATCTCACTCAGCATCCATGTCATTACATTTTGTCATTATCCAGGGGATTTTACTGCTGCTGCAAAATCATAAGTTGCATCTTTATTACTTTATCTGATAAATGTATATGCTAACAAGCGCTTTTGACACACAGCGGATATAATTCCACTTCACTCACTCTGGTGTGGACTGTAGCTTAAAATATAGCTCTATCATATCAAATACATATTAATAGTAAATGTTGGTCGAAAAAGGAACAGTAAAGATACGGACTATGGGCCGAATCTTTCAAAACACTGAGCAAGAATGGGCTTTAACCCTCATAGTCTGTTAGGTGAAGATACAAAGCTTAAGTCTTCCCTTTGAATGCCTTGCTCAGGAGATACAAAAAGGTCCTTTTGCAGTCTGGAGTTCCCAGTTCAGGTCAGGTATTCGCATTCATTCTTCCAAATAATTGAGCAAAGCTCAGGTTTGTTTGCTTGCTTCGTTTTTCTAGGGTTTTTGTTTGTTTGGTTGTTTTGTTTTGTTTTGTTTGTTTGCATTTGTTTTTGGTTTGGTTTAGTTTGGTTGGTTGGTTGGTCTCGGTTTATTTCTCTTTTTGTGTTTTGGGTTTTTGTGTGTGTGTGTGTGTGTGTGTGTTTTGGTTGTTTTCTTTTTTTTATTCTTTTAACCCAGTTGTGAATCTGCCTGATTTTTCAACAACTGCCTGTATGTTAAAGAAACATTTCTTAGGAAGAGGGAAATAGAGGTCCAGTTCCCTCTGTGTATGAGTAGATTAAAACCCGTATTTCAATTTTCCACTTAAGTACCCTAACCATTGTGTAAGCTACTAAGACTATTAGGATGGTTCCACTTTGCAGAACATAATTCAAGAATCATTGAGTCATACAAAGAAAACATAAAAAGGAGTACAGTTTTGTAGCTTTAATAGTTATAAACCTTACAAAGCTGGGCAGAAATCTAAATCTAGTGCCAACCCATGGGACATCTTCTGTGTTTTAACCAGCCTGTAAAGCCCATGGTTTTTCTTCCACATTTGTGTTAACTATTCTAATGTATACATTTCTTCTCGCTATTTCCTCTCTTAATGAATTCTTTACTTTTCTGGGCCTTGTGTAGTAGCTGCAGTAGAACTGATAGTTACCTTGAGTATCTTACTATATCATGTATTTTCATGGCAACTGAAGAATCTCTTCAAATAGAAGAAAACATAGAACCATTATTTCCACCAATTAGATGAATCTTTTAACTAGTGATTTATTTAATAATTAGAATAGAACAACTCCTCTTTATATGTATATTTACACCCACATATATATATTTAGAATAGTTGTTTACAAAGTCACTCATGTTATTACAAGTTTTGTAGACCTCAACCACATCAGCTTACTCACTGAACTGTAGAATTCTTATCAGTTCAGAAAAGCTCTGTTATATACAGAAGCACATATTGAAGAAACTAAGAAAAAATGTAGCCAAAGTGTCCCTCAAGTCAACTTTTTTTTCTATGCTACATTATCTGATAGCACCTGACAGAGGACTATCAGGTTTGCAATTCTGAATATGTTCAGCAAAAATCTAAATTCAGGCCTAAAATTTCTGCTGCATCTGAACCCCCTGGTTTTTTTACAGTTTTATATCAATTTTACCTTATTACTAGTCTTGCTATGTATATAAAATGTATATATATTTGTGGCATCAGTTTATTAACAGTGAACCGTGCATGCATATGCTGCAATGTTACAATATAAAACATTTCAAAATGTGCCAGAGATGTTGAGAAGATAGATTTAATTACCTTGTTATGTGGGGATGAAATGGAACAAATCAAAAGAAACTTGCATCAAAAGACTTATATCCATGGAGTGTAGCTTCCATATACAATAGTTGATAGCTGCTATTAAATTTTTTTTTTTAAAAAGTCTTAATTTTATATCATTGCATCATAGTGTTCCCATATGCAATACCACTACTAAATAATTAAAATCTGTTGGTATAATTTAAGTATATTAAGCCAACCAAGCAGTTAAAATGTGTTTTGTACATTAAAAAAAAATCATATATAGAAGCAGCTCATGCTGTTTCTATGAATTGTTTATGTAACAGAGCAGAGGGCTGCAGGAGGCATATGCAGCTTTAGACAAAAAGAGATCATAAAGGATTTATGAAAGTATATATGTTTGTTTTTGGCAGGAATTAAAGACTGCAGAGTATCATGTTGAAGCATTGTGTCTGAACTGATACTACATGGCAATTTGTATACAAACCGTAAAGGCTGGGTTCTATTATCAGATTTAAAATTCCTGTTTTGCAAGGAGTGCTTTAGCAGAATCTCCTACACGTCTGTATAATAAACTTTTCAAATCCAGAAATTCATTTATGCCAATTTCTTTACATGTGAACATATACATACATTTAAGAGAACTGGGTCCCATAAACATACATTCCATAACAGCATGTAGGGCAGAAGAGGTAGTGTGGGGTCCTTATCACTACATCTTAAATAACTACTTAACTGTGCCTAGTTTCCCCATGCTGCCAGATGATTGATATTTTTAGGCAAGTGTTGCAATGTCTCATTCTTAACGTCTGCTATGTTGAAGCAGACATGTATAACAACCGATACATAAATCCTAGAGAAGTATGATTTCTGGGATTTTAGACAGTGAGAGGGAAAAATAAGTTGAAACTTCTTTTATAAAGAAAAGAAAATTAAAAAAAAGTCTAGAAAGTTTACTTACTGAAGCAAAATTATACGTGGAAAATACAATACCTGAATCTATAATTAGATGCTGCTTAATCATGGCATTTTTTAACTAAGCAATCAATTAGCTTTTGATCTTAAATTTTCATACACATTTAAGGATGTGTTTTTAGACAGCAGCAAATATTTATGCCTATCTCTAGCATGGGATCAAAAAGTTAGATCTTTTTCTGTTAGGCTATGTTTTTGTGCCACAAAAGAGACCACAACGTATTCTCTGTACCCATAGGTGTGTGAAATGGTGATTCATATCTATATAGCTAGATTTTCTTCCACCTCAGAACAGAGTGGCCTTGACCAGGCTGTTTGCAGTGAGCTTGTTATCCCCCAAACCATGTCTGAACCTCTTCTGGTAGTGTGGTAGCCAGTGTGGGAAAACACATGCCAAGGAGCATGCAGGCAGTCAGCGTGCAGAAGTGTGTGCCAGCGTTCAAGCCCATGACTTGCCTTTTTAGTTTACTGGGATAGATGTAGTGTCAGAGGCATAATCCTGTGGATCTCCTGTTCTTAAATAATGTTGGTCGGTGTTGGTCTCTTCTCCCAAGTAGCAAGTGATAGGACAGGAGGAAATGGCCTCAATTTGCACCAGGGGAGGTTTAGATTGGGTATCAGGAAAAAATTCTTCACATAAAGGGTTGTCAGGCATTGGAACAGGCTGCCCAGGGAAGTGGTGGAGTCACCATTCCTGGAGGTGTTTAAAAGACATTTAGACAAGGTTCTTAGGGACATGGTTTAGTGGTAGAGTTAGGTTAGGTTATGGTTGGACTCGATGATCCTGAGGGTCTCTGCCAACCAAAATGATTCTATGATTCTACACAGCTCTTCAGGATCTTATTGCCTGTAAAAGACAGTTGTCTGCCATAAGAGAAAATACCTTACTTTTAAGATGTGATCTTTGAGCTGGAGGAACTGCTTCATTATCTGGTATCTTGGAGACCTTTATTTCTTCAGCACATCCATCCTCATGAGTTTTAATGCATATCAGAAATATAATAATTGTTTCCTTGAAATTCAAATCTATATGGTCATAGACAAATCTGTAATTGGCAGTTTATCCTGCAGAAAATGAAGCAGATGGCAAGTTCTTCGACTTCCCACGAATACTATCTTCCCTGTTCTTTCAACAGACATTTCTTGAGAATGTCTGGAATTTATAAGACTTTGTTAGTGTCACAAGTAGATCCTTTCTTTTTCAACCTATATTGTAATGTACAGATATACTTTTAGGTGAATGGTCATTTTTTTCCCCTTCATTCGTCAAGGATAGGATTTATCTTGCTTCTCTTCATCCTTCTATAAGTTAAGTGCCTATCAAGTTTTCTGTGCCCTGTGATCTATGGAAAGAGAACACTTGAGAATGTGTATTCTTTCCATCTATCTTATGGTCATATGTCTTCAATCTTTTTTAATTGAGTCTGAAATAAAATTAGTCATCATAGTTTGTCCTAGACTATATGCCAAATTTAAAGATAGTTAATGTTTGCCAAGATAAATCTCCTTCTGAGCCAGTGATAAATGAAACATCTTATCCATCAGATTTCTTAGTGAAACTTATGAGCATTGATTTAATATATACCCACAGAAAGTTATATATTTTTTTCATAATTACAATTTTAATGTGAAATAAATTATATCCTACAGTGGTGAAAAAGGGGGAAAATAATTGATACAGTTACAATTTTCCACTCCATATTAGAATGTGCAGTTTTAACATTCTGTTAAATCTCAATCAGACAAAATGACCTATATTTGAACTTTAATAATTCAAACAAACGAAGTCAGAGATGAAAATCTTTAATAAGTCTGATTAAGGACAAAAAGTTCAAATGTCAAAAAGTTTGGGAAATCACAGTATTTTCCAACACATTAAAAGAGCTTCAGTAGAGAACAAAATGACATATTTTGTATGTATTTTGGATATGTACAGCTATACCTATAATGTAAATATTTCAAAGAATGTAGTAGAACTGAATATTTGTCATCATCTTTTATCAAAATAATTTGTATTTTTGAATGCAGAGAATATGTAGACTGTCCATTTATTTATTGATTGATTTATTTGTTTGTTTGTTTATTCTTGACATCACTGTATTGTCATAGAAATTTTAATTGTTTGATATTTTGATACAGACTGAAAAATAAGTAATGGAATCAACTATTCAAAATGCAAAAGATATGACTAGCTTTCACAAGGCCCTAGCTGTCTTTTAAAGTAGAAAAAAAAATTCTAGTGAGTTTCACTACAGGTATTGTGCTCAGCAGGACCATTTGCTGCCTTTTTTCACCGTGAAGAAATTATGTGTCCCTATATGTGTTGCAAAAGCTCACATTCTTTAGTTCAATCTCATACAATTTCTGCCAATTAAATATTTTAAATTTACAGGAAAACAAACACTTACAGAAGCCCTCTAGCTTTGCAATAAATGTGTGTGTGGGAAAAAAGTGATTTTCTGATTGATTCAGGTAATATGAATAAATTATTAGTCCTTACAGTAGCAGAGAAAATTAATCTTTTGAGCACAATGAAATTAGAAGGTTTTGGCTTGCCTGATCTGAACAAAGTAAGATGAATTTTTAATACAGCAAATTAATTAGGCACGTAATGAGGAATAGAATGCATAATAGCTCTAATTCTGATAAATAGCAAAATAGTTCAGATCCTCAAGGAAATAAATATCATCCATCACAAACACACCTCAAATTCTGTTTATTGGAAATATTAATGGTATGAGAGCTTGCATAAAGGAGATAGATAAATTCTACTCGCTGATTTTCTTCAGCGCAATTGTATTATGTGTTGACCCTCATCTGTAACTTCTTCTGGAATTGATTTCAGGACATTAGTCATTTCTGAAGGTGTTAATGTACCATAAAGGATTTGTATTATCGTTAAACATACTGTCTATGCCAGGTGTTACATGTTATTTGCTTCTGCCCTGAAGATCATTTAACAGCTTATAAATCTTAATGGCCCCATGATGTTTTGCTACAATAACTTGCATCTTTAAACAGCTTCTGAATGATGCATTCTAAAAATATGTAACAAGCAACGTTTTTATTATTAAAGTACATATATCTTCTATTTTAAAATAGCACTAGTTACAAAACTCAAGCAGTACTAATATAGGAAACAATAAAGTTGATTAGAAATGTGAGAACAAATGTTTTAGCTAACATTTTACAGCATGAAGGTATTTCAGTGCAGATAAGTTGTCAATCAGTTTATGAAATTTTATTTTATCAGACCTCACCATGAGCTTTAAAAAATTATATGAATGTATAACTCTATTTCAACAGAAAATCATGGAGTCTATCTAAAATATGTTTTGAAATCTAGGAACTGAATATATATTAATGAGCTCATATAATCTCGTATCTTCTGTAACATATAGAAACAATTGAATTAGAATTAAAAAATGACTGACAGATCTGCCACAACCTCTTGTTAGTCTGTATTATCTCTATTTTAATGAATATGTCTGTGTACCAGGAAAGACTACTCTAAGGGCTTGTCTTTGCAGGTGCAGACAGTCTGAACAACCGTGGAAGAGGGAGGCCTTAGGAAAAAGGCCTCTGTAAAACTTAAATTACTTTCACATACTTCTATTCATTAGCAGTAAAAAGTCACTGTTTTATCTATATTGCCAGTGTTATTTATTTTCTTTATGAAAATATTCTATATACTTATGTTATCAGTATTGATTTTCTCTTCTGTAATTTAAAGTTTGGGTTTTCTTAGTTGGAGCTTTCACAACATTCAGAAAGTCTGCTTCTTTAATTTTCTGTTAAAACTTAGAAATTATAGCCTCTGTATAAATAATTATTTTATTTAAGAAAAAAACACCAATACAAAGGTAAAAACTCTAGGCCCTCAGGACATATATATAAATCATTGACATGCAACCTAAATAAGTTACGGGTAAAGATGGTGATATGAACATGGATCTGAAAGTCTTGAAAAATAAGTTAGATGACATTCAATAAATGATAGGATTACCAACTAGATTGTCATAACAATTGCGCTACACATCATACTTAGCTATTTGCAGAATGCTTTTTATTAGGAAGTGAATTTTTCTGTATTTCAAAGTATGAAGGTATGGCTGTTGATAAATTTTGATCCAGAATAACAGAGGCTACTTAGTGTATAGCATACTGTATGCTGCTTTATGATGAGCTAATGCAAACTTTTGGGTTCGTTGTTACTAAAAAAGTCCTGAGAAAACAATATTATGAACATTCAGTGTTAAAATAACAGCAAGGAAAACAAACAAACAAAACACACACACAAAAATAAAAACCAACCAACCAAAAAACCCAACCAAACACCCACCCCAAAAGACAAAAAAAAAAAAAAAAAGTATCAGTAACCAAGCATTTTAAAATGTACCCTCTATCTATTACTCTCAGAACTAAAACCAGTAGCTTATGAGAACAGCACTTGTTTTGCTTTCCCAGGTACAGTTTCTCCAAGGCTGTGTTCTTAACAATCTTGAATTTCAAAAAAGTATGATTACAGGATATTCTTAAAGGCATCTATTCTAGAACTTGCAGTGTCTAATGGAAGGTAGAACAGATATGCCATCCATTTGCAATCAGTTAGCTGTGAAATACTGTTAATAAACTTTCTTTTTAGTGAGCTAATATATGGACATAATTAATACTATTTCTTTTGGTTGTATTTTGTTTTTTTCTTTCCTTAGTTTGTTCCATTTCAGGTGGGTCAACAACAGATAGTCTCATAGCTCTCCTCTCCTCTCCTCTCCTCTCCTCTCCTACCCTCTCCTCTCCCCTCCTCTTTTCTTTCTTTTCCTGGTTTCTCTGTTCGGTCTTTTATACATGTTCCTTATTTCTTTTCTAACTCTACTTCTCTCCAACACTTTTTTCATCTAATCAATCTTCCTTGTCTCTCTCCAGAAATCTGACTTTAGATGAGATTTCTCTACTTTTGTTTGTCTAAAAGTTGGACATGGACTTTAAGCAAATAATCGTGACTGGATATTTAAGGAAAAAGTTAAGGACACTTAAGAGACGACAGAGAATCCTATAGTGAAGTGAATGTCTGAAAACCTGAGATGTTTATCTTTCTCTCCTGTGTTGCAAAAGAATATGTGTATATTTATATCAGGAAATTAGAGATTGCTGTGATGGAGTGTTTAGAAGACTGAAAAATTCTTTCAGTTTTAAAATTTAAAACTAAAGTTTACTGAATACATTCATTAGCAAAACATTTCTTGCAAATGGTCAGTTCTTACAAGTTATTAATGATCATTACTACATATATATATACATAATACATATATGCATATATACAAAACTCCCACTTTTTATATTCTAAATCATGTGAGTGCAGCAGGGTTGGACTAGATGACCTTTCAAGGCCCCTTCCAACCCAAACTGTTCTACGATTCTATGATTCTATAATTTGTGAGTATACTTTACGATTTTGCTGAAGCTGTACAGTTAGCACTGACAGCTGCATTTCTTGTTGACTCTCAGCTTTAAGATGAAGGTGGTCAGGCTTGAGAGCTCATCAACGAGGAAGTCATAACCAAAGTGCAAATATATTTTTCAATTTTTGTCTTTTGTCCTCACATGATGTTTTTATGCTGTTGCAGCCCCTCCCAAAAAAGGGAAGTCTCTGCTCCCTGTAAGGCTTATGTCCCTCCCTTTTCCTTTTTCCTTTCCTTTTTCCTTTTTCCTTTTTCCTTTTTTCCTTTTTTCCTTTTTCCCTTCTCTCCCTTTTCCTTCCCAACAGTCACACTTCTTGTGTATTCAGAAAGATGTCCTGCCTATTTCCAGTTCTTTGTGCTCTTCTTACCATTTTTTTCTGTCATTTCTTTCTTGTGTGCTCCCTGTGTACAACTACGTCCATCTTTGCCCCTTTGATGACCACATTGCTTATAAAATTTTGTAAAATTGAATCTGACTGCATTGTGACAATGTTACAAAACACATGCCACAGTTGGTTATGCCTTTTTAGTGCACTTACAATTTATAGGTGTTACTGGCCTCTTCTTTGACTACACTTGATTACAGAAGTAGCCTGTACAACTAGCTTAAACCAGACAGTAAGTGTGACACAGTTTAACAATTTATATTACATATGCTTAGATGCTTAATTATAGGGTCTACCTGTAAGCCATATGTTTAATCTTCCATCATAATTAGTGAAGGATAAAGTCAATATAATCCCTATGGCTATTCAGCCAAGCAAATGTTATCTACTTCAGAATGAGCTGAACAGCTTCCTAGACTTCAGTAGGTTGAATTCAGTTACCCACACATGGTTTCTTCTCCCTGGCATTCAGGGACATGACAGGATGCGTGGGAATGGCTCAAAGCTGCAACAGGGGAGGTTCAGACTTGATATTAGGAAACATTTCTTTAAAGAGAGGGAGGTCAAACACTGAACAGGCTCCCTAGAGGTGGTCAATGACCTAAGCCTGTCAGTGTTAAAGAGGCAACATTTGGTCAGCCCTGAAGTGGCCAGGTAGTTGGACTAGGTGATCATTGTAGGTCCCTTCTAATGGAAATAGTCTAGTCTAGTCTAGTCTAATAAAGCTAAATTTTGGTGTTACAGTCGGAGCTAAATGCAACCTCTAAATTTTAGATAACTAAATTAAAATTTAAAGAATTGAGATCTCTGTATGTCCTGGTTTTGTTAAAAACAAGACCAGTTCTCTTTTAATGATTTTTCCTTTCAGCTAAGTTCAGCTAAGTGCCTTCTAAGTGCCTGCATATTTTTCCTTGGACACTGTACTTGGTGCTGATAAGAGGAACAACAGAAGGCTGAAAAAGCTTGTGTTTAGATTTATTACTATGGTAACCAAGGTTAACTGATAACGGGACATATTTGGAAGGAGAGGCTGACGGAACAGGCGACTAAAACTGACTAACTGAGTATTCCATCCCATAATCGTCATACATCCTATATAAGATGGCGATCACAAGGGTCTAACTCTCTTGGACTATGGCCAGCATCTGAAGAGGACCTTGTCACCTGTGCCTGTGGTGCTAGGCCCGAGGCCTTGCAATCCCTGCATCCAGTTTCCAGTTTGCTGTGAAGTCTCGCCCATGACTTCCGGGTGCCTGCCCTGCAGCTGCTGGAGCCACGCCCGCTCTGCCCACCCAGCTCCAGCACTGCTGGAGTGACGCCAACTCCATATTGAGCACTCATGGTTGGTTTTGTATATTTTGTATATTTTCTCTATTTATTAGTAGCATTAGTAAAACCCTTTAAAACCTTCCAACATGAAGTCTAAGTCTCCTTTCCTTCTTGTCTTCATTAGCATCTTTCTGATCTAAAGGAAAGGGTGGAGGGAGGGTGAGGGTGTAACAGAGAGCGTCAGCCACGATTTATTGTTGCCTTGCCTTAAACCTTGACACTGTAATATATTTTTATTTTTATTGTACTATTTTTCTCCCACATTCATGTAAATATTGGTTACAAACCAGAACGTTGCTGATGGGAAACACTGCTAGCCAAAGCTTTACATCCCTCAGGGAGGCTATTTCTGTTTGCACTTGTAGTCTCACACACCCTCATGAAAAAGGATTGTAAACCCAGGCTGGCACAGTCCCAGAGACCAGCTTTGTCTCTTCTGGTTTCCGATTGAACTGCATTCCTGGTGGCATGGCAGCTCTACTTCAACAAGAGCTCAAGTTGAGCTCTACTCAACTTGAACTTCCTTTATGAAGAAGGGCTGAGGGACCTGGGTCTCTTTAGTTTGGAGAAGAGGAGTCTGAGGGCTGACTCCATTCATGTTTATAAATATACAAAGGGTGAGTGTCACGAGGATGGAGCCAGGCTTTTCTTGGTGACA
Source organism: Caloenas nicobarica (assembly GCF_036013445.1). Lineage (NCBI taxonomy): Eukaryota > Metazoa > Chordata > Aves > Columbiformes > Columbidae > Caloenas > Caloenas nicobarica. The sequence continues at coordinate 177,093,561 of NC_088245.1, read as the reverse complement.
ACCAATGATAAGACAAGGGACAATGGGTACAAACTGGAACACAGGAGGTTCCACTTAAATATGAGAAGAAACTTCTTCACGGTGAGGGTGACAGAACAGTGGAACAGGCTGCCCAGGGAGGTTGTGGAGTCTCCTTCTCTGGAGACATTCAAAACCCACCTGGATGCCTTCCTGTGTAACCTCATCTAGGTGTTTCTGCTCCAGCAGGGGGATTGGACTAGATGATCTTTCGAGGTCCCTTCCAATCTCTAACATTCTGTGATTCTGTGATTCTGTGAAGAGCAGAGAGTGCTACCGCACTGTCTTCCCAGGCATTGAGCTTCCCCTGTCAACAGATAAATTTAAAAGCCTACTTGAGGTGGAGTAAATCCCTTATATTTATTATATTACATTTACATTTACATTTACATTTATTCACCCAGTTAATATAACCCATTACTATTACGACATGTAAGTTTAAATTCATCTAGTGTTAAGAAGAAGAGTATTAAAGAACACTGTTCTTTAGCCACAGTAAGAAAAAAAAATGTTCTTCAATGTTAGAGATAATGTGTTTTTAAAGTATTATCAAGAAGGTGCTAAATGTCACAAAATAGATTTGATTCCTAGGAAGCTGAAGGCCTCCTTTACCATGTAGAAGACATTTAATGCTAAACAGAAATCAGACTCTAAATTCTACTGATTTTTCTTCAGTAATTAAAAATAATGAAGTAATGATATAAAATAGATGCAAACGTAGTAAGAAAATGGGGTATTACATTATTACTATTACTGCAATGTGAGAGTAAACTGGTAAATTTTTATTTGGAAATTATTCACAATTATTCAGTAATCAACAGCCTTTTACACTCTGCATGAGTTGCCAGTGACTGACAATGATAAATGATATGCCATTCTGTTATTCAGCTGATGATAATGTGCTATTCACATATGAATAGTCTTATCTACTCCTTATATTTCTGAAGTTCTTTGTATCGTTTAACCATTATTTAGTAACAGACATTTCCTGAATTGCATGCGAAAGTCACTGAACTTACTGTTTGTTCCAAATTCAAAGAATACACAAGGTCCTTCACATTTTACTTGTTCAAAGAATAGAATATAGTTTTAAACCAATGACCCAGACATTTCATGTTAAATCCTTCAGTGAAAATATTCCAGATGTATAGTAACACATCCTTTCTTATGCCCTTTAAGGTATACATATTTTAGCTATGGTTAGATGACAAAGAAATATATCTTGAAGGAAAAAGGACGCTGTATGGTCCAAATTTCCCCTGATGTAAATCAGAGCAATCCTCTGAATTCAAATGATCTCTGCAGAGCCATGAAATCTGAGGATGTGACCTATATTTCATTTTTACAGTAAGTAATTAATACAGCTACATTTTTGCTTGTTTCATTATTGGAGTCACTAACTTGTCTGATATTTGAAATATTTAGGTTTGAATTACTCATAAATTTGAGTAAGCTTATTATCCACCTGCATTTCCAATTACTGTTGATTTCTTTACCTCATTTTGTCTGTTCTCAGGTAAACAATAGTTCTTTGACTCCAAGAAGAATCACATTTTTATCCTACATTAATTTCAGACCCACATTAATAGCAGTGTTTACAACATTACAGTATAACAGATTTATGTCAAAACATTATTTTTCTAAAGGCAATGACCCTCTCATTTGCAATCATATTTGTACTCCTGTGTGCACAGACATATATATTTTATTTTTTCTTTCTGAGTTTTACCTGCTTTCTGGGTATGCCAAGGAAAGAGGAATGCCTTTTTTTTTTCCATTTCCAATTCAAAAATCTTTTTTTTGTCTCTGAAATTTTAACTGAATGCATGTTTTCTAACAGGTCACTACCTTTGTCTTTCTTCCCTCCCCACCCAGGTCATCTAAACACACATATTCAGGAATAAAAGATGATAATAATTTGTAGTTTTGTTTTCTTTGGGTTTGTTTATTTGTTTGTTTTTATTTTAGAAACTCTGACAAAACATTTTAATTCATGAAAGAAACAGGAAAAGTATATGAAGTTACTATGCTCCCCATGATCTTTCAAGAGAATACCTAGGTATTATTCACTTAGAAGCTTTTGTTTTATTTTCTCATTTTTCTTTCCTAGGACCACAATGTAAAGCAGATCAAAGGGTCCACACAAGAGTTTTAACTTGACACAGTTTTACTCACCAACCTAATGGCCCACATTTCAAAAAGATTAATCAGATATTATTAAATAACAGCTTTATATCTCTTCCATCTTGCCCCACTTAATTTTAGCTGCCTGGAAATTCAGCCTGTAGGGCTAAGTCTATAATGCTAAATAAAAGAGGACAAGCTAAACCCTAGACTTAAGAGCAAATGTCAAATATTTGGCATCCATGATACTTAAAGCCAGTATTCTTTGTGTCAGGTTTTCATGAACATGGCTAATTGGAATAATCAAAACCAGAGTCTGGAAATGATCTAAAAGTTAAACAATGTGAAAAAATAAGTGGTCAGTGTTGGAGTGCACTCCCTGACCTGCTTTTGTTCAGCAGTTAGGATGTAACTTATGTCTAAATCTATTATGTAAACTCCCTCTATTATTAAGGTAGAGAGACAGGTATTTCCAGAGGAATATGAATGCCATCCCGAATTAAAGAACTTAACATGGATATACAGGTTCACCCTCTAGTAGCTCCTCTCTGTGGTTACAGAGGAAGCCCAGATGATTAGTTAACTAGAAACCTAATTCTAGGTAATGAAAGTTCATATAGAAGTAAAAAGGAAAAAAAAAAATTAATCATTGAAGTAAGAACTATGGCAGTTGCACTTCCCCCCACCCCGAGAACTGGTGGGGCAGTTGCACATCCTCCTCTGAGAACTGCGGCCTTCAATGGGGCAGTTAATGGCTCTTTTTGTGGGGACCCAGAGTCAGTTGACAGGGTCGTTAGCAGAGGAGGGGCTCAGAGAAGCTGAGAAGCTTCTGGAATGCCCACAGCCAGATCTGATCAGACAATAAACGGGGTTCCCGCCAAAGATTCCCTTTGTGTGGTCTTCTCAGAGCAGCGGGTCTGTGAGCCGCAGCCCTCCCCTTAGACTGGAATGCCGTCTAAGGAAACTTCCCGGGATTGGGAGCGCCTCACCTCCTTGCTTGGGTGAGTGAAAATTTACTGGATATATCCTTGAATAAGTCCTTGCTGCAACAGGCAAATGTTGGTTTCTTATGGGCAAAATGGGGCTCTGGTTTTGTTTCTTGTGAGTACGCACATGCACGCTGTGGATCCTCCTTATTCTTATTTTGCTGCACCCCAATAATCTCAACTGATACATGAACCTGCATTTTATGTTATCGGAGTGCTAACTAATGGTATAAATCCTGTTTCTAGTCAGTTTACTGGCTGCACTTTTCCGGCCAGAATAAAGTCTGTTTTGGACCTTGTTGTCTGCCTAAACTGACTTTGGGGTGCCTCCGTGACAAGGACTTAATGCAAATTTTTCTATTTCTTCCTGTGGATATCAGGAAATGGCCTGATAGTAATACAGGATTTACTAGATTATGAACATCTGAAATGCATCTAGATAGATGTTCATATTTCTTTTCTAGTTTGATGGTTTTTTTTTATTTAAAACATATATGTGGTCTCCCCCCAAAGTATATCAATCATGATTTTTGTTTATCTTGATTCTTTCTGTTTTTCCACCATAAAGACCTAGAAATTATGTGGACAATTTTTCTTTTAAGAATAGTTTGTTTGTTTGTTTTTGTGAACAGAGGAGTGTCTTTCACAATTGATTTGTAAAATTTTCTTTATAATCTTGTCCTTATGTTTTTCTCTTGTCTATTGAGGCTACAGATGCTGAGGTTGCTTGTTCTACAAGCTACACATTCAATAGTTAATTCAGTTTCTTGTTTTTATGTATAAAAATGGTAGGTTTTGGTAGGAATATTTTCATTCTTTACCTAATTGCATCCTTTGTGATCTGCCAGTCTGGAGTTTTGAAGACTGTTCCTTCCTATTTGGATATATATAACTTTATATTACCGAACTACAGATTCATACAGTGGAGAATCTTCATAAATTACTAAAAAGAATAAGTTATAATTATTGCTATCAGTTTATAACAGATGGGCAAATAAAATCAATGAACTGTTAACACAGATAAACACAAAAACATACATTTAATGTTATTTTGCTTTTTTTGTCAAATAGACATGGATTTTCATAACAAAATGGCAACTACTGCAACTTTGCTTTTTTGAGCTTTATCTTTATAGTGAAATTCAGACTGCAGGACAAAATTTGTGTTCTTCAAGGCTTAGTATCCAAAGGATACACCAATACCAGAAATCTGGCTTTATGCTTGAAAGAGAGGCATAGGAACATCTAAAGGACAGTTCAGTTTCTAAGTGGATTCCATTACTTCATTTCTGATTCCATTGCTCTCATTTCTGCATCTAAATCAGGTCTTATGACTCTGAACCTGAAGAGGTTGTGCCCAAACTCATGTAATGTATGATTCTATTACCTCAGAGACATCCTTACAAAACAACAAACTGACAAGATACTTTTAACCAATGCTGATTATCGATGTATCTTTCTTCTCAGTTATGAAATTTTCTTTCACTAAACAACCTTTTTTTTTTTATTTTAATGTAAAGAAGCTAGTGTTTGTAAAAGGAAAAGAAAACCTAGTCTTGACTTGAAGACTCACAAGATTCCTCCCTTCCCAGCTGGCTGGAGGAAAGACTGCTGTGCTTCTCATAGGTGTGTCCTTCCAGCAGTGAGCTTGAGCATCCACTCCCAGAAGGCCTGCCCAAATAAAAACACACAATACAGACACAAAGGGACACAAACAGTTGAACATAGGTGAACAACACTTTTACAAGCATCTGCATAAATGAAACAGTACTCAAATAAACAAGAGTGACAGAAATGGCTGAATCCTGCTCCTTCTCAGAGCTACTCACCAGTAAACTTCACTTATAAGAACCTATACATACCACAACTAAGTCACAGGTCCTGCCACACTTGGCCAGTCCTTCAAACACTGACTTGAAGATCATGCAGTCTCCAGCTTAGAGGCTATGTCTTTCCGCATGCTGGTCTCCACCTCCTCACCTGTTAGTCTTGTTTTAATAGTGAACCACTATCCCCCCCACTCCAACAGAAGATAAACTAAGGTCACACAGAAAGTCATTAGGAATAGAGTTTAATAAGAAAATAGGATGAACAGTGGCAATCAGGTACATTAAAATAATCTTCAGTTCAATGCTTTGTTAAATGTAAGTAGTTAACTGACAAGTTATTCTGTACCTATGCTATGATGACTAGTGTTCATCTGCAATCTCTTGTTCTACACAGTGACTGTACACTCTTTAAGGTAGTCAGTGGCTTAATGTTTGGTATGGGAATACCGACAAAATCCTGGACTGTCTTTAAGATTTATTTCTGTATCACAAAAAATCTCGTTCTAAGAACAACCTTCAATTTCCTACCTGTGAGTGATTGCACTGAAAATTCTTACGTAGCTTTTTCCTTCTGATTAAATGAAGTTGACTACCTTATGAATAAGGTGCAATGCCCATCTGAATGTCAGGGACTTTTAAACATTACATCTATTACGGATGAACTTTGTCCTTCTTGTAAGATAGAATGATGTAATATACAGTTTTGCAACATACATACTCAAAGTCTGTCATCAGTTAACATATCTTAACAGATAAAGAAGCACAGCAGACAGATGGTCCTCGCTGTCCATTCTGCCAGTTAATTGTAAATAATATTATCAAAATGGCTTTCATGGGCCAAATTTCCCTATTTGCCCGCTTCAAGGGGGAACTCATTTCCTTTAACAGCCAAGAAGTTGAAAGCATACTTCATAACTTATAACTCTAAGGTAAGCCACATGATACAGAAGATAGTACCTTGCTTAAATGTGAACATAACAGTCTTCTGATATGTTGCACAGAAATAGAATCACAGAAAAAATTAGGCTGGAAGTGACACCAGGAAATATTTTGGTCTACCCTTGTGCTCCAAATAGGTGTAACATTTATATTGTATCAGATTTTTCAGTATTACAGTGTAGCAACCTTTCCCCTAAACCACCTCTTCTCCAAAACTGAACAAAAAGTGAGCAAAAGCAGCTTATATCAGACACACAACAAGAGTAAAATCTTTTTATACATTTGTTTAATTGTACAGTCTGTAATTAAATACTTTCAGGCTGGTTTTTCACAGTTGTTTTGTTGTTTTGCATTTTTTTTTTATTCTTACTTTGTCCTATCAGACATTATTTTAATACATTTAATATACAGGTTTGCTAATATCTTCTTGTCTTTAAAAGAAAGCCACAGTATACTTAGAAATCACCTGAATTTTCCCAGATAGGGAATGGAGCATGGGAGTCTCTTGAAACAAAAAGTTCAGGCTCAACAAGATTTGAATTGCTTGTGAAGAGCAAGAGAAGATAACTCTTACTTAGTACTCCTGTCCTCTACATTAGCTGAATATTTCAAATTATTTCTTTTCAGAAGAGACCTTATTTGAGACAGAAAACCAAAGTGCCACTTTCAATGTTGTTCATTTTTATGGACACATCTAACAGGCCCTTATGTGTTCTCTCAATGCTGTGCCTTTTCTTTTAGACTCAGTATCACACACAGATGTGCAACCACATGCTCAGATTTTTTATTAAACTGAGAGCTCAGAAAATAGAAAAACAGTGTATGTAGTCTGCTAAAAACACTTGTTCAGTGTCACACTAGAAATTTGCACTGGAAATGGGAAGAGAAATGAGTTTTCTTAACATGAAATGTGTTGACCTACTGTCTAAGTGAAATTCTGTTCATTATCAACAAGTGCATGGATAAGCATGTGATCACGAAAACACTGTTGAGTTATTTACTGGAGTATATCCAATTTTATTGACTGAAATAATGGGACACTAGTATGATTTTACAAATTTTTGTAAGGATTTTACTACATACTTGCTACTTGAAGGTTTATGGTTTTGGCCTTAGACAAACAAGACAATTTGTTTTCTGTTTATTTTAAATTTAACTCTCAGAAAATGTGGATTATTTAAAAGTTGAGGTTCACTTGTACAAGCAATTCTTCTATTTTTTACAAAACATAATACAAAATATTCATTCCCCTGCTGATCCTTCAGGATAATAGTTCTTTTTTTTTTTAATATAGCTTTTTTTTTTCTTCTCTCTGATGTACTGAAATACTATAACAGTGTATTATCAGAGCAAAAGTGCTATAAAGATGTCTGCCATCAATGTGTAATCTATGAGAGCTCCAATCACTGTTTTCCTAGTGATGTATTGTTACAATAGATCATCAGGATGAAAGCCAGAGGGACCGGAAGGCCTAAGAAAGACCTTTTCCAACAAAAGGATTATTAGTTGATGATGAGCCTTAAGATTGTATGTGTATACAAATATATTAAAGTCTCTGTTCCAGAAAAGATAATGAGTTTGGTCCACTAACAATAATTGACATCTGATTATGCAGAAGAAACTCTGATCTTTGCTAAGAAGTCTCTTTTATTGCATTTCTGCTTTTTAGATATAGCTCACTTTAAATCTCTTGCCATTGGTGGTTGTCATGTTTTCGGTTCACTATAAATTCATCTTAAATAGTCTTCCTTCATCAGACAATTCTTTACCTCTTCCAGTATGAAGCCATTTGATTCAGTCACCCTGAAAGAGAATACAATGATTCTTCATTCCCATCCTGTTCTCTATTCATCTGTGCTATCATAACAAGCCCAACCGGCTTTAACATAAGTAAGTCTTTTCACTTAAGGACATGGTGCTAGTGGCTGACAAAAAGGCTTCAAAGAGTAAAAGAACTGTTTCCTCACTTTAACACAAAAAGCAACAACTAAAGTGAAAAATATATTGAGAGACATGATAAAAAAACATAAATCCATTCATGCACACAGCCTCTGGAAACTTGCCTTTTGCATTTTTTCTCATCTGAGTTAATCATATTCCCATCTAGGAAAAAAAAAAAGCTGTTTTGATATAACAGCATCTCATTGACTCTCCCTTTTTCTCTGTCACACACAGACACTTTAATAAATTCACATGCATATACGTACACTAGTCTGACAAGTTTCTGTATTTCTTCTTTCCAAATTCAGGAATTTAAAGGTTTTGCAGTTTCCTTTGATAGTAGGTTTAGTCCTGAGTAAAATAAATCCTGTTTCCCAGATGAAACCAGACAGGGTATATTCAAAGGAACAGCTTTTCTATGGCTCTATCAAAGACTTTTAATAAGATATCCTTTCCTACCTTTTGTTATTGTTTCATTTCTTGTTAATTTCAATCTAACATGGTCTGTTTGATATTATTCTGACTGCATAGAATTAATCTTTTGAAAAAGACACATAGAATATAGTTTCACATTTCTTTTATGCAGAAAAATACTTTGTGCATTTTTTCCCCTAGTGACTGGCTTCAAAACACGCGCAGATGATGTAAAACATGAGAGTCATAGACTTACACTTACTGCTTTAAATACCTTTTTTTTTTTCTTTTTCACTTTTGGAGGTATACTTTCCATCAGAACAGTTATTCCCCTAGCTTTTTTACCTATTTATTTTATTCACTTGCAGCTGAAAGCCAACCTGGCCTGGCCTGAATTGAAATAGAAAAGATACTGTGAGGTTTTCTATCCCCATATCCATTGAATTCACCATACAGATTTGGCAAAGACCTGTGCTAATTTAATCACTTTCTATGCTTCACAGCCCCAGAATTACTTAGTTAATACTACTGTACTGTAGTTACGTAATTATACTTCGCAAATATAGACCTAAGACATGTGATGGTATCAGAAATACAATTCTGTTAGGAAAACCCATATGATTTTTGGTCAGAGATCAAGTAAGTTTCCAGTTCTTGTTATAGCACTGTTTTGGCTTTTTTTCTTAAAAAAAAAGAACATTTTAAATAACCTTATAATTAATTTCTACTGTTCCTTTGGCATTTTTATTTTAACAAGAAATTCAATTCTCATTTCTGAATTGTTCTATAAGATAACAAGATACATTCCTTACACTTTTACCTTACAAAATGAAACTTTTATTGCCAAGGTCAAACTATAGTAAATTGAAAATATATTGTGAACCTTGAAAAACAGCATATAATTAAAATTCAAGTAACCTTACAAAATACAAGGGTATCATCACTCATCTCTATTATAAAACATTTTTGATTAACAGGTTAAAGTAAGATGAAATGAGAACCTCAGAGGTGTAATCATGTAATTATATTATTGCAGATGAGGTTTTGAAAGATGACTTTGCTTTACACATTTATTTAGCTTGTGTGTTTGCAGAATGCCTTACAATGCTGCAGTTTGTGCTCCACATTAAACATCTTTATTGACCATTTCAGAGAGAAATACAGTAAAGCATAACTCAAAATTTGGGAATACTTAAACAATTTAAGATCTTAAGCACAAAGCAAATTTTATCCTTTGATGAGTCCTTTTTCTGAGCTCACATTCAGACATGCAATTAGATATGTCCCAAATTGGTCCTTTTAGACTCTAAAACTTTGATAAATGTTCGAATTTCTACTTTTCTTATTTTAATCCATTTTTTTTCCTTTAGATTTTATTTAGTGAAATGTATAGGTGACATAGTGATTAGCCATTTCCTTAAATTACTTTCTTCTCTTCACCTATACTCAGACCAGAAAAATAAGGGAAAGATCTAATATTTTTCTAGTTATTTCTGTTCTTCATATGGGTATTAAAACAAATTTAAAAAATCACTGGTAAAAATGTTCGTAGGTTAACAAAATAAAGAAAAAGTCAAAGCCCTTAGTTTCCATATCTTTCCCCACTTGATATTGTATTGCATAAATACAGATATAAGCTGTTTGTTAATAGAATTAGGAAAATGTAATAATGTAACAACTGGAGAGCTTTTTCATATAGCTCTACTTCTTAATTTATTGCTTTGTACTCATGAAAGGACATATACATACTCTATAATTTACTAATTGTATTGCCACAATATCATATAAAATTTCACTGCAAATAAAACCTTGACAATATTTTAGTGGTAGAAAGGACAGACCCCAACTTCTTTAGCATGTGTTCAACATTATTAGCACTAATGGTTACATGTCAGGTTTCAAAGTATATTGGCATACTGTCCTAGTATGTCAAACAACAAAATTCATATAACATGAAAAAATGATGGTGTGCCACTGACACTCTTATTATAATAGTTTTTGGTTGTAAACTCACATTGCACAACTTTAGACATCAACAGTGTGGCTGGCTACTAATCATTTAGACACTGTGTACATTGAAATACTTGATCACAGGACCAAGTAGCTTTGACAATACATCTGTCAACCCACCAGTAGTGGAGGAAGGGCTGGTCTCTGGTCTCTTGCAAGAACCCAACCAACATAAATCTATGGGCCTGGGCAAAATCCACCCTAAGGTTTAAGAGAAGTGGCCGAACTAGATGCAAGTCCACTGCCTATAACATTTGAAAAGTCCTGTAGCTCAGGGGAGATCCCCATTGACAGGAAGAGGGCAAACGCCACCTACAAGAAGGGTCAAAAGGAGGCCTAGGAAACTACAGGCTCACGAGTTTTGCTTCATTCCCTGGGAAAGTAATGAAATAAGTCCTCCTAGAAAACATTACAAATCAGTCCTCCTAGAAAACATTACAAATCAAACGAAGTAGGCAATTGGGAAAAGCCAGTACAGATTTACCAAAGGCAAATAACACCTGACTAACCTGATCATCTACAATGAGTAATGTTTTCGGTCAACATGGAGAGAGCAGTGGATGCTGTTTACCTGGACTTCACCAAAGCATTCAACACTGTTTCCCACAGCCTTCTCCTGGACAAAGTGGCGAGATACAGATTGGATGAGTTGTCTGCAACATGGGTGGGAAATTGACTAAGTGTAAGGTTCTGCATCTAGGATGACATAAAGAACAAACTCAGTAGCAGCTGGGATCTGTGTGGCAGTGGAGCAGCCCTGCTGAAAGAGACCTGATGGACAAGTTGAACATGAGTCAGCAGTGAACAAGGCAAATTACGTCCTGGGCTGCATCCACTGGGGCATCACTAGCAAAGACAAAGGTATGATCATCCCACCGTACTCACTGCTTCTCAGGCCACACCTGGAGTACTGTGTGTTCTGCTCCCCACAATTCAAGAAAGATCAGATAGCCTAGAAAGGGTCTAAGGAGGGCCAAGAAAATTATTAAAGGGCTGGAGAATGTGACCTGTGAGAAAAGACTGAAGATAGTTATTTTCTTCCCGGAGGAGAGAAAGCTCAGTGGGGACCCGTACTTAAAAGGCAGATAGAAAGAGTATGGAGGCTCTGTTCACAAGGAGCCACATAGGGAAGACAAGGGGCAATGGGTATAAATTGCACTGGGAAAGGTTTCATCTTCATGAAAGAAATACATTTTTTACGGTGAAAACAACCATTCCGTTGAGCAGCCTCCCCAGGGATGTGGTAGAGTCCACATCACTGGAGATTTTTGAGAAGAAATTGAACACAGTGCTAGGTAATCTCATGTACGCTCCCTTTCCTAAGAAAGGTTGGACCAGGTGATCTTTTGAGGTCCCTTCCCACCTGGGCTGTTATTCTATGATTCTGTGATTCTGTGAAACAGAAATCGAAGGAAAGCAGACATTTCTAGAAGATTAATTCGATTCAAAATGAGACCTCTGATTAAATTATTTCTCACGTAAGTGCTTATTTCTTAAAATTATTCACATTGAATAAGCCTAGAGACATTTCTCAGATTTGAGATTTTTTTAAATTATTATTTATTTATTTCAGATGTGATATTGAACTCCTTTACACATTTTATTTCCTGCTGTCCACATGTTTATTTTTGGGACACCTGACTGGCTCTACAGATCCCATCAATATATGCTGTCTGGAAACCCATACCTAGTCATCTAGTGTCTTTGAAAAGCCTCAGACTCTCCTGACTGATGCTCAAAGGAGTTCCACCCTACTACATCTCCTGCACCACTGTGCCAGACTTGTGCATGTGTCTAAGGCATTAGGGTTCCCCAGGTGGATCTGCTGTTGCATGGGCAGATGGAGTCAGGCCATCCTTGCCTGCAGGTAGATCCCGTAGGCATCTACATTTGCACAATTCTGAGGTTGAATATCACTCTATACAAATCTATGCCTCAACTGTAAAACTTTAAAGAAAAAGTCAGTGAATATTCTGGGCTGATTGACTGGTGGATTTATTGTTTTTCCTTCTCCTAGGCCTTGCCTGGTAACATTTCCACAGTCTTAATTATACATGTATAAATATAAGCAAAACCAAACATATTTAGTATATAGTACATGTTGTAAGAGCAGTACCTGAAGACCATGCTTACTAAGGTATATTTAGTTAATCACTCTAGTTCATATCTTTAGGTTTAAAAACCAATGAGTTTGTTCTGGTGATAGTAATGGCTGATATATACATATATCACTAAAACTTACTAAGTGTCATTTAAATATGTCACCAAACCTTACAGAAGGTAAGGACAGAAAGGACAGAAATTCTCAAATAGTATAATTCTGAATAGAATTAGGAAGATAATTAATTTTCTTCAAATAACAGCTTTAAGACGTGGTTTTTGGTTGTTTGTTTTTTTTCTTCTGATTTTTCTGATGAAACAAGGGAAAATTTGAGACAGTGTATTGAGCAGATGTTGTGAAAAATGAAATCAGAGGATATAATGTTATTTAATAAATATGAAATGGTGTTACTTTGAGATTTGCCAGATGGTCCTGATGCATTTAGTTTAACAAATTCTGTTACACATATTACCTATGATATTAAGTTTTGGAGAATTACAGTATTTGCCATAATCTAGTTCCTTAGGTGAATGTTTGAAGGAGAATCAAAGGAGAAAAGAAAATATGAGATGCAAGAAGACATACAAAAACTATAATAAAAAAACAAACAGTAGTAAGATATTAAGAAGAGGAAGGAATGAAGCAGATAGAACACGGGAATGAGTGAACAAATGTTTCAAGAATTTCTTTGATGACAGCACTAAAAATACATTGCTTAAAAACTAATTCACAGAAACTGCACATATGTGCATCTGTGCATATGCACATGCTTGCTAGGGCAGGAATAATATCTCGTAGATCTGATTTACATCTTGTTTATAACTTTGCATGTAATTTAAACAATACTGCAACCATAAATACACTATTATTTTAATCATTATCCTTTGTTTTAATGCAATATGGCTAATGTCTGAATGCCAATATGTCTGAAATTACAATACACATTTTTATTGAATAAATCTTGCAACAGTACTGTCATTTACCAGCAATTTGCTAAATATGCATAAAATACTGTATCAATGTACTTGGAAAAGATTAATATGTGTTTATTTTTTTGCAAAATACTTATTCAATGAGTTTCATCTAGGGAACTATCATAATTCGAACGATAGATGCAGATTATAACAAGGGCTTTCAAAACCCAGTTTCAGAAATATTTTTTCAAGTCAATAGCTAACAAGTAACCAGAAATAATTTTCATCAAGACCTACTGCAATTTTGTTACATCAGTGTTAATATTTGTTCTCTCTATACAACCTTGTGTGCAGTAACCATTCTAGGCATCTCCCTTTTGTAACAATAGGAATAGGCACGAACTATGGCAAAATTATTTATGTATTGATACATACATGGCTTACCTCTAGCTTACTTTGAACTATTCCTGTGAGATACTTTTATATGAATATTAGACCTAGCTATATATTCTTTTTAATCAATTATTCCTCAGTTTAAAACCAATTTAAATGACACTTGGTCAGGTTTGGTGACATTTATGTTATTGGTTTTGGTTTCACAAGGCATAAAGTTAGCTTTTAATATGATTCATAGAGCAGCGATCCAGAATCAAATATTCACATTAAAGTTTAAAGGATTTATGAGCAAATTACATGTTTTCATTTTATTTTTACTTTTTGAAAAAAAACTTCAGCTGATCAGAAATAACATAAAATGCAACTTGCAAACAAGATAATGTTTAGCCTATATATTCAACATAAATAAATGTAACAAAAATTTTAAAAGTACATAAAATTGAATTTTATATTCCTCTTACTTTGGTGAAGATTTTCAAATATTAATTTACTTATTAAGACCCCCTTTTGTTATATAAAAAAAATTCAATAAATGTTCTCAGATTCTCAGCATCAACTTAGGTCCTAGTGAAATTATGTTACTTAAACATATTGTTAAGTAAAGGCTTTTTGTACATATTACCATCGTAGTGTCACACATGCTTGAATTCATCCTCCAAAAATAAGGTGCCCAAATCAGTCTAAATGCAGTTAGTTTTAAAGGTCAACAAATACTGAGTAATTTCCTTTAAAATGTTATTTATGTATTTAATTATATACTTATTTATTCTGAATAGCCCAAACTTCAAGACAGAAAGAGCTGAAAACAAGTTCCTGGTGCTGGGAAAATCAAGTCAGGTCTGAATGCAATTAGTAATTCAATTGCAAGCATTGGATTGCCTTTTTTTTTTCATTTCAGCTACCCTCTTACCCCTGATGGAAAGTTCTTTTCTTGATGCAGAAGAATTTTACTTCAAATATCTTTGCAATACAAGTCTATTATGTAAATGCATAGTAATAAAGAATGAGAGAAGATGCTAGGGCAACACTTAGCACAAAGCCAGCTACAGAAAAGTTTGTGAATATGTGTAGATGAATGATTTAAGTTTTAACCAGGAGGCTCAAAAGAGGAAACTTCTGTGAAAGGTTTAGATATTCATCATTTAATGCGATATTTCTAATGTCAGATGGTAAGAGTGATTTTGATTTCTGCCACTGAAATTATAACTTCAGCTGCAAATCACTGTATAACTAATAAGACAAACATATTTCAGTGTAGATTTTGAAAGGCATGCAAAGTACCCAAAATATTTTTAAATAAAAAATGAAGGCAGTAGACTCATTTTTATTTTTTTCTCAAATACATCAATGTATGCACTTTTTAATAATGCCCAAGGGAAATCTCTGTAGGGCAGGTGATGAAAGTTTCTCTTGATTAGTTTCCTTTAATGCATATGTAACAACTTCAGAAAACTAATAAAGGTTAAATACAAATATATATCACTAGACCCTTGAAGCACTTCAGGAGGATTTTTTTCAGCATTTTCTCAGACAAAGAGGGAAAATATCTAATTTGCAAATCTTTGCATTGTTCTTTTAAATGTGAAAGAAACCACTAAATATATATATAGTTTCACTCCTACTCAAACAAGCAAATTCCAATTATTTTTTGAATTTTGAAAATTCAGGATTAACTTACATATTTCTTCTATCATAGACAACTTATTGTAATGCTGATAAACAGATCTGAGGAGAGAAGATATCCTGGAATATACTTACAAATTAATTTGTTGCAAGTTAAAACTGTAAAAACTAAAGAAAAGAAATGTTCATTGATCAACACTTCCAGAATACTTTGGCTATTTGTAGTTTTTCTGAAATGTTGCCTTCTTGTAGATTTTTTTATTTTAAAATTTATTTTCAGCTTGTTTCTTTTGTCTTGCCTTTTAACATCAGGTTTTACTTAAAAATTGAAGAAAATGTGTTTGATGCTAACAATGAAGACAAAGAGGCAACAGTATTTAGATATAGTTGGTTAATCTAGGAGTACTACATGACAAAAACTAAACAAAAATATCAAAAAGGAAGCAGAAAAATAGGAAAAATATTATCTACCATCTTTGAAATCTCATGGAGGTCATGCATCACTGGAAAAGGTCACTGTATTTAGTGCAGGTGTCCAGGGCCTGTCAGTGGGGGCTGCAGGGGTCTCACTGAGGAGAGGCCAGGGCTGCCCCATGCCAGACACAGCTGGATCCAGCTGGCTCCAACCCACCCACCACAGGGCATGGCTGAGTCCTTCAGAAAATGTGGTAGCACATGCAGGGAAAACAGGTTTAAGAAAGGGCAAAAAATACTAGAGTGAGAGAGGATTGGGGAACAACAGAAGAAAGAAGGTCAGAGGAGTAGGACGTGGCAGAACAAGCTTCTGGAGGGACTGTGACCTATGGATAAACCCCTGCTTGAGCAGGTACACCACCATATTTACTGCAGCCCATGCTGGAACACAGGAAAAGGCAGAGACAAACCACTATGTCCTGACCCCAGCCCACTGTGCTGCCAGTTGCCTCACTGAAGAGATTGGGTGTAACCTGTGACAATATCAAGGAGGGGGAAGAGTTGTTTGCAGTGAAGCTGAGCCTGGGAGAGAGGCTAAGCCTGGGAAAGGTGTTTTAATGTTTGTCTTCTTAGTTTCCCAATACTCAATAATTTTTATGCTAATTGGAAATAAATTAAATTAATTTTCTGGTTTGCCTCTGGTGGTAATTGGTAAGTGATGACTTTATCTCCACCCACGAGCTTTTTCATCTTGCATTCTGCCACTTTCCTGTTGAGGAGGACAAATGGAAGAGTGACCAGATGGAGTATTTCAGTAGAAATTTGTGCCTGCAATGAGTGAGGCTGGAGCTGATCTGAGAAGTAGGGGAATGCAGAAACCAGTTCCCAGTAAAACACACAGACATCATGAGAACAAAGACGAAAAATAAATTTTAAAAAATAATAATAATAAACGCCCCCCCAAATCAGCATTTTGTTGTGTGAAACAGGAAGGATGATGTTTATAAAAAATAATAAGAGTGCAAGAACACACAAAATTTTGGTAGGGAACTCAAAAGAAATAGCTACCAAGTTATATAGGTGAAAAAAAATAGTGGGGGGCTCAGTCTCAGATTCTTTTAGTAGTATTCATCAGATTTCCCACATCAGTGAGCTTTCTATAAAATATTAAGTTATGCCTGTATTTACAGAAAGATGAGAAGCACACTCCAGCTCAGTAAATGTTACTTTACCATTACCAGTAGAAGGCCACAGACGTTACACTGACAGACACTGCAAGGTCTCAGGATTTGTCTGAGCTTGTCCTGGAGTGAGCCAGTTCTAGTTTGTAACAGCTCCCATGTATCATATATTATGTGATAGTATAGATGTGATAGTGTATATACCATATACTATCCCTAGTTAATCACAGCGCATGAATAGCCCCAGGATGAGTCTGAATTGTGCAGCCTCAGATGGAAGCCCATGGGAAGGAAGCTGACTCTGACAGGAATCATATAAAAAGAAAAGCAAGATGACTCTATGACTGGGGAAGAAGTCACTACTACCATGGGGATCAGACTCTGCCCAGCAAGAAAATGATGGTGGTGCCACTGGGTCATTGTAAATACTTCCTGCCTCCACCTCCCTTCCTGAGGAAGGCTTGAATTCCTGACTTTAGGATCCAGAGGGATTGTGGGAGAATAAGATACCATGTGAGAAAAGGGGAAGGTATTAGGAAAGTTCTGTCAGCAAGTTTTACATTTCTATTATGTTAACTAGATAATCTGGAATTCTAGAGCATTAAAAAACATTAATTGGACTGGAAAAGTTTTTTATATGTTTAAGTTCCCTTTTGCCAATAACCAGATTTTCAGATTTCGAGGGTAGCAATATCCGCCAGTATACTGATTATGATACATAAAATCTCTGATCTTACGAAGAAATAAAAAAGGAAACAACCTGCTAGGAGTATGTTTGTTTTTAGGAGATCACACCAAGTTCTCTATGAACCATTACTTATGTGTATGTGTGTGTATATATATATATATATATATATATATATATATATATATATATATATATATAAAATTGATCTTTTTCCTCCAAGCAAAAAATTAACTCTTCCATGATATTAGTAGGACCAGCTCATATAGTAAACACAGGAAATCTACTAAAAGTGTGTCTCTTTATTTTCTTTATTTTTTTAAATGTGAAATTGGTCAATATTAATCATGTTGATTATGTGCAGTTATTTACAGCTTTATTTTATGAACTGATCTATAGTTTAGTTGCATGCAAATTGTTTTCCATTCATTTTTTTTGTTGATAATTGAATGTTTTGAACTGTACATTGGAAATTACAGGTGATTACTGAAAGCACATTTGGTTGTATTTTACTCTCTCAATTAATTTCTGAGCCTCTGGAATTTACTTCTCTTTCATGAAAAAATGAGACAATTTGGTCACTTAAATATAAATTCCAAAATCTGCTTTTATTACTTAATACTAGCAATTTTTACTTTTAAATATATGGTGCTTCTGGAAATAATCAGTTCTTTGAGATGAAACTAACATTTTGGTTCAAATTTGAGACCAAAATTTCTGAAGCTGTCATATTAGTCATATATAATAGATTGTCATTATATTTGCTCTCATATTTACTCAAGATGTGAAGTTTTGTAAAGTGCAGTTACTAGAAACCCTTTTTCCTCTTCTTGACACATCATTTGTTCTTATTCTGGCTTATTTCTCAAAGATTTAGATAGGGGATTTAAGCCTCTATGTAAAAATGATTAAGGCTTAATTAAGTTATCTGTGAGGAGGTTCTATTTGATACTTTCCCTATGTAAAAGTAACTGAGCTTACATAGACACTCAAAGCATTAGAATACTGTTTAGAAAAAGAATAACTGTTACCGTTGGTTTGGAAGCTTTGAAGGGGAGTAGGGGCTAAAAGGCTGCAGAAAGTTTAAAACATGGTTTGGGCAGCTGTGGACATCATTAAAAACATTTAATATATACTTAAAACAAAGATACGTTTTTAAAGGAAGATTTCCTTCTATGAAATTGGGGTTCAAACATTAAGATTTTCAAACATTATTGAGAGTATCTTGTCTGGGAGGAAAAGGGCAAAAGTTTTAGCAACTATATGGTTGATCCACAGCCCTAGATATTCCTACACAGTCAATGTGATTTTGAATATATGCAGAGTTCTTACTCCTTTGCAGTGTCAGCAACTACATATTTACATCTACATTCTTTTCCTGTGTATTTTATAGTATAACATTTGGCATCTCCAGTGGTTGGTAAATTGGATTACACTAGTCAGTCACTGTCTTTTGACTACAATCAGAAGAAGACTGTATTAAAGCATACATTGTATCTGACATTCTACATTCAAAAAATATTAATTCTTCATTGTTTAAATTTTACTTTATGAGTCCCCAGACCAGTCTGAAATGCTGTTGTATTAAATATTTTCTAGGAGCTATTCTTACATAATTTTATTTTCCTCCCTTCCTCCCTTCCTCTCTTCCTCCCTTCCTCCCTTCCTTCCATAACAATGATACACTTTTTCTCCTTCAAATATAATCTCTTTTGTCTTTTAGACTGCAAAGATTAAACAATCTTTATTGTGGATCAACTACTTATCACATAATAAAATTAAAATAGTTGACTTTTCAATAAGCACATTGCCAGCTTTTAATGCTTATATCTGAAGCAAACCTATGGAAACAAGGTATTGAAGGCACATTCTGTTGCAAGTCCGAAAGAGCAAGCACACAATGAATAGAAAGATCGATGGAATAATCAATAGATTCATAAAAGGATGAAATAGAGGATAAGTTAGTCTCATAATTAGTAGGCAGATGACAGTTCATAATAGTATCTCTAAACAAAACACAATCCATGTCCTTAAATATTTTGTGAAGGAACAAATCTGGTATCTGAATGAACATAAACTCATAGAGACTGAAAGTAATGGCTTAAATGATTGAGGAAATGGTTTAAGTGTATTTAGAGATGAGTAAAGAACACAAATGATACTTAGATCATAAGCATATTTTATATGATTGAGAAGATACACAGTGGAGAATATTTAATCTGATAGTATTATAATACAAATTGTAGACTTATTTATAGTGTGATATAACTAGACATTCTGGAAAATATCTAAACATAGTCAGCAGATCAAATCTGAAAAGATGAGCTCCACTGACCAGTAGAATTCCAGCTAAATTTTTCAGAGAAAAACACCACTTTTAAACAGGATTTCTTTTTCTTTCTCTTATGCACAGTTTGTATGTTATTACATTTAGAGATTGAATCTCAGACTTTTTTTTTTAATACCTAATACTAAATGTACTTACTTATATGTCATACAAGTATCTTCACAGGGATTCAGACATCATTGCTAATATTTTAAAGTCATGGTGAACTGTAATTTTCTCATTAAAAATATATATTCTTTTTCGAGTGGTATAATAGCTCACTAACTCTTGGAAAGTGTCTTTATTCTTCTAAGCATAAAAGGGAAGCAGGACTTGTTTTACATACAGTGAAAGTAATACAGTAGAAAAAAAAAAATGATGTGATATTTTTGAGTTAGTATTTTACATGGATCACGATAGGAAAGCACAACACATCGCTTCTATTCAACAAAGCATCTTTCTTTATGAAAGAGCATAATACATCAGAAAGAAATATTCCTATCAGCTGCATGGTCACTTTCTATCTATTCAAAGGAAAGCTTTCATTTGTATTACTCTGCCCTCAAACATAGTACTCTCATGGCTCACATCTGTACACAGCACATTAATTTTGCAGACATTAGTCTCTTTCATTAACCAGCACTCTCCTTGTTGTGCCCAGCTGTTTGACTTTGCCTGCTCTCTGGCTTCTTCACTCTGACCTCTTTCTGCTTCTATGATTTCCTCTCTTTTTCTCTGGACTTTACAGTTTTTTTCTTTTCCTGAAGAGAAAGGTTGGTCAATGCTGCAGGTAATTTTAGATTCATTTTTCGAAACCTCAAAACCCATATTCCCAGACTGGTATAACAATTATCTCAAGTAAGTAGTATGTTGCAGAATGTGTATCTTGCTGTGTACTTTTTTCAGGGCCTATAGTCAGGCAGAATACCAATGCTTGCTGTGTGCCCCTGCCAATAACTGCAGGCAGGCAGAGTCAGGACCTATTGTACTTTCCCCTTGGTACTTGTGTTGATGTTTAAACTCACATGTAGTATAGGTTTTAGATAGTAATGGGTCTGCCAAATGGTATTTCCTCTTTTTGTTCCCATGGAGGCTGGCAGAAGTTCTGTGTTAACAGCTTTTGGATGGGATTAAGCTGTAAGAAGCACTGCTCCTCTATATGACATGTCATAGTATTTGAAACTGTATCAGGAAACAAGAATAAATACAAAACCAAAACCAATCCTATATAGTCTCCAAATTCAGATGGAGTTTCCCAGTAAAACTGGGTATAGTCTAGTACACATATAACTAGAGCAGGGAACTGTTTTCAATCTCTTTTTGAGATCTGCAGACATACACATTAAAGGAAACCTAACGAAGAACATCAGAGAAAAGCTGGGAGGAATAATAGGATAAGCTTTTCACAACATAGTGGATACTCTATCTCCTGCCTGGAACTATGAGAAGCTTTTGGAGAAGCCACATTTTCTGTACATGAAGGCAGTCAGGTTTAATCATGCATCACTGCTCTGTTGCTGTTACCAGTGGAAGTGGTCATACAAAATGATGTGCAGAGCTCACCACAGGTAGCTTCCTGCTGTGTTCAGCCATGACCATGTTCCATACTCTATGTAATGTTGCACGGTGACACTTTGTCCTATGCTTTCATGACAGCTCCTACTTCCCAGCATATTTATTTGTCTAAACCCAAAACCTAAGTAGTCTGTTACAGATACTCGTTACAGATATTTGTTACAGAAGACCTGTAAACTAATTTGAACTAAAGTAGGATTTAGTATGAACTTCACTTCCTTAAAGTATTTGCCATCATTTGTTATTTCACTGTTTAATTATGCGCCTACTCCAGTAGCTTCAATAAATATTTGGTTTAAAAAAAGGAGATTTTTTCTAATAAGCTTCTGTTGGAAACACTTTGTGACTCAGCCTTCCCTTTTTAGGTGTCAAAGTTTAGTGTCTAGTAATTTCAGAGTCATAGACACATAAATACTGAATTGGGTATCTAGCACAGGTGGATAAATTCCTCTGTTGATGCTTCTAACTCACCTATCTATCCCTAAAAATTGTATGAAAAAATTAGTTACTTAATTTAAGAGTACATATTCATTACCCATTTGAAATTAAGGTGCAAACTAGAAACTTAAGTTAGGCAGAGTCCACAATCAAATACCCCCATTAATGTCCCGAAGTTATGTCAATGCTTTTTTTTTTTTTTAGGGATCTCATAAAGGTTAGATTACACATATTTATCTTGGATATACACAGATAAAAATAAGAACACCGTTTGACCAGTCTCTTCAGCTTTTAGTCACACGTGATTTCCTCAAAGAGAGGTAAAAGACATCAGAAGATGCATTAAACTTGCAATGCCACTGTATACTACAGCAAGTATGCTAACTGTATAACATTGAGTGCAGGTGATCAGCTAGATTCAATGAAATGATCATCCATTTGATCCAGTCACTTTGTTATTTTTTATATCTCTTTACAGAGAGATAACTATAAATGAAAGAACTGAAAATACTTTTTTTTTTTTTTCAATTTGTGCTGCTGTTTCACTGAACTTTAATCCAGTTCAGGCAGTATCTGAAATTATCTGATATTTTTTATATATTCTATTTTGAACATAATTTCATACATTTACAAAATCAGTAGACTGTACATAAACATAAATATATATTTTAATGAATGTCAGTGAGCATATATTTACATTTAGATATGCATTTGACATGGTGGAATTGATATTCCTTCCTGCAGCTCTCCAGCCCATTTCCACCACCTGCCCTGTTCAAACATGTGTCTACTATTTGTGTTAGAATAAATCTAGTATTAGCAACTTGGGTCAGTAAATTACAATTTTGTGCTCATTGCTAAACTAGCTTTGGAACCAGGATTTAAGTGTATACAGCCCCTCAGGTCTTTCAAGGGATTTTTTAAAAATAGGATATGCTCTGATTACATTATGCCCTCTAGCGGTTTGTCAGGATGGTATTCAATATGCATGTGATTATGAGGTTGTTTAAGCAGCCATTGTTCTTCTTTTTGTTTCATTAGAATCTTTCATGAATTTTTCCTAAAAATTATCTTTTACATTTGGTAAGCAAGGAGATAATACAATCCTTTAAGAAGCTACTGATGTGGTACCAATACTTATTTGAGTTAGGACAAAGTCAACAACTTTATCTAACAGTATCATTGCCTAAAGCAATGATACGATATCTAGTATAAAGATACTGCTACTGTATATGTCTTGATCGAAGATAATAAGCTTTGTAAGGATGATGATAATTATTATTATTATTAATTATAGTAAATTATTTTTACCAACAGTGCAAATATATACAGTATTCTCTGTAGGCTGAAGCACGACTTGTTTTAGTAGGTGTCATACCACTACTACCCAGTGCAGGTATTTATATAAAGGGATGCTATAATCACCGCCAGTTTTCAAAATGCAAATATGAATTACTTTCTTAAAGGAAGAGAACATTTAGAAGGAATCACTTAAGTATACAAACATTTATTAGCTGGTTTATTTATAAGAAAACAAACCAAACCAACCAACCAAACGACGACAAAAGAAACACAAAAAACAAAACACATTTGTTTAATCTCATTGCATATTTTTTTTCCTCCACCTAGGATTGTTCTATACGTGTTCGATTTTACAATGCTTTTCAAGAGTCAGGTAAAAAAGTTTCTAAATACTCTTCTGTTTTGTAAGGTACCTCCATGAAAGAGATGTTCCCAAAATAGGTCAAAACATTTTCACTTTGCAAGTAAATGAACAAAAATCCTGTAAAATTAATGTTGCCAGGTTTGATTGTCAGCAGCTTATGCCATTTTCCTCCCACAAAAAAGTAGCATGTGACAGATAATTGATTTGTGAACACAAAACTAGAACTTTCCAAATTGTCCTGGAAATCATGAAGCTGATTCCCTTTTAGCTTTCTTAACAACTTTATTAATATTATGCACAGAGCAGAATTAATCATAGCCCTGCAATATTTATTTGTATAAATATATGCATACTTACAATTCCAGAACTGCTGGGTATCACTTACTAGGAAAAAAGTCAGGTCCAGATATTCTGGTAAGATTGCAAATAGTTTTGATAGCAGCGTTTTTTTCACATGCAGATGAAGTATGATTGTGCTCGTCTTAGTTATCACTCAATTTTATCAGCTACAGTTATAGCAGATTCAAAAATCTGTTGCTCTCCTGCAGAGAAGCCTACATTTACTGGTTTGTGATACTCGCAATCCATATCATCGTTGGTTTCTCTTGCTGTATTTTTAAACGTGAAAGAAACTGCATTCATGGTAAATAGGAGAAGGTGGCATCCTCCATTAGAACAACTTTTGTGTACTGACTTGGGTCTGCCATGTGAATATATGAATCTACCAGTCTGATTCTTAATAGTACTATAGCTCTTAATCTGGGTTTGCCGCTGTCATTCACTCTTTTTGATCTATAGTGCAAACGATAACATAAAGTAATTTAAATAGCCAATTATTTTGTTTATTTGTGTTTCCCCTTAAGCACTATATAGCAAACATGCTTCTGAGAATAAGCTGTATGTAATTCCTTAGCCTTGCAAGACAACCAAGTTGAATGATTCCCTTTATGTAGATAAATTTCAGCTAATGGAACCCCAGCAAAAAGGGTTCATCATAATCATAATGATATCCTTCTAATGAAAAAAAAAAAAAGCACCACCACCACCAAAAAACACAAAACCAAACAAAAAGCCCCTGACCAACCAAACACAAAAAAACCCACAAAACCACAAACAAACAACAAAAAAACAAACAGCAAAAACAAAACAAACAAAAACAAAAAAGGAAAAACATAAACAAACAAGACAAACAAACAAAAACAAGAAGAAATCCAGTCTAAGGAGAGGAATGAAATAATTAATGTATTGTCATAAAATAGCTCTGCACTCAATCTATATCCTAGGTTTACTACCAACTGATTTCCAAGTAGCTCTCAGTAAAGTTCACGTCAATGCAAGTAATTTGTATTCAATGCCAAGGGCAGTATCAGAAACTGCAGCTATGATTCCCTGTCAAAGAACTGACTGAGACATGAATCTATAGAGATAAATCTGAAAAAAACCCCTGGACAATGACTCTTCACTGGTACAACCAAAAGTTCAGTTGATGAATGGCCAATATGTTATATACAAAAAATTCCTGTCGTAGATGAGTCATACTATCAGGCAGAAATGGTAGACAGGAGGGATGTGTGGTTTATTTTTTTTAAATCTCTCTATCTGTCTGTCTATCTATCCATCCATCCACCCATTTTATTATATAAATTTACATTTATATAAATCTATTCTATTGTATTTCTCTACTTTTCAAAGTTTTTATGTAACAATAAAACATAATTATTCTCTATTTACCTTGTTTTAAAAGTTCATTGCTCTATTCATGTGCAAAAATAACTATGGCCCTGTTTTCATATGATTTGTAAACCAGAAAAGTTTTTTTTCTGAAGTTTTTCTGCGATCAATCTTATATTGTAATATTTCTGACTCCTGTCTGATGCTCTTTATCAGGAAGAGCTCTGAATCTTTTTGGACTTCTCAACTAACAGTAAAAGGAGGACAGCAGAATACAGATATCTTCCAGTGCTTAAATACTGCTTGCTTCAAAACCAACACTTTGACTTTACTCTGAAGGGGAGAGGATTCAAGGCTATAAATACAAAATGTGGTAGGCAGCAACAATACCCAGCATTTTATCTTTTAGCATCTAGTATACAGCAGGAACTTTTTTTTTTTTTTTCCCCCCCCCAGAATTCTGGAAGGAAGGACCTGCTAAATGTTCAAAACGGTGCTCTGGAGAGTCATGGTTTCTTGCATGATTCTTATCCTCACCAAATCCAAGCCATTTATTTTTAGTTCAGGCAACAGATTCAGAAGAAGAAACAAGTTCAAGAAGAACCTGTTTCAATACTATTCAAGAAGAACAATGTTCAAGATACAGAACTGGTTTGTTCTGTGAGAAATGTGGAACAAGTAATTTCAGCAAAAGTTCTGGAATTGGGCTTCCTACATCTGAGGCAATAGATTTATAATTATGAGGATGTTTAAAGACTACCTATACTGGTAATAATGAATACATGTAGCTAAACAGAGGTAGTATTGTAATTTCCTAGCTCTTTGGTAGAATGAAATCTAATTCTGAGTTAGCAGTTTTGCTAACTCAGGGTTTTACCTATGCTGGTAATAATGAGCACGCATAGCTAAACAGAGGTAATATTACCATTTCCTAGCTCTTCAGTAGAATGAAATCTGAGTTAGGTATAAAAATGAGTCAGGTATAAAAATGTAAAAAAGGTAAGGAATTTGTTGCACAATGTTTGCTTGGTTCATTTTACACATGTTTAGCAGTACTTAAACACAGTCTTAAAAATCCTGAGTTACCTTCTTTTTCCTTCTCTCTAAACACCAAATTGAGTTTTGAATAAACATTTCATATTATTTCTGTAAAGCCTTGTTTGCTTGCTTGGGGTCTTGCTTATTCTTTAGTCATCAAAGTTAATGTTGGTGCACCTTCATCACTCTCAACTGTGCTTTCTGTATGTCAAGTCACTTGATGGGATGTAGCTTTATGATAGCTATAATACCTCTCCATAAAAAGGAAATCTATTCTGACTAACTTCAACATCTGACTTCCTCTTAAATAGTTGGTATCTTGGGTGAGATTCGTTCAGTCTCTGGAATGTCACATTGGAACCTTCCCTAGTCAACTGAATGAATAAGTGCCTCAGGATGGCAATTTATCTCAGTCCAAAAGAATATCCTAAACAGATCAAATGAAGTAGCCTCTGGAGAGGACTATAAAGCAATTCCATGGTGATATTTGAGACTACATATTTAGACACCTATGTTTTAGAGCAGGCTGTCTTTTAGATGTTTGAGGTTTGTTGATACAGCTTTCACCTCTGATAATTTCTCTCTTAATAGATGCTTAAAATGAGACTCTCATTTTAAGTGTTTTCACTCTGAAGTCTTCACAAGTACTCATTTTCATTGACTACAAAGGGAATGCACGCACTTGCTTTTAGAAGATGCATTTATTCTACCTGATATAATTAAGTTGTCTCTCAAGAATGTAAGTATTTTTCCTCTGTGCATGTGTATGTGTATTTTCGCATGTGTTTTTGAAGACAAAGTGACTAATACACCCAGTCTTTGATTGTACCTTCAATGACATGTAAGAAAGACTTAGGAACTTGGAAAGTGAATCTGCAATATCAGTAATAATAATACTAAAATGATTTACTTCAGAGATTATTGAATTCAGGGATAACCTGAATATGTTTTGATGGCGTAATTAAATTCGAAATTCAGTCTTTCTTCCTCTTACAATCTTGAAACCTCTACTCTTATATTTAATTGATTTCTTTTGCATGATTATTGAACCCTAACATTTTCCAATAGCATCTTAAATGGTACTGAATATTTGGTCTACATTAAGAGTAACTGAGTATGCTATTTCATGAATTCAGAATTGTTTTGATACAGACCTTAACATTCTGTTGAACAACTGTAAGCATGAATGATGAAAATAAAAATAAAATACATTTATTACAAATAATATCATTTATAATTTAGTTACACTTTGTAGCACTAAAATCACACTACTTATGTTAGCTGAATAGGGCACATCAGGAGACCATAAAGTAGAAAAGTACTAATATTTCATTTTACCAAAGGAAAACTAAAGAGTCAGAGAGACTGTTATGCCACATGCAATGCTCCAGGTCAAATGAACAGTACATTCTTTAAAGTCACAAGCACATATTCAGTACGGTTTATAACTGGTAGCCTATGATACTAAAATTGTGTAACTGCTGGTCTAACATTTTAATCAAGTTGCTAACATACAAAACAGGGGTTCCATTTCCTTCTCCAGTTATGTATTTGAACAAAAATAATTTTGAATGCTTGACTATTTACTGAACTCAATGCAGTCACATTAATTATAAGTTCCAAGGCTATTTCTAGCACTTTGTGTCAAAAAGACTTGAGATCAGAGATTCTGAATTCAAATAGCCATAAAGAAGTGATAAGTGCAGAACTGTTCGCCTCCCCCAAAGCACTGACAAGTCTTGGTCTTCCCTAGCACTTCAGATATAATGTACTTCTCCTAACAGTTAAAGTGAGATCAACTATGGTTTCAGAAATCAAATTTAGGTGTATGTTAGGTGAGTTAGCTGTGTAATCTCACAATGTAGCCAATGAAGACATTTGCAATTGCTAAAACCAAAGGAGTTCAGAAACTGACTATTGTCATTGTAAACCAGACAACTACATTTTGTCAGCTGACTAGCTATCTAGTCTCCAGCTGCTGCAAAGACTAGACTCAGTTTAGTAGAGAGGAAGCATAGACTTCAGTGTTAGATATAATCCATGTTGCGAATTCCTGGTTAGATTTACCTTTGTCTGCATAAGGATCTAATATAACTGTAGGCACTGTGGGAAAACTTTTTGGTTTCCAGATTTTAGCCTAAAAGAAATGACAACCATAAGTCGTCTGAATATGCCTACAAAAAAAACTGTAGGCATCCTAAAACACACAAATAGCACTAGGTTACTATACTGAGGTAACTAAATCTCAGAAATGGCGTTTGAATGGAGATATGGATTTCAGTCCCACCAGAAATACCTAAAGAACCTTTTCTGAGGAAAAGCCAGTGGACCCTGCATCACTTTTCAGCATTTTAAAGATATAGATATCGGTCACGTAGATTTAGATTATTATATTATGCTTAAATTATCACTGGTTTTTGCCAGATTTTTTTTTTCTTATGGCATCTTTGATGTCTGTCTTTGTTGTTGCACATCCTAATCCAGGCTGCCAGATGCCATGGAGAGCACTGTGTGACTGAAATACCTTTTGTTTATATAAACCTTGAATACCCACTTTGCAAAGACATTTGTGCCCTCTTGAACCTCCAGAGCTTTGGCTGAACTATATTTAGTAGGTCTACTGTCTTTCTCCTACAGTCACTATTTGCTGCTTCTTTATTACTATCTATAGCATCCTACAATTAGAATTCTATACACTGAAGCATACTTGTTTGTTGTTTTAGATGATTGTCAGTCTTTTATTTTTCAGAACAATTTCACATTTTTTTTTCAAAAAGTACTGTGGCATTTCACAATTTTAGTTTACGGGATATAAAGATCCTCTGCTCCCTTCTTGTGATATTTGACAATGAACATTACAGATTGAAAAATCATATCTGTTTTTAGAAAGAATTTCCAAAAATGTTTGAGAAAGGGAAGGTTAGTTGGTGAACCTTATTTGTATTGTGTCATAACATACAGTTTATCATAATAGTAAGTATTTTCTGTATTGGCTGTTCTGACAGTTCAAATTACTCTCTTAAGTCTGAAAAATGTAATTTTATTTTTAATGTCTTTAACTTCATCTTTCTATTTACAAACCTATAAAATGTGAAGACTATATCATGTCAGCATTTTGGGCAGGCATATAAATAGTATTGAAATCAATTGGCATTTTACAGGAAAATCAGTTGTAGGACAATGGAAGTTAGTGCAAATTAAATGCACTGTATGAATTTATATGACAATGGCTACTTTTACACTGATTATCTATAGATCTTCTTTGAAATACAAATAAGCTGACTCTCACAAAAGCACAGGCCAAAGCGCATGCCAAAGTCTGTATTCACAAAAAAGCATTATTTACTTATGTTCCCGCTTTCATTTAGGTTCCTAAATGTGCTGCAAGTTGGTAAATGAGTTTCTAGGCTGTGACAAAATGTACACAGTAGCTTAATGTTTGCATATGGCTAGAGTAGCAGAGTCTTGGTATTCCACATTTGGGGCACAACACATGCCCGTGCTTCTCCTCCCATGGAGTTTATTTAGTTTGAAGTGGTGCACAAGTCAAACAGCATAGAAATAAATTGGAACACTTATCCTATGATTAAACACATATAATACACCATGTGAAAAAGGCAGATACATATTAAAGTCTAAAGTCTTCAGTGCTAAAATATCATCGTCACTTGCTAAAACTTTGTTTAGAAGTAGCAGTTAAACGTGAAAGCTCTAACTGACTGGGGGAAGCTCAGCAGGAGAAAACTGGACTTCTTTTGGCACTTACATCTCATCTATTTGAATATATACTGGAAAGGGTTAGGATTTTTACGACAGTCATTTAGCTCAGCTAAACTGAGAGCCGTTAGGTGTCATGATTCAGCCACAGCAGGTTATGTGAAGACTCTGAATGATTGTCCAGGCAAAGTGAAATGGGATTTAAATCACTGGGAAGCAAAAGCAGATTGCTCAGACAGGAATGGTCTGATTTCACCTGAAAAGTAGCAGCTGCTTCCTTTTGGGGTTCCTTTGCCTTCTCTCAGCTGATTAGGTCAAGAGTGTGTTGCTGCTTCTCTCTTCTTATGAAAACACTGGTGGCCTAATTTAAATATTTTGGCTGCTCACAAGAAGGGAGTAGGGGATGATTACTCATGCATTCAGCAAAATTGTCAGAAAAAAAAAAAAAAAGATACTGCTATGTCAGAGTTAAGATGAAACTATAATGCAGAGACTAAATGGACTCAAATGCCAACATGCTTTAATCATAGAAATATGTACAATTTTGCTGATTACATGACTTTCTTGTCCCTTGAGGGATGATGGCTCTTTCCAGGAAGAAGCTCAGGCAGTTCAGTGCAGTGGTCACAGTTATGCAGTGCACTGTCCTGGGCCTGGGCCATGGCATCCTCTGGATGTCACTTCGATGTCCTCTTCTGCAGCCCTGTCAGTTCTACCTTGGGTCCTCTCCCACCACACCTGGAGCCTCCTGTCTTCAAAATCTCCCTGTCTGTGTGTCTTCAACAGTATCTCTCTAAGCTACTCCCCATTTGTCTCACCAAGACACTCTTCTCCAAGTGTTTCCCCATGAGTCTTTGATAATGTGATTTTCTTTATCCCTGGAATAAAATCCTATCTTACTTGAGTCAGAGCCTTCAATTAAAATCTTAATTTCACTCTGCCAAGTTGTAATGTTCTGTTTTATTACTGAGTAACTATGGCCTTCCACAGCTGCAGGTACATGTCATTCTTTGTGACATTTTATATTACCTTCTTTATTCAGAGTTGGATAGAACACTGAGGGTCAAATCTACTTGAAAGCTGTTATGGTAGGCTGGTGTGGTTTGAGGATTCAGTCTCATTTTGTACTTTCAACATATTGATAATTTGTTTCCCATGTTAATTTCAGTTATTTTAATAATTCTAGGAATCTAAAAATAGTTGAACATTTCAACTCTGTCAGATAACGGCAGAGGAATAAACTGTAGCTGCCATTGCATGTTATATTTTAAAATGTATTTCGTAATCTAAATGAGAATTACTTACAATATCAGCATTCAGAGCCTAGCATTTACTTTCTTTTTTTAAAAGTCCCTATGTAATGGTTTTAAAGAGACTAATTAAGTTACTTTAAATTTAAACATTAATTAATTTGGATTACTTTTTCTGAATACAGGATTTACTTTAGTCTTAAGTGAACTGTGTAGTCTATGCCTCAGTTAAGAAATCCTCAGAATACCACTAGCCTAAACCGCCTCTTTGGCTCCATTAATGGCATGAACAAAATTAGGATTGTATAATGACAAGATTCTTGTGTATAGTAGTGCAATAATTTCCTCACAATTTTGAGGGGAAAAAAAGAAGAAACTTCCTGAAATAAGTAAGCAGTGCTATCACTTTATGAAGAGAAGTAGATAGTCATAACTGATACAAGCCTACTTAGATATAACACACACAGAAAATAAATTATTTTCCAATATGGATTAATCTTTGACAAATATAGCTATCATTTTTCCTTTAATAATTGTACATCAACATTTTATATTTTTCATAGGATTGTGAAATCATGGTTTTTTAAAAATTTTTTCTCTTAATTCTGTAGTCTTAGGTTAAACCCAAATCTTTACACTCTGATCTACAGTTACACACATAGAAGTACTGTTTTGAAATAGTGAAAAGGGTTGACTGGTAAGAGTTGCTAGCATATATTTGCTAGAAGATACAGTTCTGCTGCGTGTAACGCAGCTATCAAATATTCTCCCTGAGTATTTTTATGAATATGTGATTTGTTATCCCAAGAGAAATTATTCCATGTATTATTAATGTATATGATAGTATTGTCAGTCATCCTACATTAATTTCAACATTCTGCACTAAGATAAATGTGTATGTGTGTGTGTGCATACATCTTATTTTTCTGTATCCAATATTTCTCCTTTCAGTAATGTTTGAAACCACATACAAAATATTGCATTCAGAATTAGTGAGGGTCAAACAGTGATGATTCTTTCAAAATCAGAGCTTGTTTCTAAACACAATGAAACAAATAATAGATGAAAATTATACTTAAATAAAATCTATGCTTAGTTCCTGAAGAGCGATATAAAAAAATGCTGTCAAACTTGCTTAGTCACTTGAAAATACTTTAGACCTTAAAACTGAAGATCATGAGCATGCATGTATATACAGCTGCAAATGTCTAGATAAAATACAAATCAAATGCAAAAGAGACCTAGTGCATTCAGTGTACTTAGAACAAACTGTACTTTGC
The DNA here is from genome assembly GCF_036013445.1 of Caloenas nicobarica. Taxonomy (NCBI): domain Eukaryota; kingdom Metazoa; phylum Chordata; class Aves; order Columbiformes; family Columbidae; genus Caloenas; species Caloenas nicobarica. Next base: position 177,061,025 of record NC_088245.1, on the reverse strand, counting down.
ATTTTTTAAGTCTGTGCTATGTTATTTCAGTTACTTCACTTAAAATCAAAGGCTTTTGAACAAATTTTCAAGGAGAACATTTCCTAAGAGATCAGGACACCTGGATTTAAATTTCTGCAGTTGCATTCTGTGCATCCCAGGAAATTACCACAGCTGCCAAACCACCAGATATTTTATTGAAAAATATGTCCTTCATATCTCCCACTGAAACCAGTCATTTTGCAGCTAGGAGTGTCAGAGACATGACACCAGAGGTACAACAGATTACAGAAGCGCTGATTACATTCAATGTTGTAACCAAAGCAGTGGCTTGTTGTTTATATAAGGTAGAAGTAGACTAAACAAGATGTAATTAATATTTGTTTGTCTTACACGTAGATATAAGTAAACTAAACCAGTACATTAAGCATTTTGTAATACTATAACACAATCTGTAGCATTTTGTAAGATAGGTAATATCTGCAATATCTAAAATGCTACTGCAGAGGAGATTTGCAACATAGGTCCACAAGCAGGGTTCAGGAAAATATGTGCAAGTAGTAAAAACTGTGAGAGAAGAGCAAAGGATGTAGACTAAGCAGGAACAGTATTCGGCAAAATGATAGCAAGTCTGAGTCCTAGAAGAAGATCAGCTTTGTCCTTAGCAGGTAAGATCACCTCTTTTCTGTTGAAGAGAGAGCTGGAAAACATGAAATATCAGTGAAGAGAGAGGCAAGATAGGAAAGAATAAAGATTCCTACTTTGGCTCCAGCTTCCCTTGTCGAAGAGTTCTCAAACACGGCCATCTCGACCTCGGGGACTAAGACAATCAAGGGCCATAGCTGTCAATTTTAACTATACAGTATTAGCTCCATGTTGTTGCTGATTTAGGTTCTAAGTGTTTTATGGATGAGTCGAATACTCATGCCCTCCTGCATGCACTTGTGCACATGCACTCACATCTTTAAATCTTATAAAGGAGACAAGAACATCCCATGGAACTCTAATCCCATGTATAAAGTGGTAAAATAAAATAAAAACTTAGATTTCATTTATTATGAAGGTTTTTAAGTTTAATGTACAAAATGCATATACAAATACAACAGGGTGAATATGATTTCATAGAAGAACTAGAGCTGGCTTGCCAAATACAAAATTTTTGAAAAACCCTTCGGCTTCCCAAAATTCCATTGAGCTGTGGTTCACACAATACTATTCCTATTTCTCTGGGTCCAGAGTGGGCCAGGAGTACAGGTCATATAATTCTGCTAACTTAGCTTAGGTTTTTAAAATCGAATTGTCTAAGGCATTGCTAAGTACTGTGTCTTGTTTTATAGGCAATGTAGAAAAGTAAGTATCTGTGTTGAGAAACTGATGGTTATCTTAAAACAAGTATCTGCTTTACACTGCATGAATCATGGTCTGAAAACATCTATTTCCCTTCATTGATTTAAAAAGGGAAATAAACTGAGATTTAGACATCTAATTTCTAGATATTTAAAGTTAATGTGAATATCATCTTTAGTTTGGAACTACCTTGGATCAGGCTTTTCTGTCATTTTCAATTATTTGCTTCAATCTTTTGTTTATTTATTTTTGTATTATACAAGTTATATGTAAAGAGCAATATTTTATTATAGGGAGACTACTCATCATTTTTCAGATGAAGATTTCAGTATCTTTCTAAGACTACTTTATTATATAGTTTGTGTTGTGCTAGTGATTACATTATCATAATTCTCCTTTCTGGGCCTAAAATGTCTAAAAGTATTAATCCATTTATACTAGTGCTAGTCATTGTTACTATTTGTGCGGGGAACATTAGACTAATAGGAAAGAGAAATTCTACATTCCCATAATTAGCACCTAAACTAAATAATAATATGTAGTTGGAGACACTCTGGTTATAAATTGTTTTCTCCAAATCTGCTTTCTTCAAGGTTTTAACTCATTTTTTTTTTTTTTAGACTGTGGCCTCACCAGTACTGATTTGAGGGGAAGGATCGCCTCCCTCAACCTAGTGGCAATGCTTTTCCTAAAGTAGCCTGAGTCAGTGTTGGCCTTCTCTCCTGTGAGGGTGCATTTCTGGCTCATGTTCAATTTGTTGTCCTCTAGGACCATCAGGACCATTTTTGCAAAAATTCTTTCGAGACTATTGATCCTCAGTGTGTGATGGTGCCTGGGATTATTCCACCCTGGATGCAGAGTTTTGTATTTTTGCTGGTCAAACTCCATGAGATTCCTCTCTGACCAGTTCTTCAGCCTGTTCAGGTCCCTCTGAATGGTGGCACAACTACCTGGTGTATGAGACACTCCCCCCTGTTGAGCATTATCTACAAACTTGCCAAAAATGCACATCATCTCACTGTCTAAGTGATTAATGAAGACATTAAACAATATTGACCTCAGCACAGTTTTATCCCCATTATTGTGCTTTATGATTAGTGCTGCAAAGTCCTAATGGAAACCAGTAAGTAGTAGCATCCCACAGGGATCGATAGTGGACCAAATACTTTTTAATGTCTTCATTTATTACCTGGATGGTAGGATGGAGTACACTCTCAACAAATTTCTGAATGACACCAAAATGTGGGGAGTGGTCAGTATGCTGGATGGCAAGGCCCATGCAGAGTGACCTTGACAGGCTGAGAAATGGCCAACAGTATATTTCTTCCTGTAGAGAGCTTATGTCAAATGCAGACTTCTTCAAATGTATTTTTAATTAAAAAATCCTACTCTTCCAGATTAAAATACAAAATATTGAGTGAAGCACTTAAATTCATCTAGAGTGCAAGAAGACAATAAGAGTCATGAGAACAGAATTCCTAGCAATCAGTATAAGGAATCAGCTAGGATCAACATACTGAGCACAGAGCCATGAGAAACAAGCCAAAAGGAAATGCCAAGAGATAATTTTTGAAACCTGACTTCCCTAGAGGAGTTGTTTAAGGACTAATTTAACTATTTTGGCACTGAAGAACCATTGATCAAACAGTATGGGACCAGGGAAGAAGATCTGTTTTTCTCGTCTGCTACCAGAGGATTCATAGCTAAGACATTATACTCTGTCCTGTTTCCTTCTTCTCTAAATGAACAGTTTTATTCTTTCCTCTGTACAGACTTGGTCAGATTCAAAGAGAAAACTGGAGTTTGTCCTCTTTCCCCTGGTTGCTGTTCTAGTGGCTCTAGAAGGGTATAGATTTGCATTCTTCTTGTATTAGTGTTGTAGCCAATGATCCACTATATAAAAGAAAGCACTTCTATTTTGTTTAGTCAATTTAAAACTTTAATTGCAGAAAAGGTTTGGGGATCACTGTACTGCATAACAGTATTTTACACACCTAGATACTCAAGTCTGAGAGACAGCTAAGGATGCTCCCATCTGTTCACCAGTTAACAATGGTGTCACATGTTCAGATCTGTGTTCAAGCAGGAGAAAAGAAACGGGAGGAGGGAAAGAAGAAAAATACACTAGATATTAAGATTCATGGGGACCAACTTAGGATAATTTAACAAAAAAATCTTTAGGATAAGCAATGTTGTGATAGTTCAGTGGGACCTACACAGAAAATCAAGGTTAGCCATAGAAAAACTTCTATTTTGCTTAAAAAGGCTAAAAGTAACAAGAATTCAGTCTTCCTATACATTAGATATGGAGTGGGAGAGAAAAGATGTCAACAGGCTTTTACTGTCCTTTTCTGTAACAGAAACAAGAAGGAATCACAGAGGAAACAAGAAAAGGGTTTGTTACTGCTTTCCTAGCAGCCACAGTAGATACATGGCATTGAGCCTCCCTTCAAACAAAAAGAAAGGAATGGGTAGTTATGGGTCTTACTTTTTAAGCTTGTTTGCTTTAAGTTGTGCATATGTAATGCATATTTAATAATTATTTGAAAGCAAAAAATGCTTATAAGGGCTGTTGAATTCCTTGTGTTATTATTTAGGACCTAATTCTACACTAAGGCTTGTCCACTGCAGAGTTACAGTGGTACTAGTAGCAGTACAGGCATAAATATTTTGTTTTGGTGAGGTACAAAAGACACCTAAACTAGTTCCACAACAGTCTTTTCTTGTATTTTTTCATTCCCTATTTCCTCCTTCCCCTCTTTTCTGTGCTTTCACCTTCTCTCTTCTTTGATAACATGTATACACACACTACATAACTGACATGCTCCTCAATTTCCATGAACAAAGTTAAAAGCAATTACTATATTAGTTAATTTAAAAGCATTACATAAATATTGCAGTTAATAAAACTTACTATTTCACTTTCTTTGCAAATAACTGCAGAGTACAGCATGCGATGAAAGCCAGCCAAATATTGTAAGGATCATTTTTCTTAATTTTCTATTTATTGTTACACAGAAGTTGGTTCTGATCTATATTCCATGAAGGAATATAAACTGATAAACTGATACACCTTTTAGAAGACGTTTTGAGGCTGCAGCATTCAAGCCACATTTGCAAAAGAGATTAGCTGTCATGTTAAAAACCTGCCAAGAGATGTCCAGATTTTCAAAACTTCTTAGCATTTTTAATTAGCTGTTTGGAGCTAGCCAGTCCTTACTTACCTGTTAACTGATTAAAGCCAAATAAATGTCCTGATACTATACTAATAATTGATTGCAGTGTAGCCATGTCCATCTGAAGAAATAAACATGAAACGCCTGCTAGAAAACTCCACCCTTTGGACCTGATTTCCAAATTGAGCTGTGTGCCTGCATTTTAGGTCAGGGAAATAAGCTCCAGTGAAAAACTAAAACAAATGAACTATAAAACTAGATAAGAACTGAAGAGCCTATTCTATTACAATACTAACTATATTTCTCGGTTTTTTTGTTTGCAACCCTGTATATTTGTGGTTAAGCAAATTTGCTCTTATACGTGTCTATATCCAGAACGGAGAAAATACTAAGCATTTAAATACATTTTTGAACTAATTTTCTAGCTTGGTTCCACAGAATTACAAGAGCCACGGAGAAAGCTTTGGCTCACTACAAGCCCTTCTACATGTGTCTTCCTTCTCTCCTTCTCTCCCTCCTTCCCTCCTTCCCTCCTTCCCTCCTTCCCTCCCTCTCTCCCTCTCTCCCTCTCTCCCTCTCTCCCTCTCTCCCTCTCTCCCTCTCTCCCTCTCTCCCTCTCTCCTTCTCTCCCTCTCTCCCTCTCTCCCTCTCTCCCTCTCTCCCTCTCTCCCTCTCTCCCTCTCTCCCTCTCTCCCTCTCTCCTTCTCTCCTTCTCTCCTTCCCTCCTTCCCTCCTTCCCTCCTTCCCTCCCTCCCTCCCTCCCTCCTTCTCTCCTTCTCTCCTTCTCTCCTTCTCTCCTTCTCTCCTTCTCTCCTTCTCTCCTTCCCTCCTTCCCTCCTTCCCTCCTTCCTTCCTCCTTCACCTTTGCCATACCTTGATCTGTCTTTCAAAGGTTTTATTTTTCTTTCATTCTCATACATCTTTGCCAGTCACTGCAGTGTTTACCTTCCTCCTGTACTTGCACTTGTGGAGATCAGACTTAGCTAGTCATTTGAGGGAGGGAAGATTCACTTCAACAGCTTTAAAGGTCTGCAGCTAGGCATTGACTGCCTCTGAGCCAGCCACTTTATCTGCTCTCTATGATCAATACAGAAAAGTAAACCTTTCTGTGTTAGGACTCCGGACTGTCAGTGGAAAACATCTCACTCCAATATATTGTTGCTTTAAGTGGTGCATATGAAACATGCCTTCAGAATGTATATTTTAAGGCATTTTCTATGCTTCAAGGTGACTAGGTCAGGTAAACGCATTTGCAGAATAAAAGGACTAGGGCAAAATGTTTGAAATAGCAAAGAATGTCAAGATGAAATGAATAACCAGTCAGAGAAGACCTGCAGTATTTTAAAAATCAAAACATGGCACCTGGCAAGGATATTTTTAGAAATTTGGAGTAGATAAGATATAAAATTGATTTATTTTCTTCCAGTGTTTTGGTGAGAAAAAAAAGCTGAAGAGTGACATTCTTCTGTTTACTATTCTAAAGAAAAAACACTTAAACCTGTTTTGTTTGTGACAGAGAGAATAAAAGCAGTATTGATAATACTATAGTTCCAATAGTAGAGACTTTATATATCATCTCTGGTCTTATATATGCTTCTATAAGTATTTTGTAAAAAATACCACCTATAAAAGGTTTGTCAGCTCTGATTAAACTAATCTCTCCTGAATTCATAAATTAAAATTGGTCACAGTTAGAAACTGTTACACTGATTACACTTAAATGCCATATATATGGGAGTTAGGTGCTCTAATGTATGCAAAAGTGGACACCAAAATTTGGTGTCCTAAGTATGAACTAAAATCTTGTGTGATATGTGGGGCATGTTTTTTCTTGTTGGTTGAGATCAGGATTTCTGTCTCACATCACCTTCAGGCTGTGCCACCATAAGTGAGACACTACAGACACCAGAACAGAAGGAAAATATGACAGCATCTCAGTCTAGCTTGAGAAGTGGGTAGGAGAAGACCCACAGTATCAGAGCTTTGTTTTTGTTTGTTTTTATTTTCTAAACTTCATAAACATTTATAGAGAAAGAGAGAGACAGAAAGAGGCATTGACTGACTCCATGATGTAAAATATAAAATTCTTACATATGCAGAGAACCAGGGAACGAACTCCCACATATATTCTCAGTGGTATGATGATTGATCCTGCTTAGTCTTAGAACAATTTACATGAACTAGATCTGACATGACTGAAATATCTAGCCTTAACTCCTGATTTTTTTTAAAGTCATTAGGACATGGATATGTCCAACTTCATCAAGAGACATGCTGACAAAAAATCTGACCAGAATATCTCCTGCGGTTCTTCATAGATAACCAATTACTCCTTCACTCTTCAGGGGTAATTTGTGGTGCTTTCAGTGCATTGCAGTATTTTCCAATCTGCTGTTTCAAATTTTGATCAGGTTGGGATGGAGTTAACTTCCTTCATAGCAGCCCATATGGTGCTGTGTTTTGAATTTGTGACTAAAACAGCATTGATAGCACAGCAATGTTTTGGCTACTGCTAAACAGTGACTGTACAACATCAAGGCTCTGCCTTCACCCCAGTGAGAAGCCAGTAGGCTGGAAGTGGGCAAGAACTTGGAAGAGGACACAGCTGGAACAGCTGACCTGAATTGGCTGGAGAGATATTCCATATTATATTAAAACATGGAATGAAAACTGGGGTAGAAATAGAAACTGGGGTAGAGGAAGAAGGTGGTGATTGCATTTTGGCTTAAAACGTGGCCATTTCTCTGAACCAGGAGCCAAGCTGGGCATCGGTCTGCTTATGGGAGGTGGTGAGTGATTGCAGCACTTGTTGTTCTTCTCTTTTCTTCACTTACTATATATGAACCCATGAGTTTTATTGCCTTTACTCTTCCTATTCTCTCCTCTGTCCTGCAGAGTTGAGGACTGAGTGAGTGCCTGTGTGAGTACTTGGCTGCTGGCCTGGGTCAACTCACAATGTCAGACAATGTGATTGTATTCCCAAAATATTATTTGGAAACTCTGAGCATCGCTTACCAGCCTGAACAGGCCACTTACATGGCTGAACAACTCCACTGACTGAATAGGAGATACTGGAGTAATCTCAAGCAAGTTTCAGGAGGACCTGAAATGGAACATTTAACAATCTAAGCCCCATTTAACAACTCAAGCCCCATTGTCTATAGCAAGTCCTTATATGCTCTATTTTTTTCAATGCTTTATGTTGTGAAAACAGTTTTAGAAAACTTGATCACTGTGTTATGTAGCAAGTAGTAAAAGCAAGTTGCCTTCTTTGGCAAATTCAAAATCTTCACTTTAGTCTCTGGGATGTCATGGTTCTGAATGCTTCATATCAGGTGAAACTACCATTTCTGGTCTTCTGGTACTCATTTCTTTATGCTTTGCAGGTATCCTGAATAGTGTGGAATGTACACACTTAGCACACTCTCTCTTTTTCCCTTTTGCAGAATACTTGATTTTTATTTTCCCTTCCCTCTCCTCCCCTTCTTGAACAATAAAAAAAAACAGCCAAGCCCTACAGAAACACACTCCATTGCAAATAGTTCATCATTTTCACAGATATAGAGATTATATGCAGTCCCTATAAAATTATCACTTTTCTACCTGCCTTATAGTAGTGAATTAATAAAGATTTCAACTCGTGTTCATGTACATCTTTCAACCAGTGTATTTCAAAACAGTGGAAGAATCAAAGTGCAGGTCAGGAAGCTATCAAAAACATCCTTCATCGAAATTTATGAAAGACCACATTTTTCTTGTTGCTTCAGGATAGAATTTAAGTTTGTCAGGTCATTAGTCATCAAATTATATTGTCCTTCATCTTTTACACTGTTAATTTGTTGCTTCTCAAGTCCTTGTACCTACTCAGTCCTCAAGAGGAAGAAAAACCATATCAGATTTGAGGTCCTTTCTCCTATGTAGGAATGAAAATAAATCCAATTACTGAATTTGTTGCAAACTAACTGTTAAATGCAGGCAGATATTAATCTGGAACATGAAAATAGCAAAGTTGCATTATCAGGGAACTGTTTCAGGCAAATTATCTTTCTCTATAAACCACTTCACTGCATGCAAGACCATAATGGCGTGTCCATACAGCTTTCATGAACACACTTATTTAATTCTAAAAAAAATCAGGTGTCTCTGCATGATGCCAGACCAGTTAGCATTTCAGGGAGAGTGAAGATTTGGCCAACTATATCACAGAATCAGAGAATGTTAGGGATTGGAAGGGACCTCAAAAGATCATCTAGTCCAATTCCCCTGCCAGAGCAGGAACAGCTAGATCAGGTTACTCAGGAAAGTGTCCAGACGGGTTTTGAATGTCTCCAGAGAAGGAGACTCCACAACTCCCTTGGGCAGCCTGTTCCAGTGTTCTGTCACCCTCACTGAGAAGAAGTTTTTTCTCATATTTAAGTGGAACCTCCTGTGTTCCAGTTTATACCCATTGCCCCTTGTCTTATCATTCGTTGTCACTGAGAAGAGCCTGGCTCCATCCTCGTGACACTCACCCTTTATAAATTTATAAACATTAATGAGGCCACCCCTCAGTCTCCTCTTCTCCAAACTAAAGAGACTCAGCTCCCTCAGCCTTTCCTCATAAGGGAGATGCTCCACTCCCTTAATCATCTTTGTGGCCCTGCGCTGGACTCTCTCCAGCTGTTCCCTGTCCTTCTTGAACTGAGGGGCCCAGAACTGGACACAATATTCTAGATGCGGTGTCACCAGGGCAGAGTAGAGGGGAAGGAGAACCTCTCTAGACCTACTGACCATCCTGCTTCTAATACAGCCCAGGATGCCATTGGCCTTCTTGGCCACAAGGGCCCAGTGCTGGCTCATGGTCATCCTGCTGTCCACCAGGACCCCCAGGTCCCTTTCCCCTACACTGCTCTCTAATAGGTCATTCCCCAACCTGTACTGGAACCTGGGGTTGTTCCTGCCCAGATGCAAGACTCTACACTTGCCCTTGTTATATTTCTTTAAATTTTTCCCTGCTCAACTCTCCAGCCTGTCTAGGTCTTGCTGGATGGCAGCACAGCCTTCTGGCTTGTCAGCCACTCCTCCCAGTTTGGTGTCATCAGCAAAGTTGCTGACAGTGCACTCTATTCTCTCATCCAAGTCGTTGATGGATATATTGAATAATACTGGTTCCAGTACTGACCCTTGAGGCACTCCACTAGATACAGGCCTCCAGCTAGACTCTGCCCCATTGACCATGACTCTCTGGCTTCTCTCCTTCAGCCAGTTCACAGTCCACCTCACTACCCAATCATCCAGACCACACTTTCTCAGTTTAGCAGCAAGGATGCTGTGGGAGACTGTGTCAAATGCTTTACTGAAGTCAAGGTAGACCACATCCACTGCTCTGTCATCATTGATCCACCTCGTTGTGTCTTCATAAAAGGCTATGAGGTTGGTCAAGCATGACTTCCCCTTGGTGAAGCCATGTTGAGTGCCTCTAATGACCCTTCTATCCTTGATATGCCTTGAGATGGCACCAAGGATAAGTTGTTCCGTCACCTTCCCAGGCATGGAGGTGAGGCTGACCGGTCTATAGTTACTCGGGTCCTCCTTCTTGCCTGTTTTGAAGACTGGAGTGACATTTGCTTTCCTCCAGTCCTCAGGCACCTCTCCCGTTTACCAAGACTTAACAAAGATGATGAAGAGTGCTCTAGCAATGACCTCAGCCAGCTCCTTCAGCACCTGTGGGTGCATCCGATGTGGACCCATGGATTTATGGATCTCCAGATTGCTTAATTGGTCCCTAACCCAGTCCTCATCAACCAAGGCAGACTCCTCCATTGTTCTGCCTTCCTCTGGGGCCTCAGGGGTACGGGGCTCCTCAGGACAGCCTCCGGCAGAGTAGACAGAGACAAAGAAGGCATTCAGTAACTCTGCCTTCTATGTATCTTCTGTCACCAGGGCACCCACCCCGTTCATCAGTGGGCCTATATTGCCTCTGGTGTTAGTTTTATCTGCCATGTATTTGAAGAAGCTCTTCCTGTTGTCCTTGACCCCTCTCGCCAGGTTTAACTCTAAGGAGGCCTTAGCTTTCCTAGTTGCCTCCCTACCTCCTCTGACAACAGCCTTATATTCTTCCCAAGTGGCCAGCCCCTCCTTCCATGATCTGTATGTAATGCTTTGTGGGGAGTGGAAATGATAGTGGGAATGTATTTAATACCCTCAGATACAGCACTGATTATCAAACTAAAACAAATACAGTCATAGCAAGTAATGCAGGTGCTGTCTATTAAATATGGATGATAAAATGATAATCCGGTGTCTCATATTTTGAGCCCAGTTCACATTATATATAAAAATAAAGCTGTATTATTATGAATAGGTATAAAAGGGAAACACTAAGATTATGCAGTCTGAATAGATAACTAACCAAAAGCATAGTTGGTAATTGTATTTTATTCTGAGTTTTGAAACTTATTGGATCATTACTGAAAACCAGGTGGTATTCTTTTGGGTGTAAAAAACCTGATATTATAGGAGTCTGTCTTAGAAGGTAAGATTTGAAAGTTTTGACCTTAATTTTTATCTGTCTTCCATGGAATTTATAACACACAGTAGCTTCTGGCTATATTTAATCTTTTTAAGGAAGTGCTTCTGATTGCAAATCTAATGAGATTATGTTGTGGTTTTTTTCTTTTTTTTTTTTTTTTAATTTAAAAAAACCCCAACGTTATGCAAAGCTATCTTTATCTAAGAGCAGAAAATTTCAAAGATCATTCCATCTTATTCATTTTAAATCATTATGGTGGACTGACAGAAATATCAAATGAAGGGTTTTTTATTATAAAACTTAACTATGATGTTACATATTTGTAGGAGTGCAATTAATCAATTCTACATTCATTTGTATACTGAAACTTGCAGGTTTTTCCTAAGCTCTTTATTCACTTTGGACTGGTGAGGCTGCACCTTGAATACTGTGTTCAGTTTTGGTCCTCTCACTACAAGAAAGACTCTGAGGTGCTGGAGCGTGCCCAAAGAAGGGGAACAAAGTTGGTGAAGAGTCTAGAGAACAAGTCTTATGAGGAGCAGCTGAGGGAACTGGAGTTGTTTAGTCTGGACAATAGAGGCTGAGGGGAGACCTCTTTGCTCTCTACAGCTACCTGAAAGGAGGTTGTAGTGAGGTGAGTGTCAGTCTCTTCTCCTAATTAATGAGCAATAGTGCAAGAGGAAACAGCCTCAAGATGTGCCAGGGGAAGTTTAGATTGGCTATTAAATAAAATTTATTCCCAAAAGCATTGGTACAGGCTGCCTAGGGAAGTGGCTGAGTCACTGTCCCTGGAGGTATTTAAAAGACATGTAGATGTTGGTGCTTAGGGACATGGTTTAGTGGTGGACTTGACAGTGTTTGATTTACAGTGACTCAATGATCTTAAAGGTCTTTTCCAAACTAAATGATTCTGTGATTCTCATATTTTTTAAGAAAATAGTTATAACAATGAGCAAGCAAAATAAACAGCTCTGAAGCTACCAGGTGACATTACTATTACCTGCAAATACTTCCTATATCTTGTAGTGATTCTATTAATGCTTGAGACTAAAAGCCCAACTTAAAATGATGCTACATTGTTCTCGTTACTTTATGTGAGGTCCAATGCACATACTTCAGAAACTTTCCCTGAACCTAAGTTTTAGGTATATAGCAAGCAAGCCATCCTAAATGTTTTGATTACAGAGTAAATGGAAAGATGTTGGTGTCTTTGAAAACTACCAGAAGAAGGCCTCATCCATTTAACTTCCAGGCCTGAGTTTATGTATAAAGATTCACTTTCTAGAAAAATTCAAAAACTTCTGCATATTTCTATTTACTATTCAGGAAGCATATGATACTTAGTGAGATGTGACTAATTTTGAACAGCTGAACATAGGTGTTCAATTTCGGGTAAGCAGGACAGATCTTCATGTTCTGCTCACTATATTCACTGACAACATAAACCAATTTCCTGCAAGTAGGCAAGTAGTGCCATGGGAGACAACTTTGGATTCTTCACCCGACCTTCACTGCTTCTTAGACACCCTAGGGCAAGACAAATGGAACCACATGTCTATGCAAAGACTTATTTCCCCGTTACCTTAGGAACTCAATTCATTCTCTTGTACACGAGTGTACAGTGTTATTTGGCATGACCTTAATATTCAAGATCCATGCTCTGAGAGAACAGGACCTGGAGACCATGTGGGATATTACACAACATCTCAAATCATCCTATATCCCAATGTTTGGACAACTGAATTGAGCTGTAGGTACAAGCTGGTACCAACTTTAAGTAGACTGGATCCTTCCACATAAGTACAAAATAGCAGATAAGATGCCTTACCAAAGAGCTTAAAATCAATGCATATTAGATGACCATGGGATGGGAAAAAAATCTATAATATACAGTCACAGTAAATGACATTTTTACAGTAAACGTAATCTCAGTTCATTTCTGTAGGGAAGATGGGAAGCTTAATTAGAAACTATTAATCTAAATGGAGGCATGAAGTAAAAATTATTTTGGAGGGACAGCACGAGAGTGTGGGCAATGACACAGACTCTGCCACTGGGCTGATTGTCAGAAAGGGACAGAGGGACAGAGCAAGTCATGACAAAAGAAATGTAATGTAACCTGAGGTACCTTTACAGAATTCTCCTGTGTATGTGTTGTTTTGAGCTGTTCCTACCAATAATACTACGGCTTGGGTCTCTCCACAGTTCTCCCCAAGACCTTTTGGATTTAAGACAGAAAATCTAGACCCTAGTGCCCCCTTGTGAAAATTTTGTTTGTCTCTGTCTCCCCCTCCGTATCTCATCAAATCATGTCTGATTATGGTTAGATTCCCTGGTATTTAGTTATTATTGAATGCAGTAATGAAAGAAACCATAGAGATACTTAATTATCTACACAGCAGGTGTCCAATGAAGAAACTTAATTCTAACCTTTTCCTCTGTGATAAGATAATTAGTCGGGCATAATTGCTGCTAATATAAATATTCACTGATTGCAAACTGTGGTCTAAAGGTTGTTTCTGTGGAAAAAAAAAAAAAGAAAACAAAATTAAACAAAATTAAAAAGGAAACCTCTTCTATAACACTACAGGAGTGCTGTTGCTCAATTCTAAACAAATACAGACTAGAAAAAAACCCACATAAAATTCTACCCATTTTTATTGTGAAATAATAAGAGATTGCTCTGTCTAGATTAAAAATTCTAGCTATTAATACACATCTTTACACATGTTAAAAAATATCACTGTAGGAAAAAAGTTGGCATTATCCCTACCAAACATTATATTCACACACAAAAAAGAGGTTTTAGTTGTACTTGCTAACGTTGTACTGAGATAGCAGAAAGTAATTAATGTGTCATGTGATAGGGAAAAGGGCATGATCAAGATGGAATCACAGAGATTCTTCTTCTTCCAAATGACAAGAAGGCTAAGTAGAATCAGATTGAAAATGAAATGTCTTCCAAAGTCTGTGGTTGCCCAGAATGCTATATGGTAAAAAAAGTCTAAATTATGCATTAAGTTTTCTTGTTCTGTTTTTACAGATCAAGGTGCAGGAGCTAACAACCTACACTAAAATGGAAAACATTGGTACCACTAGTGGTATTAATTTTCTAGTTCTTTAACTGTATGAATTAAACATATTGTTAATTAAATAAAAAATAATAATACAAATGTTAGAGTATAGTCACCTACTATTCACTTTTTCATGAAATTTTTCACTGAGCTGTTGCTCATCTGCCCAGGGCTCTATTGCAGGAACTTTTAGAGTAAGTTTACACTCCACACTGGTGAAGAACAGGGAAATTAGAAAGGCATGTGGGCATTGCCTGTGATGGTGAGATAAATAAAGCATCTGCAAATCAATCATCAGTGACACTGTTAACGATACTGACATAACTTCTCATGTTTTGGTCTCATTATTAAGGTCTCATTATTTTGGTCTCTTTATTAAGGCACTGACACAGTTCACACAGAAGTTTTGAAAAGGTCTGCATTGATTGTGTAAGTATTCAGCCAAATCTTAACAGAGATGATAAGGCAAGAGCCAAAAATTTCTTTGCACTGATATTCAAGATTCTATGTGCAAAGGGACACAATTTGCCATTGTTTACTGTTTATACTTTTAAGGTTTTACTGTGAATCAGAGAAAATTTGAAAGGAAAAACAAAAGAACCCAGGAGATTTACTTTTTGCAATGCTGTTCCGTGGATAGGAGTTCATTCTGAACTGAATTCCCTGGGCATAGATTTGTAGAGTCCATGGGGCTCTCAGAATAACTGAGATTAAGTACATATGTAAATAATAATAATAATAAAATTAATTTCATTATTTCAAGTCAACTTGCCAGTAACATTTAGAAATGCGGCACTTTCAACCAAGAACACTTTTACAGAACTTCTCTTAAATTCAGATATCTTGAACAGCAATAGAGAATAGTCAGCACCTTGACAAGCTGTTGAGCCCTCTGCAAGATCAAATTTTCTATTTTCCATCTGTCTTGTTTTCCCTACACATTTAGCACAGAGTAATAGTACAAAGACTGGATTCTTTTTCTCCCTTTACCAAAAGTGTGGACTCTCTTTCCTGCAGTCTTTGGCTTCAATTGTCATTGTTGGTGCTGGAGTACTTTAAGGTGCAAGTTAAGATCTTTCTTCTTTTTTTTTTATTTTAATATGGTTAATGCTATGAGATGCAGCTTCTAATATTGACAGCATAAATGCTTTAAAGGAGGTTAATATTCTTTTCTGGCAGACACATTTGTTAAAAACGAAAAAACACACCTAAAAAATAGTAACTTGAATACTGATGGGCAAAATACTAGAAACTAAATTGTAATAGGAAACAACATCTAAAAAGAGTCATATATATTAAAAATTATCTCATAAATAAATCCAGAACTTTTACTCATGAGAAACACAGCTACAAATAAGGGAAAAACATATAATATTGAATTGCACTGTGGTAGAGAAATGAGAAGATTCATAGTTAGACTCGAGTCATCCAAACTGTAGGTATGAGCTCAACTTACTGTTAATATGGTAGTTCTGGGTACTGTGTAAATGTTAGGTTTCCGTACCATAAGTAATGAGATCTTGCAGTTTGTTTAAAAAAAAAAATAAAAAAAAAAAAAAGCAAATCCTTTAAAGTTAGTTTTGTGTTTGTTATTGATGAAAGGACTCATTAATCTTAAATCAAAATAAGTGTGTCGCACAGTGCCGGAAATTTTTTTTTAATCTATAGCTAAGCTTTCAATGATTATTTAGTGCTTTTGTTTTCCTGCACCTTGTTTTCTCCTTCTTTTGAAATGTATGGGTGGCAGCGAAAAACCTAATATCAATGTGCATTACCTTTTTTAATCTGTAAGTTCTTAGGCAGCTCTCATGTAATAAATCCTCAGACTACATCCTGAGTTCCCAGCCATGTTTCGTGGGAATCCAGAAATTGAGTAAACTACAGCCTATTTTTGTTGGTTTTGAAAAATATATGCATGAGAGTTTGTAAATACGCATATACATATTTTGAGGGTTTTTTAAAATATAAATATTGGTATAACGTTACAGATTTTTACAGTTTTAAAAATTAGTATGTCTCAAGGAAACTAGTTGAGTACTGAATATAGCCATTTTGTTCTTATTAAAATTATTTGCCCTGAATAATTTGAGACATTACAAAAAAACCCCCCTGTATCTATCATAAAGTCATAGGAAGGAAGGAAGGAAGGAAGGAAGGAAGGAAGGAAGGAAGGAAGGAAGGAAGGAAGGAAGGGAGGAAGGAAGGAAGGAAGGAAGGAAGGAAGGAGGGAAGGAAGGAAGGAGGGAAGGAAGGAAGGGAGGAAGGAAGGGAGGAAGAGCTGTTAAGTCTTATCCTTTACAAATTATTTCCCAGTGTGTACAACGAAACCCCATAAAACAAAGTGTAAAATACTAGGAATGTCATTTTTGACTCAAGAGAGGTTTAATGTTATTATAGCAAGGCTTTATCTTTTACTTACACTCTGATCTCCTTTGAATGAACATTGAGCTTCAAGCTCTTGTTCTAGTTATTCCTTACTTTCTCAGAAGAGTAAGATGCTGTCTCAGTCAGAGAAAAAGAATACAAAATAATCAAATTCTATATATACATAATTGTTCTATGTTTAAAACATAAATCAGGTTGAAGTAACGTACAGCTAAAATACATCAGCGTGCTGTTACAGGACTCTATCTAACAGTACTGCCACAAAAAGAATTGCCATTAAACGTCTTGGCTACTTGGCTAGTTCCCATATTCATGTTCATTGTCATATCTGCACTCTAACCAGGGCAAGGTCCAGGTTCACTCCAGCCCTCATAAGTTCATAAACTGTAGTTTAAAGAGAAATAAATGTAGAGCACAGAGATCAGCTGAGAGCTGAGGTGTGTCCCAGCAGGTGTGTCCAGACAGATCTTGATATCAAAATCTTTAATGTACATTTGAACAAATGAGAACATGCAGTTCTAGGAACTGGTAGGAAGCCAATCCCTGCAAAATCACTACCGGAGCTCAGAGCAGCATTGACCTCTTCTACACAGTTTACAACATTGTTAGAGAATTTGGACAAGTTCTCTCACAGACAAGGATGTCACTGCTGTTGTCCACAAAATGGAGGGTGAGTTCCACAAAGCAGGGTCAGCTGCTTTGCCTACTCCTGGAAGAGTGGGGAAGAAGTATCAAGAGGGATTATAATCTAAATTTGCTAAAATCAGTGAAATATTGATTATTTAATATTAAATATGTGCCTATGATTTTGCAAGAGGTGTATATAAGGTACTTGATTTACTACCCCTATTTTATTGCAATCAGTGTTTTCAATTACATTTACCAGAGGACACTTCCATCTCTTTTGACCATTTCCTGTTTTCTCAGTATCCCATCAGATTTGCTAAATGAAGAAATAGTTGTCTAATGTGCAGTAATGTATTATTAATAAAAGCAGTGATAATAGTTCTAGCATATGTCTAATTCAGCCAGGAAAACTTATCCACATGGTTACTAGATGAAAGAATTATAAAATTATTCATTAACATTTATTATTTGTGTAATGATTTTGATCGATGGATATAGTTTGCAGTGACTGACAGAGCAATGTGAGTTTTACAGAGATGAGAACACAGAAATGACTTGACCAAAGAACAAACAAAATCCCTGATTTCTGCTGGAACGCTCTCACGATGTCTCTAAATATTTCATTTTTAGTTATTTTTTTAATTGCAAACATTATTATTACCAGCATTTTTTTCTGTAAAGCTATACAAATATCGAAACACATAGGTTTTTTTTACTTTCGTTCTATATATAAAGCATCTATTATTCTTTGAAGCTTCAACGGGAACTTTCATTCATTGCACATTACTCAGTCACCAAATTCTTTGAGAATTCTCCCTGCCGAGAAGCAGAGGTTGATGGTAGAGGCTAATATAACTACACATTTTTATTCATCTATGTGACCAGATAAATTCTAAACACACACTTCAATACAGCTTAATGAGGTTTCTCACTGTTTATAGGCTCTGGCTATACCACGGTAATTAGCACTGAGGCATTATTCACTCTTGTCTTAATAAGAGTTTCATTTTAGCCTTTGTAAGAGGTCCTGCTATTTTTTTGCTTCATTGCTTTGCTTTATTGAACATTATACGATATGGCAAGCAATTAAATATGATTGTGGAAGAAATTAAATCACAAAAAGTGCATTAATGGTCAGGTTTAAGTCCACAAAAGCAGTGAAATTGAAGTTAAGGTCGAAACCATACTTACTTTACCTCCTGATGCCTATCAGCTGCAGTTTGTATAGAATTAAAGTTCATTTATTCTTTTCATCTTAGTAGCTATACAACATGTGGCAGAATGACAATGTTTACTCTGTAATTCAGAATTTCATGTCATTGAGAGTTTTTCAAGAGCTTGATATTTTACTGATTATAGTTTTATCTTTTTAAAGATAACATTAAAATCACTGTGGACACTATTTATATAAACAAATGCATCTAAGCAGCTCCAGCTTAACCTATGACTCAAATCTGTTCACCAATATATTTTTATACTGGTAATAAAATATCTCAAAGGTATTTAATCACAAAGACATATTTATAATGTGCACGAGCAAAGTCCTCAAAAGCATTCCTGTGCAGACCTTAAAAATATATCTTTTTGAAGTCTTCTTCAAATTCTACAGTGAAAACTTCTTTTAAGTGATGTGCATAATAGAAATTATTTTCTACTGCATGTTAGCAAAAGAATGGCTTTTCAAGAAGCAGTGCTAATTTATACCAAAGAAGATGTGTTCCACTGAATGTGGCCTTGAACAGAAAAAAAACGCATAAAAACTGTCTCTTGTAAATTAACTCATTTTTAAAGTTAAAAATGAAAGAGAAAAAGAGATTGTCCACAGGCTTCAATATTCAAACACTTTTCATTTAAAATACAAGGTTCTGCATACTTATAGGCAACTTATATTCAAAAACATGCTACAGCAGATTGTTTGAGAGTCATAAGAATAATTTTATATGTTAAATTGTCTTGTAAATGCATTTAGCTAAGATGAATCTTTACTCTCATTTGCAGGTAAATTTCAAGCAAAGAAATAATAAGAAGTTGGCATGAAATGGTAATTTATTTGAACAAATAAATGTTTATCTATTAATTCATTTTAATTCTAAGACTACTAAACATTAATTCAACCATTCTGAGTGGTCATCTCACAGAATATGCCTGTTTGATAGTCCTTAGAACAATCCACTGTTCTTAGGCAAATAAACTGTATTTTCAGAATATATTGTTCCCTGAATACCTGAGAAACATAAAATGAGGATTAGAAAAGAAAAAAAAAATGAACTGAAAATGTTAAGATCACTAAGAGACCTAGAGTAACATAGCAAAACCCAATAATAATAAAGCATCATTTTGTTGGTGTGGAATAGGGAGTCTTTTACTTCTGATAAAAGACTTACTATCACTTTCTATGATAGAACACCCAATCAGCCCACTCTTTGAATCTGTCCAAACTATATCTTTGAAATAAAATTTCAAAAGTTTAAAAAATAAAGATATAGGAATACAACATTTATTGGAATATTAACTGAAGTGGTTAATTCTTTACGTAGAGAAGCCTCAAAATTAACAATAAGACACATCAGAAACAAAAGGTTTAAAAACCACTTTACCCTTGCCTATGTACATTTGAAGGAGAAAAAGTGTGTCATTGGGAAGGAAGGAGGGAGGAAGGGAGGGAGGAAGGGAGGGAGGAAGGGAGGAAGGGAGGAAGGGAGGAAGGAAGGAAGGAATTATTCCTTTGAACATCCTGTGGAAAGTTGCAATAGTGTAAATGTAGATTGACCATCGATAGTCTTAAATATGTTTATAATTTTGAGTTTATTCTTTATGGGACAAAACCTTGAACTTTCCCTCCCTACTGTAACTGTAGATTGGAACTAAGGAAACTAACTCTTGCTATGTAACAGGTATGTAAACTCTTGTAAGCTTATTATTACTTGTAACACAATTTGGACAGGTAAGAGCAATCACTTTCCAACTGCCACTTTACCATAATTTTTATGATGCAGTAATAGCAGAAATCTCACCTCACCCACTGAACATGTCACTCTATATAGGAACAAAAGTGTCACTGTAATAAGAAAGCCATTGAGTATCAGCGTCAGCAGTTTAGAATAAATATCCATTTCCTCAGTCTCCATTCTAGTCATCTCAATATTTCTTAAAGCATCAATTAATATATCTAATGAAGAACTAAAAAGGCATTAAATAGCAAAGGAAGGAAAGCAACTATGAAATAATATATTGAATAAAGATTTTTTGTTTGGTTGGTTGTTGTTTTGGTTTTTTTTTAATTTAATGTTATCTGACCAAGTCAGAGACAGAGGTTATTGAAAGTTCTTAATCAAATGAAGGACCGATTAGTAATAGTAAAAGCTAATTGTCTTTCGTTGACTACAAGGTACAAATTTCTATCATATGTACAAAAGTTTGTATATTGACATCATAACATAAGCTAGCAAGGACAGGACTCCTGCTACGTCTATTGAGGTCACTTCTGATAGACAGTTCAAAATAGGCAGGATGAATGCCTCTTGTCAATCACATGCTTTTCCACATATAATTCCCTTGCGGAACAATGCCGCCACTTTCATTTTTTAATATTTATATCCCACATCAAGGCTAACAATAATGGCATGTCAATAGCAGAATGCATTTTGTGGTCTAAGGCATTAATTAAGCAAATCATTCAAACTCAGGAAATCAGGTTTACAATGTGGAGCCTAAATACTTAAAATACTCCTTTTGCTAAAGAGCACATTGAGAATTGCTTACTCTTCATAGAAAGATATAAGAAGTGATGTGACTCCGGTGTAGTAAAGCATTGCTGACATAAGCATAAGTAGAAGAGTCAATGACTGGAAGCTGGAATCAGAAAAATTCAACCTTGAAATAAGGTGCATTTTCCTAGCTGTGATGCTAATTACACATTGGAAAAGTTTCCACGGGAGACAAGGGACTAACTGGTGCTTGCAGTCTTTAAACTGAGCTTAGCTGTCTTTAAAAGTATAATGCTTTAATCAAGTCTTTAAAACAAACATTATTCATGATATGAACTTGAAAAGGAAGCACCATAGTAGAGTGTTCCAGATGGTCCTTTTGGCACTGAAACTTGTGATGGTGTAAGGCAGTTGTTCATATCTTTCTTATTTACCTTTGAGTGGATCAAGATAGTAAGTATTGTCCCTAATATTTGCAGGTCTATGTGAGAGAATAACTGTGAGCAGATTTCAAGTAATATGTTTCAGTTAAATATGTTTCAGGATGATCTTCTCCCATCCTATCCTCTCCCTTCAGAGGTGAAGCCTGACACAGTAAGTTTTCACCTTTTTCAGCTCTTCCCTATGAAAATCAAATATAGGTCATATGGTGTCATGTACGGGAGGAATAGATCTGTTTTCTTAGCAGTAGACAGAATCCTCTCTGACTGCTGGCTACCCTATCCTGCCCACCAGCTCAAGTGCCAAGTAACACCAAGCTGGGAGGAGTGGCTGACATGCCAGAAAGCTGTGCTGCCATCCAGCAAGACCTAGACAGGCTGGAGAGTTGGGTGGGGAAAAATTTAATGAAATATAACAAGGGCAAGTGTAGAGTCTTGCATCTGGGCAGGAACAACCCCAGGTTCCAGTATAAGTTGGGGAAGGACCTATTAGAGAACAGTGTAGGAGAAAGGGACCTGGGGGTCCTGGTGGACAGCAGGATGACCATGAGCCAGCATTGTGCCCTTGTGGCCAAGAAGGCCAATGGCATCCTGGGCTGTATTAGAAGGGGAGTGGTCAGTAGGTCTAGAGAGGTTCTCCTTCCCCTCTACTTTGCCCTGGTGAGACCACATCTGGAATATTTTGTCCAGTTCTGGGCCCCTCACTTCAAGAAGGATAGGGAACTGCTGGAGAGAGTCCAGTGCAGGGCATCAAAGATGATTAAGGGAATGCAGCATCTCTGTTATGAGGAAAGGCTGAGGGAGCTGAGTCTCTTTAGTTTGGAGAAGAGGAGACTGAGGGGTGGCCTCATTAATGTTTACAAATTTATAAAGGGTGAGTGTCACGAGGATGGAGCCAGGCTCTTCTCGGTGGCAACCAATGGTAAGACAAGGGGTAATGGGTGCAAACTGGAACACGAGAGGTTCCACTTAAATATGAGAAGAAACTTCTTCTCAGTGAGGGTGACAGAACACTGGAACAGGCTGCCCAAGGGAGTTGTGGAGTCTCCTTCTCTGGAGACATTCAAAACCTGCCTGGACACCTTCCTGTGTAACCTCATCTAGGTGTTCCTGCTCTGGCAGGGGGATTGGACTAGATGATCTTTTGAGGTCCCTTCCGATCCCTAACATTCTGTGATTCTGCGAACACATATTTTGAGTTGAGAAAATACTTTTTTCTTTAGCTGCAACTCAAAAGGGAATTTGAGAAAAATATCCATCCTTTTCAGTATAGAAGCATAATTTACTTGACATAGGCATTGTTATCATAATCCAGGTATGTTTTACATAATTAACATTTCTTATATTTTAATATATTTCCAACACTGGAACCAAGATAAAGATATTTTGGTTTCTCATGCTCTCTTTCTGTTGCAGAAAGTTTACTCCTCTTATAAATGAAAGACTATTCTCCTAAGTACTGTGCTTGTTTTAGGGCATTTAGGTGAAATATTATCAACAATGGCATAGAAAAATCATGAAGTCTGGCAAAATCTGGAAAAATTATGATTTTTCAGTCAAACTTTTAAATATATATGCAATCCAATAGATTAGCTGAACTGTTTTATGTGAGATTTACATACATATGTAAATGTGTTTAAATGTGTTTAAATGCCTAGCTTTGTAGGAACAGATTTAAAAAAATAAAAAAAATAAGTATAGATTTAGTAGACTGGAAAAAATACCACAAACAATTTCAATAACATTTTTTCTTGTACAAGTTAGGATTGTTCCATTTGAAACATCTTCAGAGTTTCAAGTAGTCCTAAAGCTGCTGTTTACAAGATATAACAGTAAGAAAATACTGTGGCAGTACTATTTTGATTAAACTCGGCCTATTTCATTGATGTAAACAAAGATTCTGAGACAATAGGCCTAATTAATCACAAGGATCATGCCTTCCCTGTAAGAGAGGAAAAGGACCAATTGGCACCATCTCTGGATTTTTTCTGGAACATGAAACAATCTAGTCTACATGATTCAGGGGGAAATAGCTCATTCCTTTGGGCAGAACTCACTCCTTTTCCTTAAGACAGTACTTATATAGCCATGTAATTGCAGTTACTTCATAAAAGACTGTAAATACAAAATCAGAATCAGTTGAATAAACAAACAAAAACACCAAAGGAGAGGAGTAGAGAGCAGTAACATAGGAAGAGGAAGAGGAAAATGAAAAGGAAAAGGATTACTGAGGATTACTCTCCAAACAATAGTCACAGATTTTAAATGCTAACATCTTCTACGATAGTCCAAAGCAGAAATATTTTAATTAATCATCCTGCTTTCAAGGACTATAGCAAACACTTTCTGCAAATTTGTTTGACAAAGATAACTCTCTGATTATTGTTGGCTGTTATGCGAAGTTATTTTGAAAAGTTCAGAGCACAAGAAGTAACACCAGCAATCATGTAATGCATTAAATGAATCATTATTGTTCAAGATTAAAAGGTGTGAGAAACTATTAATGCAAAATGTATTCAAGGCTCTCTGTAAAGATTGTTATTTTAAAGAAGATTGAATACCTCTATGTTTTCAAGCAGATATTGCCAGGAAAGTGTTTAGTTAAGTTGAAATGGGTGTCAGCACAAAAATAAGTGTTACAAATAAGCATATGCATATCAATGAATATGCTTCAAAATGTTCTGTATGTTTCTGCTCATTGGATTACTTTTGTCTTCATTGCCTTCAAATGCTCATAAAATTGAGTTATATCAGAATATAAATTCATAGAAGGCCATATAAATTCACATATGAGAGTACTTCTGCAGAGAAAAAAAAAAAAAAAGGGAAGAGGAAGACTTGTAATGCTGGTCAGTGGCAAAAGGGCATCATTATGGCTAGGATTAATTGGCACATTTGTTCACCTCCAATTACCCCGATTTCTTCCCATCTCCATCCTTTTGCCTCCTGTCTCATGTTCCCAGCTTGTCACGTGCCAGAAGGAGTGCTCTGTGTGTTGCACCGGCCCCACAGCTGGTCAAGTGTCCCAGCTGCCCTCTGGGACAGAGGTGCTAGATGTTCTGACAATGACCTGCAGGTATAGGAAGTTCTGCTTCTGCCTGCAGTGCAGCTTGAAAGAGACTTTTTTTTTTTGTGCATTTTCATACAGTACTTTTTCTTTTTTTCCTGAGCAGAGGTCTTGGTAGACAGAGAGAGAATACAGCTCTGAGGTCTTTTTAAAAGAGGGCAATGACATAATGACAGTTAGAACATCAACGGCAGGTAGGTTTGAGGATTCTGAATTGCGATCTGATGTAGGAGCATCTCTCCCTGCTGCTTTTGCTTTAACATCCTAATAAGATATCAGTGATGAGAACTTATTCATTTTGGATGCCTTCCATGGTATAAATCTTCAGAATCAATGTTTTTCCTCAGAGCCAGACAAATTATGCAGAGATCTGTTTTTAGGGAAAGGATCTAATGAATTTGGACATATAACTTTTTGTCAGAGCAATTGGTAACTAGGTATCTTAAAGAGTGTTCTTCATATGTAATACAATCTGATATTAAGGATTATCATATGCATTTCTGAAATATCAGGAAAACTGATTAAAAAGCACAAAAATATTAACAGGTTTGTACTTGGAAAGGCAGACAAGTGATTCAAAGATTGTAGAACTCCAGAAATATCTATATTTCTCTTCCAGGTGTTCAGGGATGAGAGATTTTGTGGGGTTTTTTGGATAATGAAATAAATTTATACCTACCACCTGATAGAAGAACATTACATTCATTGAAGAAAGATACATAAACCACATAGGCCTTTAGGAAAAAAAAAAAAAATCCCCTGAGAGAATGCTAATCTGTTTCCAATTTGTTCCTTAAAATCATGGAAGTGATGGTAAGGGATCTTACTTATTTGAAGTACATTTTAAGTCCTAGGTTTGAACAGTTTTTTCTTGTCAAGGAAAAGGGGAGAAGGTATTAGCTCTTACTTTGAAAACTAGATCTGTTCTTTGTTTCTCCTCAATAAGCCTTTTATTTGATTTTCTTGTTTAGGCAGCTACCTCATTATCTGCTCAGGTAAATGTTAGGTACTTTGGAAAATTAAGACCTTTCAGAAAGATAAAAATATCTCACCAAGCATTTTGATCTCCCAGACAATCAGAGTTAGTAATAAAGGTTCAGTCTGAATCATTGTTAGTCCTCTTCGCTGCATAAACTAGTATCTTTTTTTTTCCACTGCTTTTTCTGGGAGCTGTTTCCTTGAGCATATATACTTATTCTGAATATTAGTGGTGTTTTATTTCAGAGTATTATGTATAGCAGAACTGCCTTCAAATACAAGTGTCTGTGGGGTTTTTTTTCTTCTGTTTTTCATGTTCTTATCACAGGTAGAGAATGAAAACAAAACAAAATGCCATGTATTTATATACCTGAGATTTTTTCTTAGTCAGCTTTATTTACAAAGTAGATTTTTGTAACTGGATGCTGAACACGTCATACCTCAGTAACATGCCTTTTTATTTGTCTGACAACCTTGATCTTCTTTACTGTATAGATGGAAAATGCTTTATTTTTATTTTAATATTTTACTTTCATTGGACTTCACTGTACTGATTATTGTATCCATCCACTTTGTGTGTCTCTGCTTGTGAATTCAGGGGAACAGTGTAGGTGAGATTCATCTCATTACAGTGTAAGTCTCTACAATATTCACATCTCCAGCTAAGATAATAATTTAGACTATGCTTGTTTTAAGTGAAGTATAGCCCATTTATCAACCTGGTTTAGAAGTAGGCCCTTCACAAGGTGAATCAGGTTTTGATCACGTCTCTGTAGACATGACAATAACTGGGTCGAGCATCTTCCAAATAAGCAAAGTTAAAGAAAAGTTGTCTTTGTAATAGTGTGTGAATTGTTAGAATTCAATCTAATCGAGTATTAATACATGCAGGAATAAGGAAATATGAAAACTAGAAACTAGAGGAACTAGTTCAAGAGATATCTACCTTCTATACATCAATATTTAAGTGAATTGAATTCTACCCTAGATCAGGCTAGATAATAGCTGTTCACTACTTAACCACCCTTGTTTTTCTGTCCCAGGATCTTTACACCCAGGGTCTTGAATGCTTCATCACCTGTCCCAGCACAAAGCTGCTCGCATGCCAGCCACTGTGTTGCATTGAATGCACCTCTTCCTGCTCAGCTTCCCAAGCTGGTCTTTCCTAAGGAGACTATATTCACCCACTGCCACACTACAGACATGGAAGGAAGTCCACCTCAAGTCTCAAAGAGGCCACAGTTCTGCAACTGTGCATAGATTTCTAATTCACAGTTTGTTTCCCATGCTGCATGCATATACACAGATACTTGGACTGCCCATTGTGCTGATTTCACAGGAATGCGAGTACCTCACCCATTGCAGTGTTCCCAAGCACTTCCTCATTGCCTGCCATGCCTTCACTGCTCTTAGGTGAGGGGTGTCAAACTCATGTTCACCGGGGGCCACATCAACCTTGCGGTTGCCTTCAAAGGGTTGAATGTAATTTTAGGACTGTACAAATGTAACTATACCAAGGAGTAGTGAGTTGGACACTCCTGTCTTAGGTTATGAGAACCATTCCTCAGTGTGACTTACTTAAGGCCCTCTTCACTTGGTGAGCAAGGCTGTTTCCAAGTATACTCCTGCCCCACCTTGTCAGAGCATCGATCCCTTCCCAACAATCCTTGGTCCTCAGAGTCCCATATTCATAAAAGTCAAAGCTCGGTTTGAGACATGACCTGTGCACCAAGTGTTAACCCACTGGATACATTAGCTCCTCCTCTCCCCCATCATAGTATGATTGAGATGTATCACCAGAATTCCCATACTCTTCGATCTTATCTGAAAAGCTTTGAAATAGCTCTTGACGCACTCCATATCTGCCCTGACCATGTGATTGGTGCACATCATGGGTAAGCAGCAAGGGGTAATGCTCCAAGAGCCTGATGGAACTTGACTCTTTCTGCAAGATCCTAGGTCTGAGCTCACCACAAGCATCAGATCACCCAAAACATGTAAGTCAGGTTGGTGGATGGTTTGCTTCATTCCCAAGGAGGGAGCCTCCAGTGACTTTCAGCTGGCTTTGTCTCGCTCTGCAACACTTCATTGAGGCTCTTCTGACTTTGATGCCATTCCTGACAGGTCTTGTTCACCATCACTAATTTACATTCCATTATACCAGTCCTGAAGCAATAGGGCTACAAGTGGAGAAGGGTCCTTAATTCTGCTGATAGAAGCCACAGGTTTCCAGACACTCCTCACTTCAGGATTCCTCATCCACTGCTATGTTTGGGCATATTTTTGTCCATCCCTCCTTCCTTACACAGCAGGACTCAAGCCTCTTGCCTCTGCAAACTCTCTGAGAAGACTCTGAAGTTTTTTTTTTTGTTTATACTCCCTGTTGGTGGATGATCTGCTCACCTACTCCTGCAGCCACTTCACATGGCAATTCATCACCTTGACCAGAGCACACAGCCCCCATGTGAGGCTGCCCATTTCCTGAAACTCAAGATCTACAATGACATCTGTAGCTCTATCTGGGTCAAGTCCTCTGACATACTAAGGTAGATTTTTGCCTGAAGACTATGTTTTGAGTCACTTTGACATGACCTTTGCACAGCCCTACACAATCTTGAACACAGCTTCTGGACCTCTCTCCAACCGTGTTGAACTAACTATTGCAACAAAAACAGTGTGTGTTAGCTGTCTCTGTCGTCCTTTGCACTCTTATAAAAAGATTGTGACTTCTGATAGCAGTCCCACAGAGCAAAAAATTGGTTCTCAAACACTATACCTTCCTGAAACCTCCAGGAAGATTGCCATTTCCCTTATTCCAAAATAGTCGTGATAAAGGATGTTTGTCCCAGCTGTAAGCAATATCATAAGTTTGAATTAAATATTTTATACAAAATAAACCCTGAAGTGATTTTTCCTGGGAGAGAATAATAATATGGACAATAAGAAACAAGATTTAATTTAAAATAAAATGTATTATATTTTGAAAACTCTTTGACATCTTAGTATCATATTTTAGAAATACTTCTAATGACAAATCAATTAAAATGTATTTTAGATTTGAACATAAGGTTTTATTTAACTATAAGTGAAAAATTCAAAAAAACCCAAACCACCTTATTAAAATGACTTGGTCACTGTGCCTCAAAATGTAGAAATCACAGAACTGGATTTCATTTGTTACATTGAACTAAGCTGAAAGTCCAGATGACACAATTCAAAATTAGATTCTAGACATTAGCTGTAGAAATACATCTCTTTTCTGTCAGCAGCTGGTCAACAATAAACCTTTATGAATATAATATATGAGCAGTAAATATAAGTATGCTGAGGTGTCTCTGATTACTGTCCCTTAGAGCTGCTGACAAAAACACTTCTGAGCCCTGTGAAACGTGGCCACTTCTCCAGGTGCAAACACCCAGAGCCCTCTTGCACTCAAGGCCATCCAGTGGTAAACATCACAGACTCAGTCTCTCTGGTCCAAGGTCCCACTCTGGATGCTGGCTCTTGTTTTCACTTACCTTGATTCCTCCAGCTGCTGACAGCAGGACCTTACAGCATTCACACATGGTGAAATTAGACAGTGAAAGTGAAATTAGACAGAAAGATGGTTAAGAAAAGATTTAATCAAAAAATAAGGACAGACTGTGGTAGTTAGGTTCAGGGGTCAGTCAGGCAAACACACCAACCAGCAGCCTGGTGACATGCAAAAGGTCAGACCCTCTTTATCCTTCCTCCTCTCTATTTCCTACCCCGTTTTACACTCCCTATCCCCACTTTTCCCCACCTTTGACCTTTCCCCTAAGCATTCCTTAATGTGTTTTACATGGCCCCACAGGTTCCCCTCCAATAATCATAATGCCCATGTTCCTCTTGTTACCACAGTCTTATCGGTTATAAAACCAAGTTTGTTTCTCTCCAAAGCAGTGCATATAGCTTCTTAATGCCCCATCAATTAGTGGCTGAAGAGTTTTAGTTGTTGTTATTGTCTTCCTTATTGGGTTTGTGTTTCTGTGTTCTGTTAATCTTTTTCCCTGTCACTTTTTATTGCCTTTGAACTGAAATAGTTGTTGACCTGATAACTTTAATGAAGCAGATGCTCTCACATTCTCCATGCCTTTAAAGAGACTTTTCAGAATTTGAGGCTATCACTGCCATAAGATGTTAGGGTTGCCTCCGAAACTGCTAACCAATCAGAACACAATGATACCATTTGATGCCCATCTGTTCAATAATATTACGTTCAAAGCCCAAAAGTTGGGACAAGAAATATGACAAAGCAGATGGCAAGCAGTGGTGATGATGATCAAAAGGTCTAATGGGCTTGGGGAATATTTAGAATCCCTATCCATTCTTCACAGGAGAAGAAAAAATGTTGATAAACAAGCAGATGACAATTTACACTTCACTCTTCCCAGCTGTAAGGTATTTTAACATAATTATATTTTCTCACATAGCCAAAAATCATAACCATGTCAAGCAAAAGGGAAACATTTACACTAAATAACATTTCTAAATTTTTGTTTGTCTTGCTATCACTTACAAATTACTTATTTTCTGTGTAGTTAATGTACATTCTAATACAGATTAAGAAAAAGTTCAAATTAGAATGCAAAGCAATCCAATATTTACATTACAACGTAGTTGAACCATGTAATAAATTATATAAATTATTATTAAAAGTCAACACAGTAACTTTAAAAAATCTCCTGGTATAATGTTTTTCTCTGTTGTTTTGAATTAATAATTCCATTTTGTTATCATAGCACAAGACAACTTACAGTGAAAGTTCATGGACTTATAAAGACAAATGACAGAAAACATTTTTAATGTCAGTTCATTCAATCAAAACCAAAATGTTGCACTTCCACAGTATGTTCTGTTAGAACTGGTACATTTTATTAACAAATTACTAAATATATCAAAAGAAATTGCTGGCTATGTTTTTTGTTTCTTTATTTTGTTTCCTTTCGTGTTGGACACAGGAGGATGAATTTCAAATCATTACTCCAAGTAAGGGAAAAAATAACAGCAGCCAAATGTTCCCTAACACACCATGGAAATGGTCTTTTTTTCTTTATCATGACTAAAAGTACTAGCATCAAAAGAAAAGCACATTTCACAGGCTTAGATATTTGCTTTTGAAGATAAAAGTTGTTTTCCAGCTATTCCTGCTTCATGAATGAATAAGATTTTAATATGTCAGAATATGGCACAGTTTCATGCCACAGACTACACCATGAACAGGTCACTATGGTTAAAAGCCACAATAAGGACAGTTTAATAAAACTAAAATTTCCCACAAATGTAGGATCCAAAGTTCAGGTCCACAAAAGTGTTTACAAGTCTTTGCCATACTAGAAAAAATAGCTGTACAGATTTATTCCATATTAGCTTTTAAGCTGATTTATATTTTATCAGTGGCAATAAGTAGACTCAAAGCTGATATGAAAATCTCCTGCTAATTTTTTTTCACTCAGTTCCATCACTTTCCAGTGTCCTGTACATAAGAGGCATACAGGTAGGGACAACAACATGATGAACTGAAGGGAAACATTGGTACTGCATATTATTCAGTAGCAATCTATGTGTTTCAGGAAAATTAAATGGTCTTCAGTAGACAGCACAGAACAACTCTGAGACAATTCAGTATACCCCACAATATTGGTAATGTTAAGGGAGAGGGGCCAGAGTGAGAATATTCACTTCCCGAATGCTCGAAACAAAAACCCAACAACGAAAACAGAAGTAAACACTTTGGAATAATAGAAGGTTATTTCCTAAGAATGAGCAGAA
Organism: Caloenas nicobarica; assembly: GCF_036013445.1. NCBI lineage: Eukaryota > Metazoa > Chordata > Aves > Columbiformes > Columbidae > Caloenas > Caloenas nicobarica. The sequence continues at coordinate 177,029,941 of NC_088245.1, read as the reverse complement.
ATAAGGGACAATACGAGACAAAAGAAACATTAAACGAGCATTCATCAACACATCTTTAGTGGTTTATGACTGGTCAGGGTCAGAGAAAGTGGATAGAACAGTTGTAGCAACAGATAAGATTTGCGATTAAATTAATATGATCCAGCTCCAAGGATCAACTTTCTTCTCAAAAAAACAGAGGCAAGAGTTGTAAGCAATGAGTCAGTCATTACTTAATGTTGTGCACACAGCTGCAGGAAAGGAATTTGCAATGCCAATAAAGGTACCTGCATTGGGATCCACTGCATATAGCATGCTGAATAAGCTATTAGTATGACACAACTCTGCTTCAAAAATGTGTATTTAAAATTGAGTTCTTGCATAGGATACTACATTTTTGTGAAATGCATTTTAGAAACTGACACAAATTTGAATCCTTAAATATTAAAATAATTTTCCTCTTAAAAACACAGATAGAGAATAAAGTAATATTGTAAAATTTCTACAGCTTCCTGATGATCCAGAATTCACACGGTCACATAGAGACACTAGATTTAGTTCCACTTCATAAAGTTTGAATCCACAGTCCACAAAAGAAAAGGAACAGCTGGACTATTGCCCAGCATCCATTTGGAACACACACCTTTCACTATAATCTCCATTTTTATGTATATGAAAATGTATCTAGAAATGAAGTTTCATCTCTGCATTTTTGATTAATATAGAACTATCTTTCCTGATCTAATATCTTTTGGACACTGACAGGTGTGCTCTATGCCCTTGACGAGACTGGTGGTGGTTTGATACAGGCTCTGGAGGAGGTGAAAGCACTTCCCTGTAGCCGTGCCAAGAATTCCTCTAGTTCACCCACAAAGGAGCAGAGTGACACAGTGAGCATTGATGCATATAAGCTTGGAACATCGATCAGCTTAGAACAGCAATCATGCAATAAAGACATGAATAGCAGAAGACTCTTCCAAGACTCATTTATCGAGTGCAATGGGCACTCTCTGACCCCTTGATCAGATTGGTGGTGGTTTGGTGCAAGCTCCAGAGGAGGTGGAGGCCATCACCATGGGTCACTCCTCCAGCCCAAAAGAATCAGAGTTGTACAGTGAGCATCAACGCATATAAGCTTGGAACACGGATCATGAGACATACGAATAACAGGTGGCTCTTTCAAGGCTCATTTATCAAGGAACAAAGAAAGCTGTAGGTATAAGGAGTCTCATGCACACCTTTCCTCCCATATTTGATTTGACTACAAGCCAACCATTTTATTCTGTAAATATAACTGCCTAGGTGAGCCTTTTTTGATCTCTCTCTGCTAGGCAGCATGGCTGTATGGTGGTGATCTCCCCTTGCTCTGGCATGCCACTCCAGGTTGCTCCTTGAGGCAGAGAGACCTTTTATCAATAGCAGATCTTTGGTAAACGACCAATATTGCATATAACTTTGTAGTATAGCAACTTTGATTTTACTTTTGTAACTTCGATTACATGCTGAATCGATACCAATGAAACATTACTCAATGGGAGGGTTTCCCTTACCCTTTGCACATCTGTTCTCTGTGTAAATCATTCTAACTTGAGGCAAACCCAATTTTCCTCTGTGTATTTCCTCCATACAGTAATTAATAAGGTGAACCTTAACACTGAACTTGCTGAACCTTGTCAAATCACTGTTAACTTTGCTGAATTCCATAAAATGCATTCAACTCTGTCAATTTATTATTTTACCTCAGTAGAACATATTGTTGCTTCTCTCAGTGAGGTGCATTACACTCATCTGCAACAGATATTTTGTAGATAATTATTGTTTAGACTATTCAGACTCTTTTTAAGCTGTTTGAGTAAAGATCCCATTACTATGTCTGGCTAGAACAGAAGACTAGCCTTGTTTGGCTTTTGCACGGAAAATTACATTCCTGAGCATTCTGTAAAATGTTTATGTATTGACATTGTGATTTTCAGTTTTTCAAGCCTGTAACGTTTCTCTTACATATTAAGAATGAAAATGACAATTAAAAGGTTTTCATTGAAAAAGAAGGAAATATTCTAACAGAAGGACCTAGGAGCAGAACTTCAAGAAAAAGATGATTTTCTGATGGAGAGAATTAAACAATACCTCACATAGAAAAACAGAATTAAAATACTCATGTATTAATACGCCTGAATAAAGAGAGGCTAGAGATTGCTTTTATTTCTGTGTGTGGTGTTTTTTGTTGGGAAAGAGTTAATTTTCTTCATAGCAGCTAGTATAGGGCTATGATCTAGATTTGTGCTGGAAATAGTGTTGATAATACAGGGATGTTTTAGTTAGTGCTAGAGCAGTGTTGACACAGAGTCAAGGTCTTTTCTGCTTCTCACACCACCCCATCAGTGAGTTACTGGGTGTACACAGGAACCTGGGAGGGGACACAACCGGGACAGCTGACCCCAACTGACCAAAGGGATATTCCATACCCTATGATGTCATACTCAGCAGTAAAAGGTTGGGAAATGAAGGAAGAAAAGGGTTACATTTAAAGTTATGGCTTTTGTCTTCCCAAATAACCATTACATGTGATGGAGCCCTGCTTTCCTGGAGATGGCTGAACATCTGCCTGCTGGTGGGAAGTAGGGAATGAATTCCTTGTTTTGCTTTGCTTGTTAGTGTGGCATTTGCTTTACCTACTAAACTGTCTTTATCTCAACCCACAAGTTTTCCCACTTTTACTCATCTATTCTCTACCCCATCCCACTGCGGGGGCAGTGAGCAAATGGCTGTGTGGTGCTTAGTTGCTGGCTGGGGTTAAACCACAACACTGGCAGACAAAGGAAATAAAAACTGTAAAGCCTGGAGTAGGCTGATGAACTAGAGAATGTCAAAAACTTGTAAGTCAAACTTGACTGAATAGTTTCCAAGAAGGCTGCCTCTATTACTCTTTCATATCATTTTTTCCACAGTGTAACAATAACCATCATTCAAGTGCCAAACACAATGTGTCTACTGAAATTATAATGTAGGAATTATGCACAATGGGGATTCACAGCCTATTCTACTATGATGTTATACTGCTACTATAAACATAAAAGACACTAAACTCAGTTGTAGAAAGAATACATCCACCCAAAATTCCTTAGAGGAATTATCACACTGAGAAAGTCATTATTCTAGGAATAAACTATTTGAACTGAGAAGGAGATAACTGTTTTATGTACAAGTTTTCCAGGAAGCAAGCAGTATTGCTAAAATACTGGGAAAGATGCAATCTTCTATGTTGTTGTATTAGGAAGCATTAAAACTTTGAATACCTTAATGCCCTTTAATGTATGTCTGTTCTATTGACTATCAGCTGTCACGTAAAGTCACTTCCACAAAACCCCTACATCTTTAGTTACTAAATCCATCAAATACAGAATAAGCATTCAAAAATGGTGTTTAAATAATGCCATCATACATTAGAACTCCTCCATGAAAATAAAAGGTTATGCTTGATCTATGGCCAAAACACAGGAAAGAAAAAAAAAAAAGAAAAAAAAATATTGTTTTTAGTCCTTATCATATTTACTACAAATACTACATTCAATTATTCTCAAAACAGTAGCAATGACTATCCTCACAGAAATGTAAAGATGAAAGATTTGACTTTGGTGGCAGTAAAAGAATCATTGCTAAGGGCATCATGGCACACATAACAGCAGGGACAGAGCACATCTGGATACAGGTCAGCAATACTTGGACTTAGCTTCAAAACCAGCAACTGGGCCCAATCTGATGTGAAGTCTAGGCCTTCTGGCCAGTCTAATAGTGTTAGAGTTGTGAAAATGTTTTGGAAAAAAAATATTTTCCAAATCTATGAATATTTGTGTTTATTTTATTCTGCACCTTTTTTTAAAAAAAAAACCAGAAATAATTAAAATTTCAGAAAGAAACACCCAGAAAATTCTGTCTATTTATGTCTTCTGGAATACAAGTGTCTCCCCCTTTATTTAAGTCTTACAATGTACTCTAAAAATTTCATAATGATCATTACGCAAGCCTTACAAACTACAGATTTAATTCCTTACTTATTGAGAGCAAGTAATAATTTTTACATTATTTTTTCTAAAATATGATTTGTAACTGCTGCATTAGCGTTTGCAGGCTAAATCCACAAGGAGAGAGTAAATTTTGATTTTATAGTTCCCTTTTTAAAACTTGGAGATTTTATGTTTTTATGAATATTTGCAACAATTTGAACAATAAATGTCAACATTAAATTTTATGGCTATTAAAAAAAAGGCAAAAAGAAAACACATGTTATCCCACTGGATAACATAAAAATATATTACTACTTAGTGACAGACTATTTCCATTTAATAGCACTGTTAAAGAACATATACATTCTCACATGAGAACATAAAAATGCAGTTCTGTAGCAAGACATAACGATACAGATGTATAATGTATTATATATATGTTATTTTTATGGTATACATACATATAAAGGCATATACGTATGTGTAAATAATGTATACTGGTCTGCTGTGTATATACACATTTAATGGTATATGGCAAATATGTAAAGTTTAATTTTTATGGTATTTCTGGTAACTTCACCATGTTTAAAAATGTATTCTAAACATTTAATTTTTTGGAACTGTTCTTAGTAGACTATATAATTATTCAAGTGCAGGCAGCATCAATATTCCCTTAAAATGCATCACTGGAATTAATCAATGGTTTTGATTATCTGTGCTTCCACACTACTAGATAAAATTACTAATAGGGGTTGTACATGTTCACTGGAAATGATTCAAATTAAACTTTCTTTTCTTTCTAAATGGAACGTCCCCTAAGAAATTGACATAATCAAGGTAAAGAGCATAGCACAACAGTGAGGGTATTCCCAGAGGGATAGGCCTGATTATTTGTAATTACTGGAACAGGCAGCTATTCAGAGGAAATACAGAGAAAAGACAGGTACCCAACTAACTTCTTATTATTTACATAATTCTTGAATTAAATGTATAGATTCCACCTTGAAAACTATTTTTAAATTTATATTTAGACAGAAAAACTACCATGTATCATATTGCCTGAACGAGCTACATTTAATGAAGCAAAATGAGTAATAACACTGTTTTTCAATGATGCCAGAGATTACAGGCAAAGCATCTGCCACTGTAATTTCCAAAGTTGGAACTGGCTGGAATAACCTTCAAATCTTCTCATTCATTTTGTTGTTTTCTAGTCTTTCTATTAGAAGCACTGCATGTGGCATGTAGGCTACAGACTTTGCCACCTTTTATAATGGTGTTTGGGGAAATTAGAATAAATGCTCTTAATGGAAATTTAAATGCTGTGTGTATCTCCTCTGTACTGTTATATGCATTTCCGAAAGAAGTAAAATTAATTTGATGCTGGAATCCTGAATTTTTAACAAGGAATTGATACTGATACTATTGTGCTATAATGTGCAAGCAGGTTAAGAAGATATGCCCGCACTGGATACTTATATTATTGCAATGAGTGAAATTTATGGCAACAAACCAAAAGATGTTCAGTACTGTAGGACACTTTTAAACAGTATCTGTGATAACCATAGAATCATAGAATGTCCTGAGTTGGAAGGGACACACAAAGATCATTGAGTCCAGCACCTGTCCCTGCATATGACAACCCCACAGTTCACACCATATGTCTGAGGGCATTGTCCAGTCTCTTCTTGAATATTGTCAGGCTTGGAGCCATGACCTCACATCCCTGGGGAGCCTGTTCCAGTGCTTCACTACCCTCTGGGTGAAGAACCTTTTCCTAATGTCCATCCTAAACCTCCCCTGTCACATCTTCCTGCCATTCCCTCAAGTCCTATTGTTGATTGCCAGAGAGAAGTGATCAGTGCCTGCCCCTTCTTCTCCTCTTGTGAGGAAGCCATAGTCCGTGATGAGGTCGCCCCTCAGTCTCCTCTGCTCCAGGCTGAACAAACCAAGTGTTTTTAGCCGCTCCTCATACAACTTCCCCTGCAAACCCTTCACCAACTTTGTAGCCCTTTTCTGGACACTCTCCAGTAGCTTTACATCCTTTTTATACTGTGGCACCCAGAACTGCACACAGTGCTCCAGGTGAGGCCACACCAGTGCAGAGTAGAGTGGGACAATTACCTCCCTTGCCCAGCTGGCAATGCTGTGCTTGATGAGGACACGGTTGGCCCTCTTGGCTGCCATGGCGCACTGTTGGCTCATGTCCAACTTGCAGTCAACCAGAATGCCCAGATCCCACTCTGCAGAGCTGCTCTTCAGCATCTCATCCCTGAGTCTGTATGTACAGCCAGGGTTGCTATGTCCCAGGTGCAAAATCCAGCACTTGCCCTTGTTAAATTCCATGTGGTTGGTGATTGTCCAGTTCTCCAACTTGTCTAGATCCTTCTGTAGGGCCTCTCTGCCCTTGAGAGTGTCAACAGTTCCTCCCAATTTTGTGTCATCAGTGAACTTACTTAGTATTCCATCAAGTCCTGCATTCAAGCAATTTATGAAGACATTGAAAAGTACTGGCCCTAAAATGGATCCTTGTGGAACTCCATTAGTGAGGGTTTTTTTCCATATGCCTTAGCACTATTTTGTTTTCCATTCCTCACCTATTTTACAACACAGTGAGAATTTGTCTTTGTACCTTTTTCATGCTTTTTGGGCCAACTTCTGATTTCCCTCTATGCTCATGAAATTGCTTGCACAAACATAAAACAAAGGAAGATGATAATTGTAGACATTGTATAATGTTGCAAGTAGAATGAAGTTTTTATACCTGCATAGATGGCATGAGAAAACACTGCCTTTTGTTACCTCTGCTCTGCCTTATGTATCTTCTACTATTCCCCATGTAAAAAAAAAAAAAAAAAAAAAATCCAAGTTTTCAAGAAATATATAGATGGAAGTTAACAGTGATTTTTAAATCATGAGTTTTCAATTTACTCATTTACTTAGGTGCTACAAGCATAATGTTTTTTGAGTAGCATATTTGTGCTCAAAACCAGAAAGTGTTCATGTGCTCCATCAGCAAGTATCCTCAGTGGAACACCTTTTTATGTGCACAACATCAAAGAGCTACAAGACTGGCTGAAGAAAAGAAGCCAGAGAGTTGTGGTCAATGGGGCAGAATCTAGTTGTTGGTCTGTATCTAGTATAGTCCCTCAAGGGTCAGTGCTGGGACCGGTACCATTCAATATATTCATCAACAACTTGGATGAAGGAATAGAGTGCACTGTCAGCAAGTTTGCTGATGACATAAAACTCGGAGAAATGGCTGACGCACCAGAAGGCTGTGCTGCCATTCAGTTAGACCTAGACAGGCTGGAGAGTTGGGTGGGGAGAAATTTAATGAAATATAACAAGGGCAAGTGTAGAGTCTTGCATCTGGGCAAGAACAACCCCAGGTTCCACTATAAGTTGGAGAAGGACCTATTAGAGAACCGTGTAGGGGAAAGGGACCTGGGGGTCCTGGTGGACAGCAGGATGACCATGAGCCAGCACTGTGCCCTTGTGGCCAAGAAGGCCAATGGCATCCTGCGGTGTATTAGAAGGGGGGTGGTTAGTAGGTCGAGAGAGGTTCTCCTTCCCCTCTACTCTGCCCTGGTGACACTGCATCTAGAATATTGTGTCCAGTTCTGGGCCCCTCAGTTCAAGGACAAGGAACTGCTTGAGAGAGTCCAGTGCAGGGCAACAAAGATGATTAAGGGAGGGGAGCATCTCCCTTATGAGGAAAGGCTGAGGGAGCTGGGTCTCTTTGGAGAAGAGGAGACTGAGGGGAGACCTCATTAATGTTTATAAATATGTAAAGGGTGAGTGTCACGAGGATGGAGCCAGGCTCTTCTCAGTGACGACCAATGATAAGACAAGGGGCAATGGGTGCAAATTGGAACACAAGAGGTTCCACTTAAATATGAGAAGAAACTTCTTCATGGGGAGGGTGACAGAACACTGGAACAGGCTGCCCAGGGAGGTTGTGGAGTCTCCTTCTCTGGAGACATTCAAAACCCGCCTGGACACTTTCCCGAGTAACCTGATCTAGCTGTTCCTGCTCTGGCAGGGGGATTGGACTAGATGATCTTTTGAGGTCCCTTCCAATCCCCAACATTCTGTGATTCTGTGATTTTCTGGAGCACTCAGTGTGGCTAACTTGAGAAGCTGTACAGCTTAAATGAAAGTCTTTAATTTTTTTGGTCTGTTGGGAGGCAAGGCATTTGTTAGCAGCTCAATATACATGTTTTAAGAATATTATTAGGATGTATGCTTTAGCATTAATCTCAATTTACAGATAAAAAAACATGCTTTCTTAAAACGTAACAAGAAAATAAAAATACAGCAAGACTTCTTTGGGATTATATTTATATTAAAACTTTTCCCCACTTACACCTCAATAAACATGGCTGCTAGAGCTGAACACTCACGAGATTTGTGTTCTGATTTGTTTAAGAACTGCTGTTTCCCTTGTTCCTTTCTTTTGTCTTTTGTCTGTATGTGTGCTATAAATACACACATCTGTATGTACCTACAGTGTATACGCATGTATGCAACTTTTCTGTATTTTAAATGGTTGATCGTATTTGTAACAATGTTTGTGTAGTTTTTAAGTGATGGCTGATAGGACTTTTCAACTGATTTCACGTGCTGCCTACAAAAGTTCTGACTCAAAGCCACGGCATTGCTGTAGAGGAAAGTTAAGAAAACAAACAAACAAACAAACAAAAATACCAACAAAAAAACCCACATTAAAAACTTTACACTGGGTTTCATTGCATATACTCTATGAAAAAGCTTTCTAACCTAAACTGAACTAAAAGACTTGGACACTCCTTTACTAAATACTTAAAATTCATTTTACCATATTGCTTGGTATAAAACATTAAGAAAAAAAAAAAGAACTATTAATGCTGACAGTTTATTCATTACCTACTAAAACATATTAGTGTTACATGCAATAACAACATATTACATTGCACATGTATTTTTCAAGGGGTCTGTGTATTATAAAGATATTTGACATAATATCAATTTGATTCTGTTCAACAAAGAACTTTATTGTTCTTTTAATGTGACCATTTTCTTCCTATTTTTCTATTCTGCTCTTAGAATGCTGAAATTCTGATACTTGATAGGAACTCCTAGATAATAGGGCCTAATTTCACACAGTTTGATGAATGTAGATACATGGAAGCGAGTAATTTTTAAAACTACAAAAGGGAAATTTTAATCATAGGTTAACCTCTGTGTGTGTGTGTAAATTGATTTTAGAATTGTTTTGTTTGTCTATTTGTCTTTTGTGTGTGTGTGTGTTTTAATTTACCCTTTGTGTGTGGGGGGGTGTGTTAGTTAAGAAAACCCTACTGTAATTTTACTGTGAAACTTGCCATTTATGAATCTTTAACTAAGTCATTATTTTGATTGATTATAACAAATTTCATTGAATCACTCTGTTAAATTGGCTGATTAAGTGTTATTAATAATTATACAATCTAACCTTGTAAACTACCATAAAGCATTAATAATTTCTAAATTGCTTCTAAATGAAAGTCATGTAAAAATTCCATTCATGAGACCAGCTGACAAACTATTTTGATGACCTCCAGGACATGCTTCAAAATGTGTTTATAGAGGCATTTTTTGAGAGGTTCCACTACAATTGAGGTTTTTTACTGACATAATTTATTGAAAACTTTTGTCTATGCTACATTACTTTTGTTTCTACTAATACTCTATTACTTCTGTTTCTACTACCCATTTTCTGTTTTTATTCTCCCTACTGCTAGAAGGCAAGATATGAAAACCTTAAAAAAAGTCATTCGGTCACTATTCACAACATAGAATGAAAATTCATTGACAATGTTTATAAGTAGGCTTGGTGTTGGAATTTTGCACCAGTCATATTGTATCATTTCAGTTACCTTTGCATTACCTATAAGTTATTTATAACTAAAATACATGTTCTTTCTGATGACCCTTTCTGACAGTTTCAACTACTTCTGACTGCAAAATTAATCTGCTTTAGAAGGTGCTAACTCTTAAGTATCATTTGAAAAAAAAATACAATAAAGCCACAACTACTAATACTTGGTCAAAGTGCAAAGTCTTTTATAAATATATTCTTACATTTTATTTGATGTGTATTAGATGCTTGTGGATGGCATCAATGATCATTAATCACCATGTATTTCCTCCTTGAAAGGCCAGAGGTTTTGAATATTTGAATTTTTGTCCTTTGATTTTTAATTTTGTCTTTCATTGTTATACTTTTACTAAAAGATTCTTGGTATTTTAACTAATATATCATTCCACTGTACAATACAACTGGCAAAAATGTAATTTCAAAAAACATATTTATAGACATAGTGACAACATATGACAAAAGTAAAGAAGATGCAAATTGAATCGATATTGTTGTTACTTACTTCACCTATCTATGGATAGGTGGGACTTGGATTCTGTGGCTCATAAATTCTCTAAATTTGATACCAAGACATCAAAAATAGGATGAGGATGCTGTTTTTGTCAAGATGAACTTTTCACAGAAAGTTTCTCTTTTCTTATCTGTTTCATGTTTCATATTTATTTATCTAGTTCCATAGGTTATATATTGGCTCTATGTCATTCTAGCACTTTTCCTGAAGGACCAGAAGTATATGGTGAAGTTTCCAGTGTGTGTGTGTATATACTCACTATAGAGACTGCCTACATCTTCAGCTACTATAGCACACATATATAGAGAGATTGACTTAATCTCCAGCTTCTTGACAGCTTTAACAAGATAGTCTTTTGTCACACAATCAAGTCTTCAGTCCCTTTCACTACTTATCAGGCAGCTTAGTGCAGCAAAGTGATACAACTACCAAAGGATCAGGTGCATGCCAAGGCTTTCAGAGGGAAACTCAGAAATTAAGTGCTCCATCTGAAAAAATGGACTGTGAAAGCATTCAAGAAATTGATGGACTGGAACCACTTTGAAAAATGTCTTGCTAAACATGAAGTGTTTGTATTTCAGTGCCTAAATCCCTATAAGCAGTAAAACATCCTTTCTGATGCACTTAGTTTCAATTCTATGTAAAAATTCAATAAAATATAAAAATTTAATGATATTCCCATGATTTTTGTAAATCACAAGAAATACTTTAATTTCCAACAAACCGCTTCAGACTTTGAAAAATCTGCTGATAAGGTACTATTAGGTGCATGCCATTTTAGACAGATTTTCCTGTTTATGTAGGATTTCTGCTAGCAACATCCATGTTTCTGACGTATTTTTCCTATTTCTGGTGATGTGTAATTTATGAGAAATATATGACCAACTTCTGGCACTTTATTGTATTTTAAAAAGGCCTTGGATGTAGAACAGCAAAGATATTGTAATATGTATTTTCTTTTATCTTTTCTTGATTTTTATTTGTTTTTTAACTCAGTATTGCCCAAGTTTTCTCATTTCTTCTAGGTTACCTTTTGTTTTTAAATAGACTCACATTTTTTTTTTTTTTTAGCATACAAATAAAATCCCAAAAGAACTGAAAGTACTTCAGAGAAGTACCTAGAAAAAGTAAAAATGATTTAGTGTATTATTAATGAAATATTAATGTATTATATTGATCTTTTAAAGTCTATTGCTCTCTCTACCTAGCAGAAAAGTTAAAATGCATAACTAATAAATATTCACAACAAACTTCATGATCCTCACGTGTAAAAGACTGCATCTGTGTAAAATATCCCAGCACATTTTCATTTGAACAGAAAATATCTACCTTCAAGTCATAATGTTCTAATAGTCCATGGATGTTCTTGAGGGCATCACCTAATGAAAGTCTTTACACATTTGATAGCTCGGAATGGGATTTAACATAGAGTTAGTAATTACTACACATTGCTAAAGACTGATGATGCAATTGACCTACAGCACATCACATTATCGGAATCAGTGAATGTTAATCTTAAAATGGCCCCAGTCATTGTATTCACAAGATACAATTTTTAAAATCCTGCCTGCTTAGCTAATCCAGTAAGACTCCTATTGCCTTGTAATTAAATGTCATATTCCTTGCAATAATTTCCTAATGTGGTGAGTGGAGACGTGGCGAATGGAAATTCTGTAAAAACAAATAGCTATATGAATATTTCATAACATTTTTGTCATAACTAGTAAGCCTCTTTTAAAGGAATAAAATGTAATAATCCCTTAACAGCATGTCAATACAGCACAGGCCTGTTAACTAGATAATCTACTTACAGTTTTATAGGACTTTTCTACTTTCTTCTGATTTCTTTCTCGGTTGATCCACCATTTTGAAGTTCCTAGGGGATTTCATGCAGAAATAGAAAATATACAATTTCTCTAGTGCAGTAGAACACTGATACTCTACACACTGTATTTTTCATAAAATCATGGTTTGTCTGTATAGTGCATCTAGTATTTTGTTAATATATTATATTTGTAAAACTCAATGACTTGCAGTAAACACATTTACTAGTGTGTCATAACATGTTATGAGATAATATAAATGAACAAGACATAACAAATGCTAGGGCTTGAGTAATTCTTCCAAGCTTAGAAGTTTTGCTATTTTAATGAAAGAAAACCCACAGGCAGCAGAAAGAATATTATGGAGTAAGATGCCCTGAATTAAAAAAATCAAGATGGAGTCTGAGTCAACCATTTTCACCACTGTAAAAAGTTAAAAGCAAGTAATACTGAGATTCAATGTTATGCCTTTTTTGATAATATATATTTTTAAGAGTCTGAAAGTTAGGAACTAGCCTGCAAACTTAACAGAACACAAAAAATTTAGTTACTTAGGACCAGTTACAGCTGTAAGAAACTTGAAATATTTAAAGCAGCACATAAATGGATAAAAGGATGACTAATCAATTTTAGTATCGATAAAAAAATGAAGAAAACCACAATGGATGAGAATCAAAATTATTCATATAGTCTGCAAGAATTTCAATTAACAGAAATAGCCATGAAAATAACCTTGGAGCTAATGTTGAGAGAACAGGAGAAACCATTGTTCTTTGTACAAATATGATTAAATATCCCTTGCAAGACACTGGGATGTATAGGGGTTAGAGAAGTGAACCATGCAAAGAAAATTATGGTGACCTTATTTAAATGTGGTTACATGTTTTCAAATGTTTGTAATATATTGGACAATTCAGAATTAAAAGACATCCAGAAAAGGATAATGATGTGATCAAAGAGCTGAGGAATCTTTCCAAACAAACATTTAAGTATTGTTTCTTATTCTTAAAATAAATCTTAAAACAATAGGACTGAGAAAACATTATAAAAATAAATCATAAATGAGCCCTATGAACAAGATATATTACAATATTTTTTCTACCTACCTCGAAGTTGAACAACAAACAAAAAAATATAATTAAAATATGAAGAGTTAAATAGGTAAAAAAAAAGATTTTATCTCATAGTGTTTAACTAAGTATAAAAAGGGTTCTGAGTTTGGTTTATGTTTGCATTTTAATGTGGTTTAGCTTAAAATATTCCTCTACATAGTTTAAGAAATAAATAATTTGGATATGCCTTACTCTGGTAAAGATCAACAAAGAAAATTAAATGAATCTGAGATTATTTGAGAATAATTTTGAACTCCAGAGATCATAATTTTCTTCTGACCAACATCACTGCAAATTTGTATGCAAGAATATTCATAGTTTTAATTAATAATTAAATAGTTGATGGGTTATTAAATTTCATACTTCAGAGATTAAAATACAATTTTCCAACTAGGAATCATGATGAGACTTAATATGGGATTCAGATTATCCCATATCTTACCACTGTACTGTTCCCAATTTTTCTAAAGCATTTGCTATTGGTCTTTGTTATAAATAAAATATTGACTACGTAGTTTCTATGTCTGGCCCAGTACTGTAATTAGGTACAACCATAAATAATTCTGTCACAATGCAACTGTTAAAGTAAATGAACAAAACATATCAAACTCAGAGTATTCTGGCTACTTTTATGCCTTCTGCATCTTCACTTTACTCCAGAATGCTAGAAGACACACAGATTTTACGGATGAAACAAATTATCAGTAAAGCAGCTTTCGGTCCTTTACAAGGCAGGAAAATTATTTAGAGTTCTTTCCTCTGTGAAGCACTCAAATTTTCTTTTCTTTTATTTATGGAGTTTTCAGTGACTGGGTCCCAACTTTCAATGTAACAAAGCCATTACAGCACTGAGGATGAGATGCTGGTGTCTCATGTAAAACTCTTTGCACCTTTCCTCTAGTAGTTTAAGAGTTCATTTTGCACAGTAATCGCTCAATTCCTTCATATGAATGCAGCACACCAGATACAGAAAGTGTGAAATGAAAGTTTAGAGTGGGATTCTTTTATTTTATTATAGGAACGTAAAGTTATTTAAGTCTAACTCACAGTGATTTACCCTATGTTCCTTTTATAAAGAATGGAGGAAAGGAAAATCAAGGTGACAATCCTTTTTTTTTTAAATTGTATTTTGTTTTCATATTTTAGATACCTACCTTCGAATAAGATAAACAGCTGTTTGTTTTCTTCCAGGTATTGCAAGATCTTAGGTGGCTTTAACCTGCCATCCAGTTCAGGTTAAACATCTAATTTTTTTATTTGTGATTTAAAGTAGAAGAAAGGTTTCTTGGTCTCCTCCCCAGTACACCGAATTAGAAATACTGAACTAAGAGTTTAATGCAGGTTTGCAATTTTATATATGCTCAAAAAAAGTATACAGGCAGAAGTAATAACATTGGAGACAACAATCAACTGAACCATTTCAGACAGGTAGAAAGTCCTGACCAATGGCTAAAGGATCTTTGTCTTTAAATTAGTTCCGAATATGATAAAAATGTTAAATATTTTTTTCTAGTGATTACAAAAATATTATCTGGAAATCAGTAATCCTTTCAATGCTTTCACCTTAGAATTTCACTTCCTAATTAATGGGAAATAATTTTTTAAAAAATTGTATTAGTAATCTCAGCAGAGATCTACATCTTTACATCAGAAAGTGTGCTGAAATTATCAACAATTTTAAAGATAATCAGAGTTATATAGAGTCTTACCTGTAATAAAAAATCAGGACTTGCCATCATTTTTTTTTTTATCCTCTCCCTCCGTCTCCTCCCCCTCACTTTCCAGTGTAAGAATATGGAATTCTATGTATTTATGTTGCAACCAATCTACTAGCAATTATCTATTGATGAGTTCAGGAGTCTTCTTCTGAGTAAGCTAAAGGGGATACCTAAAAGCCTGATTCTGGCCAACTTTCCAGTGCATAGATCATCTAAGGCAGTAAACTGGGATGTGTGTCTTTCCTCCAGCTATTTGTGTCAGAGATGCTGAAGTAGTGGCATGACAGCATGCTCTCTTAGCAAAACACCACAAGTGTTACGTCAGGAACTCCAAAGAGCACTCAGTGTTGTCAACAATCTAGCTAGGTGATGAAGTTAAATTAGTTACCTCTATAAGGCCTAATTTTAATCCTGTAAGGTGAAAATTATAAACCAGTGATATCGAGGACTATAATTACAAATGCTGATCCTGAAACACCTCATAAAATGTTTCCAGCACATAATTTTTCCTAAGTAGATTTGATGAATCCAAGCTGTCTTGTAGTTTTATGCATACTTTCTACATCCATCTCTGCTGTGTCTTGGATTTTGTTTTGTTTTCCTTTTTTTCCTCTTTTTCTTATTATCTCTCTCTTACTGTCTTACTTTCTGATTTACGTATGTGTGCATGTGAAAAAAGAGAAGGTGTGTGTGCTCTTTCTTTTTCCAATCCACCTGTTACATCTGTCTCCTCTCTCTACTTTTCCTGAGGTTTTCTTGATTACTACAGAAGCTGAGAATAGAATGCAGGCTGGTGGTCTGCCAGCTGTGCTTGGAACTCTTTTCAGGTAAGCTGCCAACATCCATAGGAGATGCAACAGGTGTTGCATAGACCATGAATAGATAATAAAGAGCTATCTATGATTTAACCTTCAGATACAGCAACTGGCTTGCAGTGTGTCTATGATTGTAGATGCATATGAATGAGATTTTTTCCACTTAGGTTTGCTGTTACCAGTATCTCATACTCTCTCCACAGATACTCAAGATTATTTTATGTTAGCAAAATACACTATTGTATATTCTTTTAAATAAAATAAATCCAAGTTAAAGGAAGATAATGAATATGAGAATAATTTTACCTCTGTGCAAACCCTCTGCTACTTTGCTACTTTACCAGAATATTCTGTTAATAGAAATACAGTGTTGCAAACAACTTCCATCATCAATTTTAGGCAAGAAGTAGCTACCAGTTAAATCTATGCCACACCACTGGCTAAACAGTATAATTTGCCAGGAACATTGTTAAGTGATGAATAGAAAAAAATAACTGTACAATATATTACTTTATAGCACAAACCCCAATGATAACATTCAGCCAACCCTATAGGTCGACAGGAAATAGAAATCTTGTAGGAGTAAGACTTTGTACTTACATAGAAGCCTATACCTAATTATTTAGTCACAGCAGAGACTGCAGAATGAACTAATAGGTTGCCCTTTTGAGGTATGCCAGAGATTAAGGGTTCAGGGGGAGGGTCATTACCACAGTATGGGAGAGAGTTATTAACCCTTCCTAAAGAACACTACCTTTCCAAAGTATCAGATCAAGAGATAAAATGTGTCACCTACTGTACCTGTTTATAAGATTTTTCCCTATTCCACCCTGTCTGCTGTTCCTGCTGTCCACGCTGCACCAGGAAATGGAGGAACAAAAAGAGGAAAAATTCTGTAAGCATCAGAGCTGCCATTCTCTTTAAGATAACAGCAAGCTATGCTTTGAAGACAGTAAGACCTTGCCCTATACATTTTGGTGTAAGGATGGAGCACAAACCAAGACCAGGTAGGAACAAACTCCTTCAATTTAAAATGCATAAAAATACATTTTTTTCTCAGCACTGATGCAACACTGATATCAATATTTATAAATGCAATAGATGTGGATTCCTAAGTGAGATATATATATGGCTGTCACTATCCCTCTAAAATAACTTTTTGTTTTAAAACTGACAAGTAAATCATATTTAAAAGAAAAAAAAAGACCAAAACAAAAAACAAACTCAAAAAGTTAAACCCAAAGCACCTCCTCTAAATCCCTTGAGTCATTAATATAATTTATAAAATAATATTTTCGTACTTCTCAGACACATCATTATTAACATAGACATTATTTCCAAAAATATATTAGAGTAAAAGGATAATAGGATTTTCTTTTACTGAGTCTTACACAAAGAAACAAAGATTAAACTTTTGCATATTTGAAACCCACATGATGGACATTTTGGGACACTTTAAAAGCTAACCAAACTCTATGAATAAGAGTTGGGATGTTTGCTTACAGGGACAGATACAAATATTAGGTTGATTTAAGGATGTGAGGCAAAAGGCACAAGATCATTTCCCATAGTCCTAAATCTAGAATGAAGCAATGGGGCAAAATAAAAGTCCCTGAAAAGACTAACACCCAGATAGGAGAGTACCTTATCAGTAAATCCTTTCCAGCTTAGCAGAACATTTGTTTTTCCAGAAAAGAGAAATTCAATTTTAATGAGTAATGTTCACTCCATTAAGGTGTTCTCACAGTACTTAAGACCTTAATCTTTGGGTTTCATGGCTTGTCCAAACACTTAAAATTTGTTTGAGATAGAGTACTGAATGTAGACAAGACTGATAAATCTAGTCTATTATCTTCTCATTATTTTTTTTAATATTAATTCATTTGTATATCACGGCCTCTATCACACACCGTTTTTAACATCTTATTACCGTGTCCTAGATGTTGGAGGCTTAATATCAGCTACTTAGAGGCATAACATAGAATATATGTTATATCTTGTCTTGTTTTGTTTTGTTTTACCTATGAGAATATAGTAATATTTAGAACTCCGAATCAATTATTTCAATTATATGATAAAGGCTGCCTTTTTGTAAACTCCTCTGATACCCACAGATGAAAAACATTTGGTTTTTATGGTTTTAGCAGAACCGGAGTGCTTGGAAATTCTGAAGTTTTAAATTAGAAATCTGTATTTTCTACCATCTATAGGATAAGACTTTGTAACTTCATCATTATCAAATAATATTTCCACACAGATAACATTGCTAAACTACATATCAGTTCTCCCAGTTAAAATTCTTAAGATCTTTTAATTTTTGCTTCATTTCTGGAGAACAGAAGGGAAAGATGCTTACATGGTTCATGAATAAATTTGAAGCTTAACTCTGCAAAAATTTCAAAATGTTAAAATCAATTGTAACTCAATGTATTTAATATATGTTAAAGTATATTATCAAAAAAGCAATAAAAATATTAACAAAATTATTTTAAACATTTTGGAAGAGGAAGTTGATGAGGCTTTCTACAGACAGCTGGAAGTAGTCTCATAATCACATGTCCTGGTTATCATGGGAGACTTCAGTCAACCTAACCTCTGCTGGGTAGGCAACATAGCTAAGCATGGACAGTCCAGGAGGCTCCTACAAATCGTTGATGACAACTTCTTGACACAGGTGGTGGAGAAGCCAAGGAGGAGAGGCGCGCTGCTGGACCTTGTCCTAACAAACCAAGAAGAACTGTTTGGAGATGAGATGGTTGGGGGCAGCCTTGGCTGCAATGACTGTGAGATGGTGGAGTTCAGAATCTTGCGTGGAGTAAGCAGGGCAACAAGTAAGACTAAAACCCCAGACTTCATGAGTGCAAACTTCAGCCCCTTCAAGGTCCTGCTTGGAAGAATCCCATGGGATAGGGCTCTAGAAGGTAGGGAGTTCCAATAGAGCTGGCTAATATTCAAACATCACCTCCTCCAAGCTCAAGACCGACACATCCCTATGAGGAAGTAATCAAGTCAAGGGAGTAAGAAGCCATGATGGATGAGTAAGGAGCTCCAGTCAAAACTCAGGTGGAAGAAGGATATTTATGTAATGTGGAAAAAGGGACAGATCACCTGGGAAAAATATAAGGAAGCAGTTAGAGTTAACATGGATGCAGTACGGAAGGCCAAGCTCCACTTGAAAGTAAATCTGGCCAGGGATGTCAAGGACAACAAGAAGGGCTTCTTCGAGTATATCAACAGCAAAACAAAGGTTAGGAAAAATGTAGGTCCACTGTTGAATGAGGAGGGTGCCCTGGTGATGGACGATACAAAGAAGGCAGAGTTACTGAATGCCTTCTTTGCTTCCATCTTTACTGCTAAGACCAACCCTCAGGAATCCCAGACCCTAGAGATAGGAGAGAAAGTCTGGCAAAAGGAAGACTATCTCTTGGTTGAGGAGGATCAGGTTAGAGATTGTTTAGACAAACTGGACATCCACAGATCCAGGGGCCTTGAGGGGATGCACTCATGAGTGCTGAGAGAGTTGGCAGATATTATTGCTAAGCCACTCTCCATCATCTTGGAGAGGTCATGGAGAACAGGAGAGGTGCCTGAGGACTGGAAGAATGCCAACATCACTCCAGCCTTCAAAAAGGGTAAGAAGGACCCAGGAAACTACAGGCCAGTCAGCCTTACCTCCATCCCTGGAAAGGTGATGGAACAGCTCATTCTGGACATCATCTCCAAGCATGTGGAGGAAAAGAAGGTTATAGTCTGTATTTAATACAACAATAGGGCGTATTTTGATCAAGCAATACAGCTCTGACAGAAAGACACAAATAATTGCTCTGTCTTGTTATTTCATCATATATGCTGGCCAGATTCACAAGCAGTCAAAATCTTCCATGTTAACCCACACATGATGATGTGATTAACTGATATTTAAGAGTTACAATTATGAATAGATTATTACATTAACTAACATGTTTTTTTCTTTCTTGGCTTTGTGTGTATGGATCCTGTATCTTTTGGCTGTCACGGCACCACAGGGCTGGCTGCTCTCAGTAGGCCGGGGGTTGTATGGCATGGCAGCTACCCATGGGACTGTCTCAGGATAGGGATGAGCCAAGACCAGGATGGGATGTGGGTCCACAGGTGATCCTAGTTTAGTGGGACCCATGACTAGGCAGGGCATGGCTATTGGGAGGTGAAGAAGGGTCCTGCTGAGACATCACTGATGGTCCTGGGGGGCTGAAATGAGGTCCTGGGCTGTGGGCAGGGTGAGTGTTTCAAGGGACTGTTTCAGGGAGCGAAGTAAGAGCAAGGATAACAATCAAGGAAAGGGCTGTGGCACAGGAAACTTGAGGCCACCCGACAAGCTCCAAAGACCTGAGTGCGAAAGAGGGATTAGCTTCAAAGCCTGGGGTTGAGTCAATGGTCAGCAGTGCAAGGAGATCAGAGCCCAAGGACAAGCTGGTCCCTGAAGAGGGTTTGTAGTCTCATGGTCAGAGACCATGGCTCTATGGCCATCAATTCACGGGCCAAGAAAACCTAAGTTCGCTGTCAGGGAACAGCAGGATTTGAGGGTCCATGGATTTAGCTTCAGATTGTGGGGCTCCATGGCTGGGCAGGGGCATGTTTGTGGCTGAGCTGGAGACTGATGTGCCCCCAACATAGTTTGGGAAGGGGCTGATGGCCCCGTGTAGAGATGAAATGGACCCTCTGGGCGCATAGGTGTGGCTGGAGTCCTCAGAAGAGGTTGGTCAGAATATAATTCATCCTTCAGGGCCCTACGAGTTATACTTATTTGCGAAGTCATTTAAAACTTTGAATCTTTGTGATTAACTTTGAAGGCTACTATATATAATATTATCAATTTTTAATTAGAATTCTCAATAGGGAGCTTTGCTCAAAAGCTGATGGGATGACACAACCTAGGGTTTTGAAATACTTCTCCAACGATTTGTTTCTATTTTTAGAGAAATTATGTGGTTGTGGGAATGTTTGTGTGTGTGCATGTTTATGTGTGCGGGTCAATCGATCTTGCTTCAATACCCTTGCAAGCATCCTGTACGATTATTAAATGTGGCATACAGTCATATATTGATCTTAATTACAAATAAAAGCCAGGCAGCATCTTCAAGTGCAACAGCTGCATTCAAACAGAATCATATCTTGTGCTATGCCACCTAGATGGAAATATTAATACAATTAAATCTACAGGATTAAATAATGAGCTGCGAAGGATGCTAATTCCTTGATAAAAAAATGTAACATTAGTGGCTACTGTTAGGCAGGAACTGAAAATATTTTTTCTGGTGCTTTCACAAATAAAATTACGACTCTCTTCGAGGACAACAGATTGAATGAATAGTTTTTTGAAGAGAATTACAGAAATAACATCCATAAAACACATCAAAAGTTGATTGACTGCTACTGAATGCACAAATTGTTTAGAAGGAAAAATTGGATCATTTTGTAATGTTAAACATTGGTCTAAAGATTATTGTAGTGCTCCGTTGTTTTGTGTATGATGGTTGCATACCAATTCACTAAATTGAGAGTATTTACAAATGCAATACAGAACAACTTCATGTTGACGATTTTCAAAATCAGGTGAGAGAAATAATTGTAGTCTTCCATCCTTTCTTGTTTCTCCAACATACAATTTAAGAGATAAATAAGTAAATACTACAATCTTTTATCCACAACCTCTGGGAACCAGTAAGATACAATTTTTGTTATTATGTAAAATAAAGAAGCAAGTATTTTTGTATCAGACTTTATCCAAAGTTTTCTTTGCAGATCTCTGTATACATTTGCACCATGTAATTTTTTGCTTCTAGTAAAAGAAGATTGAAAGAACACAGTTCATAAATCGTTCAATATTTTCTCTTTACTGTACTTTCCTAAAGACTATAGCCTATTTAATAAAACTAAATAAAATCATTAACCATTAACTTGCCACAAACACTCACAGACTGGTCAAGAAATACAAATGCTATGACCTAACCAGAATCAGTTATTGTTGAGAAATGTACAGTCGCCATAAAATTAAGCTCAAACTTTTCCTCATCAAAGACTATCGATGTGTTGAGTAGAGCAGGTGCACTTTTTTCAGTACAGCAGATTGCCATCAGAAAATGAATTTTACAAAACAAAAAAATCTTACTGGAATATGCTAGTTGTGTTAGATTTCTTCAAAGACAGATGCTAAAAGTACTTTGCTTGACTTGACTGAATTTTTTAAAATTTTTTTCTGAATGTTGTGTTTACAGTGGCATGGTACTTTATGGCACCCAAATCAAAGTAAAATATACTCTAAAGCTAATTCTGTTTCAGTAATTACAGATGAGGAAGGAGAAACAAGGATGGGATATGTGTCATGAGCAGGACAGCAGTGTACTTTGTACACCCAAGCTTCAAAGAAGTTTGTATTATTTTTCTGAAGTCCTATCCAGATAGCCACTATGTTCCAATAGGAATTTTAACATTCCTCATCTTTGGAGATTTGTAGGGAGCTCAAAATATCTCTTTAACTGGCTATTCCCTGAGCTGCCCGTCAGAAATACCCACTCCTTAGCTTTCAGGAAGCAGTAATAAGGAAGCAACTTCAATGAGAAATACTTGTCATGATGCTACACACCTCTATGCTTCCATAGCTGTACTTTCAAGGTGTTTACTTATATTCTATTGAAAAGAAGTAAAATATAGTCAGGCCAAGAACGTGTGCCATCCCAAACTGACCCTTTGACACCTTCCCAACAAGGAAGGTGTTAATATTTTGTCTCTTGAGCCTGTTTTATCTTGCCATAGTGGAAAAGAAGATAACAGGCAAGGATGAGAGTCTTCTACTTTGATCTTAGAGGAGCAGACCACCAGCACCAAATAGCGGGGTGAAAATTAAGAATGAAGAACTAAATAGTATCCTTGGACAGCCCTGAACATGAAAGCAGGTAAAACATATCATTGAAAGAATGGGCCTGCAGGCCAAGTACTGTGAGTATATCAGCTATGTAATGAGAAGTTGAGTGTTTATTTGATGTACATTTGGGATCAAATGCTGAAAGAATCAGTGCTTTAGTTAGTTGAAAGCCACCCAACATAATGTCTGAATCACTAATCTAGAGTCATGCTAGCATATTTCCTGTTCTCCTAATGAGTACCTTTCCAGGAAATAGTGATACCATTATGTTAAGTACAGCACAGCTAAGGAGAATGGGAATAATAGAATAAAGTTCAGAACCTTTCTATAAGCAAATAGATTTTTTTCTAGGTGGAGATTTCCTTTGTGTAGCAAAAATCTCAGTTCTTCCTGTATTGCAATTGAGAAATAAGGACCTGTGGGTAACTATCCTTCTGCAGCTCTTTGCCACAATGCTGAAATTAGCCCTTAAGATTTAAATTTATGAATATTTCAGAATTATTATTTTTTTCCTAGTGTTTTCCAAGCATTCTAATTGCTTTTAGATTATTTGTTACATATTTGCAAAGTAAGTTGTTATACATTTAAGCCACAGATATTGTCAGAGATGGAAAAATACTGGTTTGTTTGGTATTGGATCTCCTTTTAAGAGCCAGGCAATGGAACCTCTTCCCTTTAGCTTCCTTTATGAGAGGACAGTCAGAGAAACTTACACAACAACAGAAGTTATCTTCTCAATGGGAAGGGACTCAGAACTTGAAATTTAAATTCTGAATGAAATGAACATAAATTGTGTGCATTTTGCTGTGATTTTGCTGATTATTATGTGCATGCATATCAACTCTGCTGTTTCACAGACTTTTTTTTGGTATTAATTTATCCATGTTATTCCAATAACACATAAGCCTTTCTTGAGTCTCTCTGTAACTAAATTTGAGTAGTTTTTTAAACAAGAGGCTTCTGGAAGAATATTCAAATGAGCTTTTTTTCCCCTTTCTTTTGTTAATTTTTAAGTAGATGACTTATCAAAATCACAGCTCTCTTTCAGAAGATTACTTTGATCTCTTCTCATGTCTGACCAAACTTACTCTTTTGCTCACACAATCGAGTTTGTTTTTTTTTTTCCCCTAGCAGAACCTGAAAACAACAGAACTTGAAAGCATTTTTTTTTTCATAAGGTTCTTACTGACTAGCCCCTTCATAATACTTTTGAGGACAGTATCATGAAAGTCAGAGGCTGAATTAGGAAAGCAAGAACTGTCCATTGCATTATCTCTTGCTCTGCAATTAATTGTCATGTTTTACACTAATGACATTAAGTCCTATAATTTTCATTCAATGTCTGCTGGTGAAAAAAAATAAAGGAATGTGTTAATGTCAACACAACACTTTTCACAGTCTGTGTTGTGAAATTTATACTGCTTCCTCTCTGCTTCAAAATATTTCCTACTTGGTGGGAGAAAACTGCACACACTGTTATTTTTTTTTCCTGGTTTGCTGTGATCTTATCTGTCTCCAAAAAAATTAAATTAAATTAAATTACCTTTTGTGTGTTTATAACTGTTTATTTACTTTGTGAATTCTGTATTTCACCAGTACTATTGATTCAAACATACACGGCATAAAGGGATGAAGTAGAACCTGTAGAATATCCTGAACCTGTTGTTTCTTTTAAGAATATTTTTAGAAACATTGCAGATGCATTTATGTGGGATATTTTTTCTGCCACACAGTGTTTACTAAATATTCAAAATAATTAAGGAAAGGAACAGTTGTACATAGTAGAAATATCTTCCACTTTTGGGGACATAATGTCTGCCAGGCAAAGTTGTAGTAAACAGTGTGAACAAGACTGCACCATGTTTGGTTCCCTTTGATCTACACAGCCCTCAGAAGTTTGCCAAAAGGTTTTGCATCCTCATATACTCCTACAGATACTTGTGCATGTCCTTATGTCCCCAGAACATGTCACAAACATGCTCAGTTTTATTTCATAATTCTATAACTCTGAGGGTCTTCAAAGAAACAAACAAACAAACAAACAAAACCACACCAAAACAACATAAAAGCAATTGAGGGGGAAAAAAAAAGTGTCAAATAGGCATGTATACAAGACTAAATGCTGTTAAGCATGAATGCACTCAGTTTGGGCTACCTCATCTGCAGTACAGAGAACAGTGTCTGGTTCTGCTTTAAATGACTGTGTAGACATACATGGAGGTAGTTTTTTTTCTGGTAAAGCCAAGAGAACTTGGATTTGAGTGCATACACTAGAAACTAGTTCATTTACATTGATTAGTTATTAGATCACTTCCTGGCTTTATTTTGGTCTATATTAACTTATTCTTTTCCAGAGAAATCTGTTATAATGTTATGCTCAAAATCATGTCATGGGCAAGAATTAGCACACCATATATCTTGAGCTAAGAAATTAATGATAATCCAAATAATACATTGCTTTACTTAAAATAGTATGCACACATTTTTCAAACTACTATATAGAAATCTCAATAAATATTTGAAAACTTTTACACAGGAGAAGAATTCTCAGTATCTGCCAACAGACTCTACAGCAATTTAAAGATGAACTTAAGCAATGGAGAGTTTGATCTGCACAAGTAGGATATCTTCCAGAATGTATGAAATATCTTTTGTTGCATCTCACTTCCTCCACTCTGTGCAACATTCAGGTAGAGTTCAGTACAGGAAAGACTCAATCCAAGCTTGCAACACTAAAGTTCTCCCAGAGTAAAAATGTGTACAATGGTGATCAAAAATTGAAAAGGCAAATGTGACCCAGAGGATCTACAGATTCTAGTCCTGCATTTGCAGACATTTCTTTGTAAAATGTGAATTACAATTAAAGTGGTTATGTTTATAAAGTTGCAAATGACATATTAATCCACAAACCCAAATAGTGCCACTATATTTTAGTATTATTTACTTTAACTATTTTCCTTCTGCTTTAGACATAAATAAAACAGAAATTCTCCCATCTGAATCTACTGACTGATTAACAAACATCACATAATGATTTTGGCTGGATGACTGGTGGATCACAATCTTTTGATGTGGTATTTCATCGTAACAGGAACATTCTTTCAAAGCTAAAAAGATACTCAAGCAGAGTGCTGTTGCTTCATTGGCTCAAAGTGAGAAAAAAGAAAGGATACTGTAGCTATCTACTGAAATTGAACTCCACTAATTTTTTGTGTGTGCTTCCTTATTTACCTAAGTAGCTCCCCGCTTGGTGTGATAACTTCTGTGATTCCATGTGAGGTGCTCAATTCTTTTCATGCATTTTATTCAGATTTTATACATTTTAGTCAATGCTGATTTTAATACTGGATGTTTAAGTGACAGGCACTGCAATGCTGTGACACTGAAGTATTTTGTGGTTAAGATATTAGATACTTAGGAATAAGTCAGTAAAAGAGTGAGTAAAACAGTCAGACAGAAACATAAAAAAATTATACCTGGATTTAGGAATTCTTATTACTGCCTGTTCAAACTACTTGTCTAATATTTGGTAATGATCCTTAAAGGAGATAATTTAGTGGGCATAAGGGTTTACCAAAGTATTACCAAAAATAAAACTTGCCTCTCAGTTATTCTAGTTAAATGACATAACACTGGAAATATCCTAGCAAATTATATGCACAAATTTAATTTATGGCATTCGTATATAAAAATATTTATGTAGTTCCTGGTGATGAATACCAGTATTACTATCAGTAACAGCAATAATAAGTATTACAGATAATATTAGTTAAATTACTATTACAGCTCAGTGCAATGTAAAAATCATAACTATTTGAAAATATAAGCAGTTCCTACACTATCCTCTACTTCACTCTGTGGAAAAAGTTGACTACAGAAATCTACTTTTCCAGAAAGTAGAAGAATGGCTTTCTCCTTCCCTTCCTCATAAAGGGATGAGTTATCTTTCATTCAAAATTCATATTCTTCTCAAAAGCAATATATTTTCTTAAATATTACACAGAAATGAGATAGTTAGCCAAATAGTTACTAAGTTGATTGGTAAAATAGCTATTTTGCTCCTAGCAGATGCCTCTCCATCGCTACTCATCTAAATTGCCAGAGACATGGAAGTATTATTGGATCTCTAACTCATAGACATGGGTGAAAAATGCCTATTTTACTATGCTGGAAAACTATTTATCATGAACACCATTTTTATATGCTGGTAATGTCAAAGTGGAATCCCTGGTGTGACTGAAGCTGTGCTCTAGTGACAGCTGTGCGACAAGCAGTAATTGAACATATTTAAAAATCCACCCCATGTACTGAGCAGATTTCAATGTCTGCTTTGTTTAAGGTCCACTGAATTGTGAAATGGTTGCTTCATTCACACAGATGTTAATATCTCCAGGCTCTTCTTTGTTGTTCCTCATTTACATATTTGCAGTAAGTTTGCTGCTTATGAAGTCAGACACAGCTACTTGTCACTACTCTCTGTTAAAATAATGCATATTCCAGACAAAATACAAGAAATTGTAATTGCACTCCATTAAGATTTAAGGAGAAAAATAAGAAACATACCAATAGGTGTTCAGTCACCAGTGCTTCATTAGTTTGTTATTTAAATACCTGGCTCTGATGAATATAAATTACTTAAGGAAAATGATATTGCTTTGGATCAGTTTAAGCTCCTCTCTTTGTCTCTTCATCTATGAACACATTCTGAAGTAATGATCCAATAAGATATTGGAGTTTTATATGGTTATTAAATGTTTTACTTCGTTGTTCCATTACAAAGATTGAAGTTTCGCTTAGTTTTATCCGTTCTTTGAGAATCACAATATCATTCTAAATACTCCAGAAAACCTATTTCAGTGAATAAAACATACAAATATATTAATTAGTAAACAATAAAATAAAGCAAATGTGGTCGTTGACTGCTTAAATTACAGACAGCAAATTCTGGTATCAGTGACCATTCCTGAAGTAAATTCTGTAACAAGATGTGGAAGTGCCCCACGCTTACAGAGAAAGAAAATGATTTGCCTTCACGAGACCTAACAGAAAAAAAAAAAAAAAATGAAGACAGATCATGCTAATATTGTCACGTGTTTTTTTAATATCATTATGGAAATGTTTAAAAACTCAATGCCTATTACATTTGTAAAAATAATATAACAACTAAAATCAAGATCTGGGGTTCAGGAGGTTGTGATTGTTGTTTACAGATCCATGAATCATTGTTATTGTAAAAGATTCTTCTCTTCAATTTTTGAAAATTCTTAATATTATAATAATATTTAATCTAAAATTATTATACTTACATCTCAAAAGATCTCAGCAAGTTTATAATTATTTTGTCAGGTTGCTGGTAGACTAGAATATGTTATATTCCTGTGTGGTAAGTTGGCCATGGCTGGCTTCCAGCCACCTACCCAGCTGCTCTCACTCCTGTACCTCAACAGGACAGGGGGGAAAATAAGATTAAAAAGCTTGTGCATTGAGATAAAGACAGGGATATTAGTTACCAATTACCATCACAGGAAAAACAGACTCGACTTGAGGAAAATTAATTTAATTTATTCCCAAATAAAATAGATCCGGATAGAGAGAAACAAAGACAAAAAAAAAAATCCACTTCCCCCACCTCCTTTTTCCCCAAGCTCAACACCACTTCTTCATTCAGGAGTCCTCTACCTCCTCCTCAGCTCTGAGCAGTGCAGGTGTCATGGGGAATGGGGAGTTGTGGTCAGTCCGTAAGAGTTTGTCTCTGCTCCTTCCTCCTCGTACTTTTCCGCTGCTCCACTGTGAGTCCTTCCCATGGGCTGCAGTCCTTCAGGAAATATTAATATCTTCTGGTGTGGGTCCTCCATGGTCCTCCTTACAGAGGCCACCCCTGCAGCACCCCATTGCCAACACTTTGTCACTTGTGTCAAATACATCCTGCAAAATAAATTTAACTATATTGCATATTCCAAAATCATTTTCTCAGAGGCATTTACTTTAAAACTTATTCCATCTCCAAATGAAAATACATGAATTGTTTGCAACTTCAGGATGAAGACTGAGATGACATCCCACTAGGTCAAAAGCATTTTTGCCTCCAGTGAAAATCTGGGGCACCTGCTATAATGAAATGAATAAGGTTAATTGCCAATTGCATGGTAATAGCTTAGAGGAGTCTCTGTGAAAAAAACATGTTTTGTGAACCTCAGAAAATTATATGTGTTGAAGTTATTTTGCTCACACCATGGGTGATAGCTGTGCCCAGCTTTCTAAAGGTGAGGGAATCACCACAACTTGCGCACTGAAGATTCTGAAATTTTGACCTTTCTGGGAGGAGTTTTTGTTTATTTGTTTTGGTTTTGTTTGGTTAGTTGGTTGGTTTGGTTTGTGTTGAGGGTTTCTTGTTTTGGGGAGGCTTGGGAAATATGGATGTTATGAGAGGGAATCTGAACTGAATTGTGTTTTGCTTCATTATAAAATATTACAGGGAATTACTGTAAAAGACAGACCAGCAGATCACATGTGGAATCCAGTGCTACTTTTAGCTGAGAGTTTACAAATTATAACAAATCACAGTTAGCAACATGTATACACGTGGATTATGTAAACTACAATGGTGACAGCTAGCACTAAACTGGTTAGTGGGAACTGCTAAATGAGAATATAATTAGCAAAAATACCTAATGGCAGACCAGTTAATGGTGATTAATGGGACCACAGCTAGCGTGATCAACAATGTGTACATTTAGCAGGAGTGGCTACTGGCAAAAAAAAAAAAAAAAAAAAGTATTGCAGCAATTCATGTGAAATCTCACTATGCAAATTGCCTCCAGTACAGAGAGGTAGGAGAAACGTGAAAATTCAGCACTATTGTAAGAAACAAAAATCTGTACTATCAGATGTAGAGACAAGTTCTTTTATCAGTCGCTTAACTGGAGGTTAAGGATGTAGACTTTGACCACCACCAGTGTACACTATGAGATGAATGTCTGTTTTTCGAGACATTACTGACTGGAGTTCAGCTCCAGATTAAGACACCAGAATTGAGGTGTCTACATGTAGCTGTCTAAGCAGAAGCTAAGAGCCTCTGAATGCTCTAAAATCACAAAATGCATAGGCTTTGATTGAGTTATTTAAAAAGGCATTGACTGTAGAACTTCAACAGGCATTTAGCACTCTGAGATGCCTTACAATCTTCTACTAACCTTCTTGCTGCTACTTGGGTCATCAGTCTCATCTGTCCTATTTATCTGCCTCATGTGGCTGTCTCCAGTAACCCAGAGCATTTCAGGTGGTGTTGGATACCTTTGTTTATCTCCTGGTTGATATATGCAATGAAGCCACAGGGAGGAATTTAACTCATCCTGAAGCAGATCTTTAATGTCTCAGATCTGGGACTTCCTAATGAATCCCAGAGGTATGACACAGAATCCACACAGTTTCATGTACTTTCATGTGCTTTCACGTACTAGAGAGGTAGGCTAGATGCTAGCTGGGTTATCCTGTGGTATCTCAAATCACACAAAATGTCTTAGCATAAGACCAAATGTCCATTCACTATAACAGGAATTAAGACATCTAGCTGACAGACAGACATTCATACAGACATCTAGATTTAAGCAACTTACTATAAAATGTACTCCTATTCAATGAGTTAAATTGATTTGCTTTATCATAGTTGCCTAATGCCTTTTTTAAAGTTATGTAGCCTAGCAACCAAGTGACACTCCAGATAGGACAGGGGTCCCTTGCAAATCTCCCACGCTATGGCAGCCTTCCCCATACAGAAATCTTGAATACCTGTGACATGGAAACAGCACTAGGTTCTTATGTTCTCTCAGGTTTATGTAACTAAATCTAGCCAATTGTGTTTTTCTTTCCTTGTATTTTTCTTTCCTTACATTAATTGTGTTTGGATAGCTTAATTCAGTTAATTTCAGCTTTCTGGACAGAGATGTTGAATAATGTTTTGTTACACATTTCTAAGGAAGAGCTCTTGAATTTTATGCTGTTAAAAACTGCAGCAGTCACGATGGATAATGTAGAGAAAGAAACTCCCTATACCTAGCAACTATTAGTGATTATTAATAATTTGAGCCTTATATTAACATTTATTGAATGTTGGAAGGGACCTTCAAAGGTCATCTAGTCATCTAGTCCAAACCCCTGCAATGAGCAGAGACATCTTTAACTAGATCAGGTCCCATTATACCTCTGTAATAACGATGAGATCATGGCTTGAGCTCACTTTGGACCCCATCTTCTTTAAGCCAGGAAACATTGTCTGTTAACTCTGTAAATTTCTGGACTCCCAGGGATTTCATGGTTTCCCCTCTGATTAACAAAAATCTCCCTTCATATCTTATGCTCAGGTGCATTGGAGGACATTTCATTTTCCAGCTACTCAGCTGCATTTACTTGGCTACAATGTAAATGGCTCTCATGTTTTACAGCATTTTTACCAATGAGATCCAAAAGCCCTAGCCACAGATCTATTTTTCTAGCCATTTTCAATTAGGTTTGAATTTTCCCGACTATTTATGGCTTGGAAATACAGGAAATACTTAAAGGTGAAAGGTGGCATGTGCTGCTCTTCTCCACTGTCACCAGTGCATTATTTTTAGAGTTGTGGGTTGTTTTGTTTGTTTGGGTTTTTTGGGGTTTCATTTTAATTTATCGTTTTAACTCTGTTTTTCCTGGTGATACTCTCCCTGTAAGATCAGCTCTATCGAATGGTGTACAGGGGCACCCTCAATGTAATATTATTTGGTACTATGAACATTCCATAACCAGTTTGGATTTATTTCTTTACCTTGTCTTTTTAAGGTCCAATCACAATTTATCAAATTGATTCATTACCCTCATCCTTCACTGACTCTCCATAATGGCACCCACATCATCCAATATATTTTTCTGATTGCTCGAGTTCACATCACTTTAAACTGCTAACGCTTTTTTTTTTCCCTACTGAAAAGCATGTGAAACCACTAGAGAGAACAGGCTTCTTAAAGAACCACAAGAAACAAAGCTGCAGCAAAGTTGCTTGCTTCAGTTAAAGTACTGGCAGAGTTTAAAATAAAATCAGTTGAGCAAATCAGAAGTGTTATTAACCACATCAAGTCCAAACCATTCTAGTCAGCGTAGCTTCCCTCTCCCTACAAAGTGGCAGTAGATTAAAATGAGAGATCAAATTCTTCTTCCGGTTAAACCAAAGCATTGGAAAGAATCTCACATGTGTTTTCTTGAGTTGTATGTATGTAACTCTTATCACAAATTGTCCCATAGCACTAAAAAAGAGCAAAGATCCCTCTTTGGTATGTATGCAGCCTAAACATTACATTTGAAAACTAAAGGTTTGATAAAGTGCATGAATTAATTATGAAATAGAGCATCTAAAGGTTAAACTACCACAGACTTTAAAAATGGAAAATAATAATTTATTGAGGTAGTTGCCAGTCTGTTAAAGTTTGAGAACTTCCATGCAAATAACTGGCAGTGAAATTCTGATTTTTGTTTTAGATTTTCATGTAGGCATAGCAGTTGGGCTAAGTCATTATTATGTCATCTGCAATAAGATTCCACTTTGGAAAATGATGGACATTCTCAGAAGGTCATTTGCGTTACTGCTGCTTCTATGAGGCTTCACTGGGACCAACAAAAACATGGATATTAATTGGCTAGCACATCTCTGAATTATATTGTATTAGCCTCTACGTCACTCATCTCAGGGCATAAATGGATCACTCAACATCTCTTACTTTTCCAGCATTGTTTATTACTATAAACTACAGACATCAAAATGTAACATTTTATAGATAGAAAGCAGAAAACTGTTTACATGTTACAAAAACAACTCTATCTCACTTTTCTGCTAGCTTCGATGTTTTGGGTTTGTTTTGCTGTGCGTTTGCTATGAGTACTTCTGGTGGGAACTATCTTAATTGAGTTTTCTGTAAGTTACTCAGTCTTCTTTGAACAATGGAAAGAAATCGGTCTCTCTCAAGTGATATTTGTCTCAACTTAAAAAGAATCTTATCAAGATTTAAAAAAAATAAAATAAATCTTTTGGTAGGAATTCTGCATAACTTAGATGAAATTAAGAAAAGTAGTTTATTTTCAGGTAGCTAAAGCTATATAAAATGAATGCTACTCTTCATTCTTTAATTGTAATTGTTTTGAAATCAAGGGCAAATCTTTACTGACTTTAATAAGAAAACTAGCTACCACATAGAGCCCACAGACTTTTTGAGTTCCTTCAGTCATACTCCTATCATGTATTTTATCTAACAATTAGATCCTAAAGATTCTAATGACTGTACATGCTTAAGAACAATCAGTGGTGGGTGCAATAATTGTTCTGTATTTTATCATGTACAATATTACTACTGAGAACTGAAATATTCTTTCTGCAGTCCACTGGCAGCTGGTAAACTTAATGATGTAAAATAAATTGTTCTCTCTGGGCAAAACTAGTGTTGTCATTGGTGAGGCTTTTTCATTGTTGTTTGGTTGCTTTTTTAGTTAAAATTATTCTTCAAATATTTTAAAGAAGGTTTTTCTAACTTCAGACAAATGAATAGTTTTCCTTCATGCAAGTTTCAAATCACCTCAAGATTTGTAATAGGCAGGTCAGTCAAAGTATGCCCATATTACTAGCAACAAACTAAAGGAAAGAGTGGTTAAGTGGGTAAGTGCAAGATGTGTGGTGATTCATCTTGCCTGTCTTCTGGCATCTAAAACCAAGATTTCCAGTGCAAGTAGTCTCTTAGATTTTTTTATCATTCATGGTCAGAAATAGTCTTAGATTTTTTTATCAGTCATGGTCAGAAATAGTCTCCTCTACAGGGCAATGTACTTATGGTGTATGATATCAATCTTAAAAGGAGATTAACTGCCTCTGGAAATGCCTATTTCTTTTCATGGATCATAAAGAGAGCTTAGACGACTAGTGTATCCTGAACACTTAAAATTTAGCTAGCAGAAGTTAGATGAAGTGAATCCAGGATGTAACACTTAACTGACATGCAAAATACTTGTGATATTTTAATATTAATTTTATGAGAACGATTATGATCTTGACAGATTAAATAAAATATGTAATATATACACATTAAATTCAGTGTTTATGCTTTTATGCATAAAAATTTATGCATAAAATTTGTGCATCTTTATGCATCTGGCCACATGAAGCTGTCTTGTGCCATTTATCTCAAATGTGACATCTGAGACATATGTGGAGTCTGACAAATTAGGCATAGGATTTAGAGAAAACCTGCACCTGTCTGAACTGGCAGCTAGAGGCCGCCTAGAATACAACAGAACATTTCAAATGGCAGTATTACACTTATGTTTGTACAATTGAAAGCAGCCCCTAACAAGCCCTGCACTTCAATACAGGGCACAGAAAGCAAGCCCTGTGACTAAACCAGGACCCTGCCAATTGAAAATGGAGCAACTGTAACTATAAATGCAGTCTTGCATCCAATCAAGTCTATCATTATTTGCAGCCACTTAAGCCCCACATTGGTTGCCAAGATGTGGGCAATGGGTTGACACTAGCCAACAGCCATACATCCACAGAGCTGCTCACTCATTCTCCTCTCCCCTAGGACAGGGAGAAAACCGAAGAAAGATGAAAAGACTCATAGATTGAGGTAACAGTAGTTTAACAGCTGAAGAAAAAGCTGTATGCGCAAACAAAGAAAAAGGAAAAAAGGGAAAAGGAAGAAGGAAAAAAAAAGATAAAAAGTATTTATTCACTGCTTCCCGTTGTTTAACCGCTTCTTGGAAAGCATGACATCAGCATGTGTAACAGTTTATGGGGAAGAAAAAGATTAAAACCACTAATGTCCCTGTTTCCTTCTCCTTTCCTTGAATGTTTACTGCTGAGCAAGACAACATATAGTGTGGAATATCCCTTTTATAATTTATGACAGCTGACCCTCTCACCTTCTTGCCCATCCCCAATCTACTCACTGTGGGGGACAGAATGGGAAAAAGAGAAAAGCTTGGTGCTGTGCAAGCACTGTTCAGCAACAGGGAATGCTGGCAAGTAGATAATCCAGTCTAACATCCCTGCTGACAGAGTCATCTAGAGCATGGCCTGTGCCCAGTTGAGTTTTGAACATCTCCACAGATGCAGATTCTACAACCTGAGTAGCCTGTTCCATTGTTTCACCACCCTCCTAGTATAAAAGTGTTTTCTTATCTTCAGATGGAATTTCATGTGTTTTGTCATGGTTGCCTCTTGTCGTAGTAGTGACCACTACTAAGAGTCTGGCTCCTTCTTTTTAATTCCCTCTCATCAAGTGTTTAAATACATTGATAAAATCCCCACTGAGTTGTCTCTCCTCCAGATCAGAGTCCAAGTTCTTTCAGGCTGTGCTCATTGTGCTCATTGTACCCCATCACCCAGGTCTTTAATGAAAATGTCAAATAATATTGACTCCAGTAATCACCCTTTATAATCTGCTGCCAAGTACACTGGGAAGAATTAACTACAGCCCTTTCAGGTCAAAAGGTCCATACTCCTCAGCTTTCAGGTCTATACTTCAGCACTTTGGCTGTAAGAACACTGGTGTCCTTGCCAAGGTCAAGGTAAATGAGAGCCAATTCTCTCTCCTTGCCCCGAAGACCTGATATTTCCTCACAGCATACCATCATGCTGGGGAATTATGAGTTGTCATTGTTAATGCCCCTGGCCATAGCAAATCACCTTTTTAATTTTTTCCTGTGTCTTGAAATGGTTTCCACAAAGATTTGCCCCATAATCATAAAAGAGCCCAGGTTGGAAGGGACCTTGAAAGATCATCTGATCCAACATTTCATGGGAAAGGGAGCCTACATGAGATTATCTAGCCCCCTGTCCAATCATATCCTGAAATCTACAGTGATGGGGACTCTACTACATTCCTGGGGAGATTGTTCCAGTGATTGTTTGTTCTCACTGTAAAAAAATTTTGTATGTTGAGATGGAACCTCCCCTCGTGCAACTTGTGCATGTTGCCACTTGTCTCCTCCATGTGGCTCCTTGTGAGGAGAGAGCCTCCATCCCCTCTGTAGCCATCTTTTAAGTACTGGAGTACTAACTAGGTCCCCTTTGAGCCTTCGCTTCTCCAAGGAGAAAAGACCTTACTCCTTCAGTTTTTCCTCCTAAGGCAGGTTGTCCAGCCCTTTAATCATCTTTGTGGCTCTCCTTTGCAGCTTTCCAGTCTACCCACATCTTTCTCAAATTGTGTGGACCATAACTGCGTACAGGTGTAGCCTGATAAGCACTGACTAGAGTTGGATAATAATGTCTCTATTTCTGCTAATAATACTCCTGTGGATGCAGCCCAGGATCTGATTTGCCTTTGTTACTACAGTGGTGCACTGTTGACTCTTGTTCAGCTTGTCCCCCAGGAACCCCAGGTGCCTTTCAGCAAGGCTTCTCTCCAGCCTCACAGGTCCCAGCCTGTACCGGGCTTCTTATTTGTGTCATACCAGGTGCAGAACCTTATCTTTGTTAAATTCCATACTGTTTGTCACACAGGCACCCCAAAAGTCAATTTAGGCAGGCAATAAGATCCAAGCAAGCTTTACTCTAACCAGAACTGTTTAGCAGAAAACCAACTGGAAACAGGATTTATCCAAAATTATTCAGCACTCCGACAATGTTATAAAACACAGGTTTGAACAGCAGTTAGGAGTTCGGTTACCACACAGCCAATTCAAACTCAAGGGATCAGATCCTACAACTCTACTGATGATTCAAATGTGCATCTTCCCATTCTTATGAAGTAAGGACTCTCAAGGGTATCCAGAAGATTGCTTACTAGTTTGGCAAGATGTCTCAGTCCTCAAGGAGTGTTCCTTAGATGGCCAGTCTAAGGAGAAAAGTCTTCAACTGCAGACCCACTGCTCCAAGGAAGACTGACACAATGGGGCTCTCCAGTGGGCTCCATTTATACTGTAAGCTGAATCTGAGCTGTAGTTATTTATGGTAGTGGTCTAGAAACTTCTCTCAGCCAAAGGATTTCATTGGTCAAGGGCCCTGTCTGTTGAACAAGAGGTGTGTGCATGGCCATAATGGTCCATCAGCCTGGAAGTTTCTGTTGCTTTCAGGGGGGGTGGGAGTGGGGACAGTGCATCTGCCACACTGTTCTTGGTAGCATAGTCTTCCTGCCTGCCTAAGTACGTCTGTGAGATGTCTCTCTCTTTTGACATGAGCACCTCACCACTCAGTTTGGTGTCATCAGCAAACTTGGTAAGAGTGCTTTCAGTCCCATCATTCCGATCATTTATTAACATATTGAACAGTGTAGGGCCCAGTATCGATTCCTGGGGGACCCCACTTGTGACAGGCTGCCAGTCTGAGTAAAACCCGTTGATTACCATGCTCTAAGTGTGACCTGTTAGCCAGTTTTCCACTCATCTCACAGACCATCCATCCAATCTGTGTCTTGCAAGTTTGTCTAGGAGGGATCAAGCTGTGGAAAATAGTGTTGAAAGCTTCGCTGAAGTCCAAGCAAAACAAAATTCCACTGCTCTCCCCATGTGGACGGAAAGCGTTACTTTGTTTTAGAAGGTGATCAGGTTAGTCAGTCATGATTTGCCTTTGGCACCTCTGTGCTGTCTTTTCCCAATCACTAGTGTCATTTGACTTGTAATTGTTTCTAAGAGGACGTGTGCCGTTACTTTAACAGGGATTGAAGTAAGGCTAATGGGCCTGTAGTTTGCTGAGTCCTCGTTTGGGTGTTTCTTGTTGATGGGCATGAAATTCTAACATTCCAAAAGACTAAGGTGAAGCTGTAGGATCTGACTTAGAACTCTGTGGATCCTTTGTCTTGAAACTGGGAGTGATATTTGTCCTTTTCCAGCCATTAAGGAAATCCCCAACCACCAGCAACTTTTCAAACAGGATAAAAGTCCTTACGATGCTATTTTCCAGCTCAATCAGCACGTCTGGATGGATCTTATCTGGTTTCATTGACTTGTGTAGTACCTAGGTAGTCACTAATTTGATTATATTCTACTTTGTATCGTCTTTCCTCCAAATGTCTAGAGCTGGGAAACCTTAGGGTAGACCTTGCCAACAAAAGCTCATGTGAAGAAGATATTGTATAGCTCATATTTTCTGGTTTACTTGTCACTAGATCATCAGCCTCATTCATCAGTGGTTCAACATTATTCTTGATCTACTTTTTGTTACTGATAATTTTTTTAAAGGCCCTGTTGCACTAAGTATCTCTCACCAGTTTCATCTTCAGCCGAGGTTTGACCTTCCTACTTCAATGTCTGGGATGGATATTTTATTAGTAGATGCAACATTTTTCTTTTCCTTTTTTCCCTTTTTTACTGTTGGGGTTTTTTTGTTCGTTAGTTTGGGTTTTATTCTTTTTTTTTTCTTTTTTTTTTCTTTTTTTCTGTTTCAGCTTTCCCTGATCCTACATACAGGATTTTACAGAAATCCATTTGAAATCCACAACAGTCTATGCCTCAGTTTCTAAACCTTTATGTTCCTGGGACAAAGCCACAAATTAATTTCTCTTTTTTTCTGGTCAACTTTTAGGTATTCACTGTCAAAGATCCTTCTTTCCATCCCCACTTCCCAAGCAGAGAAATTTGCATGAAAATACACTGTGTGAATATATTTCTCACGTGATGATGTATATATAAATGGTCATTACCATAAGTGATCAGGAATAAAAGTGAACCCTAGAATACACGTGGAGAGATGCACATGCATTTCAGATTCTATGAACAGAACAAGTAAAAATGACTTTAAAAATATAAATATAAATTGAATGGAATAGGAATATGAAGAAATTGAAACTATTTTAGATTAATAAAATACATTAAAATATTTCTCAGTAGTTTTCTTACGGTTCCATTGTCTCTTTTGCATCATCCCAGCCATTTACATAAGCGTGTGACTATTAACTTTGAAGTCATCCAGTGAGCCATGTAGATTGGCCTTTTAATTGATATCATTTGTCTCAAAATCAGTTTTATTAAGAACAAAGGATAGTTTTATAATTCACCAATATGAGGTACTAAAGAATTCATACTGGCTACATTTTAGCAATTAAATGGATTTTCATTTACTATGAGAAGTCTAAAATATAATATATATGATTGATTTGATTTTTCTCCATTTCTAAATCATTAGATTTGCCCTCATGTAATTGCTGTGCCCAAGGAATCTCAGAGAAAACCAATTCATCTTTAGATAATCAATTTCTGATAAGAAAGAAGGCTGTTTCAGGATTGCTTTACTGTTCCTAAATAAGAACTGTTCATCTCAGTATAAACAGCATACAGAATCTCAGTTCTCCCTTGAAACACTAAAAATATTAGTTTCCAAATACTGCAAGCCAATAATCAATGTAAGACACAATATTTCAGTGTATCCATAGCAAGGGTACAATGCAGTGATTACAGAAGTTGCATAGAGAGGAAATGAGGAAAAATATATATATAGCGTATATCTTAACTAATGCTTTTTATCCATAAAAAGGTGAATAAAGTATATTCTGAGCTTCTTAGCTGTCTAATTTTATGAAGAATAAGAACAGGAAAAATAATATTTACTTTATTATTAGTATAAATTTCTACAATGTAACATTCAGACAAATATGTGTTTAAACTGCGTCTAAATTTATTATTTCAAGATAAGAGTTTGCTGTCATATTAAATTCATTAATATGAAAAATATTTAGAAATTTTACTGTGCTATGCTATTAAGACTTATTTGATTGCTGATCAAATAAAAAAGTATTCTGCACATGCAAGGAAGCTAAATAGAACAAATAATGAGAAACAATTTTGTCAAACTTTAGACACTTAATCTTCAGCCTCTTGCTCCCAAAGTAGAATCCCAAACCACAGTGTTCTCCCCCTATACTGTTTGCATAAAGGTGAGTACTTAAAAAAAAATTATTCAACACCCCCCTAAAAAACCCAGGACAACCTCCTGGAGGATCTGCCTGTATTTATCTAACAGGAAACACTGGGAACAGAGCTGTGTCATGTGTCTTACACCTCTATGACCCTTAGTCCTCGAAGTTATCACTAGAGGCAAGTGCTGTCCAAGCTCTTAGGACCAGAAACATAAAATCCTTTTCTACGTAGGTGTCTGCAATTATTTTTCAAAAGAACAGAGTAGGGGTCACATTTTCTTATTAAAACACAGATGTAATGTGGGAATAATTAACAAGTTTCTATGTACTTTAACATCTGAAACATTCCCAGGAGGTGAGACCCTTGGGTTCTCTGCCCTCATCAGTATGAAGGGGTTCAAGCTCACATCTTCTGACTTCCAGAACACCGCTAATGACTTAAACTAAAGGCAAGGTTTTAAAGAATCATTAAATTCCATGTACTGAAGCTGTATATCCTTTGTTAAACACATGAATTATATTTATAAATAGGAAAGATTAATGTGCAGTGCATTCTAAGATGGGCACATGCTCTGCTGTGTTTCTACCTTCTAGAGCAAATTGTTTTTAATGTAAGCGTTAATATTCAAAACAATTATATTCTAGATAATTGTAAAATTTTAGTGAAAAGTGATCTACAAATAATGACTCTATTTTAAAAATAATGATTCAATAACTTGTGTAATCTGATCTAATTACAATCCAATTACACTGACTTTATTGGCAATAGTCCTGACTTAAACCAATGCAAGGGAGAATATACAGAATATACAATATAAGTCGCTTAACTTTTGAATTATAACTCTTAATCATATTCTGATTTAATGTGTTGGATCTGGAATATAAATTATTTATAAAATATGAATTTATTAAGCTTTTATTTTAGAGATTTGTATCCTATTCATGGGTATATCTTTTCTATTCACAAATAAAAGGGGTTTATTGATACTAAGCAGGTGACTTCCTGTAATATCATGATGCTTGGATTCTTAATCATGTTACTGGCAAAAGAGAATGCACCATAAACATGAAAGCAAATATTTCTTGTTAATCCAATTAGCATTCTGATAGTATAACAGTCTAATTTACCTATTTAACACATAAAAGCCTTGCAAATAATACAGGTGAAATTGTTATTCTGAAAAATCTTGCTACTATCTAATAATTTTCTGTGCTACTATACTCACCTTTCCAGTGTTTTTATGGGTCCTTTGACTGATTTCACTCCACTTCAAGAAGAATGGGGAAAATTAAAGACAAATTTTCAGACTTTTCAGGTCTTCATTACAAGACTCTGATGTCCACAGTATCATTAAACCATTTGGTAATTGCTGTAAGAAGATAAAGCCAGCTCAGGTCAAAGCAAGGCAGGAGCTGATCTCTTCTTTCTGGCAAGCAATGATAGGACCTGAGTGAGTGGGGGCTAGATGTGCCAGGGAAAGTTTAGGTTGGACATTAGGAAAAGGTTCTTCACCCAGAGGGTAGTGGAGCACTGGAACAGGCTCCCCCAAGGAGGTACTCACAGCCTCAACCCTGTCAGTGTTCAAGAAGAAACTGGACAAAGCCCTCAGACACATGGTGAGAATTTTGGGGGTTGTCCTACACAGGGACAGAAGTTGGACTCGATGATCCTTGTGGGTCCCTTCCACCTTGGGACATTCTATGATTCTATAAATCCTGACATTTTGTACCGCTCCTGCTTAGACCAGTCAAAACAAGCAAAGGATAATCTGCTCCCTACTACTCACAGTGGAGCAGATGTCTACGCTGTAGACCATGGGGAACCCTCCACTGGACCAGGTGGACTTTCCCTGAAAGAAGTTGGAGCCTGTGGAGCAGGCTCCTGGAAGAAGTTGCAACCTGTGGAGAGGAGCCCATGCAGGACCAGGTTTTCTGGCAAGACTTACAGCCCATGGTAGACCCATGCTGAAGCAATCCATTCCTGAAGGTCTGTTGAAAGGACCATGCTGGAGCCTATGAGAAGGACTCAGGTTGGAGAAGTTCAAGCAATACTTATTATAAAGACTCAACCTCTTTCTGTTGAACACTTCAACAATTACAGATAAATATATTCCCCCTCTGTCCAAAACCAAGCTTGAACCTCCTCAGACAGAGCAATAAATTTAATTCTGTTCTTCCACATCCTCTTTAAATATTCCCATCAGTGGGAAAAAAAAAAAAAAAGATAAAATCTGTGTATTCACATTCTTTTTCTTCAAAGTAGACAGAAAAAAAATTTCAGAAGCATACAGTACAACCATGGACCTATACTATCTCTTTAATTTCTTCATTTGTTATTGGGAAGGGAAATGAGAGCATATTTATCACTGGAATTATGTAAAAGAAATGGAATTCTGCCTGGCATGTATATAAATGGGATACACAATTAAATGTGAATGCAATGTCCAGGCAGGATGTAAACAACAAAAAAATCTGTACAGATTCAGACTTGTGCGTGCAAGAAATATTTCTGAGACCGTAAGAAAAAAAGAGAAACAGATAAATAAAGAAAATACACTGATGAAAATTCTTCAGCCATTTCCAATTTTTTAGATCTAATATTGCAGAAATTTAAATATTTTTTAAAAAGTATAAGCTGCGGTAAACTTTGTGTGTTTAACTCATAAAATGACAACAGAGGGTGGAAAGTTATTTAGAAAAACTGCAAGAGCAGAAATAGTTTTCTGCTTAATTGCATATTAAATAAAATATAAGAAACTGAATAATAATATCACACAGAAATTTATGTACTAAATTTATTTGTCTCTTCAGATAATGGTCTTCATTCTAAGAAAGGAAGAGCTTGTTACCTTTTTTATCTTTAAAAATTATGTATTTTCTCTTCGTCATTTTCTTATTATAAATGAATTACATCATAAAGTAATAAAAAGGGTCATTTTTTTCTCCATCTACAAAGAAGGTGCTTAAATGACACTGAGACTGGATTTTAAATATTATACATTTCTGAATTTCAGTGAGTTCTCCTTTTTCCTTATACCATCCTGTCAAATCTAATAATGAATTACTAAATACAATAATATTTGAAATAATTCAAGAAGGTTAAATTACAGGAGGACCCAGAATTTTAAAATTGAATAAAGTTATACAATGAAGATATTATTTAGACTCCTGTCTGATTTTTTGTCTTCAGCTCAATATCTCCATTTAGTCTTAACCATGACTTCTTGGCCCCATCAAGCAAGAACATGCCTAAATGTAATTTTGGTTTAATGATAGGTGTTTCTTTTATGGAAACTTGAAATTCTTATTTGCTGGCCATGGTAAGAAAACACACAATCAAAGCAGATGTCATTAAACACTGGAAATCAGTAAATGCTCTGCAAACAGTGCTTGCAGAAGCAACCACAAGATTTGCTTTCTTGGATGCTTGCAGTTTCTTTGGAGGATAAGAAGATACACACATTTTGGTCTTCTTCAAAACTATAGCTATTGAAATTAAAAAGTAAAATCCTAGTTAAAAATAATCTGCTTGCTCAGATCTAGTTTTTTGGCACTTGGTGGGTTTTTTTGGTTTGTTTTTTTTTTGTTTGTTTGATTTTTGGTGGGGTTTTTTTTGTTTTTTGGGTTTTTTTTTTTTTTTGGAGGGTGGGGGAAGGTTGCTCTTGTTGTTGCTGTTTGGTGGTTTTCTGTGTTTATGTTCCAAAGAAGTCACATTCATGTAAGTGTTGCATTTGTAGCATATTCAGTGGACCAAAGCATACCAACAAAGCCATTAACTGTTTGATGGATTGCAGTGTTGGTTGCATGAATACTCAGTGACGTTTTATAGGCTTTCTATAGACTGCAAAAGGCATGAGATTTTTCAGATAATAGTTCTTGTATATTGCTATTCCTGAAGTACTTTCTTTATTCAGTTAGTAGTTATTCACCCACACTTAGTCCCTCTTCACTATTCACTTACACAAGCACTGCTTGCTTTTCATTAAATATTTCTGTTGGATAGGAAGTCATAGTGTGTTCAAAACGAGCAAAGGACTAGACTTACCAAGGATTTAAAAAGTGTGACTCCTCCTACCAGACACACTGTGCTTTATCAGTTCATTTAACCTTTCATTTTTATATTATAATCTGCAAAACAGCAGGAATTTTGTGTCTGCCTGAATGAACATTCAAATATATATGTAGGACAAAAATGGTATAAGGTGTAGGAGCATAATTTTTTTCTAGTGTGTTATCATATGCCCAAGTATATACACTTTGATCAGTCACCCGCCAGATAAAGACAGGTACCATAACAAACATTATTGACATCTGTATATGCTCACTAAAGATGCTAAATGCTAAAATTGAGCTGGACCACAATACTATTATTGATAAAGAGCTTTCATAACTGTGCAACACAAAGTCAGGGAATACCTGAAAAACAGACTTCAGCCTGTCCTCACTGGCTTGCACAAATGCAGATATGCACATATACACTGACACATGCTAGAAAGTAACTATACAGCATTTCAGCAACAGTGTGAAAAGAAAGTTCTTATTTTATTTTTTTCACTTTTTTTAGGCTGCAAGAATAGAATGATATAAAAGTCATGTTAACGATTCATAAGGTAATTAAACTCGGGCTATATGTAGAGTTTTTTTTAAAAGACATGTTTTGCCAGAAGTTCATAAAAACAATTTCTCATGAGGAAAAAAGTAAAGGGATATGGAAAAAGTGAGCAAAACCGCTCAAAATAAATCAAATATATATATATTTTGAAGGCAGCAATGTAAATGTTTATTCACAGGCATGTAGTGAGTTCACTAAGGCACACACTAAAAAATGGTAACAAGATTTGAAAAACAGACTACCAGTCTTAGGACTAACAATAGTGATATATACTAAAATAAGAGCAATCCCATTTGAAGCTTTGGGGTATACCTTAGTCTCTGCATTGTTGAGGAAAGATTTTTCCCTGTAGCATGACAGTGCAGGATTGGCCAGATGCATTATGGGACCTGTGGGGTTCTTTTGAAATACCTGGATATTGTAATTGATGGAGCTGGTTTGAATCAATGACACACCATAATACTTGAGAAAATAAATGGCACGTATTAGAGTATTTGAATATACACAGACCTGTAGCAAAGTGCTCTCCCAGCTGGAAAAAAACAGACAAGCAAGCTCCTTGAAATTCACAGCCTTACTATGCCAGCTAGATTCATGATGAAGGGTGAACATAAAGGAGACATTAACATTGTGGCACTGAGCTGATGAGAAATTTAATTCCAGGGATTGTGCTATATGAAAGAACAAGATGTATATAAGACACTGATAAAGCAAAAT
This sequence comes from Caloenas nicobarica, assembly GCF_036013445.1. Taxonomy (NCBI): domain Eukaryota; kingdom Metazoa; phylum Chordata; class Aves; order Columbiformes; family Columbidae; genus Caloenas; species Caloenas nicobarica. The sequence goes on along the minus strand of NC_088245.1, from coordinate 176,984,979 downwards.
ATTATATAAGAAACTGAATTATTTCAATGTGGTTTTAATGTAAAGTTATATACTTAAATATTTTATCTCCTATCTTTTTAATCCCCTATGTTTTACAGAAATAAATGGTAAGTTTCTTCATGAGATAGGATTTTGCCTATGATAAAACTCATGCCAAAATGTCCTCAAAGATATACCAAAATATGTATTCATTTAAGTAAACCTGGCAGAATAATAATAAATGAAAAATAACAAAATTAATGTTTAAGAAGTTGAAAAGTTTGTATTTGTAAAAAATTATTAATTCTGTTAAGATTTGCATTTTTAAGTTGGCCTATTTTAAGCAATTAAATGCCTGAATATTAAGCATTTTTTATTGTTAAATAAAATATTTCAGGTTAGGTTAAACATGACATTTTCAGTTTTTAAACTAAAAATGGGAAGGGGGAAAACTTTCAAATTCAAATCAACAATTTTTTAATATTGAAATTTTAGTTTTTTCCTTTAAACAAAAACATCTATGTTTTGAACTCAGAATATAACTGTGTTACTGCATTTTGAATTAGATGGTAGATGGGAATGTAGTGAGGGTGGAGGAGAAGAAAATCCTTTCGTAAATATGTAGGTAATGATGAGGACTTTCATTTCATCCAATTAATAGTGAATCCTGAGGTTGTGTGGAAGATTGCTCAAACGTGAACATTGGCATTTGTGGTGGGTGAAGTGTGCTATGAGGTGTAGCATTTGCACATAGTACTTTGACCTGGAGATGATGAAGGCATAAATCACTATGGCAGGATAAGAGGCAGGCACCTGGCAGGGGCAAAACCCAAAAATAGCACGGGCTTCAGAAATGCAATCATTAGAGGGTGAAGCATTTTGGAGGTGCGAGCCAATTCTCTATGGCTTAGTGTAAATTGGGTTGTGAAGTAGATTTTATTCTTGACACACTTATCCTGCCAGTTGTTTTGGACTAGCTAGCAGTGTTAATGATTCAGAAGTTCAATAATGAAGAAAAGCTTTTTTCTCTACATATACAGGCTAGGATGCAATCTGACTATGATAATTGATGGAAAAGCTTCTCAAACCATGTATTGACAAATGCGCTCAATTTCAAGATGAGAAGATTTCAGCGTGTGGACTCTAACCAGATTTTTTCCCTCTCTTGCTACAATGGGAAAAATAAGGGAAAGGAGCAAACAGGTATTATATTTGAGAAGAAATATATCTGTGAATACAGAAATTTCCCATGAATTTAGAAGATTGAGTTTTGCCTAGCTGTGCTCCGCACCTTGCATTTGACAGAAGAATTAATAAATTCCAAACCAATATTTTTTTCATGTCCATCAGCAGCACTAGCTCTGCTTACACAGTGAATAAATGTTTTTTCTTCTCTGTCTGAAATTGTAAGGAAAAAGGTTGGACCCTGAACTTCTACAGCCAGCAAATATATCAATATATCATTTTAAATATTTAAACTGTGAGCTTTGTGAAGTTCTTAAGGGGCATCTTGAACAGAGAGGCCACAACACTAGCTATTGAACTACTCCTTTTTTCATAGATGTGTTTGGTGATAGCAGTAATAATATAAAGAACAGCAGAAAAAATATGAAGAACAGTACAAACCAAGAGTGTTTCGTAAGCTATCAAAATATTATTTAAGGATAACAAATGATTTAATCATTCTTGATTCACTGAAGCATTTATCCAGCAGCTTTAATATAAAAAACATTTAAGTTCCACAGAAGTCCATGGCAATTAGCCACATGTTTTATGCTAAGAATCTATCTAGGTTCTTTGAAGACTATGGAAGGTTTACTGAAATAAGACCTTTTTCAACCAAATAATGGCAGAATTAAGAAATTTGGGAACAACATTTGACAGACAGGAATAGGAACTGAATATGTTGAGGCAAAGTCTGTTAATGGATTTTCATTTTATGATTGATTTCAAGTTTTTTGGGTTCAACAGTGTTCCATTTGTTGAAGGAGAGCACAAGGACATACTATTTGTCTGTGTCAAATTCATGGAAATAAGACCTAACGTATTCAGTATAAAACATGGTAAACTGTCAGGGTAAAAATCAGGGAGTATTTTTAAGAACATTCTGCTTCTCACTGACCATTAAGCTGACACACATTTCATTTCAGATTTGTATTTTTAAATACTTACAAGAGCTGTGTGCTAGAGATTTATAGATTCTAATTTTCAATGTATTGTGAATAATGAGCATTGAATATTTAATATTTTTGTATATCATTATCCATCATACTTTATAAGGGTAAAAAAGAGAGAGAAATACAGACTGTCTTTTCATTTTAAGTCTTCGTTTCCATCAAGTTGTTTGTAAAAGTAGGAGGAGTATCCAAGAAGCTATGGATAGTTAGAAAAAAAAAATGTACAACCAAATGTTGAAGGTCTGCTGTTGTTTTTTAATGAAAATAAAATATACTTTTCAGTAAAAACTATAATATTTTGAAATGTGTTTATTTGTCACCAATTTAACGAAAGTATTAAAGGAAGTAAAAAAAAAAACAAAACCAAAACCATAGAGGTATTATTTTTGTTTGCTGAAAATGTCTTCCCTCCACCCCCGCCCCCAAAAAAAGAACCTTTATGGAGTTAAGTAAGTTTTTCACCAAAAATTCAAAGTTAACTCCTGTCTTTGAAAAAATGTTTTGAAGTATCTGTCAAAGCTTCAGACTAGTTCTCTTGAAAAAGTATCTTCATAATGATTTTTTTTTCAATAATTTTCTCATTTCAAAAGAGCTCAAAAACTCTTGAAGGAATTAGGTTTTTTTTCATCATCATAAAATAAAGCTTCTTCATTTGATATTTCTTTCCTAAACACAATAGTTAGTGATTTTGATCATGCAGATAAAATACTATGACAACGTTATTCCTTTGTGAGATTTTTCATTGCAGTCCAGAATAACAATTAATTCATTAATATTTATGTATGTATAGGTGTGGTCATTTCCAAAAAGTCTCAAAAATATAAATGATTTGGTAGATATATAAATGCGGACAACATTTCTTTCTATTTTTCACACATCTATGAAAGCATAAGTCTCAATTAGCTGCTTCTGAGTTTGGATATTATTCCAGTCTCTAATCAAAATATCATAGATTACTTTCCTTAGGATAAGTCAAAATTCTAGACTAAAATTTTGGAGTATATCTTTGACATGCAATTCAGTGGGATTTTAAGCACCAAATGCAAATTAGCAATATACATCTCTGTATTTTTTTCTATATAAAACATTAAGCAAAACCACTTTAAGAATTCAGGGTTCAAAATCTTCTGATGAAAATTCAATGGGATTTAAGCTTTAGGCAGGTATTAGAAGAGCAGTCACAAGTATTACAATGTTCCTATAGTTTCAGTACTCAACTCCATGGAATTCCCAGCACTGAATAAGGCACTGACAATGAGATTCTGTCTCACAGACTTCACTTTCTGCCTTATGGCAAGAATAGTCCTAGTCCTTTAGCATCCATAATTTAAATCCTTTAAAGTATTCCAGACTGAAACCTGGTTCCCTTAAAATTATGCACTTCTATCAGGAAGCCTTCTCTATTAAGAGAAGAAGAGTATAGGCTCTTATTTCACTCAGAAACTTGAACGGAGGCAGAGTGGAACACAGTCACTTGTTCCTGATGGGTTGGACAGGGAATCATTAGACTCCTATCTCAATATATGCCACAATGCACTGATTATTGAAAACTCTTAGGAAGCATGAGGAAAATGAAAATGGCGTTTGTTTCCAACTTTTTTACCCTTTTTATTAAATATATAATAATTCCATTTTGTCAGTGAGGATTCAAAACACGCAAGTGACAAACCCTGGACAATTAAAAGAAATAAATAATGGAGAAGAATCCATGTGAATCCATTTTCCTACCAAACACCCTCATTGCAGGACTACAGAGGCAGATTGCTAATAAATATTAAACATTCAGAACAGAAAACAGAATTTAGAAAACTGATTTCCCATTTATTCTGTATGGAGAGAGTGTCCACTTACCTGTGTGAATTACAAAATCCATCATTTGGCCCTACATTTATTCTGTCTAACTGCAAGAGTTACCCTGAGCATTTTCTATAGGCTATGGAGAAAGACAGAAATGCACATATGGTCATTCAACACACAATCTGAACTATATTTCAGATGTGCCTTTTTTACATGGTTGTTTAGAAGATGGATCTAAGGAGACATAAATGGGAATGTTGGCTTTTGAATTTACTAGAGGTAAGTAGTATGAAAAATCCTAACATTTCTTTGGACAGAACGGGACACTTCTATGGAACTAGGAAATGCAATGCTTCTTCATATGTCTTACAGGATGTATTACTTTTTCACTCTCTTCTCCTTCCTTCTTACCATGTCTTTTTGGACAAAACTTGTTTGGTGCTGGATTGAGTCCTATTATAAAGATCTCTCTTCTTTGAATAGAATAGTTTTGCACTGAAATGACGAGCAAGGTATAGTTTTGGGAAACTGTGTGTTTCCTGGACAGTTTTCAGTGAATCTGGTATTGTTAAGAATCAACGTTGATAATACATTTTAAAATCAATAATTGAAAGGTCTTGATCAGATGAAATAATCTGATAAACTCTGACCTTCTTTTACCAACACCAACTCCTGACAGCCAAGGCACTGTACTCTCTGTGCTGCTTTTTTCTAGATACTGATACATGACTATATATTGTAAATATTAGTTGATATTTTTGTATTCTTTATGGTCTTTTATGGCTGTCCATTATCCTCTTCCCAAGCCTTCCACTGAATGTTATAATGTCAGGCATTGTATGAGAAATCATAGAAAACTGAATTTATGTATTGTAATGTTTAAAAGAAAATGGCAAATGATCAAGATTGTTAAACTCATCAACAGTGTAAATCATTCACTGCATATGCCTTGCCTCTTAGTTATCACATTTGACTAGAAAAGAGCTCTCAAGCAACATCAGTCTGAACTATCTGAACTGTCATCCACATTGTTTTTCCCACACCTTCCCACACCTTCCCTTCCCTTCCCTTCCCACACCTTCCCACACCTTCCCTTCCCACACCTTCCCTTCCCACACCTTCCCTTCCCTTCCCACACCTTCCCACACCTTCCCTTCCCACACCTTCCCACACCTTTCCACACCTTCCCACACCTTCCCTTCCCTTCCCACACCTTCCCTTCCCACACCTTCCCACACCTTCCCTTCCCTTCCCACACCTTCCTTTCCCACACCTTCCCACACCTTCCCACACCTTCCCACACCTTCCCTTCTCTTCCCACACCTTCCCTTTCCACACCTTCCCACACCTTCCCACACCTTCCCTTCCCTTCCCTTCCCTTCCCGCACCTTCCCTTCCCGCACCTTCCCACACCTTCCCACACCTTCCCTTCTCTTCCCACACCTTCCCTTTCCACACCTTCCCACACCTTCCCACACCTTCCCACACCTTCCCTTCCCTTCCCTTCCCTTCCCTTCCCTTCCCTTCCCTTCCTGCACCTTCCCTTCCCTTCCCACACCTTCCCTTCCCTTCCCGCACCTTCCCGCACCTTCCCTTCCCGCACCTTCCCTTCCCTTCCCTCCTTCATTTTTTTTTAGTTTTCCTTTTTTTTTGTGTGTGTGTGTATGTGTCTGTGTTTTGACACTAAAGTAACTAACTCCACCGAAATGCATACAATAATTTGTTACATATTTCAGAGGGAAGAGGAGAATCGGGATCTTTGCTTTTTAGAAAATTTGTTTTTATTTACAATCCTTTCTAGGAGTTTCATGTAATTTATCATTCTCTTTGGTTGTTGAGATAATAAGTTACAAAATGTTTCCCATAAAAGTGTCAAAAACCTCACATCATTCAAGTTACATTCATGCAATAAATTTTTATTTACTTCAGTCTTGGTTATTTAATCAAGTAATTGGCAGACTTACAGGTTTAGTCAGTGTGTCCCAGCAAAATTTGTATTGGTAAGAGTTTAATTTACTTGTAGAACTTGCCATTTTTTTATGTGCTACACGGTTGTTCTACTCTGGCAATGAAAGAGCATTTGTAGTGAGCTTGAAAAGCTCTTTCAGATGATTGATGAAGTATAGATATTAACCTGAATTTGCTTTTTTTTTTTTTCTTGCAAAGTGATGAAAGTCATCTAAGAATTGTCTATTGAAAGGCAATGATCTGCAACACTATGTCAGCTAAGAAAAATGTCAAACAGTCCGTAAGTGTGTTTAACAAGCAACGGCTAGTGCCAATGGTTTGTGTGTAAGTGTGCGATAAACAGCAAGCAATTGGTATTTTAGACCAAGGAATAAAAAGAAAAGTTAGTATCAATTTCTCTTCTATTGCAATTCACCTTAGACCCAGCCATTAATTATCATTATTTCTTCCAGAAGATTCTTACAAATTTAACAAATCCTTTATTAAAAATCCACAGAAATTTTTTCTCTACACACCTAAAAATCTTCTATGTTGAAAGTATGCTAATGAGATAATATTCTCATATAATGAATGAGCTAATTATTATGTTATTCCCAAACACCAAAACTATGTGGTTTTTGAAAAAGCCTACAGCCTGAAAACTCAGCATCAAATATAATACCTTTTAATTTATTTGTTTTAGAACAGAACACTATTCATCCAAATCTATGCTGCCATCAATAATTTTAAGGATCTAAAATGTTGTGCAGTGACATGTAAATTCAGATATACTGTGGAATGCTTTACATTGATAGAAAGTGGATGTGACAGAGAGGCAACTATGATCCTGTTTATGTAAATCTTTACATCAGTTTTACATTTTTGTTGAAAATTACCAAAGATGCCTAGGAAAAGTAAATAAGGTCTCTATTTTTTTTTCAAGTTGTGATGTCACAGAAACTTTTAAGTATATTATATGATGCTTATGGATATACGGAGTATAAATGTATATTTTAGTTGACAAACCAGTTTTCAGGTTCTGTGAGATTAATTCACAGACAATGGAGGTGCAGTCCTCCACATACAACATAATGGTATATATTTCTGTGACATTGAAAAAGAAGAGAGAAGAAAATCTATTTAAAGAAAAGTTACCTTTAATTTTGGTTTTTTTTTTCAAATATATACCTGCTAAAATCATGACTGAGCAAGTTTTTCCACCCTAGAATAAAACGTGACACCAATTTAAATGCAACTACATTGTAAAGCTCTTCAAGAGGAACAATATTGTGCAGTTATACAAATTTTACTGCTTACAATTAAAATTAAGTGAATTAAGTAATTCATACTGTTAACATTGAATTGTCTTAGTTGATGCATAATACTAGATTTATGCAAGTCAACTAGGGATTAATTTTTATACCTTCAAAATACTAGCATTGTGAGTTCAGAATTTCAGCTCAAATTTGAGTATTTCTGCTAAGGGAAAACATGAAAATGGACTTGAAATGAAATAGGGAATTAAAGGGAAATATAGTTTAAAAAAAAGATGAAAATTCAAAGAGTTTAGGAATATTATTTGTCAGACTGTAAATTCAGTCTTGTTTCAGAGGCTGCAAGTTTTGTTGTAAACTTCATTTACTATTTCTACATCATGCTAGAATTATCTTTGGGCTTTGGTACAAGAATTTCACAGCAAAAGTTTAGCATCAAATAGAAACACTGAGAAAATGTCATGGAACAATCAAGAGTCATTAATAATGAATGACTCATCATCCTGAATCTATGGCTTTTTGACTGGGCTGTTGTCATAGAATGATATTCTGTATGAAAGTCAGGGGTTGGAGTGGAGTCTTTGATTTCCCTGGTGGAAACATTTAGGGATATTACTTTCCAAACAAGGGATGGATCACTATGACATAGAGAAAAAACAGATCAAGATTCTCAAGAGCAATCAGCTCTGTTAATGATTTTGAATTTTTCTTTGACCTGTAACTCTCCAGCACCATACAAGGTGAAAACACTAGAGATTAAGAAATGCTTTTACAATCCTCCTCTCATTATCTTTCTATTAATTGCACACTAAGACTGCAATCTCTGGGAAAAATGTCAGAGTAGTGGAAGGCTTGGAAGGGATGTAAGCGTGTTCTTGAGGTTTAAAATTGCTAAGAATTGAGAAGGGTGGACCTTCCAACTAAGGAAATCTCTAGCAAGAATGCAAAAGCTTACCAGCAAAAGCAAATTATGCAGATGGGTCTCCCAGCAGACTGACTTCCATCAAGAAAAAGCTATTCAGGAAGGTCAGAAGTATACCAGTAGAGGTTCATATAATATTTAGGAGATCTAGTCCTGTCCCTGAGACAAATACATTTTTGTTTGGATTTACTTTTTGTTTATTTTTCATTTTTGAATCAATCATGAGAGCAGTTATGCTTTCAAAATACTTTTTTTAAAAAAGGGGAAAAAGGCAAAAAAATAGATCTGCTATCCCAAAATCCCAGCCTTACATACTGTGTAATAGAGAGACTTGTATTTGCTAGACAAAAATGAACAATCAAACAAACAAAAAAAAATGGGGCTACATACATGATTAAAAAGTGTTTAACCATTTTTTGAAAATTTATAATTTTGCTAATTGTGTATCATCCCAGTTTATGCCTTCCTTGTGCAGACAATGATCCCAACTGTACTATTAAAGCACTACAAAGTTACTATGTTATTTCATCTGATTAATGCCTAATAGGAACAGGGAGAGGTTTTACTCTCCTGTACCACCAAAGATCCTTATTCAAGAATTTGGCTGGGATGACCTGATACTCTAGCATGCAGACTATGCATGGCACTAGGATATTTGGTCTACACTTGTTTCTTTTGTGTATGTGGTTTTTAAGACTACTTTCACCACAAGTGTTCCCAAGAAATTAGATTTCCCTTTTAATTTCTCTGTAGATTATAGGGAGAATTACAGGGAAATAGTCAGGCATCTGAACTTTATATAAAGTCTGAAGCCTGCCTCCATTTCAAAAGCTTCACAGAGAATATAATCACTCCAAAAAACTTAGGGTGTAGTAGTTCTGAAGATATTTTCATGGTCAAATTGAAAAACAATTCAAAGGTGACTAAAGTCAGACTTACCCCAGCAACCAATCTCCTACCTATCATTCAGAAAGCTTTTAAGTGGGTGGTAAGAATGCCACTAGGCCCTGCCTCAAGATAGTACTGAAAAGTATATTTGGGTGCAATAACTAGTTTTTCAGTCATTGTACAGCCAAAGTATAAAACGAGAATTAATTATGATAAACAAAAAGACTTCTAAAACCTCTCTGTCTCCAATAGATTTCTTTTTTATCCTAAAAATCCTTTTGATGAGAAAATACATAATGTCTCATATTCTAAAGAAAGCATGCCGACCATCAAAATATATTTTGATGTTAACGTTTTTTGCTAATAACACTTTGAACTGGCATGAAATTGCGTTTATTTACTTATGTTATCTTCTTTGCTTTGTTTTATGGACAAAAACAGCTGCCAGAGCCTGACATATGCATATGATATAGCATATTGAAAAGGCCTTGGAAATCTCAGGAGATTAGAATTTATTTCATTGAAAAAAGCAAGTATATTGTGTCATCAGGCACACCAAATTAAGTAGGAAGTGGCCAGTCCTGATACATTTGAAATTAAAAGGCTGTATTAGATGCTTGTGACATGTCAAAAAAAAAAAAAGTGTTTTAGAGATTGCGTTTATACGAAAAAATGAAAACAAATAATGACAATGAACCCTCAACACAGCCAGCAAAACATAAAGAAAAAATTTGTGCAAAAAAGTAGTAGCAGGACCTAGATGAACACCTTTACTCAGACTGCAATTTTGGTACTCATGCAAGAAAGTGACAGTTGATGTGAAGAACAACAGGATAATATTCTAAGATGCAGGACCTAAATGTCATTCAGTTAAGTGAAAACCCTTAGCTTTAATAAATATGAATGATCAAGTTGTTTCCCCCTTCAGGAGCACCAACCTTTTCAATATCGTATAGACTTGTAAATCCACTGTGACCCTATAAAGATCACTTGATTTTTTTAACATTTTAAAAATTATTTTCTATATATACACACATTCTTCCAGGATATAGCAAGACTGTTATGTGTTTGTAGGACTTTTTTTTTTTTTACTTTCTCTATATCACAATACATAACTGGCTTCCTAATCCATCCAAACATTTTCACCACTACACAAAGAACACTAAAACCTTATGTCTTTTGCAGTATTACAATAGCACATCATAGTTTTATAGAGTTTTAAAAAATATTTTTAACCAAAATGTTTAGTCTCATGTCATTATTTTTAATTGCTTGTCTTCTGCTAGAGAAAAGGGAAACAAAGAGGCAATTATGACCATTCTTGTAGACTGGAAAGTAGTATTCGTTACAGTTATCTATGATTACACAGTATAGTAGTTTCTGTGGTCCCTTGTAGCCATTGAAAGTAAAAAGGAAATTGAGAAAATTCTGTCAAAATAAATAGTAGACCTAAGACTGGTTACATTGAGCAAGGGACGTAGATGTCTAGGAAAGACTTTAAGGTTTGAGGTTCAAAGTCAAAAAGAACTGTGTCCTTAAAATTAAACCTACCCAATAAAAAGTGAAAGTTCATACAAAGTTAATATACAGAAAAAATAATACACAGAAATTATGTTTAGTAGACACATTTTTTAAAAAAATAAGCTTATATAAACTACTAGGAAACACATAGCTAATTTTATACTTAACTTTCAATATTATATTTTAATTTTCATTTTAGCAGTCAGTAGCATTGAAAAAAAAATTAGGAACATATTACAAATTAACATAAAGTTATCAACAATTCCCAAAGCCAAAATTCCATTATGTATACATAACTGAAGCACTTCTGAGGTCTATGAAGTCTTTCTAGATGTACAATTTTATCATAAAAGGATATTAAAAGCAATTTGATTAGGAAAAACATAAACAAATCTGGACATTTGTCTGAAAAATACTTCTTTTCATTGTCTCTGAAAAGGACATAATGCCAGATTTTTTTTTTCTTTTTCTTTTTCTTTTTCTCTTCCTTTTTCTTTTTCTTTTTTTTCAAGCTTGTCATATACTGAACATCATTCTTCTATAATTTCAGATCATTGGTTCTTTCCTTTTTTTTTTTTGGTGATATTTTCTTATGTAATGATAGAGGAAACTGCAGATGTTACAGTCTGACCCAAGAATTTTAACCTATCAAATTCTCAGTCAATCCTCTTTCAATTCGATACAGTACTTTCTCCAACAGGAAATTAGAGATATGTTTGTGTCTGTGTGTTCAGATGTGTATGCATCTATACATATCCTTCCCTTTCCAGTTGGAAAAAATAGAAGTATCCACGGTCAAGACTGTAGGAGATATTACAGACATTTACTTGAAGTGGAGCATTCCTTCGTAGTGCACAGTCCTTATAAATTACCCCAGAGCTCAGTGACCATCAGAAACTGAGTTCTGCTCCTTTTCTCCTTCTCCTTCAGGCTTGAATTTACCCTAAATGGAAAGGAATAGTAATCAGTAATGGTATTTCCAGAGCTGAAGAATTTGCAGTGTTCACATGTAGGCACAGTCACCCTTCACAAGAAGCAGGAGTTGAAAACTATATGAAGATATATAGTTCACATAATTCCCATAATTTCTTGTCTCAGAATATGCGGAGCCAAGAGAGGAAGGTGTTGATCTTGATCCAAAGAAAGGAAAATACATTCCTTTGGCACTGGCTTGTTCACAAATTGTTCTTAGAATTTGAGGCAAAATAGTAAAACCAACTTGTGACATGACAATTTCGACTAGTGCCATTCATTTTCAGGATACAGAGATGAAGGTGTTATTTAAAATGCTTTTATGTTCACATTTGTGAAGTACTTAGGGAATGTACCTACTTTTTTAGAAAATTAATTATTCATGAATTCTTAATAGAAGATGGCATCAAAACCTTTTGATAAGCATAAAAGCTAGTATCATTAAAACTGTACACAAAGATTACATGCTATGTAATGTTTCAATCAAACCAGTTATAAAGTCCGGCATGATTTACTACTGCTTTCTTTTTCATCTGGTTAAGATAAATATAGCTATATTTTCCCTAAAGTTTGTTTTAAATAAACTATATAATTCTCAGACTGTCTTTTAAAGTACAATGAAATTCAATTATGAGTCCAGAGCTGAGTCATTGAGTGAAATACCTATTTACACAAAATGAATAAATTGTATTCCTAAACATGAGAGCCATTTTAGATGCAAAACAGTACACTCAAATCATGCCCTCCAGAGGAGAATAAGTTTATCCACATTTGGAGAGGGGACACACCAGTTGCACGCCACCTAATTAACAACTTCAAGTGTTGCATCTCATAGAGGTATCTAAGTCTGTATTAAATTTTGGGTTTTATTCTCTACTATTCCAGAATCTTGTTCCTGTGATGGCTCATAAATGTTAACAGTCCTACATGTTAGATTACTCTAGAAACTGAAAATCTAACTCAACAGTCCACATGAAAAATTTATGTGCACATTCAAAGGTTCTGATGGGGGGGGGAAACTAAAAAATAAATATTCAAATAAAGATTATTGAGACTAATGGTGAAATATTTATGACTGTGTCTGCTAACATGATTTGGTATAAGAAACAATGGAATAAATTGGACAAACCAAAACCGGTTTGCTAGAATTCCAACCTAAACAGCAAATAAAAAAATGCAAAAAATATTTATTCCAGACATCTTATTATTTTTTCATTCATGATCTGATGACTGTAAATATTGCTAGGTTTCATTTCCACAGCCTGTGATGATTTGGCCTTTCTAAGACTCAAAGAACAAATTAGCTTTACATACTCAACTTCAGTTAAGTCATAGAAGAGATGTATGACATGAAATCAATGTTCACAGAATCACAGAATCACAGAAAGTTAGGGATTGGAAGGGACCTCAAAAGATCATCTAGTCCAATCCCCCTGCCAAAGCAGGAACACCTAGGTGAGGTTACACAGGACGGTGTCCAGGCGGATTTTGAATGTCTCCAAGGAAGGAGACTCCACAACCTCCCTGGGCAGCCTGTTCCAGTGTTCCGTCACCCTCACTGAGAAGTTTCTTCTCAAATTTAAGTGGAACCTCTTGTGTTCCAGCTTGAACCCATTACCCCTTGTCTTACCATATATATGTATTTTGTCTTACCATATATATGTATATGTATATTACCCCTTGTCTTACCATATATAACAATATGGCCAATATGGATGGCAGCACAGCCTTCTGGCGTGTCAGCCACACCTCCCAGCTTGGTGTCATCAGCAAACTTGCTGATAGTGCACTCAATTCCCTCATCCATGTCATTGATGAATATATTGAATAATACTGGTTCCAGAACTGACCCTTGAGGGACTCCACTAGATACAGGCCTCCAACTAGACTCCGCCCCATTGACCATGACTCTCTGGCTTCTTTCCTTCAGCCAGTTCACGGTCCACCTCACTACCCGATTGTCCAGTCCACACTTCCTCAGTTTAGCCGTGAGGATGCTGTGGGAGGCTGTGTCAAATGCTTTACTGAAGTCAAGGTAGACCACATACACCGCTCTGCCTTCATCAATCCACCTTGTTATGTCTTCATAAAAGGCTATGAGGTTGGTCAAGCATGACTTCCCCTTGGTGAAGCCATGCTGACTGCCCCTGATGACCCTCTTATCCTTGATATGTCTTGAGATGGCACCAAGGATAAGTTATTCCATCACTTTCCAAGGGATGGAGGTGAGGCTGACCGGTCTATAGTTTCCCGGGTCCTCCTTCTTGCCCTTTTTGAAGACCGGAGTGACATTTGCTTTCCTCCAGTCCTCAGGCACCTCTCCCGTTTCCCAAGACTTGGCAAAGATGATGGAGAGTGGTCCAGCAATGACTTCAGCCAATGTTATACCAAAAGTATATAATTTGTGCATAAAGTTTATCTGCTACAGAAAAATCCTCCTTGAAGTCAGGCACTGAACAGCACCGAAAATTGTTGCTATTTAAAGACAAAGCTACAGTCATATTTGTGTTCCTCCACACTCCTTAAGACATTTTTAAACTCCTCAGAGTGGTGGTATGACAGAAAGCATTATCTAATACGCTCTTAAAAGTGTGTAAAGTAATTTTTCAAGGACTGGAGGCGCTAATAAAGTAGATCATCATTATCCATTTCCTTGATGCAAATCATAAACACTAAGGAATAGTATGGTATGACAATAAGTAGTTGATTACGTACAGTGTGTTCAGCCATTGTAAGGCCCAATTCAACGTCTATTTATTCAGTAGCAATATATTGATCAAACATTCACCAAAACCAAAAGAAACCAAGACAAGGGAATATGACCTGTATTCAATTTCATCATTTTTTTCAGCTTGATGGATATAAATCTATCTCACATTTTGAGCCAACTCATCACTGAATGAAGTTATTTTTCACCTGTGCTTTTCTATTTGCCAATTTAATATAAGAAGAACATAGTGTAGTCTTGTAGTACAATAAATATGGTTTTACTTGCAGTTTATTGTAAACATTTTAACAATAAAACCAAATTTTTGTGGGTTTATAGCTTAACTAAAGGCCTTGTTTTTTACTGCTAAGTCTGGAATTTAATGGAACTTTTTTTTTTAACTTACTGAGAATTTATTGTCTTAAATGTGTGATCTAATGCTTATCCATACCACAGGCAGTATATCTTAGACTTATTAAGTCCAGGAAACAACCACAAGTAAGCAAAAATCCTGTAACATAATACAGAACTGCTGAGGAATGAGACAGAAGGTGACAAACTGACAAGCGATGATAAATTAACTCTGCATGAACTCAAAACCAAAGAAAACTAAACGAGAAAAGCATTGATGTTGTCTTGCCAAGAACGTGTGAAGTTAACATGCAGCCATGAAGGCATCTCTCCTCTCCTTTGGTTAAGAAAGACTACTCAGGGATCCTTCAACAATGGGAAGAACTAAAACAAAAGTCAGAAAAATAGAGCAATGTTAAGATAGTACAGCCTGTATACTACAATTTTAATTGCATTATTAATTATCTCTTCTTTTTTGTTCACTTATTTTAATAGAGGATTAGGGATTTCTGGTGTATAAGTTTCATTTAAACTGAATTGGCAGTAGTTTTTGCTTTAATTGGATTAGTAATAAATTATTGGATTCTTGCGTTGTCTTTTTTCCCATAACAAAATTTTGAACATAAGTTGGGAAAGAAGTAGAACTTGATTTTAAGGTAGTATTTCAGAATGATTTTTTTTCTCTGTATATGTGTGTGTGTATGGGGGGGAGGGTCTGTGCGTCTCATTCAAGAGAATGTAGTAACCTAAGTGAAATTAGCTGGTTGAAAGAGTACTGTACTGCTGGTTTTTATTAACAGTCTCAAATACATTAAATATGCAATGTATTTAGGCTGAAATAATCAGCTAGAAACAGAGCCCTACATCTTCTGGTGGGACTCTCGCAACCAAAATCCAAGGTAGGAAGCAATGATAAAAACAGTATCATTTGATTCAGTGCTGCTTTGTTTAAATTCCTGGACTCTTCTATGAAGCCTGTAAGATGGTTTAATGCAGACAGAAAACATGGATGCCCTGAAAAGGCTCAAATCATGATGGAAAGAATAAATTACGTGAAGACAAGAGTGGAGCTCTATCTTCTCAGTATTCTACATTATTTAGGGGTTCTTGTCAAAATCTGTTTGAAACCCAGGATTTCAGGAAACCACAAATATGCAACTGGGCAGATGCTGTAGCTTAGTTAATTGTCAGGTTTTTTCTTCTCTTTTTCTTTATCAGTTTGAATCCTCATAATTTGTGTAAACATAATTAAACCTATTTCCTGAGAAAATACCTAGGAAATAAGACCTCCAAATTATTTACCAAATAAATATATACATATATATAAAAGTTTATTTTGAGGTGATTCCACCTCATACTCAGCTGGATTTGATACTTGTGATAGTTTTAAGTTACTGAAATATGAGAATTCAGAATGATATATCCTATTAGCCTGCTCAGAAAAAAAACCCTGGTTTTGTTGTTTCTGAACTTAAAGACTTACAGTTGTTGAAATAAATGTCTGACCAAAGCAAGTGTTACCTAATATGAAAACATTCTTATTGATGATATGCTTATCCTTTCTAATTCCCAGGAGGTATTTGAAAAATGTAAGTGGCATAGTAATACAACAGTGATATTAATTTTGTATGGAGCGGCACAGCACGAATCTTACTCCCCATGTAGGTTCTAGGTATTCTTATAATCCATCAACCAGTGCAGTAAGAGAATTATCCTAAGTTTATTTTCATATTAAAGTGTGTGACCCAAACAATTTACACTATTTTGTTAGCGAGCTGTCCTCCATGTTTTTTTCCTGTTTCATGTCTTTTTTTTTCTATATTTCTATGGGAATTTCTCTATATATCAAAATAATAAAATTTAAACATTAAAGGCATAAATTAGTAATATAGCTGCTGACTTCTTTATTTTTGTCATTATTTCTTTCAGTTTATGGAATATTTAATGATCAAACTTTTCCATAAGATTTGTATAAATTCTTGAAAAATGCAGATTACAGTAAGAGAATTCATAGTCCCATGTCTAAGAAAATAAACATAAATTAAAAGAGAGAAATCACACTTTTCTTAAAGTGCATGTTTTCAACAATGTGGCTTAAAGAGGATTTGTACACGTAATCTGTGATGTTGACTCATAAAAATCTTCACTAATCTTTAAGACATCAGAAATTCCATTGCCTACCTAAAAACTTGTTTTAGAGAAAAGTAAAAAAAAAAAAAAAGTAAAAAGTAAGTATATTTTGCTGAATATATCTCCTGAATGATAAAGTATCTTTAGTCATATATAAGACCACATAAGTTCATATGTTCATATATTAAAGTCAAATGGAGTGTCAAATCTTTCAGAGCACACCTGACAAAAGGTAACGATATTGATTTTATTACTTATAGTAGAAATAATAGTTAATTTATTTCATAACTACACTGGGGATATGAATGTCTGGTTCCATTTCACTTACTATATTACGACTAAAAAAAACTGTTAGGAAAATAGTAAGCCAGGGCTTCAAGTCCACAGTTCCAGGCTGAAGACCAAGGTTATACCATCTCTTGAGAAGGAAGCGTCAGTGCAAGTTTTGTATACATGTATATGAGCATCATAGAGAGATGATGCATGAGACGCATACTGTTGGAAATGTGTCATTGCACAAAAAGTAATACAAGAGTCGCTGAGATAGGAGAGCAGAACATGAAAAGAAATAATACTGTGCAGACAAGGAATGAGAGAGGGAAAGAGTGCCAAGTTCTGGTTACTGTTTATAATCATTGAACAGGATGCATAAGCAGTGCTGTGAATTGGACCCTGTATATTCTCCTTCTAAAGAAATTCATTCTTACATGTTTTTCATCACAGCAGCCCAAAGACAAGAAGAACATAAGGAGGGGAAGAGGAGTCTTCCCTTAGATAACCTCATCTCTAGGTAGGTGATTCACAGTTTTTTGGAAGTTGTAGAAAGAATCACAGGATAGTAGAGGCTAGAAGGGATCTCAGGAGATCAACTAGTCCAATGACTCTGCTCAAGAAGGGTCAGCTAGAGTACATTACCCAGGAACATGTCCAATGAGGTCTTCAGTTTCTCCAAAGATGGAGACTACACAACCTCTTTGGGCATCTTGTTCCAGCATTCGACCATTCTCATAGTGAAAAAGTGTTTTCTCAAGTTCATTCAGAACTACCTATATTTCAGTTTGTGCTCATTGTCTCTTGTCCCGTCACAGCACCACTGAGAAGAGCCTGGTTCCCTCTTCTTCACACCTTCGCATTTGATTTTTATAAACACTGAGAAGATGCCTCCTGAGTCTTCTCTTCTCTGGGCTGAGAGGTTTCCAGTACTCTCAATATGACAGTCACACTTCCCAGTTTTGTATCTCCAGATTTTCTGAGAGTGCACTTGGTCCCATCACCCAGATTGTTAATGCAGCCATTAAACAGTATTGCCCCCAGTACTGACTTCTGGGGTGCACCAATAGTGACTGGCTTCCAACTGGATTTTGGCTTTTCTGTCAAAAGGCTTGGAACACGGCAGCTCAATGAGGTTTCAGTCTACCTCACTGTCCATTTATCTAGTTAATATTTTTTTCCATGAGATGCTATGGGAGACAGTGTCAAACGCCTTGCTAAAGCCAAGATAAACAACATCCACTGTTGTTCTCTTACCATGAACAAGTCACCTTGTGATAGAAGGCTTGGTTAAGCTCTGTTTACGCTTCATAAATCCACACCGACTACTCCCAATCAGCTTCCTGTCCTTCATATGTTTGGAAATGGTTTCCAAGATTATTTGCTCCATTATTGTCCCAGGAACTGAGGTGAGGTTGACCAGCCTTTTAGTTCTCTGTATCCTTCTTAACCATTCTTGAAAGTAGGAGGGACATATGCATTTTTTCCAGTCTTCAGGAGCTTCCCTGAATTACCACGACATTTCCAAGGACAGAGAATGTACTTTCAATGACATTGGCCAGCTCCCTCAACACTTGAGCAACCTGTCATTTGTCATGGTCCTGTTCATGTCTAGATTGCACAAGTTCACTAAGCTGATCCTCTTCCACCAAGGTGTTTCTCAGCAATCGCAGAGGCCTGGAATTCCTGAAGGCCGTTTTTTTCACTAAAGACTAAGATGTCTTGGTCTTCCATGCCCTTCGTCAGTAGGTTTCCTGCCTCATTCTTCCACTGGCCCACATACTCCTTAGTCTTCCTTTTGCTGGTATATCTGTAGAGGCCCTTCATGACCATTGCCAGATTCAGCTCTAGATGAGGTACAGCTTTCCTAGCCCAGATACGGTGAGACAGAGTGTCTGTATTCCTTCTCGGGCAATCGTCCCTGCTTCCATCTCTTTCATGCTGCATTTTCGCACTTGAATTTTTTCAGGAAATCTCTTTTTATCCTTGCAGATCTCCTACCATATTTGCTTAATTTCCTTTCTTGTTGGGATAGACTATTTCTGTGCATGGAGTAGATGGTCTTTGAATGACAACCATCTCTTTTGGCTCCTTCTCTCCAGGATCCATCTCTGTGATTCTGTTCTTTGCCCTGATCTGTCCTTTCAGGATCCTCAGCTCCATCATCTCATGGTCACTGCAACCAAGGCTGTGCCTGGACTTCACATATCCAACCACTTCATTCTTGTTTGTAAGTATCAGGCCCAGCACAGCCTTTGCCTTCAATAGCTTCTCGATCACTTGTGTCGTGAAGTTGTCATCAATGCCGCTCTGCAGAAACATCCTGTATTGCTTGTGCCCTGTTGTGTTATCCCTACAGCAGATACTGGGGTGGTTAAAGGCTTCCATGAGAACCAGACCATGCAAGCACGAGGCTTCTTCCAGTTGTCTGAAGAAGGCCTCATCTACTACTCCTTCCTGATGAGGTGATCTGTGACATAAAGCTGTGACACAACCCATGTTGGTGTGCCTGCTAATCCTGACCCCTTTGACATGATTTAGATATCTGCAAAGATATTTTTGGTTTATGCCATGATGAGAAAGGCTATGTTTATGAGTGCCTCTCCCATCAACTATGTTTTCAAATAAAACATCAGCCAGAAATTAAATAATTTCCAAAGAGGTGATGTAAGCTTCTACATGTAAGAAAAGATTTTGTGTTGTGAACTTCAGCTTCACACAAACTCAGAATTGTGGGAAGCCATATAAATTAAAAAAAAAAAAAAGGCAGAGTTTAAATTTTATTCTTCACTCCAGATATTTTTGTAATGTAGTTTCCAAAAATTTCTTAATTTTGCCTATTCCAATATCAGCTGCTTAACTTATATCTACCTAATATTCAGAATGTTTCACTGTTCTGCATCAGACTTATGAATTTCCTTCCCAGAGCTGGAAATCTAAAAGCTAGACATAATAACATCAATATTGATTAATCTCAGATAATTTTCAAGATCTGAATTTGTATTACCATCACTTTAAAAAGCAACACTGAAAAATATGTCACTGCATCAAATATTCTGGTTGCAGTACATAAGATTAGAATCTAGGGGAAAAAACTAGAAAAAAAAAATCCTTTCTACTCTTCATCAATGTCCTGGTTTCTTTAAAAACAAGACCAGTTCTCTTTTAGTGAATTTTCCTTTCAGCTAAGTTCTTCTAAGTAACTGCAAGGGCAACCAATGGAATGCAGGAGAAGCCCCTGTTTAGATTTATTGCTATAGCAACTAAGAATTCTTATAATGTCCCATAAGTGAGAGGCGGCGTATTTGAAAGGAGGGGTGGACAGAACAGGTGACTAAAACTGACTGAGTATTCCATTCTGTCCGCATAATACACCCTATAAAAGTGGGAGATCACGAGGGCCTCGCTCTCTTCGACCATGGCTGGCATCTGAAGGTGACCCTGCCTGTAGTGCCTGCGATCTGAGGCCTGGGTCCAGACCCTGCATCCCTGAATCCAGTTCCTGTTTACCGCGAAGTCCCGCCCAGGACTTCCAGGTGCCTGCCCTGCAGCCGCTGGAGTGACACAGTGGGGAAAACACTGCTATCCTGGGATAGTCAAGATTGGTTTTGTATATTTTGTATCATTTTCTCTGTTTATTAGTAGCATTAGTAAATCATTTCAAAACTTTTTTTTCCAACTTGAAAGCCTCTCTCCCTTTTCCTTATCACCTTTTCTTAGTGGGGAGGGTACAGAGAGCATCTGCCACAGTTTATTGTCACCTTGCAATAAACCTTGACAATCAGAGATATTGAGTTTTATTTTCTCAAATGCTAAAACTTGTACTGTGTAAGTGCAGAAGCAGACAAAACATTTTCATTAGGATTTTTTTTTTTTTCTTAAAAACTATCTATTTTTTCATCTAACATTGAACATAGCTTTACTGGAGGAAAAACGTCCATAATGCTCAGATTTTAGAATTATATACTTTTAATAAGCAAATAAGAGACCATTAAACTTGAATTTTCCTGATCGAAATTCTATGTACTAAGTCAGGACACATTAGTACAAATAAAATCTGAAATACGATTTTCATAGGTTGGTCACCTCACTCCTTGTCTGTCATCATAGACAATAATATGAAATCCCCAAACAATTGAAAGAGTTCTACATACTTTCTTTATTGGTGACTTTCATTTAAATATCATATGTGAAGGGAGACACAGTCTTCATGGTTGGGTTTGTTTATTTGTTTGTGCTTTTTTAAAAAACAAAACAAAAACCAGAAACAAACAAACAAACAAAACCAACAAGATTTATTACTCACATTCAAAATACCTTCAAGTAAATTCACTGAAGTAATAGTGGCATCAGGTCATTCTAATCTTTCAAATCCAATATTTGAAGGCTCTGCAAATTTCTTCAGTGGCTTGGAAGAAAAAAGTAGTATCCTTAATTTAAAATATTCGACAGGGTCTTACTGTTCAGTGTCTGCTTTTTGATCCAGAGCTGATTATATGACAAACTGTTTGCAATTCTTATTTTTCTGAAATTCGGGTTCATCACTATATTATAAAAGATACTGTCAGAGTTCTACAAACCCAACTATTTCTGATCATTTTCATAATAACTTCATCTGATGAGTATAATATATATTTCATGTTCTGTGAAGTTTAGAACCAAATTTTCTGTCATAAATTCATGCACCCTGACAGGTTAATCTTATGAATTGACTTCACCGACATCTTTTAATTAACAAAAAGAGAGTAAGGTCTTAGAAACCTGAACTATGTCCTGACATATGTAACATATCTCTAACATATATTGGAATAGCAAGATATAAGTAAATGCTTTCACAAGACAACATTTATTGCACAAGGCAGGAATTAAAGGAGGAAATAATATTATCCAAGTGTCATTTCACAACACAGAAATACTTAAATATCTCACCTAATTAGACCATACTGATAAGCTTTCAATTCCTCTGTGCCCAACAACTGTTTTACCAGTTGGATTTTAAGGCTGCATCTACAGTTCTAAATAAACGAAGCCCCATAACATATCCAAACTTCTGAAGCTAAGCAGTAATCAGTTTTGTTTTCAGACTATTTGGGATGAATAGCCTTTAAAACAGTCCAGTCACATTAAGGGTATATATAGCACTGTGTCTGAGGCCACTCCTGTGACCATTTAAGTCACTAATACGCAATTACTTTACATTTTTTATAATCAACCTTTATGAAGTATTCTGAGGGCTGCATTACCGTGAACAGTATTTTACAGCACTGAATTGAGTATAACATGCAGGGTAACTTGGAGAGCGGTCTCAAGACAGATAAGATGTTTGAGAGTGCAGATATGCATTCAGTAGTTTACAGGAGGCTAAAAGTAGCTGTAAATGCAATAAACCATCTTAAGAATTGTGTCTGGAATTTACTTTTGAGAGAGAGATACAGAGCAATACAAAAGGACTCAGAGCAAACCAGAGACCCAAGCTAACAATCACTGGATCCACTTTTAAAGTAGCTCTTCTCTTCTTTAGCAATGTAGACACAAACTAAAGGCCTACTTAGCCACCCAGTTTTGAAGAAACCACCTACAGTATTTGCATATAAAATATAAACATCAAAATTTAGGTTCATAATTCTTTTTTGTCTGTCCTGTCATTTTATTTTTCACTGCTTCTTAGAAACAACTTAAAAGAAGAACGTTATTACAGAAATACATGCAAATATATACACCCACCTTCTATCAAATAACAATGAACTTAAAAGACTAATATGTTTATGTCAGAACTCAGAATAGCACTCTTTTATAAACAATAGATAACATGTACAATATGTTTATTCTAGCTGAAGTCAAAATAGAAGACAGTAGTTTATTTTCCTTGCAATGTAAGTAAAACAAATACTGCAGTCATTTTGTGACAGAAATAGAACCAATAAACAACTAAGGGGATAAAACAACAAAGTATGCTCTGTCACACCTTTTTGTCTCCTCTGTGTACTTTGGCATTTAAAATTTGTTAAACACTGTCATGTAAAAAAGTGTCATTTCAAATCTACTTTAAAAAAAATTGAAATATTTTCTTTCATCACTTTGTTTTCTTCTTTGTAAACTTTTTTCTATAGCATTCGTGGTTGTGTTATCACTAACATTAATGTCAGTATGCCAAAATAGGACCTAAGTTTAATCTCTGGATTAATCATGCAAATGCTTTCCTCTCCCCATATTTCCTTGAAGCAAAATCTCGATAATAAAATAGTTCTGTAATTTACACATTAAGCTCTCTATTTCTACTTAGCATTTCTATAGGTGCATTGTCATTACTGGTTCATTTACTTAAAAGAGTATGTCAAACATGAAATGGCATTTAATTTTTCTGTTACCTGATTTCTCGCACATTTGTCATCTTATTAAATGATTCTTCATTGAAGAGAGAATTAAATTTTCTGATGAAATCTATTTAGACTCTTTCTTCAGTCTTTTCCAGTACAATTATGCAGTCTGATGTTTTACACAATTTTGTAAAACAAATTTGTGTTCATTTTATCTGAATTAATAATCAACATTGTTTACACAGATGCTTATAATGCTATATATTAATTATTTTTCAATTATAAATTAGAGTCTTGATTAGAAGATCATATTTCTCTCTTATTTGTCAATTGACTCTTTTCTCTCTAGTGTTTTTCTTACACATTTCTAATACATTCATTTTGATTTTTAATTAAGGATAGCATAGCTGGAAAAGACCATATTTCATTTACACTCAATCACTGAATATCAGGCTTTTTCCAATAACTTTCTCATTTGGCCTTTCTCTGCTATAATATATAAGTTGGAACAAAGATGGAAGGGTACTCCAAAGCTGATGGTACAGATCTTCTTACATCTTTTAGCTTTAAAGACTGTTCTTATAGAAGAATTGTAGGGTGAAAAGACAGTTGTAGTCATCCAAACCAGAACTAGGACATGAGTTAACAATTAAGCAGCATGGACAGTAAGGAGTTCAGTGCTTGAACTTGCTCCCTGATTTTCTTCTATTTGTCAGTACAGATGCACCAAGGATTTTGTGGACTGTTCAAAATAGGGAAGTTACAGAATAGGAAAGTTTCTGGTCAGGAAAGTAGAACAGAACAGAAATATCTAACTTTCAAGGACATTCAACAAGGAGGAGATTTATGTTAGGTCATTTATTTAATAATTCTTAGACAGAAGATTTGAACTCTATTTACAGAATTATCCTATCCTTGCTTATTATTTGTGTACAAATCAAACATAGTTTTAGCGATTAAGAGCTACTTATATCTTTTTTGGTGTAAAATAAACACAGGAAAATAGATTTGTGCAACAGATTTACAACTGCTCTATTTTAAAGTATACTTAAATTAGGAGTCTTTTCATATAGTTTTGCTTACTTATTTGTATAATGAGAATTACTTTGCTGTTTCTAATAAATATTAGAAACTTTACTGGCCAAAATGTACAAAAACAAAATAAGGAGTGTATTTTATTTCAGATTTTAGTGCTTAATCTAAATAATACTTGTCAGAAACTACTTATGCTGACTGATGTAAATGAGGAGGGTTTGCAGGAATGTTATCAGTCCTTCAAGGTAGTGATATAGGGGTAAAATGGTTTTGACATTAGAAACATATGAGGGATATAACTGAAAAAAAGAGCTCTTAAGACATCAAGCTGTTGCACAACATACAAAAGTTAACACACAAAAAAGAGTGAATTAATCTAACTGCAAGAATAACAAGATGTATGATATAATAAAATACATTAATACAAGAAGGTACAGTAACAGAAATCAAAAATTCACTTACAGTGACTACTGTTCAAGCATTTTTTACCTTATTCTTCATTTTTCATCGATACTCCTGGTAAAGGTGGTACCAGAGTGATAATTTAGAGTATAACCTAGTGACTTATTTTTACCAATTTAAGCAGCAGCTCAGTGGAAATCACTCTGTTTGCAAAGAAGAAATGCCCTGTGCATATAATTTTATTGTTACTTTTCAGATAAAGCTGTGTAATTATGTAGTTGTGTACTCACATGTAAACTTTCCAATGCAACATCTATACAAAGGCAATAAATAACTTTAAAGTAATGCTGTTGAAGCTTCGATATTTAGAATTTTTACAGGTGTATAACAATGCTCTTACACAAAGCACTACTTCAGGAGGGAAATAAAAAAAATAAGTATAGGGTCTTTAAAAATTGCTTAGAAAATTTCTACTTGTAGAACAGCAACGATAATTTGCCCTGCCGTTGTATGACTAAAGAAAGGTTCAGTTTTGGGGACTGTCAACTGTGATTTTTCAAATTTGATTGAAAGGTTATTTTGAAAAAATAAGACATTTTTAAAACACTTTAATATGAAATAAAAAGGGGTTTTTGTTTAATTTGTAAAAAATGTTGATTACTTCCTTTTTCATAGTTTTCATAAATAAGTACATAGTGCATAAAACATTAATGAAACCTGCTGTGATATGGAAAAATACTTCAAAATTGTGTAGTTTATATTTTGAAGTATCTGAATTAGTGTCCAGAGGTTACATTTTGCTGTATAACTGAAGATGTTGGAAGACAGCAAAGTGACTCTGTTCTTCTAAGGAAGGATCTACAGATGTCTATATCTAAATATAGATATACTGAACTTAAGTAGAAAGAATAATGGAATAGGCGGTGTTATGTGTCTCCACACCTTCTTAAACAGAAGTTGAGGAAGTTTTCAATAACTTCCACATCTGCTTTAAGGAGTAGATGCTCTGCCATTTATTTTGAGGTCACCCTGGTCTCATACTGCATTTTCTTCCTTAATTCAGCCCACTTTTTTTTTTTTCAAAATCAAGACTTTTCCAGTAATTCCTTCCTCTATATGGATCAATACTAACAGTTTCTTACATATATATATCTCTCTATATATATAGGTATAGCCTCATTTTAACTGAGGCTCACAGCTTAGCGTTTCAAAAAAATCTCTCTCAACTATTTTCTATTTGGTTTTGGTTTTAATAACTTCATTCTCAACTAGCACCCAAAGTCCTTCTCTTTGTTTTTCCAGTGCCAGCTCTTGATATCTATCTGTCCCCTCAAGTATCGCCTAAGAATGCAAGAGATATTTTACTGGGTCAGACCACAGGAACGCTCTCCCTCCCATTTTGTTCCTAGCCAGCTTCTGCCTCCAGGAATTGCTCCATTCCCAGAACCTGCAGCATTGTGATGAAAAAAGAAAACAGAACAGAATAAAACCAAAACAAACAAGCAAACAAATAAAAATTTTAAAAAAACCAACAGATGAACACACACACCAAAAAAAAAAAAGAGAAAAAAACAAACAAGCAAAAAAACCCCACAAAACCAGTAAATCCCTCTGCTTTTAGAAACCTACTACTACAGTCTTATGCATGTAGAAGTGGGAAAGAATCTAAGGGGAGAACATACTTGACTCTTGTACCTCTCCTAGTCTCTCTTCCATTGTAGGCAGTATAAGAGAAGACTCCACCGCCATGACCTGGTGACTCATCATTTCTTCACTTTGCAGAAGGGTTGAGAAAAGAAGACATCCTGAGAAAATAAACCAAAGCCTTGGCTATCAGCCCCAGGACCCAGACAACAATTTCTCTTTTGTTCTAAGAGCACAGTCTTTAGTGTGTGCACCCAGACAATTGCAGCCTCAGCTAGCAAGGCCATCCCAGTGTTGTCCCCTCCATCTGCAGTTTTGTTTTGTTTTGTTTTGTTTTTCCTCCAATGCAGGCGTTGTGGCATCTCTTGTAATCTGTTTGCCACATTGGGAAGAGTGGAGGGATGGTTGTGGTAGCAATCCCAGGATACATGGGAAAACAGGGTATACATGGTAAAGCTAGAAATTAATAACTAATTATGCCTCCTTGATACACTCATGGTTTTGGACTGAGGCATTTATGTCCAGCTCCCAACTGATAATGGTACGCCGCACATCCTTACCCACCTACTGGACTTGTCTATTTGTTGATGCTAGTTCAACATCCTTTGCCCACTCCTCAAAACTTCTGACAGCCTTTGGACACCTGAATGGCCTGGTTACCTACAGAAGAAAATCCTGGACTTTTTCTGTTTACAGCTACACTGGGTATCTACATGATTCTTAAGATACCAGCAGGTGGAAGGGGAACAAAACTCATTTACCACCAGTTGCACACCTTTCGTATCCATCTACATCTCACCACAGATACTTTTCTACAGTGCCAGGACATGTACTGTGTAGGAATGTGCTGGGCCTTACCTTCTTCTATCACCGTGAGAGCTTTAATGTGGGTGATAGGTTGTTTCTTTGGGAGAGAGGGGGATAATAGGACATTCCACTTCCTTCTTGAGTTGTGGTACATATTTTTACCTGGTTCTATAAAAACAGCTTGCTGGCTTCCTGTAGACCAGTTGCTATTTCGACTTGTCTTTTGAGTTCTTTGTGATTTTTTTTTTCTTCCTAATTTTCACATCATCCCCTTTCTTGAAATTAAGTATAACATTTCTCAGTTTGTTTTGTCTACTTTCTGCTGTTACAGTTTTGAGGTTAATTTTGTTGTGTTTGCTGTTATGTTAGTATTGCACTAGTCTAAAAGGTCTCTTTTGGACTGAATCCTGGATGCTATAACCCGAGACCAGATCAGAATGGCATCTTTCCTTGTGGGTTCTAAGACTAGTTCTAGAAAGCAGCCATTTGTTTCCTCCAAAACTTTTATCTCTCTGTCTCATGCTGGTAAGGCATTAATGCAGCCCACATGTGGCTGGCTAGAACTCCTTTCTACCCATCCTGATTTTGCAGCTTCTTGAATCTCACTTGACATTTCTTGAGCATAATCACCACCCTGCTTAGAGTGTTGATAACCCAGTCCTAACACTCCACTTTATTTATGAACGTCACCCACAAAGATGCTGAAGAGCTTCTCATTTCCCGTAATATTTTTGTGCTGTTCCACTTTATATGATCTTTCACATACAGTGCCAATCTCCAACCTGTAACTCCTATGTATCACTCCTATACTGCTGTTTTCTCAGAGTGGTTTACTGATGCCAGACACTGTGGTTATCCATCTAATTTTTTAGGCTTTAAACTTCAGTTGAAAAGAACTCATAAGGCTTCTCTGTCTTCTACCTCTTAATACTGTTCATACTAGTCAACTCGCACCACAAGCAGTCTAATTTTGCCTGTGTTATTTATTGCTGTTTTGCTGTTTATTTCCCTCCTGACCTTTTCAGAATTGAATTTAATATTGTCCTTTTACTATCCTTCAATCCATATCCCTCGCTCCCTAAACTAAAGATATTACTACTTTTCTAATGCAGCTGTCCCTATTTAGGTTCATAGATATAAGTTGTGAATGTATTCGAAATATTAAAATGTATGTGGTACACTTGATTTATGACTGTCATAGGATTTTTCACAAAAAGCTCTAGTTCATAGATGCAATATTACAATAAATATTATTGTTATATTGAACTATTCTATTTGTTTGCATACTGTGGTATGAAACTGCAGTGGGTTATAAGACATCTGTTCACAATACAGTTGTAAACTTTAGGCAATAAACAAATAAATATATTATTTGCCTCTTCATTCACTAGGTACACACACACACCTTTGTGTGTATATTCCCGCAATTAAAATGGCAATGAAACCATTTAGTTGTAACAAAAAAATCTTCATTTTTTGGTGCAAAATTGTAGAGTTATTAACATTCAGTCAATTTAACATCATGACTGCCTAAACCTCCTTTATAATGCCAGTTATAGCACTATAAGTCTGCTGATGAAAACTAAATTAAGAGTGAAAGATTCTGCAAAAAAATAAGCATAAGAAGTACAGTTTTAAGCCAATGTCTTATCTGTTGTTGAAACATGCATGGAATAAGAGTAACAAATTGTTATTATTGTCTTCATAATATTGTGTAGGAAAAACTCTTTAGCTGATTAGAAACTTCCATCAGTCAACAAGTGTACAAAAAATAAAGTTAAATGATGATAGGTAAATACTCTAATGTATGAAAATATAAATGTTTTTGATATAGTGTACGTGTAAATAAGCACAATGAGAAAAAAATGGATTAGCTGTAAATGACTGAGTAAGATGTGATAAATGTTATGTTGAATGTAATTTTACCTTGAATTTAACTAGGAAATAATGCACAATGCATTGATGGTATATCATCCTGGAATTTATTTGCTAAAAATATATTGCTTTTTCTGGGGAAAGACAGGACTTGCATTGAATTGTACTTGACTGGACACATATGCTGCTAATACAGATCCTCTGCAGTCTGGCTTTGTGGCAGTTGCACTTTCCAACCCCACGCCCTGAGAACCAGTGCGGCAGTTGCACTGGTAGCTGCCCATCCCCCTCTCAGAACTGGGGCCTCCAATGGGGCAGCTGACGGCTCTTTGTGGAGACCCAGAGTCGGTGGACAGGGTCGTCAGCAGAGGAGGGACCCAGAGCGCCCACAGCCCAGAGAAGCTGAGAAGCTTCTCGAAGGCCCACACTTGGGGGGCGGGGCGTAGAGAAGCCGAGAAGCTTCTGGAATGCCCACAGCCAGATCTGAGCAGACTATAAATGGGGTTCCCGCCAGAGATACCCTTTGTGTGGTCTTCTGGGAGCTGTGGGTCTGCCGTGCTGCCGGAGGCCCTCCCCTAAGATGGAGAAGACATCTAAGGTAACCTCCCGGGATGGGGAGCGCCTCACCTCCATGTGTCAGTGAGTGATAAATTACTGAATATATGCTTTAATGAGTCCTCGCCTGGTAGGTGAGTGTAAATTCCTCCTCTGGGACAGACGAGTGTACCTTCCTCATCTGGGACAGACAAGTGTAACTTTCTTGCCTGGTAGGCAAGCGTAAATTCCTCGTCTGAGACAGACAAGTGTAAAGTCCTGGCCGCAGTAGGCTAGTATTTATCTCTTATGGGCAAAACAGGGCAGAGAGGGCTCTGGTTTGTTTTCTTGTGAGTGCATATATGCACGCTGTGGATCCTCGTTATTCTTATTTCGCTGCACCCCAAATAATCTCCTAATATCCGAACCTGTATCTTATGTTATCGGAGTGCTACCTAATTATATAAAACCCATTTCTAATCGGTTTATTGACGGTACTTTTCCAGCCAGAATAAGGTTTGTTTTGGACCTTGTTGTCCGCCTAAACTTATTTTGGGGTGCCTCCGTGACAGGCTTGTACTGCCAAACCCATTTCAGATTAAACAAGCATAGGAAGTACTTCAGTCTATTACATAAGTATCTGAGGCTAGAAACATTAACTGTTTCTACAAAGGAGCATGAAACAACCTTCCAAAAATACTGCTGACATTTAGTCAGCATTTGCATTTAAAATTTAAACAATATAGTCTATGTTGAAGGATGATATATGTAAACACATTGTCCTAAAAAAATAGTATTTATGTATTCAAAATTTAGAGTACAGCCTGGAAAGGATGATCATTTTGAAATTTTGTTCTTCTAATACTAAATTTATGTTTGTGTTAGTTTTATTATGAGTTTGTTTAGAACTTATTTGGAAACATAATGCAAAATATCTTATAGCATAAGTTGTTAGGGTTTTTTTAATATTCTTATTTTCTAAAGAACCTGTTTTTTGGTGTTTTGTTGGGTTTTTTGTTCATTCCTTAAAAAAAAAATAGAACTTAATAACTTCCCATGACATGCCCAGCTTAAATGTAATAAAATCTCCAACATGCCCTTTTTGGATGCGCTAATACTGAGCTAGCTGAATAGTTCCAGATTTATTTGTACACTAGCAAAGGAAGACAATGCGCAATGGTTTGGCTTCCATCCTTGCAATCCCACAATTCACATGATGTGATGAGTTAGCAACTCTCTTCTTTGTCTATCTGTCAGAATAGATCATTAGTAACATGCTTTCAAAGTTTCTGCATTATACAGAAAAAAAATCAGAACCTTAAAAACTCTAAAAATGTAGGATTTCTTGAATTAACTAAAATGCCTGTAACTTATAAGCAGACCCTTCCTCTCAATTTAATACTTTTTTTTTTTTTCTGTCTAATACAAATTCACAAAGAGTCAGTTTTGTGAGGAAAAAAGTTATTTGTGAGGAAAGACAATTATTACACTGGAATATTTTCTAGATATTTCAACTGACCACAGCCCTTGTAGGGTGGTTTCTGAGAGCATTGTCTTCATAATCAGACTCCTTTTTTTTTACATAAGAACTGCTACAACCTGTTGCTGTAGATTGCATGTTACCTGTAAGAGCATTTATAGTGTTATATTGGTACTAACACATATAGTTATTTAAGACTAAAACAAATGTATTGAATATTTTTTTTACACTTTTTTTAATAAATACTCTGAGTACTTACTTGTTCACAATGATGTGTATATGACAGCAAAATGTCATCCTACCTTTCCTTTTTTAAATCCCTCAAGGGTAAACTTAAGTGTAACTCCTCAAATAACAAAACCAGCTCAGGATCCTGCACTGAAAAGGGAAGAAATAGTTACTATAAATAACTACTTATATTTAGAAAATAACTCCAGAAATGTGAGTGTAGTAGATATTCCAGACACAGTCCAGAAAGATTTGAATCAAATTAATATTAAACAATTTCTTTTACTTCCTTTGGTGGTGTTTCTGAAGTTGAATTTCCCTGATTTCCTAGAAATGACAGTTAAGTTATATTCTCAGCAAGTTCAGCATGCTTAATGAATTTCTCAGGGAAGCCAGAGTATCTGTAGCACAATTAACTTCTCATTCTTATGTAAATGAAGAGTTTCAGGGTCCCTGATGGAAGTCTGCTTTTTGGCTACAGTTAGCAAGTGTATGCTATTAAATGACACATGGAGCCTTGAGCTGAAATTTAGACTTCACTAATTTGTGCTGTGACATGTGCAAAGCTGCTTTAGAGGAATGTGAAACACAACTTTTTATATGTACCTGATGAAATGGGGATTATTACCCCTGGCTAGACTGTAGTCAGCAGTCTGATTACCTTTGCCTTTCCTTGGTCTTAACAGAATGAGCATATTGACGCTCTTTTTACTCTTTTTGTATTTACTAAAATATTTATTTGGTTTGCATTTCTTTATTATTATTATTCAGTTGAGATTATTGATTTAAGATGAAAAGAGTCCAATAGAGTGAGGTAGTATTTTAGATTGTATGTGTGCATTTGTGTGCATGTAGTTAATATCGAAAAGTTGATACTGAAAAGAGAAATAAACTCTAAGTCAGGTAGACAAGGTCCATGCAGCTTGTAGAGAAAAATAAAATTTAATAGCCCGAATGAGACAGAAGACTGGGAAAGCAATATACAAAATGAAAAGAGGATGTTACTGAATAGTTCGAGCTTTATTGATGCTAGTAAAGTCCTTTGAGATCTTTGGATGAAAGGCATTCTGTAAATGCAAAGTATTATTGTCTCAGAGGAACAAAGCTATATGCCAGCTCTAAAACACTGTCATACAATCAGATTCAAGCTATAACCACAAAGCGGGATCTGGCTGAGTGTTTTATATCTAACTTTAAACTACCTAGCAAAATTCCCAGATCCAAGTTGGGTCCTAGCTTTTCACATTTCATGGGACTTGCAATGGTATGATGAAAGAGAGTGCCTGTTCCTTTTAGGGTATCTGGTCAATGGCCTTTTTCACTGCATTAAAGGATAATAAGAAAAGGAGCAAGCCATAAACAAGAACATACAGGGACATAAACCTGACTGACAAATGCTAGGGGAGGCAGTGATGAGAACTAAACCTGGTCAGCTGCAGTAATTGATGAGGGCGCAGCGGAGTGTCAGACTGTTTATTCCAGCAATGTTTTATGACAAGAGATCTTGTCAATTAGGAAAATAAGGGAAAAGGTGGAAACAGAAACAAAATATACAAAGACATAGACCTGACAAAACATTCATGGAGACAATGTCAAGACACAAACCGTGCAAGTCACACTCATTAATGGGCTATCCAGAAACAACAGGCACCACTTCCAGGAAGATCAACCTGGACTTTGCAGTTGATAAGACTCTAAACCAGGGGGATCCCAGGCTAGGAGGGGTGCAGGAATTGATACAGCTGTACAGACCCATGGGGGGATGATTAGGAGAATGGGGAACAGAAAGGAACAAAGGGTGGGGGTAGACCAAAAGTGTTATAAAAGGGGATGCTTGTGTGTAAAACAGGGTTGATCAGTACAGTTGTCTAGCTGACACTCATGCTTGTTCACTGCAGTCAGTCCTATCTTCTTAGATCTTCTTGCGAAATCTCATCAAATCTGAGTCCTGTATGTGGGTGCTGTAGAAAGCAGCACCTTGTCTGTGGCTCTGTGTGTAGCCACAGCTGTGTCTGTGTCAGTGTTCTCTGAGGGTGTCTTTGTGTCTCTGGGGTACATGCTCAGCTTCGCTATTGGTTGAACCTGCGAACAAGAAGCCGCATCCCTCAACCTGGGCAGAGATCGCAGCATCATAGGCACTGGGAGGGGTTCCAGTGGCTGGAAGAGGCAAAGCACAGTCCTAACATCACTTAACTCATTAACAAAATATCAAAAGGTTGTCTAAGTTCCTTGGTGCTTAACTTTATAAAAGCTATTTAAATAGGAAACTCCTTAGTCATCACAGTCAACACAGGTATTTCACCTTTCATGAGAAAACATTTTGGGGCATGTCTTGTTCCATTCCTCTGCAAACATTACGGCACAGTCGTCTTTTGACTCTCAAGATTTTATTATTATCACAATAATATCTTCCCTGAAAAAATTTACATATTAGACCTACTCAGGTCATACTAGTGGATTGGAAAATTATTCATGATTTTACATAATGCTTTAGCGGATGGAACACTTCCTTAAGAAAGGAAAATGCACGCATATAAACAATTTTTCAGTTTGACAAATTACGAATTGTACTTGTGAATAGAATGCTTTAACCCACATCTTTTAAATGAATCTTAAATGAAGTTCTTTTCCAATCCTTCTGAGAAATCTAGGCTACTGCAAAGAAATAGTATATAGATTTATGACATCAGTCGGTGAGTAAGAGGGATGTCTCTTTATTCCAGAAATGCTAATACTTTCCTAGCAGTGGGAAGGATTGTGATGATTATTCCCTGTGTAACAGAGAATGGGTCTGTTTTATTTTCTACTTTCTTCACCCAGAGAAAGACTTAAATAAAGTTCCCTACCCTACTAATATTTTGAATCCTTTGAAGGTTTTGCACCTTCCACTTGCCTGAAAACAACCTAAACAGATAAACAGATGTTGGTGAGATACAGCAAAGGAAAATTTCAGCAATAAAGATTGTGGCTCAACATATAGGTATGTATAGTAGTGCAATGCCTAA
Organism: Caloenas nicobarica; assembly: GCF_036013445.1. NCBI lineage: Eukaryota > Metazoa > Chordata > Aves > Columbiformes > Columbidae > Caloenas > Caloenas nicobarica. The sequence continues at coordinate 176,950,717 of NC_088245.1, read as the reverse complement.
GAAGTTTCATGCTGATATATTTTCCATGTACAGCTGCTTAAAGTATTTATGCTGTTATTGCATGTTGTGTGCATGCTGGAGCATAAGATCTAAACAACAGCTTTTTCACTTCTGTTTAAATTAGTGAGAAACAATATCTTGAAATAAATAGTCTCACATGACATTTTGCTATTTCAAGTCAAACTTTCAGTAAACTGGTGTGTAGTCAGACACTTTTTTGTTGTTAAAAATAATTTTACACTAAAATACAATTAGAAGTGTGATATCTGAAATATGACTCCTTTAACCACATGTGTAAAACTACATCAATTATAAGAGGAGCCTGTTTAGCTCAAATGTAGAGGTATGTGTTGCAGATGTCTAAAGTTTGGTGAGATGAATTTAGCTTCCATTTTCTGAAGCTTCTTCCTCCTTGCAGAGCTTAAAATAAATGACTCGTCCATTTCTCAGGGAGGAAAAAAAAAAAAAAAAAACAGTCCAAGAGTCCGTAGTTGGAGTAATGTTTGATGTTTCAGTTTCTGCTTCAGGCTATCTGCCAAAAAGCATGAGAGCTTCCTGATGGAAAAGGAAATCATCACGAAAAACAATGTTTCTAATCCTGACATTACAGGTCTCCTGAGAAGAGATACAGCATGGTTTGGGCAACCACTCTGAAGGCAATGTGTTTATTTTATCAGTCACACTAATGAAGAATGCAAATGCAATTCTGAAAGCAGAACTGAGCATTGCCACACCTTATTTTCTTTGTTGTTAGAAGCCTAAATTGCTACTCCAGACCCTAAACAGAGATATTGTGAAGGATGCAGAGCCTGGCTTTTTTACTTAATAGGTCATGCAGGTGTCTACTCTATGCTTTTGAGATAATATTTCCCCTTGACAAGATCAGGATGAATAGTGCTAATAAGGACTGGGCTTTGGAGAATGACCTGTATTTCCATGACACGGTGACCCTTGGATGGAAATTAACATAAGAATTGAGGCCAACAAAGGGGCTTTTTTGAAACGATTACTTTTTAATCTCTGTTGATAAAAGGTATTCCATTAAAATCGGCATTTGGATACAAATAGGACGCAAACCTTAATAAGGGACTGAAGACAGAAGAACAGCAGGCAGGTTACTATTGTCATAGAGAAAGACATTTATTGTACTTACAGTTACTTATGTCTAGCGAGAACTGAAGTCTCCATAACGGAAGGATGAACTCACTGGCACACAGCATCATCTAGAACTTTAAATTTAGTTAAAAATTAATTACACAAATCCACTGTAAAGTGATTCTTTCAGAGTGTCCTAGGTTGTTCTTAGGTGAGATGTTTGCGTGGTAATCTCTGAAGCAATCTTTGAGAAAGTGTATAGTAGGTGAAAAATTTAAAACTGTCCATTATTAAAAAAAAATGTTGTGGGATAACAATATGAATAATAAATGTATTTAAAATAATAAGTAAACTCCCACTCTAAAACAGGATTAATATCTCCTCTGCTGAATCACAGCATAAATAAATAGCCTTGGTTCCTCATGCCATTCAAAGCAATGTGAGTCATCTCTCAATATAAATATTATAGTGAAATTCTAATTTCTTACTGAAGTCATTCAGGTTTTTTTATTTAATTTTATTTTCTATTTTGTTTTCTAGCTGAATTTCTCGTGACGTACTACCATCAACAAAGAAGACAAATTAGACAAAAGAAGACAATTGTGGTTGTAATTGTAGAAAAAATGTAGCCTACACTATTTCTAGAAAGCATTGAATTCTATCATGAACTGCCTACACTCTGCAATTTGTTTTGTGTGAGCTGTTGCATAGATTATATATACACTGGGATTACATTTTATTATCATATGTTCTCATTAACAGAATTTGCTGCTTACTTCATTAAACATGGAAATGAATGATAACAGCCTTGTATTTAGTGAGATGAAGAAAGAGAAATACTTGAAAGTTTTTTTTTTTCTTGTTTTCCTGGTTTTGCTTGTTACGGGGATATATGAAAGAAAAGTATATCAGTGATATCTTTCATCATATTGGTTTATTTGTCACAATGGAAGAAATTCAGGATAAACTGGTTTGCTACAATTTCTGTATACATTTCAGAATTTCCTGTTTGTATTTTGAAGCTGTATTCACTGACAGAGAGAAACTCATGGTAGCCAGCATAGTGGCCTGCATCACCCCTTTAGCCATGTAGAACACTAGGACTATAATGAAAACACTTCTACCATGTTAATATGGAATAGAATCATAGAATCATTTTGGTTGGAAGAGACCCTTAAGATCATTGAGTCCAACCATAACTAGTAACTAGTGGGAAGGTAATTTTCTAAACATCCAACAGATGTCAAAACATTGTCTATTTTTCTGACCTTGCCTTTCACCCTATTTTAGGAAAAACTGAAAGCAGAAAACTTCACCTGTATTTACTGCTGAATCGTACAGGATCTACCATCGCTAAAATCAACTGTCCATAAAAAGACAAAGAAAGAAAACATCTTCTATTTTATTTCAAACATTTGTTGACTTTGTTTCACCTTTTTCCAGATACTGATATACAACAGTTTGCAGCTTCACATGGCTGAGGTATTTGTCATTCTCATTAGTATCCAAAAATAGAAACAAAAAGAAAATTCTTCAGGTAGGTAATGGATATCACCTGTTCTTTGACTAGACAGTCTTCATCTCTCTCAACATTTCCAGGCACATAAACCACCACTTTTCTCTCTATATACTGTGAGGCAACAGATTCAACTTATCTCTCCAGAAGTGTTTAAACTCATTTAGGGTCTTGTTTATTCTAAAAGTTTCCTGGCTTTTAACTTTAGCTACCTATGTATTCTCGAAAAAATCTGCTCAAAGGAAAGAGTGTCACTTTCCTACCAAGTAGTTTATAAACATAGAATGGGTAGATAGATAGGCATCTGAGCTCCATTCAGGTCATCTAAGGAAGCTCAATAAATGTGTTGTGTGCATGAAAATGACCAGAATATCACGGAAGTTATAAACTTTTTCTAAGAGTCTAACTGTATGCTGTAAAAACTACTTGGCTTCAGAGAGACTGAGCCTCTAAAGTTCACCTTCCAAGACCAAACTATTGAATACCCAGAAAGAGTTCACTTTTCAACAAATTCATGAATCTGTGTATGGTCTTAGAACTATATGAAAATAAAGCAAGAAGAAAACATCAGACACTTGTGTCTCAATGATTTCTCATGCAAACGAAATAGAAATGGAATGCCTTACTCAGCCTCCTGAAAAATTGCCGCATTTCACCCTCAGTCATTTTTGTATAAACAACAAAAGCAGTCAAAGGTTTAAATTACATGGACTGGATTATTCTGGGAACAAAAATGAAATTGATCTATGAGGCAGCATATTACTTACAGTGGAATTCCATTCTCCGTTCCTTTTCAACCTAGGAAAGAAATTATTTTCATTTCCAATTAACACCATTCACAGTGAGTACTGCATAAATTCATTCTAGTTCATTGGGAAAACTTAAAAAACCAAAACCAAAACAAACAAAATGCCAAAAAAACCTCAACAATAAAAAACGACAAAAAAAACCCCACAACATAAAAACCCAACATCTCTTCTTCTGCCTGCCATTTTCTGTCTATCTGCATATGCAGTAGACCAGCAGACCAGCAGCAGCCGCTCTTTACTAACAGAGGGAAACAGTTCACATGACAGAAATAAAAGTGTTTAGTTTCCAAATGAGCATATACACAAACACGTTAGTGAGTGATATTCCTGGATAATGTAACTCTTTCTATTCTGAAGCTTTTTCCTTGTTTTTATTGATTGTGTGCTCTTCTGGAAAAGGCACGTCTTCTTACAAGCTGGCTTCGAAAAGCAGATCCACCTTGAATTTTCTGACATGTATGGATAATATAGGCAGGATAGCATAGAGAAGACATATCAACTTCTCTTGGCATTAAAAAGAGTGAAGAGACTAACATAAGAATTTTTACCTTATTCTCCCTCCATCAAATGGCCAACACATTAATTTTATAACTTGATCAATGAAATCTGTCTTCCACGCAGGAGCAGAGGCTGAGGCTCAGATTTATACTTTGAGAATGTGTCTCAATTAGCTTACTATGAGCTTTCTTTTGGGTACTGCAATATAAATAAAGAAGAGCAAATGCTATGTACAGTCATTCAGGGTAATTACAACTAGTAAAAAGGCTTGCTGAGAAAATCAAATGTGCAAACTGTTAAGAATAGAAATGTCCCATCAAACTTCCAAGAAGTATATAAAAAGTTGCAGGGACAATATACTGTATTATATCAAATAAAATTGGTATGTATTCTGTTGAAAAAAACAAACAATAACCAAAAAACCCAAAACCAAGCAAACAAACAAAACATACACACATACCAAAAAACCAAAAAACCAAAAAACCAAAAAACCAAAAAACACAAGCCTTTAAAAAAAAAAAAAAAGAAAAAAGAAAATGAGAGCATCTGTAGATTATTATACACCAAAGACTCATATGCTGTGAGGAATATTTACTGAAAGTACAAGGTCTATAAGGATTTGACTTCATTTGTTAGTGCAATTGACAATGAGTTATCAAAGAAACAGAAAAGAAGACTTGGAGGCAGCAATGTATATCTTCAAAATCCGAAGAGATATTTTCAGCATTTATGCTTAACTCATCTTAATGTCAGTGGCAGTCATTCATTTTTAGGTGAGAAACAAAAAAAAAAAAGGAAAAGAATAAAGACCAGATGATTTAAATTTTTGAGAGGACTTTGAAAAGGATTGTGCAGACTATGAATCAAGAGTTATATCAAGAATGTCTCTGAAATTCTGATCAAAATAAGCAGAGATGGATTATGGAATCCTAATCATTACTGTTACCAAAATAAATCTGTTTTCATTCAAACAATAGCGCCATTAAATGTACAAACAATTAACTTTAAAAACCATATAACTTTTAATTTTAAACCCTTTCCTGTCCGGAGGTGAAATCTGCATTTCTTCAGAATCATGAGAATCTCATTAAGTTAGCTCCAAAATCAATAAGAGAAAGATACTAATTTAGTTTAACTAGGAAGGTATTATTTAACCCTAAATTTGACAAGACATTTTAAAGTTTCAAATAAATCCATACATTTTCATAAACTCTTATGAAACATTAATTATTTCTGGACTCTAAGTTGTCTTTCTTCCTGTTATTTGTTTGGTTTTGTTCTTTGTTTTTCATTGGTTGGGATTTTTTATCTTACATTTGGTTCTTCAAGACATGCTTTCAGCAGGTTGCAGAGATTTATGCCATTAAATTTAATTTTATTTTCATGGCTGAAACCCTGGTCATAATACTAAGAATGTTCACTTGAGCCCCTCTGTTACAACTTGTTAACAAGGAGACTTTTACAAAGTATAAACAGTAACTTCAGTCATAATCTGAATAAGTATAATTGAACATATTGTAGTTACATTTTCGTTTTTATTCTCACGTGAAGTTCCCTCTTTCTGCTTCAAAATACATTGGTTTTGTTATATAAGAGAAGGACAGGCTAGAGGAAAGAAACAAAAAAAACCAGTTTCTTTGCAAAAGGTTTCCTGGAAACTTGTATTTTATATTGTACAGAAAAGGATAGCAGAGATAATAGTTACTTCCAGGATGTGCTGGGTTAGCCAAGATATGGTTAATTTCTACACTGCCAGGACAGCTGACTCAGACCTAGCCAAAGGGGGTGTTCCATATCATATAAGATCATGCTCAGTTACAAAGGGGGTGGGTCAGGGTCTTGCTGCAGGGCGAAGGATTGATTGGAATCCTTCTAGTTCTTTCCAGACTATGTGCTTTGGTACTTTTCTATTTCAGGCATGAGCCATGGTTTGGGGCAGAGAGGGCAGTTTCGGTGTGAGCTATGGCCAGGGAGGTGGGAAGTTTTGGGGTGGGCTGCAACCCAGAGCCCACTTGCTGCTTTGGAAGAGGGCGGGTTGCCACGGTGAGACCTCCACGTAGTCAGATTGTGTTGTGTGTCCATTGTTTTTTAGGTCCTTTCATTATTGTTTTTTTGCTGTTTGTTCGTCTTTCTTCGCTGATCTGTTAAGCAGTTCTTATCCCAAACCACGAGTTTTGTCTTTGTTTTCTGATTCTCCTCCCCACCCCATAAGGGTGCAGGGAGGGGTGAGCCGGCAGCACGTGGTTTTAGCTGCCATCTGTAGGGGGGTTGGGGCTAAACTACAACACAGGATCATGCAACATGATTTGGAAAACATTTCTACTCAGGTAGCAAGAACAGAATATTTTTGTTATTACACTTTTAGGTGAGTTGAAAGATGTTTCCAGATTCAATAATACAATTTCTCTCCTTTCTTCTGAGTAACAGCTTCCTCTGGTCACCATGAGAAGAGTAAAGCTTCTTCACCACCAAGAACCAGTAGTCAGGATTTCTCATGCAGAAGTATCTGGAAGACCCTTTCACTGAGCCATAGCAAAAGAATATTTGTGCTTTTAAAAAATCATCAGTTCCTGGCCATTTTTTTTTTCTTTCCAAGACTGTTGTACTTTCTGCTGTTTACATTAATTTATTTCAAGAAAAGACTTCCTAGTTCATTTCTCTTCCTGTTTTACTTTCCAGTAATTTTCAGAGCTGTCCAGAAACTCAATGGTACTTCAGTTTGAATCTTTGGACTGATATTAACAGGAATGTGTTAGGATCTATTTTTATTTTTCCATGCAGTAGCAATTTTGGGACTTATTTTAATGACTTTTAAAAGTTTCTTTCTTCCTTTTCTTTTTTCCCCCTCTTATAAAAGACAAGAAAGGAAGAACCACCACTGTAGTCCATTCCTGGAAACTCATTAACTCTATTAAATTCTAAAATACACACATTTTACAATAATGTGAAATGAATTAAAAAAAGATTAGTGGTAGCACCTTTTGATATTCCAGAACTAAGACTAGTTTTCTTATCGTGTATGTTGTCATGTTGTTGAAAAATGTAAACATAAGTGTTAGTTGAAAAAATACACCTCTTAAACTCTATGTTGCTTATATTCCTGGGACTCTATACAATCCCGTCTCCCTCTGGTTAAGGCAATAAACTTCTACTTATATCATGGTGTAAGGACTAAGTGTCTTTGACAATCATAAACTATATTAGGTAATCCAAAACATAATAAAATACTAAACAGTCAAGCATTATGTATTAAATAAAATAATGTCTGGAAACATACTTCAAACAAAATTAAAAGTACATTTGGGTTCCTATTACCCTTATGAACTATCATTCTTCAGTCTTGTGGTTAATTTCCATTAAAATGTAATGGTCTTCATTCCTTCCTTATAGTTAAGTCAATATTTTCTGTAAACTTGCATTCATTAAGTAGTAAATGTAGGTCAATCTGAAGCCTTATAGAAGAAAAGGTCCCAGGTAACCGAGGAGGTTTCATGCTTAGCACACATGAAAGGGTGAGGTTAATAGTGTGTTCTATAAATTACTCTGGAAAACAAGCTACAGCATGGAAATATATGTTCCATCTTGTGTTGTGAAAAACAACAGATTCAAGAAATGAAGATTTTCCAGAAGAATATAAACTTTTTTTTTCCTAAGTGAATAACCTTTCTTCAATGACATGTAACTAATAGTAGAATTTAATCTACCGTCTGCATGTATAAAAACTGTGTTGATCAAGAATTTCTTCCTATGAATTTCAGACTTAATCTCCTTGCTCATATTAATTTAAGACTTTTCAATTATCTTACTTCTGAACTGATTTGATTCATATGAAGTTTGATGGTACTCATTGCATTAGGGAATACTTTATTTTGTTTGTGCACGGTAAATATATTTCTGATGAAAATGAAATTTCAAGGTAAATAAGTATCTCCTACAGATCATTACAGATATTATTAAAAGTATGTGCCAAAGTGATAAATAGCATTACAAGCTAATTTTATTTTAAGGACGAAAATGTCTAATTTGTAAGTGTACCAACAAGCAGAAGGAAAAAGAAAAAAATAGACCTGAAATTTGTTTCAACATTTTGTGCAAAGCCACCAAACTTGCATGTTGAAGAAACAGTGTGACTAGGAGGGGTAAACAGAGATGTGTTGAATAGTTTGGGATTAATGTAGAAATCTCCAGCTATGGAGATTTTCTTGCTTTCCAAGCTGCCTTGGCTAATACAGTTGACATATAAAAGTAGTATAGCAAATAGGGAATATTTCCAACTGTTTATCTGGTTTGCACATGATAATCCCAAAGAGGAATTCTGCTGGCCACAGATTTTTCTTTATCAAAGTAGTAGCTTATTATCTTTATCTGGGGAAAAAAAAATTGCAAGCTATTCTCATAGGTTATGCAGATTCTGCAACAAAGGAATATTCTTTTATTATTTTTATCTGGATTACATTCATCACCAATATAAATAATAATAAATAGGCCCAGGAAAATATTCACTTAAACCGAAAGCAATTGAAATTATATTTTTATCTTAAATTCCTTTGATACAATATAAGGCTCAAAATTATGTTGCCAAGAAATTTAACTTTGGACTACCAGAGTTTTCCTGATAAACATGACACAGTATGGAAAAAAAGAATAAAACAGCTGAAGAAGATAATCCTGTTGGGTATGTGTGTGTGTATCAGAAATTATTTCAATGGGAGTGTTTAGAAGACTCATAAATCAGGCCAGTTAAAATTAATTTTTACAACAGGGACATTCAACAACAATATAGTTTACTAATGATTAGTTCTTAAACATATTGATCATTATCACTACATATAGAAAGTGGTCTTTAACAGTCATATTCTAAATTAGTTGAAAGTAACATTCATGTGTACCTATATAAGCAGTCATATATAACTATGACTGATGTTGTGCATTAACACAGGTGGTTATTGTCCTTACTCATCCTAGATACAAAAATTAGATAACTAGGCCCAAGAACTCTTCAAGAAGGAATGCCAGAAGAAAAATGGGTGCCTTTTTCCCATTGTCCTTCCACTCCCAATTCAAGATCCCCTTTTATAAAATGTTTGGGCTTCTGTACGGTCCCCTAAGCTGTGCTCCACACAGCAAATTTCATAACAACTAATAACAAACCTTAAGAAGTCAGGAGGGGCTATAGCAGTTTTAACATAAGGACTTAAATCTTGTTCCCTGTGATGGTAATGTTATTTTCCATGGGTTACTAGGTGCAGAAATTTATTGTTTCCCAGCTATTTTCATCAGTGTGTTACCATTTCAGATTAAAAAGAGCTAATATTAATTAAATCCCGCTCTAGAGTGCTTCCATTTTTAAGAGACCAACAGGCCTCTGTTTGGCTCCAAAGTTATGTCCACTCTCACAAGCTTTCTTTCTCTTTTGTATGGCAAATGACCAAGTTGTTCCTGTAATCTATGCAGCACAGAGGACTTGCCAAGGAAAGGAGATTAAATCAAGTAGGTTTCCTACCTTTTTATCTTTAATGTAAAGATTCAAAATAACTAACTCACTAACTAACTATTTTAGTGCACTAGTTAAGATATAATTTACATTACTCTGCAAATCTGTTTCATCTCCTGTAGCAGGTTTATAGAACATGGAGATCTTGTTTACCTACATACCTCATTTTTGAGCTGAGCAATACTGGGTCCTCTCAAGGTAAAATCCTATGGCCCACATACTCATATTACCTAATGAATAGATAAAATTTGGACTATCAGTACGAAGTGTGAATCAGGGTCCACACCAATAGTTTACATAGGCCATCAGTTTATTCATTAGCAATTCCAAAGGCAACATATTGCCCTGAGAGTACTAAGAGAGGCTTAAACATACAGAAATTTTTGTTCTTATAAAACTAGAAATGGAAGGCCATTTCAAAAAGAAAGGCTAATGCATCTAAAGCACTGAGCAACAATAGGCCTTCCTCATACGATGGATACAAATCAGGTTTATACTGAATGACTGTCTTGAACCTATGCTCTAACTGTAATATGGATGCAGACTTCAGGTTACATGTCCTAAAAGACAGGAATTTGTGAATCAGGTTTGATCTCTAGAAGCTTAGCTCCCAGAACAGAGATCAAAATGCATTAGGATATAGTTAGACATCTGAAAACTGACAACCTGTGAAGAGTTAGATACCCGAGATAACTATTACTAAAGGAGGTGATAAGCAGTAGAAGTTTCTTGGAAATAATAGGAATGGATTTGAATCTGCTTTTACAGAAAAGAATCTTGGACCAGTGTGTCATGTTTTTTGAATAAATTCATTAAATGTTCTGATAATTAAATAGTTGAGAGCTGCCTTCCCATCTTCCTATGTATTAATGAAATCAGCTGCAAGTCTGTTTTCTAAGCTTTACAATTTGTATTACCTAAGGTCTCTCTGTCCCCACCCTCTGCAGGATGGAAAATTGGCTGGAGTGTTGAGCTCAATTTGAAGTGATCAGTGGTTAAAAATGTCCAACTGGCAGCCCATTACTGGTGGCATCCCCCAGAGATTGATACTGAAGACTGTTTTATGTCTTTAATAATAACCTGTGAGTGGGGATAGAGTACACTTTCAGCACGTTTGCAGATGACAACATAGGAAACATAGATACACTCAAAGATAGGTCTGCTATTCAGAAGAACCTCTACATACTGAAGGAATGGATGAACAGGGATTTCAAGAAGTTCAATAAAGGAAAATACAACATTCTACACCTGGGAAAAAAATAACCCCATGCAACACTATAAGCTGGAGAACAACTAAATAGGAGCTTTCCAAGAAAAGGATCTGGGGCCTTGATAGGCAAGATGGTGAACTTGAGTCAGCAGGATGATCCTGCAGCAAAGAAAGGCCAACTGCCTATTAGACCGTGTCAATGAGAGTATAGCCAGCAGGTAAAAGGAAAAGATTCTTCCTTTCTATTTGGGACTTGTAAGACTATATCTATGGTATAGTGCCTAGTGCAGAGATCCTCAGTATAAGAAATATCACAGAATCACAGAATGTTAGGGATTGGAAGGGACCTCGAAAGATCATCTAGTCCAATCCCCCTGCCAGAGCAGGAACACCTCCATCAGGTTACACAGGAACGTGTCCAAGCAGGTTTTGAGTATGTTGATAAACTCAACTAAGTTCAGCTGAGGTTGACCAAGATGACTAAGGGACTGGAGAGGAGAGGCTGAGAGTATCCTCAAGAGGAAAAGGCTTGGGAGAAGATCTTATTGCTTTCTTCAAACACCATTGGGAGATTGTAGAGAAGATGGAGCCAGATTATTCACATTGGAAGGACCAGAAGCAATTGAAAAAAGTGAGAAGAAATTCCTACCATACATATATTAAAAAAAAAAAAAAGAGTAACATGAGATGGTCAAACACTGGAACAGTTTTCCCAGGAAGGTTATGGAATCTCCATCCTAGAAAATATCCAAATCTTGAGCAGAGAAAGTCCTAAGTAATTTGATCTAACTCTCCAACCACAAGAAGGAAGATGGACAAAAGGACCTCCCGAGGTCTCTTCTAATCTACATAGTTCTATGATTATGTCTTTCACAGCATTCTGTTCCAAATCTTCATAACAGTGCAAAAGCTTGAGATTCTGCTGTCTCATAAACAGAGAACTCCTCTGTAATACTTTATGAATTTCTTTAATCTTATTTTCTGGTAGAATCAGTTAAAATCTTTGATATCTACATATTTAGAGACAGTAAAATGTCAGTTACTTATGATTCTGCATGTGGAAGGAAATATTTTAACGTTCATGAAAATCCATTATAAACTCTGTTTCATGCAGTATTTATGTTTTATCTTCCTTTATATAATAAAATTTCATGGTGGGGGAAATTTTTCAGTGATACAGATAATTCTAAATTTATTCAAACAATACCAGTATTTATTTTCTCTATGTAACTATAAAGAATGCAAATCCATATAAACAGTTATATGAATCACTCAGCTCTACTGGTTAGACTTCGTAAGTGTCTTACTCTGGTCTTGACTAATTTTCCTCCACAGGTTAGAAAGAGGGAAGCAAGTACGTCAGTCAGGTCCTAGACCACAGGCCGTCATGGGTCAGTGGTAAGACGTTGAATAGCAAACTATAGAAAGGTTGTTGTAGTGTCCTTTTATCAGTTTATTCTGTTACAGAAACTATATATATATTTAGATTTGATTTTATCTTCATCCCTTGGTTTAGGTTCAAGCTCAAAGGTGATGAGACCTCAGTGATTATGTTGTCAACTGTTTGGAACTGTCAAGCGTTGTGTTGGAATAGAAAAAAAAGGCCACATTTCTTTTCTCTGTTAGAAAACATAGTCTAAGAGCAGCGATGACTCTAACAGACATTGTGTTGGGGATTTTAAGATACATACTGTCAACAGAATAATTTAATACTTCTACCATGTCTTCAGTGTATTTTTCAAATCCTGCCAGTGCCATTTCATTTGTGTCTCAGTTAAATTTGAGCCAACTGCATTTCATCTATATGCTTATTACTCTTGTGCGAAGGGGTATCCAAGTAGAAGTACTGTACATATCTCTTGAGAAGAAAACAGAGCAGAGTGTCTTCAGTATGCATTACAGCTGTCTTGTTTCATGAATTATCCCAATAATCTGGGAGGAAGACACAGAATGATCAATCTTTGTGGTCTCTGCAGTGCTGTTTGAATAATATTGCATTAGTTTGTATCTCTTCCAAAACATCTGAAGGAAGGTAAGAAAACAAACAAAAAAATGTGTACATGCCTTTTGAAGTTCACATGATGGTGGCAGGGAACATGAAAACTTAAAAACACTATTTACAAAAGTTCACTATTACTATTGTTTTGTTATAATAATACAATGAAAATTAAAAAAATTGGTAATATTTGTAGTAGATTACTTTGTGACCATCAAAACCTTTTTTACCTTCTGGCATGGACCGCAGTCTTACCAATTAAGTTTTAACAAATATTATGGCAAACAACAGATATGTCCATAATAATATATCATATTTTTATAAGAGTGATAGATATAAGATGATTCCTGGTCACTTTTGTACCAACAGCAGTCCAGATCCTCTACAGTTTATATTGACATAGTTTTGCATCAAGTTATCATTTTTTATCAACATAGTTTTGCCTCAATTTAAAAAAAGGTAAAGATCTGAACCACAAACTTGCTCGATAGTAAACTTTCCTGTCTTACTCAACGGTAAACCACTGATGTGTCTTCGGGTATAGATTTAGGATGAAAATCTGAGTCCTTTGAAATTACCACAAAGCTCCCACAAATGCCTATGGAGAGAAGATATCACTCAGAATCCTAAAAGTTTGTATCCTTTAAGTCAGAGGAAAGATGTAAATCTTCTGTAGCTTGCAGATCTTTTTATCCCTGTGAGGCTCAACATTACTATCAGAAAAAATGACATAATTCACACACATCATTATCAAGCATTACTTTAGAGAACTAAAATAAAACAAAATACAAAAATCTGATATTTGAAACAGACCATTAGCACAATTAGATCAGTTGATCTGAGCCCAAAGATATGAGAGTTTGCATCTCTATACTTGGAGAAGTTAAGCAAATACTGATATTTTCTAAAGAAGAAATGTTTCATAGAAATGCAAGCTTATGAATTATCTCTGTGGATTTATAAATTATTACTGAAGAACCATACTGAGATTTCCAGAAACCTTAATAATCACATGTGAAGAAACGAGCAACTATTTAAGCTTAAAGGTAGCTCATTGATCAAATGCTCTTCATTCTTCATCTTCTCCTGAGGGGGACATTTTATCATCTATTTCAATTCCAAACATCATATTAATGAAAGAGAACAACAGTATTGTAGGATAACTTTGAAACAAAATCCTCGAAGCAAATTATATATTTGTTGAGATCTACTATTCTCTGAAAGTTATATTCTGGCTGTTGTAACTGTGGCTAGTATAGTTCACCCCAGGAAATAGTGAAGTATAATAAAAATGTCATATTTTTTACTTTTAAAAAAATTGATTCATTGTTCAACCAATGAAAATCAAATTGTTTTGCTTTACCTTATTTTGTTTTATTTTCACCAACATATATGATGATTCTTATTTGCTAAGTGTAATGTAACTAAGCATACATAATTACTTATTTTTATATTCCTCTCAGAAAACCATATTAACATCTCAAGTCTAACTGAATTTTTAGGACATAAAGGAAGTAGAGAGAGGGAAGTTAATTGTGCATTCATACCTTGTCCCTCTAACACCTTCTTACTTCTGGGGGGAAAAAATAAGAGATCTAAGCATCTCTCGTTTCTTCAGTTCTTTCTTACAACTGGATCTGGTCTGTCTCACTATTCAGTAGACAAGTTGAGTCAATCCAAGAAAAATGATATTCCAGAGCTTCATTTAAGAGTTCTTGAAATGCACTTACCCTCATCTGCCAAGTTCAGATTTCTCTTTTTTTGGTTGTTTTTACATCATCAGGTTCTTAGTTGAGATTACTTCAGATTACGTTAAGACTTTTCGGAAAAGTGGGAGTTAATACTATATAAAAAGGGAGTAAAATTTGTCTTATTTTTGGTCCCCATGCAGAATTAAAGTATTTGTGTACTGCATGCATTTGTTTCATTATTTTATGTAGCAGTGTATACATTTGCAAATAAAAATCCAATTGATGTTCACAGCCATGTGTCTTTTGAGAAAGTTCCTGAACATCATGCAAAAGATTCATCTTACCTAAATTCAGACATCTAATGTGTAGGTTCTCCTCTCTGAATTGGGGGGTAATTACAGTTAATGGACATGTAAGACTTAATTCAGTTTTCCAATGTAGATTAATTTGTCTAGTGATATTTGGAATGCCCTGGGGTCTCCTGCTTGGGTTACAGCAGCCACACATTCTCCACAGGCCCAGTGTTTTATCCATCCATCCCTCTTTGTGTCACTTTGGTATAAGACTTGTGTGGATATCCCACTTGTGTGGATATCCCACTTGTGTGGATAGCTGAATTGAACAACAAAACTAAATTGCAAGTATAGTCAGTAGTGCTTGTTTTATGATTAATTTAACTAATGTAAGTGTCTCCTTCAGAAGGAGATTAATAGCTCTTTGGTCTCTACTTACTGTATTGACTAGATTTGGTTCAGATGCCCATACGTTGTTATCTTCTAGTAAGACATCTATGCACACAAGTTTTGCAAATATGCCACGGGATGACAAATATGATCTACAGAATATCTATGTGCTTTTACTGTACTTGAGAGGCTAGACAAAATGCTTAGAGTAGATCAGAGTAACATGTGCCATTTGATAAATCAGCGTGGGTTTGTGACAGGATTTATAGGAGATCCTACAGGGTCAGCAGCTGGAATCAAAGAGGAATTAAATAAGTAACTCAAATGGCAATTGAAGTCTATGTATAGCTTACTGAATCAAGACCTGTGTACTTATTGACTATAATGAAAAACTAGACAAGTCAAATTTCGATACTTATTCTAAGAATACTTAAAGTGAAATGAGTCCTAAAGCCAGTGTCACATTTGAGAGATTGCAACTGAGCAAAAGTGGTTCATTGTTGGGCAAGGCAAACTTCTTAACTTCAAGAGTCTGTAACTTTTCTGTGACTGTTAATAACTTTAAAGGATCCTAATTCAGTATGATGCTTCCATTGAGTTTTCTTACAAATTCCAATATATTAATTTCTAGTTCTATGTCCCAATATTATGCAATTACACAATTAAATTGATGTGATTTTTCTCTTTCCTTGCAATTGAATACCATCTTCTTGTCTTTTGTAATCCTGTTACTGTCTTGTATTTGGCTAATTACTGCAGTCAGTAAAATTATCGTAAGTTCAAGTATATCATACCTGTTGGAGCTGTTTATTTGAAATGGTTTATGATTTTTTTTTGCCCCACAAGGCTATTATCATGAGTAAGAAAAAACATACTTTGTAAAATCACAAATTCTAGTTGTATATACACACTTGTTTCTTAGTACTACTGGAGTTTGCAATTTTATAGGAATATCTTTTTATTATTCATATTAAAATGAAAATTATTCTTATTATAAGTTATAATATATTGTTATATATTTTCATAAAGCACTTCATTACTTCTCATAGCATACTACGTTTATTGCTAACACATAAATATATATGCTAATATTAACAGACTAACATTTGGTACAATCTATTTTCCCCCAGAATGCTTAATGTTATTTATTAAGTAGAAATAATATTTACACTCCTAAGTTACAAGAAATGACAACCAGAAAAGGGGATGAACTGTTTTTATGCTTCCAGAAGAACATTCTTGAAAATCTCCCAGCACTCACTAGCTTCTTTATCCTCCATGGAAGCTTCCCACGGAATCCCTCCCAGCTGACTTCTGAGTGAGCTGAAGTTTTCTCTTAGTACAAACCTTCAGCGTGTCCAGCAGGATTCCAAACTGCACAATACTGTGATCACTGCAGCCAAGGCAGTGAGGAAGCTAAGGAACATTTGTCACTGCTCTGGTTGGCCTGGCCTAATTCTCCAGTTGGATGAAATGGCATGAGTATTGCCACTTCGGACACCACCCCCTGACTCCTTCAGTTTAAAGCCTGCCTCACCAAGCTGGACAGCCTGCGCCAAAGATTCCACTGCCTTTTGTAGACAGGTGGATCCCATCCCTCCATAACAGGCTATAGTCATCAAAGAATGCCCTGTTGTCAAAAAGACAAAACCTTCATGACAGCACCAACCACTAATTCAGAAGTTATTTGTAGTATAGGTCTATTTCTGGATACACACTTTCCTCTAACTGATAAAATGGAAGAAAATATAACTTGGGCTGTTTCTCCCAAAAATCACTGTTGCTATTTAAGTTATCAGAGTTATCATTAAAAAATTTTGCTTATGGTTTAAAGTATTTTCATAACCCTTTCTTTTACAGCTGCTCACAAGAGGTGCTTACAAAAAGCCTGGTTAGTCCTATACTCAAAAAGACTCATGTCAACTCCACTCATGACACAATACTTAAAGAGCAGGAGGTGACACTCTTGCAACTAATTTTTCTATTAAACTAAATTAGAAATTCAGGTTTTATGACCGATGTCATCCAACCCTTCTGTAACTGACAAATCTGGAACCTAAATGTTACAGAATGCTGGAGGCTTCATACCTTTCCCAATTAGAAATACGATTTCATTTTCACCAGTTATTTTACCATTAAGCAGTATATTTCTGTGCTCTTTTGCCAATTTTCTGTCATTGGATTTGTCAGCTCCTACACTCTGTGTGTGTGCATATAAACCATTTCTAAAATAAGTTTTCCTATTTTCTCTCTGAGATTGTTCTCAAGCACAACCTCCAATAAATAAAATATTTAAACCCCATATTTTAAAAATTATTTATTTTATACATACTACATAATGAGATAATATTGAGATCTCAATGTAGATGTTTAATCTGCAAAGTAGAAAAGAAACCCTCTTCAGTTTTAATATGCTTTTTGTCACCACCATTGTACACCAGTATTCTTGTATTTATTCACATGGTTTTGTCCTTTTTTTCTTTCATTTAACTCTCACCTACCTTATCAGTCACTATACCAGTCTTCTTTCTGATGGGTGCTCTGAAAGTTATTTTGGGCCTCTGGTGTCAAGCAGCATTGCTTACTGTAGTGTTCTCACTCCTTTTTCAAAGTTAGAGCAGTTCGTTCTCCTGTGCGATTTTTATCTGTTGTTGTTATTGTTGATATTGTTATTTTCAGTCTGTGACATACATATAGAATCTGTTCCCTCTTTACCTGTCTCAGTAGAATATTATGAGATACATTTGGATAGAATGAAACAGCTTTAGGGCTCTTTGAAAAACATGCTATATAAAAGTATTAATGTAATGTAATGTTTCTGTTCCCAAAGACATCTGTAGACAATATATCTGCTGTTAAACTACTATGATTCTATTTGTTCTTTGGCTGCCAACAATAGCCCAAAGCATTTCATTTACACAGTTATATTTATCACTATCACTGTATTGCTCAATTATGTGATTACTTCTGCTTATTTTCTGTGATCAAATTCAAAACTGAAATGAAATTTCCTTTGCCCTTAACTAAGAATTAAGTATTCTATAAATGAAAAAACCTCTTTAAAAGCTATTTCCAAGAAAATATGTGATTTTGCATATGACATGAACTAAAAGATGAAAACCAATGTAATGTTTTTATGAAGATTATTACATTTTCATTCTTACTCAATTTCCTCAGTTATATGGTAACCAAAATATATGGAAACACTTTTTTAATGACTTTGTAAATGGATATTTTGAAAATAACTTGACAACTTAATGAACATTACTTATGGAATGTTTCAGTGGACTGATGACTGACACAAGGAAGTTATTTGAAATAAAAAAATCCCTAAACTAAAAAAAAAAGTAAAATAACCTGTTTTCTAAACTAATTTCAAGTTGTTTTTGTTTAAAACCTGTTAAAAATACACAGTTCTTTAAAGAAATGCACACGTGTACAAAGTAATATTTTTAAGACAGTCAGAAGACTTGTTTTAATAGCAAAGGAAATACATCTTTGAATGTCAAGAATTATTAATAGTCAAATTTAAGAGCTAAATGGCAAATTAATGCCTTCATAAATCAATATGGAATCTGCTGTAAACCCAATTTTGCACAAATTTTTCTTACCTAACTTTAGGCAATCTATTTTGAGCTTATGGTGATTTTGAGAGATGTTCATGGTAAATGAATCACATAACTTCGTGTATAATGGACCCATTTTTTAGTCATTTGCTATACATCCATTTAAAAATGTAAATATGCACTTTTTGCACACAAGCAGATCCTGCGTAGTACCAAACAAAAGACCTAACCTTATGTTTTCTGATATTAATATAGTTTGTGTTAAATAGCACCAAAATAGCTTCACAACTGCTTTTCTAAATCCAACATTGACATATGATGAAATCAAACTCTGCAAAACAATTCATCATGGCATACATGCAGAACTTCACACTGGATGTAGTACTTTCAGAAATTCCTATTATCTGAATATAGTTGTTATTAATTTTTCATCATTTCACATGTGAGCTTTTTTGAGGGGGGGATTGGAAGTGTGATCAAAATCACATATCAGATGCTGAAGAGTAAGAAAATAAACTAGTTAAAATTCTGCTGCCCTTTGCAGAAGGAGAAATGAATTAGTATATTTCAACCTCCCTAGTACTTTGTAGAAGCAATTATAAAATGCAAATATTTGTAAATCATGTATATTTACAAGTTTCAATACTGTTTTCAAAACCAAAGGTATATTACAAAAAAAAAAATCAATATACCTTTCTTATTTGCAGTGTGCAGCTGCTCAAACAAAAGGAAACAAACATCCAGAAGCGTCATCTACTTCTTACATACAGCTTTTTCATTTCTACCTGAAAATTATCTTTAAGCACTATTTCTAGATGATTTCAACACTTTTCTTCTAACACTTCATAAGGCCTATTTCTTTCTGTGGTATGTCTTTATGTAAAGACGTAATACTTCTATTTAGAAGATGCTCTACTGCTATATACAAATTTAGTGGTCAAATTCTGTTCTGATTTTGATTTTATGTAATCATACATATGTTAATGAAAGGATGTAAATGACATTACATTTGATGTTACTTTAATGAAGTGTTTAGATTTATGTCACTTAAGAACCCTATTCAAATATTCTAAAAATATTATCAAATATAAATACTGAAATTTGTCTTGCACAAACACATTATTTATACATCATTTAATAAGTATAAGGAGCACAAACCTACAGCTCAGTGAGATCTTCAATAGCCAGTCAAGGTCAATGGGTAACGTTATGTTGTAGGGGTGATCTATATCAGCTGAGAATGAACCCTGCAATCCTGTTGAGAAAAACCTTACCCACGTAAAAGATTTAGTGTCATCTTTTTATTACATACTCATTGCAGTCCAAAGTGCTTGTGGCGTTGATTCTTTCTGTCATTTGATTAATACTCTGCTATAGTCTTGGCAGACACATGAAAAGGTCATTTTTGGCTGCCTGAGGAATCTGATTCTAGAAGTATTCAAAAAGTGAGATACACAAACTATAAAATGAAAATGGCACACATAATGAATTCATGGAAGCATAGTAATAATAACAATAATCCTAACAACAACAACAATGTTGATGTTTCTTTAACAAGGACCAGTAATATCTAATCAAAAATTCTTAATTTTTCAGTATGATTCTAATAGCATGGAAAACAGTCATAATTCAGCTTAGAAGTTCACTTAATGGAGAAAATAATCACAGTGCACCAGAGATATTTTGTTGAAGTGATGATATTGTTATTAACATTACCTGTTTATTAAACTGAAGCCAACATGGTATTTAGGCCTCATTCATGTATCACTGAAATCACTTCAAAAATTCCTCATTGATTTAAAGGGATTTTTAATTAGCTAGCATTCTATTTCAGCTGTTCTTTCTTCATCCTTACTGGCAATTTTGTAGCTCAGTGCAATAGACAACCCAACTTTTTAGTGCTGCATAGCAGTACCCAAGCAGTGTGATAAAGATGGACTTCTACTCACAATTATGATCATGTGAATATTAATTTCTATCATGTTATATATAATTGTCTATCTGTGTTGACTGGAGTAGATGAAGGATGATAAAAAAGGTCAACAAAACAGGTGTCTTCACTGAAATTGTTAGAAGATTGATTCAGTCTCTGTGTGTCAGCGCAATCATCAGCACCAACAGAACGATATATGAACGCGGAAATGTGGATGCCTATCAGACACAAAGAAATCATGTGTCTTGCTTCAAAGTGTAGAAACTTTGAACGTGTCATGAGATGATGATTTGGATGTAGCAAGAATAGACACACCTTTCGCATAATTTATTTCAAACAACAACACTTTCCCATAAATAGCCAATAAGAGTCTTTTGAGAGTATGAGATTTTCCTTTTGGAGTATATTACATGTGAGAGACATTTTGCCTAAGAAGAGAGGAAAATCTTTCTACTAGCATATGAATTTGTAGGCATGTTCTGGTAAAAATATTTTGGTCTGGAGATTGCAAAGGTACTCAATGCATCCACGTTCTTTGCTTCCATCTTGCTTTCAGGCTTCAATATTTATTTATAAGTATGCAGATAACATTACTTTGCAGAGCAATAGATGGCTGGTTCCTCAACAGAGACCAAAAAGTAGTCTGTGTCAGGGCTTGCATAATATGCATACAAAACACACTACTTTCTGCAATTGCAATACTTGAAGGTAACCCACAATGCATCAAGAATTGCCCTCATATATCATGTCAAGACCTTGTACTAGAGGGACAACTTTTCACCGAATTATACATACTATAATCTTACGTCACATGAGAAATGACAGCATCTTGTAAATGATAGTTGTTAATAGGCAGTTGCTTAGAGACAGGGAAGGTGACATGAAATCTTGAGGAGACCAGGTCTTCATTTGCCATGATGTCCCAGAGTCTGCCTGTATAACAAGGTTGATGAACTGACAAGGTTGATTTTGGGAAAGAGTCAAGCAACACTATGTAAAATAAAAAAATCACAAAGACATCTGCACAAAGGATCAGTGATATGTGTTGTCCTATTGATGTAATGCCATATATAACTGCATACTATGCTAATCTTTCATTTACAGGGCCAATGTCTTGCTGATCTTTGCACAAGACCACAATGGAGCCTTTAGCCCTGTGCAGTGTTGTATTTGGGATAGAGGCTGTACAGTCAGTCACATCCTGGCCTCTGTCCCAGAGGCAGAGACAGCCAAAGACTATAAGAGGTGTTTTTATCACAGTATACATTATTTATCATCTTTGTTCTAGGGCTTTCTGCTGTGGATTCAAGAAGACAAAAGAGCTCCCTTCCACTTCTATTCAAACCCATAAAATCTCTACTTACCTTTGGGATACATTGTTTCAACATGTGGACAATCCATTTCCAAGCAAATTCTCACATGGGGCTTGGTGATCTTACTGCCCCCAAAGTAGGAATTATGACATCCACCCTCTCCTTTAAGGTCTCTTTTGCAGGTCATCGATGTAGAATAGTAATCCTTGGAGTCCATAGCCTAATGTAAATCTCTTTCTGTCCTCATTGCTGGGAAGGGTCCCATGAGCAGGAGATAGATTTCTTCACTCATAATGTTAACAGTCATCTTGATATCAGAGTGGCAAACGATAGCTAAGGATTCAAGTGATGCATTGCCTTTTCTAAGGATGTATTGACATGATTGTGGGGTGAGGCAAGTAAGCTGAGAGCATGGTGTGTGCAAAGAAGACCTACATAAAAGGCGGAGTTACAGGACAGCTATTGCAATGCAGTACGAAAAGAGATGCAAACATGCTCACAAAGGCCTGAATCTCAATAATGAAGTGGCAAATGACAGCAAAGAGTGGTTCAGCAGCACCTCTCAGCAAAACAAATAGCAGGGAATACACAATGTCACAAACAGTACTGTAGCACATTCCCTCCCTGCCTTCAGCATCACTAATTAAAACAATTCATATTCTAGAAGGGATAAAGCAATTAGTAAGTAATTCATGTATTATATGCCGTATACTGTATGGTATTTAGTGAAGTCAGTGCGGTATGTTTCTCTTAATAACTTAGAAGAAAAGAAAATTTCCTAGCAAAATTCATTCTTCTCACTGAAAGCATAAATTAATTCAAGCACTTATCCAACCTGGACTTTTTCCGTATCTTCAATAACATTCGAGTCCAAAAATACTGAGTTCAAGAAAGTAATTTGAAATATATTGGAAATTTATTTTATCTGGAATATAGATCTTTTACTTCAGAGTGTGGTTCTCATTTTTGATCAGCAACTCCTGCTTCATTGCATGTTTCTTCAAAGTTACCAAAGATTCTTTTACTGTAACACAGAAACATTTAGCATAGGCTTACTGAAGATTCCAAAACAGAAAACAGAAGGAATAAGTATCTGTCTAAAATGAAAATTTTAATCAATTTTCCATTTATTACATAAATATTAAGGACAAAACTTTTTGCACCCTCTTTTCTGTATATTGTCTGTACATTGTTAAAGGAGTGACTTTCACAGACAGGACAAATGGTTTTTTTTTTTTTCCTTTTTGAAAGATGAAGGTTGAGGTGTTTCATGATTCGGATAACCTTCATTCACTGTTAACTAAGTATTGGATTTTAAAAAGAAATTAAGACACAAGGCATTTGGATTAGTAGTGTTTGCCATCATTCATACTCAATAATTGAGGTCACAGGGATTATAAACTCTAATGTGTCAAATTGAATTCACCAGCACCACATCTAAAATCCTTTAATTATCTGCTTTGGGGGCAATGGATTAACTAGAGCCTCTTAGTAACACATAGACATCCTGTTTATATTTTCTTTTTTTAAAAATTTTATTTTATTAATTTATTTTAGTAGGCTACCAATAATTCTTTAGCAAATAAATATGAAAATAAATTCTAACCTAAATCCTCCTTCTTTCTTAAGAGGCTTTATATTTCCATTCAATCACAGTCACTCTATGTTTGCATCCCCTGCTATTTAGTACAAAACAAGTGGGGTAAATCATAGATCTTTGTCACTTTTAGTGATTTATCACACAGAATCTTATTAGAGGTATGTACTCAAAATGTCATTTGATGTGGTCATAAAATAATAACTAAAAGATAGATGTAGCAAAAAAATAAATAAGCAGTTAGCATTGTACATTTAATTTCCTTTTTAACTGATCATTATCTTTCTTAAAGCTTCTCTCTGATTTCTGTCACTAGAAGACAGGTACATATCTTATTTTCTTAATTTTCTTATTAAGTGTCTCACATTCGCTAAGAAAATGTCAAAAATCTCTCACGCAAATTCTTAATAGTAAACCTCACTAGTCTTAAATTTTTAGTTGCTAGGAGATTTTCTGTCAGATTTCATAGCGTTGTTAGCAACTGTCATTACAAAGTCGTAGGTCCATTTTCAGTCAGTGTTGTCCTAGACACTACAAAGTATGTTAATACCAGACAGAAGCATTAACTTCTTCAGAAATCATGAGGTTGTTAATTTTCTCCATTATAACAAACATCACAAATGCTAAATAAGCAGTCTTCCTCTCTACAATGAATTTATGATGTTACCTGAGATATTTTTTTGCTCTGGATTTGTATTTTAAAAGAATAATTTTCTAAAATGTTTTATACGAAATCTCTCAAATTTGATTTCTGATCAAAAGTCACCATAAGAGAAGAAAATGACTTTTTTGATTCAGGTTTAGTCTCTGCCTCAGGTTTCCATTGTTGTATTTTTACTTGCTGATTAAGCAGACTTTGGCTTCAAGTCCCGTAACTGTGGTGAATATTTAAGACATCAATAGACATACTTTAGAGGAAGAAGCTCACGAGAGAGTAGGAGAGGTAAGTAAAGTAAACTTATGCCTTTTACTCAAGTTTTCAAAGCCACTATATAAAGAAATAAAAAAGCATGCAAATGGAGATAATGACGATGCATACTGAGTATTGTGAGGTGATTTCATTAACAGCTGTGGGGCAACAGGCATTAAAAGGTGAAGATGGAAAGATAAAGGCCTATGACAGTAAATGATATCTATTGTTACAGAATTTCAGGGACCTCACTGAAAACCTGTTCTCTTATTCCAACTCTTTTTTTTCAGATTTTTTCAGGTACTGTTATTTTTATTTTTTGTAATTCCTTCATGTACTCTAGTGTGGAGGGCAGTATATATAATACACAATTTCAACCTGCTTTTCAGAGCAGACTTTAAAATAATAAAAGGCAGGTATTTTGGTAACTATTTCATTATTCACAAAATAATAAAATGCAAACAAGTATGTAAGCCAAGTAAATAATTTTTTCTTTGCCAAAGTAAATCCATTGTAATATTCCAGTTTTTATGGTTTATGTATACTGTTGTCCAGTGTTTCAGGCACTTCAGTAAAATGAGCTAATATTAGATAATGATAGATGAAGAATTGTCCTTACTCACTGCTGTTTGACATTGGTTTACTGTGGCAATAACTGCTGCATTATTTAATGGAAAACAATGTCACATTTCAGCAGCAAAGCTTCATCTTCTCAAGACTTTATTACACAATTGAAAGGATTGATTGCTCTTGATTGGATTTTGACTGAGAACATAGTCACTTCCACATGCCACTGGATTTAAAAGTCACTTTTTCCAATCTTGAGGAAAATCAAAATCTCTTGGTTCATCCTTTGTATAATCCTTTCTGAATTTGCTGGGAAAAAACAAACAAACAAACAACAAATAAACAAACAACAACAACAAAAAACCCACAACAACAACCAACCAACCAACCAACCAAAACAAAACCACATAGAAAATGTCACTCCCTTTTTAGTTATCTTTACAGAAGTCTCTCTGTAACATCTTTTTTTCATAATAAAACCTAATTATGCAACTGGAATGACATTTTTTCTCCCAAAGTCTTTAAGCGAGTCTGTATGTAATAGACAAAACTTATATATTAGGTTTGCTCCTTCTCTCACTGCTATTGCAGGAGCACCTTAATTTCATTTTAAGTTTTCCCCATCAATTTCTGCTGCCACCAAGTAAGAGGTGACAATGTGTAATAAAGCATCTGCCTTTAGAGCAGAAGGTAGGGTCCTTTCTCACTGACAGCAATGTCCTATTCAGCTTGATTCTTCTTCAGATCTCATTCTCCAGCTCATATAGATCATTCTTCCTTTGGCCAATTATTCTGCCTTTATTGCAGAAAAAAAAAAAAAGCGATGTTGATGTTACACTTTTGACACTGAAAACTGGAATGGAGATTCCCCTTCACAAACAGGTATAGCTCAGATATGAGCCATCTTTAGTGCCTATGTCAGAACAAAATGCTCTTTCTTGTGACCTGTGCAACCTCTGGCCTATTCCCATAAGAGATCCAAAAAATGAGAAGAGAAACAACTGAATTGCAGCATGGTCTGAAATGAGCATGAAGCTAAATGGGTTCTTTTGAAGAGCATATTCCACCAGCAGTGACCATCAGGAAGAACTCAGACCTCTAAGAAGGTGGGCATTGTAATAACCAGAATTTGTGGTTTAGATATACATCGAGACTATAGCGTTCTCTACTTCAATTAGTGAAACTGATTAAATGTATCCTCTTTACCCTGTAAACATTGCTAGTTTTTTGTTTAAAGCTTGATGAAAGGAAATAACCAGATTTTTAAAAAAAATCTGTAAATTCTGGATGGTCAGAGTAATTTTCAATGAAATCCCATTGGTTTCAGTAGGACTAAATGAGAATTTAATCCCTAGAATGTGCTACATTTGTATAAACCATATCGATATTCTAAAGACCCCCCAAAAAATCCACAACTTTCTACTACATTAAAGTATAGTACAGCTGTGAAATATTTGTTTGTTTGTTTAAAATAAAAACATTTATTTAATGGGATACCTACATACTCTTATTTTATTCTTTACAACATTCTCAGATTGTAATGTTGTGGATACTTCTTCTAGCTATCTTTCTATTGTTTAAAATAGCAAATTTTTAAAAGCTCATTTAAGTTTAGAATCCTCAATATTCTTTCCCATTGTTTCTAGATTATTTATTTTTATTAATAGACTGAATAGATGTTTTTATATTAAGTTAATCTCTTTTAATAACTGTTATTTCAAAGAGTAGTAAGAATGAGAATTGTCACTTAGCAGTAGATATATTCTATAGTTTTTGACAAACCATATAGGCTTCTGTTGTAATCAGTATATAATAAAAAAAGCTATTTAATTATTTTATAATTGCATGTAATTATATATCCTGAATGTGTTTAGATTAGAATGTTGAAGAAGGCATGGAACATATAGAGGTTAATTATGTTCCTCTATATTAACTATGCATAGCATGTTATCTAATTTTAAATGCAAATTAGTAAAAGATAACATAAAATACATTTTAAGATTGTGAAGTAATAATGGTATACTTACTGCAAATAGACATTTAAAATTAAAATTACATTATTAATGATTACATCTATCTATTCTAATACTCCAAACTGACAACTTATGTATGAGGTTTGCAAGCAATTTTTTTTGGTGCAGTATAATTACCAATTTTTTAAGATCAATTTATTACAAGGAAAAGTAGTGTTGTGTGAAGCAAGGAGCAACGACACATTAATAAGCAGGTTATTTTTAGCTTTGGAGGATAATGAACATCTGGACTATCATATTGTAGTAGTGTCACATCAGTAGCAATATTACAATTTGCTAGTGTTTTCCATTTCATTCCCTTTTTTTCTGTAAAGAAAACTTCATATGAACCACAATTTATCAGGCCTGAATAAGATACACTAATAACATGTGAGGGGCCAATTATTAGTGTGTTTTAATACTACAGCAGCATAAATATCTGTTTATCTCAATAATCACCAAACTAGAAAACAGTCAGTAGTCATAGCAGTAAGGAACATACTCTCAGCGAGCTCTGTGTGAAACAGTGTAAATGGTACTTCACTCACAGAACCTGACTGTACATCACCTCATCTCTTTACTTTAGATGCTCTTTCCTAGTCATCTACATGGTACAGATGCATTTCACAACAGGATAATACAAAGTAGCTGCACTTTTACTTCAGTTCCCAGTATTCCCAATGACTCCTTCAGACAACTAGCACTAAGAAAAATAAATTGAAGAATGTCACAGAAAAACAAAATATGCAGTCATGCTACGTTAAGAGAATTTGTCCTGCAAAGCAAGAATACAAGAGTTAAGAAATACCCAGTTGCTAGCTGTTCTGGAAATCATGTACATCCTCATTGTGGAGTAACAATTACAGGAAAAAAAAACATATTCAGCCCATATGGCCTTGGCTGAATATGAACAGTGAAGAATAAATTTTCAGATAGTGTGATGCCAAACTGTAATTAATCTCAAGTGATCAACTGTTAATTAGAAGCTGAAGCTTACCTGAATAGATTACTTTAGTTTTTAAAACATTAAATACCAAGAATATTTTCTTGAGATATTGGCAAAATATCAGTAAAATGTCATATGTGTGCTTTTGGAGCAGAGAAGCTCTTTAAAAATATATAATAAAGCTATTTTTTAAAAAGGAAGAATAATAATAAGTGTTCCCTCAGTGCCACTGGGGAAACGAATGGTTTCATGTTAAAGTCTCCAAGAAAACTCAGACCTGTGCAATATCTAGAGTAGAATGTTTGCAGACCCAAAGAAAAGAAGACAAAAAACCCCAAAAAGCTGCTGGAAATAAACTGTAATGAAAGCTGTCAGCCATTTGTAACTGTCAGTGTCATTAGCCGTGTTATTTATCCTAGTACATTGCACCAGATCTTGAGCTAATCTTTATTCTCCTGGAGCAAGGTAGTTCTTCCACAGCAGTGGTTCTTGAAAAGTGTTTTTTTCCAGATATATATCTTCATTTAATAGGTTCCACAGAATATTTCTTTCTGCTTATGATCTCTCTTTAATTGAGCTCTGCAGTATGCAAAGAAGGATTTACAAGATGTGTAAGTTTCTAAAAAATTGTCCATGGTTACTATTGTAAGATTGTTCTACAGATCCACAACTACAACTTTATAACCACTTGGCAGAACTACTTAAGGGAAGCAGGATATAACTGCCTATAACATTTATGAAATATATATTTACTAAATTTACTAAATATATTTACTATATATAACATTTACTAATTTCACAGTTCTACCTTGTGGCACCCATCCTTCTAAATATCACTCACTCTTATTGGTTTTCTTACTTCAAAGCTTTTGTATTACATTCTGTATTACTGATATTTGAACCTAATTGTATCTAATTTATCAAGACTTTTCATAGTTCTAGCAATCTTTCTTAAAACGTATCGGTTTCCTTGAAGGACCTTAAGATTAAATAAGAGCTTATTGTCTTTATTTGTTTGATACAAGCACCCAGTTGGCATCAGTTACTCAAACCATTCAACAAAAGAATTTACTTTTAACAGAAGAACAGGGGAAATCAGGGCTCTTTCATGGGAAAATCCTGCAGATTCCCTAGGAGTTACACTTGAGGCTAAGTTTTACTAGTGATGATAAGTTTTTACAGAGCATAGGCTGACTTTACAGACAAAAATCTCTAATAAAAAACGTGGTTAATTCATCTTTACAAGAAAAGTTCATAAGGTAGATATTAATCTGCAAGGTCTTTGTCAAGTTAAGGACACAGTTAAAAAGAGCTGATACCAAAAGGTGACCTAGACTGAGAAATAACATGGCAATAACAACATCCACAGTATCTGCAAAGTATTAGACTTGACATATGCTTGGCAAGCACTCAGCCAGATCTGAAAATCCAAAGGTTTGAGATAAACATCCTCATGCAAACCAGAAATAAAACATATCTATTTCAGCACTGGTTTTGTGAATTGAATCAGGTGAATTGCTGAATGATAGTGTACTGCAGTCAGATAGAGTGCGATGTACACAATTTCATGCTTAGATATGGCATTGGCTTGAAGATTTTGAGGTAGATTTTGACCATAAACACCATGCCAGGCTAAGACTCACATGTTTCCCAACTTTATTACAATGTGAGCTTAAGTTTTTTTAATTTTAACTGAAGAAATTTTGCTCTTCAAGTGTTCTGAGCCAAAAACCTGCAGCTATTGATGCATAATTTTGGCATGAAGTCAGAGACAGCAAAAAACCAATTTCCAATAGCTCTTCAGCTGCTTGTTACTTTTAAATGAATATGCTGGTTTACATAATCTTGACAATTTTTTGATAAATATTTGGAAAAAAAAAAGAACTTGTAGATACTGACAGCTATAAGTTTAAAATGATTCATGGTATATAGGAAGAAATAAGTACGTTTGATGAAACTATAGAATGAGAGAAGAAAACCAGAATTTTATACTTGAGCAGAAGTAGCAGTTTCTAATGGTTAATGTTTTGTTTTTTTTAACTGGGTTTCTAAAAACTTATCTCTACATTTTGACTTTTTTTTTTTTTTTTTTGGTCTGGACTTAGACTGTAAACAAAAGGATCATGCTAATTTAAGAAAATCCTAATAATATTCAGAAGTTCCTTATATCTCAGATTTTTCATTAAAAATTGGATTAAAATACTGCAAAATGGCAAACAGAAAGTACAAATGGGACAATATGAGAGTGTCTGTCTTCAGCTTAGTTTTCAACCACTGCAGTTTGGCTCAAGACAGTAAGCTTATTGCATGTCTGTGAATCTGTCTTATTTGTCTCCATGATTCGGGAATATCTGTAGTGAACTCTGTAACAGTATTCCCACTAGAAAAGACACCTTCATAAATGTGAAATTTAGACAATGAAATTTCTTAATGAAGTGTCATCTCAGTTTATTAAAAATGTCAACAGTCCTCTTAGTAAGATATTAACATTTAGGATCTATGTGAATTCCACTTCTTCAGTAAAGTTGGAAACTTTTTGTTATTGACTTTCATAAGAGAAAGAGCTAATTATGATATAGTCACAGAAATTATTTTCTTTAGTTCAGTGGTTTTTAACATCGTATGTGCATATGTTTCCAAGATTATGGAAGCAAGATATCCACCTAGTAAGTTGAGTGCATTTTTTCTAGTAGGCATGCATACAGATCAAATACTTGTGTTATTGTTTCACAGGCATTTTCTTCAAATTTTTTAACCGATGTTTACTTAAATTATATACAGAAATAGCAGAGAAACATGAGCAGCTAGCTGAAGAATACCTTACTAAAGTTAATGAATACTTAGTTGCTCTCACCTGTCTGCTCACCACAACTATATCTGAGAGTTTAACTGAGTGTTACATGAGAATATGTTTAAAAAAAAAAAAAAAACACCAGTATAGTGCTAAAAAGCACAAAGATGAAGAATTTTGGAAAGAAAATTCTTAATTGCTTTACTTAAAGCTGTGTTTCATTTTTGCTTTTTTTTTTTTGTTTCATATTGCTTTTTCTTCTGTAAGGTGTTTTCATATCTTAAATGGGACATTCACCTAATATAACAACTTAGAAAGATCAGCTTAATGTCTTAATAAACTGTTCTATTTAAATCTGTCCCTTCAAGGTGGTACTAATTTGATGCAACCCCATTAGTACTAACTTGAGCCTCTTACAAAATAATGGTAGTGTTACTGTGATATAGTAAAATATGAACCAGTAGATCATAGATGAAAATTATGTATAATTTAAATTGTGTTAATTCAGACTTTTTTTATGCTGCAAGTTGTTAGTACTTCTATGATAGACTAAAATAGTGACACATGAATAGTGTTTCTGAATAATTTAAGACAGTTACATTTTATGCTTAGATTTTCTGATGTTTGAAGAGTTTCACTGTGCAGCCTCTCCTTATGAAAAGGCAGAGAGGGGCACTCTCTCTTACACTCCTACCTGAAAGAAAATTTTCAATAAAACTGTAGAAAATGTACTATATGTTTAAGATGTGTAAAACAAGGCTTTCAGCTGGAAAATAAATTCAGAAATTATTAGCAGAGACAGAAAGAGAAGCTTACAATTATAGTTTAAGTCTCATTTTCTTACAATACCAGATAAAACACATGAAGAAGACAGAGATTGTTAGTATTCTGGTACCATAAGGCCACTGAATAAACCTTAAGATGTACATTGTGTACTGGGAGGAGAGCAGTAAAAGCTCTATCCTCTTTAAAGCAAGATCTCCGTTCACAGTAAAGTTTTGCTAACACATTTTTATTTTCATTCTTTATTATGTGGAGATTGAATTTAAAAGCAGGACAGATAGTTATCATTTTGGATCCTACAAAGCTTCCAACATGAATTCACAGAAGTGTTTGTGTTCCTGCACATGTCTACATTGCAGACTGAACTGGCTGTAAATGAATTGTTCCAAGGATGGAAAGCAAATTAGCTGTTTCATCAGAGAATAATTGCACCACAAATCAGTGTAGTTTAATAACCTCTTCTGAGAACGAGAGTTGATACACAGTGTGATTGATGGTACAGCTATTAAACCTGTTTATTCCAGTTGTTCTAATGGGTTTACCCCAACAAGGGTGAAGCTAGGCAGTAGGGGGTCACCTTGTTGCAGGTAATACACGTCAGTTCAGGAGTATTCCTCTAAAGAGAAAAAAAATACTACACCTTCACTGCTATGCTTAAAGAAGCTTTTGAATGACAGGGTGATGAAGCGCTTGAAGACATAGAAAAGAGATGCCTATAACAGGAGCAGAGAGTAGCAGATGAATGGATATAGGGCCAGCTTGCAACAGGCTCACAGCCAAGTCCTACAGGGATCCAGGGAGAGTTTGGAAGGATTTATCAACCCAGAAAGTCACTGGAAGCTGGCTGATCAGAGAAAAGAACCTACGTTGAAAAGTGAGTGAAACATAGACTTCTATTCAAACCTTTTACTTAAACAATGCCATACCTAGCAGTGTGTGTTTTCTCTCCATATATTTACAATGTTCAAGTTCCTGTAATTACATCCCCTAAAGGCATACGTTCAGAGATTGGAAAAGTTTAAAGCTTTCATTACCTCACTTTGAGAAAATAAGTGACATTTTCACTTCAGTAGAAATTTGCTGTTTGGTGTTCCAACCGGAAGTACTGAGTTTGGCTGGGATGGATTTTATTTGCTTGGTAGCAACCCTTATGGTGCTATCTTTTGTATTTGTAACTAAAACAGTGTTGATAGCACACTGATTTTTTTAGCCATTTCTGAATGTGTGTAGCAAATGTGTTTGCACAGTGTCAAGGTTTTCTATGTTTTTCATGCTGCCTCACCAGGGAGTAGGTTGGAGATGAGCAAGGAGTTGGGAAGGGAGAAAACTTGGACAGCTGACCTGAACTGACCAAGGGGATATCCCATATCATGTGACATCATGCTCAGCTGGGGAAAAGGAGGAGGAAAGGGGGACATTCTGAGTTATGGCATTTGATTTCCCAGGTAACTGTGATGCATGTTGAGGTCCTGCTTTTCTGGAAAAGCCTGAACACCTGCCAGCTGATGGGAAGTAGTGAAAGAATTCCTTATCTTGATTTGCTTGTGTGCACAGCTTTGCTTCACTTCTTAAATTCTTAATCTATGAGTTTTTCTTGGTTTTGTCCTTTGAATTATCTCTCCTGCATCCCACTGGGGTGGAGTGAGTGTGTGACTGGGTGAGATTTTCTCTCTGTATGGGGTCAACCCACCACAGCTAAATGGAGATTTTCTTTGCTTCAGCAGTTAAGATGCATCTGATCCCAAACAGAAACGTGTCTGCTCCATAAGTCAAATGCTGCCAAGGAGGATTAAACTAAGTCCAGAGAAGGGCCACAGAAATTATTA
This sequence comes from Caloenas nicobarica, assembly GCF_036013445.1. Classification (NCBI taxonomy): domain Eukaryota; kingdom Metazoa; phylum Chordata; class Aves; order Columbiformes; family Columbidae; genus Caloenas; species Caloenas nicobarica. The sequence goes on along the minus strand of NC_088245.1, from coordinate 176,917,481 downwards.
GAGGGATGGAACATCTCTCCTATGAGGAAAGGCTGAGAGAGCTGTGTTTGTTTAGCCTGGAGAAGAGAAGGTCCTGGGAAGACCTTATTGCTGTCTTCCACTATTAAAAGGAGGCTTATAGGAAAGATGGGGACAGATGTTTTAGTAGGACTTGTAGCGATAGGACAAAGGGTAATGGTTTTAAACAAAAAGAGGGTAGATTTAAACTAGATATAAGGAATACATTTTTTACAATGAGAGTGGTGAAACTCTGGAACAGTTTGCCCAGGGAGTTGGTGGATGCCCCATCCCTGGAAACATTCAGGGTGAAGTTGATGAGGGCTCTGAGCAACCTGATCTAGTTGAAGATGTCCCTGCTGATTGCAAGGGAGGTTGGACTAAATGACCTTTTAGGGTCCCTTCTAACACAAACTATTCTATGATTCTATGATTCTAAGTCCTGGAAACAACAGTCCCATGTCATAAGTGCAGAGGAGTTTTGATGTACGTTGAGTACAGTATCTTCCCCTCTACTCACCACTGGTGAGGCCACACCTGGAGTACTGTGTCCAGTTCTGGACTCCTCAGTAGAAGAGAGACATGGACATACTGCAGACAGTTCAATGGTGGGCTGCAAGGATGATTAAGGGACTAGAGTATCTCTCCTATAAGAAAAGGCTGAGAAAGCTGGGATTGTTCGTGCTTGAGAAGAAAAGACTCGGAGGGATCTTATTAATTTGTGTAAATACTTGAAAATGAGAGTACAAAGAGGATGGAAACAGGGTCTTTTCAGTGATAGCCAGTGACAAGAGGCAATGAGCACAAACTGAAACACAGGAAGTTCCATCTGAACATCAGGAAACACTTTTTCACTGTGAGGGTAACTAAGCACTGGCACAGGTTGCCCAGGGAGTTTGTGGATCTCCATCCTTTGAAACAGTCAAAAACCATGTGGACACTGTCCTGGACAACTTGTTCTAGGCCCCCTGTTTGAGCAGGATGATTTGACCAAATGACCTTCAGAGGTCTCTTGGGACGAATGAGCAATGACATCTCACAAAGAGGGATTAATAAAAAGGCATAGCTTTTACCAACAAAACTATCTACTTTCATTATCCATATACATATAAGACATCTATCTGTTGCTTAAATAGCCTCCACTTTTGCACCATTCCCTATGGTAAGTCATATGAAATACTCATACTCAAAACCAACAGCTATGATGAACCAACAGAAACTTAATAAATGTATATTTAACAACTTTTAATGTATGCATGTATATTTTTCTAAAGAAAACAGAGTAGAATTCAACTCTCACTGAGAACAGAATGTGGTTTTTACTTGATAGTATGGTTCCTCATCAGAGATACTTACTGTAATTTATTAGGAATATTTCACTTTTTTTGAAGGACAGAAAGGAAAGTATAAAGTCCAGAAACAAAAGATTAAAAACATGATTTCAGACTTTCAGTTGGTGACTGTTCTGCATACCAAAGGAAAGTAATTAATTTCCATAGAGTAAAAAGGGATCGGGGGCATGAAGTTAAGGTTTACAAAAGTTTAACAGAATGAATAGTATGAACGCAGATTCATTCTTGAGTGAAGGGAAACTACCAAAAGTAATGTAATAAGAGTGTTGAAGGTAAGTATGCTGGAAAATATTTTCTTACAAAAGTTAAAAAACATGATTCATAGTCATAAACAAGAATTTATGAAGTGTCATCCTTAGCTCAAATTTGCTTAATTTTCCCAAGAAAGTACCTTCTAATCATTCTTAGTTTAACTAAGACTTAGTCTTCTTTACAAGCTCATCTGAGACTGGACTTTTATCACACTGAGAAATCTGTGAAGATGCGAATTAAGAGAAAAGACATAAATTTCACAAACAGTTAAGAAAATTTAAAATGGAAAACAATTATGTTCAAAACACAACATTAAGAAATCAATACGTTATTTCAGCAGATCGATTTCCAGCTTATATAGTGTCATATAGGTTCAACACTTGGTCACTCCATATATAACCTACCAACATGTATATTTTGTTGCAAAGATTAAAAATCATTCTGAATTTAAGATGAGATTCCAATAACACAGGGAAATTTTGTCAGAGAAATGGAAGAACAGAAAAATGACCTCTGATATTGCATGTGTGAAATTCGATTGAATTGAAGTATCTGTGTATAAAAAGAAAAATAAATCTGTTTGTGGAGTAAGACATCAGTTTGGACATGAGGTTCTACCATCTATACACTAGAATGAACAACTGAGCCATATGGCTCCTTGTGAAGAGAGCCACTGTCCCCTTTGTAGCCACCTTTTAAGTACTGGAATACTGTGAAGAGGTCTCTACTGAACCTTCTCTGGTGAGACAAGACCTAACTCCTTCAGTCTTTCCTCACAGGGCGGGTTCTCTAGCCCTTTAATAACCTTTGTGGCCCTCCTTTGGACCCTCTCCAGTCTGTCTGCATCATTCTTGAATTGTGGGGACCAGAACAGGACACTACTCCAGATGTGGCCTGACAGGTGCCGAGTAGAGGGGGATAATGATGTCTCTGTCTCCAATTCCCCTACGGATGCAGCTCTGGATTAAATTTGCCTTTGTTGCTGCAGTGACAGACTGTTAGCTCATGTTTATTTTGTTGACCGCCAGGACCTCCAGGTCTCTTCCACCAAAGCTTCTCCCCAAACACACAGAATCTAGCCTGTATTAGTTTCTTTGGCTTATTTGGCTTATTTTGTCCCAGCTGTAGGACTTTGCACTTGTTGTTCTCAAATTTCATACTGGAAAAAAAAAAAAAAGCATTTTTTCACTCCGTGGAGTATTAATTTTTTTCGAGAAACAAACAAAAATAAACTGTTCCTGGAAAAAAATATGCTAGATCTCTACAGCAGTTTATTTCAAAATAATATTTAATATTTGACAACGTAAGTTTGATTTTATAGCTGCTAGAAAAAAAACTAAAACAACAAACTCTGAAAGAGTTTTTTGTTTGTTTGTTCAGGCTGAAATCAAAAGTTGATATTATCTCTAATTCTATTTTAAACTCTCTCCTTAATGAGAGTTTTCATTTGGCTCTTGCAGATCAAACCATGACATCCTGTGAGAAACTGGGTAGTTACATTTTCAATATTTCTCTGAAAATACCATCTGCTGTTTAAACTTTATATAAACATATGTATCGTTACTCATCCTTTGTTTTTGATATTAAAATTTCTTTTGATGAAATCTAATCAAATCCTGGAAATGCTGAACAATATGCACATAGTTATTCTAATTGTCTTAATTACTTATTACATGATTTAAGAACAACTTTCTTAAATTATATAAACCCAGAATTACCATATGTCATTAGCCTAAAGCTCATTGCTATTCATTTTCAAAATTAGACACATAATTTAATGTGGTGAAATCTACGTTCCTAATAAGCTGAACACTTACAGATAGGATGATGTAGTAAGAATAAAATGAATCTCAGCAATTACATTTAGGAAATCATGCTGAGGTTGCTGTTTACAGAAATTCTAAAACAGTGGAAGTTCATCTATCATCTCTCTTCTACCCTGACAATAGCTTCTATAGAAATTGAGCCTCTTAGAGCTCAAGTTATATTTTTAAGCACATTAAATGAAAACTCCTTGTGATGATCTGCTCTGCAGAGAGGTGGACTCCTAACAGACTAAATAACCCTGATAACAGTTGATTTAATATTCTCTTTTAGTCTGAGAGGAAAAAAAATCTATCTGGAAGTCTGCAGTAGTGAAGAATAATGGTGTCTATTCCCATTTCCAAGAACAATAAGTATAATTTCTTACAATGAAGCAAAGCATAATTAGTTCACTACATTATAAGTAGAAGTGAATAAATTAATTAATTGAAATTTATGAACCTGGAATTTAATGGGGGGAAAATCCCAATTGTCTTTTATTTTCTAGATTAGAAAATATACGGATTCCATTTTCTTTGTTCGAAACCACCTATTTCTATGTGAATTGCAATGATTGCTCAATTCTAGTTCTTGGTGAAAAGTCTCTTAGCTCCCTTTCCTCCTTTAGAGACCCAGGGTTGAGAATGCAGTGTGATCTGCACTGCCCTCTCAGTCCTAAATAACTTAGTCATAAGAATACTTTCATATTAGCTTCTAATGGTTCTTGCAATTTACGATGTAGATGGACAAAACCCAGGGCTTGCAGTTCAAAATAAATATCAGGTTTGCATTCATGTCCTTTCAGGCACAAAACCAGCAAGGCATACTTTAATAAAATAAATATCCTGTAGCTCAGCATCCCAGTTATATTCCTTTGGTTTTAATATGAAAATAGTGTAAAAACTCCTTCCCCCAGTAGACTTCCACCTTCATTTCTGCACAAAATGTTTACTTCTTTCACAACAGCTGGTTAATGTTACTTATAGCCTTATTTCTTTTATCTCAATAGAATTTCATGGATTTGTTTTCTTCTGTTTTGGCTGTGCTAGGACTTCTTTTCAAACTGGGAGTTTTAAGGTTTAGTGGTTTAATCCCAGCTGGCAACTGAGCACCCACTGGCCTGTCACTCTTCCAACCCAGTGGGACAGAGGAGAGAATCACAAGTGCAAAAGTAAAAAAAAAACACCCTTGTGAGTCAAGATAAACTCAGTTTAATAATTGATGGAAAGAAAAACTAACAAACAAAATCCCCAAATAAAATGAAACAGAAAAAGCACCCAACACCCCAAAACCCTGCATTAAAAAAACCCTCTCCTATCTCTAGGTTCTGTTTTGTTATACTTGTTTAACAGAATACAAGATTTATACTATAAAATAGAAGCTTACAAATTAAATGACTCTCTCATCCTTCTTGAAAAGTCTCAGATAAAAGATACATAGGTCAACACAGTCAACCTTAACTTGAGCACATTAGAGAAAGGTGAATAGCACAAAAGAAAACTTGTTAAATAGAAAGAAAAACAAGTTATCATTGTTTCTAACAAACCCAGAAGGCATTTGCAGTAGATCTGAGAAAACTGTAGGAGTATTTAATTAAAATCACTTGTTATATCTTTTAAACTCTCTCAAAAGACTGTTTATTTTAGCTTCTAGCTACATTGCAGTCAGTGGCATTGTAATTTTCATCATTAAACAATATCTTTGTTGAACTCTAAAAATGCATGGCAGTAAAAAGTAATAAAAATATGATGTCAGAAATTAACTATTTGATGACCATGCTCTTTGAAGTCATGGCTAACTGCTAATCAGAATCTCAGTGAAATTCAGTATATGAGAAGGGTCCTAAGTCACGGGATTCAGAATGTCAAATGTTCAGCATTTCATGGCATTGTCTCTTTCAGACTCCTCTGTCTCCACGTGAATTCCAAGGAAGTTTTATATTTGTCAAGATTTCTCATACTAAGGCCATTGCACAATAAACCTTTTAGATGTGTTGAGGCCCCGAGAGTGTTCACAGGTTTGACTGTCTTTAGCTGCCCCCCTGGAGTTCCCTCCACCTTGCACATAGCCCAGGACTTCATTGCAGACCCCCCTGCCCAGGTATCAGTCACTCGGTGTTTTGAATAGCAAGAGGCAGTGGTGGTCAGGGATCACCTTTCTTTCTCCAGCCTGTGTGGAATTGTTTGTGTTGAAGGAATGACTACATAAGCAATGGGTCTTCATTCAAGAAGAGAGTTGACTTGAGGGAGCATGGAAAATGTTTTCATGAGTTTCTGTGGGGAAGGCGGGCAGAGACAGACCATTCACTTTGTCTTCCAGTCCATCAAATAAAGTTAGTAGAAGTCAGGTCCAAACCAGAAGGTGGTAGTTCACAGAAGGTAGTTGTCCCGTGTAAAGCTTTGCTTAAGAATATCCTGAATACTGACAGTCCGCTTGCATTCAGGCCTCCTAAGTCTTTGAAAATAGCTGAAGGTAGAAAGGATATTAGGAGATGTATCTTGTGCGATCACTATTATCTTGCTGTTCTCCATACCTTTGTATAGAGCTACCCTTGCAAACAAGTTGCTGAACAAGATCCACCTTTGGTCTGACCCAATATAAGGATATTCTAATGGCCTCTATCTCATGCAGCTTGACATTATACTTTTGTTAAAATATGATAAATTAATATGCAGTGTTATCTTAAGACTGCAGATGTTATTTTTAAAAATAATCACTCTATTTGTTTCTATATCTTAAAAATGAAAACAAAACATTAAGGCACAATCAAAAACCAGAAACAGTCTCTGATTCTTAACAAGAATACAAGTAATAATGAAGAGCTCAGATCTAGATGCAAATGCCAATATTAATCAGCAATGCTGCACAGAAGGAAAGCTGTTCAAAATAATATTTATGCTCTGCAAATAATCTGTTATTTTGAGTAATTTTAATATATATAGATGGCAACTTATAACCTCATTAATATGTTTACACAATTCCAAGGGAATGTGAGAGACTTGTGAATAGTTACCTGTTAAGTGGTGGCATCTTGCAAGAGGCTGTGTGTCTGAAACAGTGGTAAGGCAGAATGACCTCCATTGTCCAGTTAGGGCAGGATGTGACAGCAGATGAGGGGAGCTCTGTGCAGGCAGAGAGGCCTTGCTCTGTGCATATCCCCCAGTACAGTGACCAAAGAATGAGTTTTTGCCTCATTATTGGTGAAAAGCATATAACGGGTGACACCCATGCATATGCAGGTGAGGATTATCAAGAACATATGAAATTGCAACATGCGATTAAAAGACTTGCCCTGCCTAAAACATACAAATGTGAGATTCTAGGGAAGGATTGAAATAAGAGTATAAAAGACCCGAGAGAAGAGGGAAAAAGAAATGAAGAACTATGGATGCATTCGTGAACCTCTGCTTTGTCTGGGCCATCACAGGAACCCAGTAATGACAGGCAGTTAATACTGTTAGGTGCTTAGCGTCCTCATTCCGTTTTAAATACTAAAAAATGAAACACTAATAATGTTATATGGCTAATAGCTTTATCAAATACGTGTTGAAATATTAATATTTCACAAATTTGTAGGTAGCGTATTTCATCAGAAAGTTGCATTACATTAAATGCACAGACAGTCCAGGACCAAGTGTAAAGAAAACTTTGAGTTATTTCTTGTAACTTATAAAATGAATGCATCAATCTATACCACATGTTACACACAGGGAAATACTGATATTTGTATGCTAATTAATTGCAGAACTGCTGGTAAAATCCCAACTGTTTGCCTGCCTTGTAGAGTTTAGAACTGCCATCAATCATCTTCTTTCTTTTCAAAGCATTGCATTTAGATGACATTTTCTTTATATTTTGCATTATTCTTGTGTTTTGTCATGTGACAGCACTAATATTTTTTGTTTTCCATATCCCTCAGTTCTGTAAGTCAACCATAACTGGAGATGGCACTAAATAAGTTAGACTGTAATTCTGAAAGTATGCAACAAATCCAAAGGATATTGTTTTCTGAATTAATAAAAAATGAGGCAAATGGAAATGGAATTCACAGAAATCTCTTCTGTTCAACAAGTGTAGATTGATAAAGAATGCGGGGTTTTTTGTCATTGCTTACTTATATTCTCATTCTTTTTTTCTATTTTGACAAAAACAGAAATGCATTATGCAAACATAAAACCAAACAGATGCAACATTCAAGACAACATAAGGTGATCCATAGTTTATCTAAGTGAAATAAATAATTAATTACAAATGCATATATACCTGCCATTGATTCCATTGTGGGTAGTATCATCTTTTATTCATTCTATTCCAATTCTTATCAGCCACCATGCACTTACGAGTCATTTTGAAAAGTATACAGAGTGGTGTTCTAACCAGTTACCAGAACCACTACCAGGTGTTTCATAAAATTCTGAAAGAGTTAATTATTATTTAATGCCAACCAAAGTATCAGTAAAAAAAATCATAGTTTCTATAAGAGTTCAGTAGCTAATGATATCCCTCAGGGATTTAATATTTTTCAGGTAGATTTGGGTTTTTGCAATAGTAGAATAACAGGTATGGTTTTGTTTATTTGCTTCTTTACTTGTGTCAGGATTTTAAGGGAACACCAAATAACTTCTGACTTTTTCTGAGTCATCTGAGTTCTGTAGTGAGTTATGACATTTCTCAGATACTTACTCCCCCCTCGCCCCCAAATGATTGTTTTTGCCAGTGTTAGAGGTTCGGAAGAGAGATTTGATGAGCTTGTAAGTTGTTCTTGCATCATGATCTCCCAAGAATGGGACACTGAGAGTTTTCTACAATACATTTCCCTAAGGTGTAGGTTTGTTAGAACTGCTGCTGGCAAGGTTTTGGCTGATGCCAGTGAGCATTTACAACAAATAATGTTCAGGTACAGCTTGGGAGCTGCCACTCTCAGCTGACAATCTCATTGTAGTTACACTAACTGAGAAAACAAAAACAAAACAAAACAAAACCAACAACAAAACAAAACAAAAACCACAAAAAACTCCAACAATTTAATGGAAGGGACACAAGCTATTCCCCGCCTGTTGACACATTGGGAGAGAGCAGACCCAAACAAATTTAAAAAATTAGGTTGCAGGTGTACACATAGGGTTGACTCATCTATTATAATCTATCCTATGCATAAACCTTATTGATAAGGTATCTTTTGATAACCTTTTTCAGGTGTTGGGTTGGTAGAAAGTATTATGGAGAGGTCTCCGCACAACAGTGTAGATTATGCTGAATTTTTGTGTTATGATTTCAAATGTTTAAGTTTTATCTTATGTTGCTTGCCAAAATTTACACAATGTGACAATTTAGATGCAGTCCTAGTATAATGAAAAACTATTGTGCATCTGTTGAGCGAAGCATAAGAAATGCAGTATAAGTTTTTTTGAAGGTATTGTCTTCTTTTGAAGTATTGAGTTTTGTTTTAAATGTCACCATAAGACTTATGTAATCAAACAGGAAGATAATTGCTCATGATAAAGCAATGTTCAAGCAAAGATCTTATAATAAAATCTTACATGGTTCTACAATGAACATGACATGAATTTAAGTGTACCATATTAACTAGCATTCCTATTGTAATAAAACTTAAGCATACATATTGTCTACCACTTGTGAAACAAATAGGTTCTGCATCCTCCTTGTCAAAAAAGAGATACTGAACAGTACAGTTAGAGAGAATGTACCACTGGGTATAGGGTAATATACTACACTATAGGGTCTAGGAAAATATACTTTACTATATCATGCTTTTGAGTCATAGGGTAAACTCCAACTACTTTGCATTACCAAATCGAGGAAAAAAAAAAAGAAGTCTTGGTTTTTGGTTTTTGTTTTTGTTTTTGTTTTTGTTTTTTTTTACTCAAAGATGTTTCTGTGTTCAAAGATGTTTCTGTGTTCAAAGATGCTATCACATTAAACATTAATTAAGATAAACAATATAAAGACTGAAAACCTTTATCCTTTTTTTAAAGTTTATAACTTAATTTTTAAAGACTGCAAAGTCACACATTTGGGACTAGCAGAAAAAGACATTCATGGTAAATGGAAACTGGAGATTCTTTTCTGGTAACACAGTGAAAAATTTCAACTGCTTGTCGTATCTTTCACCATCTTTTTACCCTTTTTCATGAAAAACTTTTAGATTCACTTCCAGATTATATAAATAAAGTTTTCATTTAAAGCTAAGTATTTCAAACCAGAAATGCTTCTGGGGATTTCTGCTGAGATAAATATCTTAATTTTCTAAGATGCTTTATATCTCTGTTCCATGGCTTTGAAAAAGTTAAGAGGATAATGTATACCTTATGCCTTGTTATTTGTTTGGTTTTGTTGTTTGTTTGTTTTGTTTATTATACTGCATTTTTACACATACAGTCCAAGAGGAAAATCTGGTAAACAGAAGGAAATAATGAAATCTCTGAAGTGGCACTGCCTAGAAAGTATCAAAACAGCATTCAAAAATGCTGTTGTGCTGCTGAGGTGTTTAAGGATTTGATTTTGGTTTCTGTAACAGGTGGTGAATTACAAGTTTGGTAATCATTATCAATTTTCAGATAAGATTTTTTTTCTTAACACGTTTAATTTAAATACAAAATACAATTTAAACACAATTTAAAGAAAATTAGACACTTCTTTGTAGAGATTTTCCTTCTCATTCACACCCCCTCTTTTCCATTATTAATTTCATTTCTCATTAAAGCATAATTCTAGTTAACTTGATGGCAAATGTTCCTATCATCAATTTTATTATGATAATAACAGCAATTATACTGTCTTCTATATTGTTTTACTCATTAAGAATTCAAAGCTGGGTAAGATTGTCTTGTTTCCTGAGAAAAAAAAAAGTCAAGATACACAACCTGTGGAAGGTTTTGTCTATGTTTTGTGAAACAGTGCCAGGCACTAACTCGTTATGACCTGAACAAACTCCACAGCCAGAGACAGGATAGACACATCAAAGCTGTGCAGATCAATTTTTCTCAATATAGCACATCATAAGCTAGTTTCTAGGACCTGAGCTAGTATCACTGCTTTGTGCAGTACTGCACTATCTTATTTGGTGTTATCTCTGCAGTCTAAACACATCCTTGTATTTAAAGCTGTGAATAAATGCTGAAACTCCACTGTCATAAATGACATTTTGAATAGAACCATAAAATAAGTTAGGGCACAATGAGAGCATATGTACGATAGTATGTTAAACGTGTGGGGAATCTTATTTTTTTAAACATATTCTTTGCATGTTTCTAACACGCACATATATATAAAAATTGTGTCAATTATCACAGACTCATATAATCATCCATGTTGGAAGGGACCTTAGGAAGTCATCTGTTCCAACTGTCCATTCAAAGCAGCAGCAACTTTAAGATTAGATCAAGATGTTTAGGGTCTTGTTTATAATATATCCAGGAATTAATTTTCTGCAATGTCTGTCTTCACTAACCCACTAGATTGAAGGATACAGTTCAAATTTTTTACTTGCACCAGTATCAATGCAAGCATCTTCAGGCATGGGAATGATTCCAAGTAGAATTAAAGTTTCGGAGTTCAGACAGTGATGATTTTATAGCAAATATTCTAATATTCTCTCGTTCAATTTTAACTTCTATGTAATAATTACTATGTGTTCTTCAGCTATTACTTTAACTCCTTATATCTTATGTTTGAGGCCAAAAATCAAAACAAAAGATTTCTAGCTGTTCTTTAAAAATAAGGTGATATTATCTTAACATTTAAGAATTCTTGTTATTAATGTATTTTGTGGAAATTCTACAAGTACTTAAACGTTTTCAGTCGTTGCCACTTGGTAAGTATCAATAATGAGCACCATTAGAGTTCTCTTGTTTATCTTGTACTCTTCCCTGGTATTTGTTCCTGTCCTAGCTGGAATTTGCTCAGCAGGTAGTTTTCTAACAGTTTTTCTAGTCATGCACAAAATGTATCTACTCTAAGATTTTGTTTTTAATTTATTTTAACTGGAATTTCATCTCACATACAAAAACAAAAAGGAGGAGGAGCCAGAATGACATGATAGATGATCACATGTAATGTTGTCACTTAAATCTCAGGGAATAAAATGAAAGATGGATACTATAATTAAATTTCGTAATTAATAAACCTATCTGGTGTGCCTATGAGCATAATATTAGAAAGTTGTACCTTTATATATCTAACTTTTCTAGTCCTTTATTTTATCCAATTATATTGAAGAAATGCAAACTGTAAGAGTGAAGAATAAAGAAAAAAAGTTTCATTTATATTTCCCAATCATTTGTGATTCCAGTCTTTCTAAAATTCTGTAATGTTCTCTGATTTCTAAACTGGTGATAGAGAATAGTATGAGTTCCAAAGGATGTCAATAGGTCTTTTATTTTTACTTCAGTGGTTTTTGCCCAAGTGAACAATCTTTTTAAAGAAAAAAAAGCAACCTAGATGCCTACCATGATGAACCAAATAACTGCAAAGGAATTAGACAGCCAAAAAAACCTATAAGGTTTTGTTATTATTTTTATCACAAAATTTTGAGGCTTAATTTCTTTTATTTTTTTATAAATTCTTATGTTACACTAAAAAAATTTTCACCAGCTTGTAGAAAACAAATGAAACACTTATTGTATTCACTTAAAAAACTGATGAATGATACATGATTCAAAGAACACCTTTGGGTTTGGAAATACGGATTTATCACTGCTTTACTTGCCACCCCTGGTTTGTATCAACTGGTTCCCTCCAGTCCAACATCATCTGTAAATTTGAACTCAGCAAGTCTTTCTGCCCAGTCCAAATTTTCCATCACTATTCCAGCAGACTTTGTGACCTTGTACACTTATCACATTAGCTTGTTCTGTTTATAATGTATAATCTTGACATCAAGCTACAGAACTGCAACCAAGAACAATTCTTTTGGTTATACATTATTTATTCTTAAACAATATTAAAAATAAAACAAAATAAAACAAAACAACAAAACATACATATATTGTGTTATACTTGGATCTAGATGAAGAATCTCTATGGTTACTTTCAGGGACTGGGCAGAACTATTGTGTTCTGGGAGAGCTAAGGTATATTCTAATGCACTAACATCTTGTACATATTAAAAGCAAAGAAATAATTCAAATCTACTTTAAAGTCCATTATGCAAAATATCTTTGTCATCTAATTAGCTCTCTTAATTGTCCATTTCCTTTTGAACCTACAAACTTTCATTGAAACTGTAGGTGTCTGTAAGACCTTACCCTAACGAATATAGTTTTAAGGCAAGTTAACTCACTAACCTAAATGAAGGCCTCTTGGATATTAGGAACTAATAAAAAATATAATATTATGGAAATGGAGTAGGAAGAAAGTTTTTGTGTCTAAGAATTGAATAACATGTTGCATATTTTTCTTGTCACTGGCTTGTTTTGCTTAAAACTGTTGAAACTTCCATACTTATTTTTCACACTAGAAATAACCAGAACCATTTCTGTTTATCATTTCAGCTAGTTAATTTGTAGTAATATGCTACCAAATGATTTATTTTCAGTGTTAACATTATTAATTCTTTCATTAACCCTTCTCCAAAGAAGCTGAAATCACACAAGGTCTTATGAGTTGCATGCTAGACTTTGCTAATACAGCAAATAACATAGATGTTTCATTGTTAGGAAATATGTTGTAGATCTAGCCTTGTTTTCAGTCCCAGAGCAGAATTCTAATTCTGTACCAAGTGTCTGGAATACGCAGTGTAGACAGGGAATTTGGCACACCAAACAATGAATCTACTGAGTGGTGAACTACCACAGGAAGCATGTAAATGTTTATAGCCTTTCAATATGAAAAGTCAGTGGCATAGTTACATCCTGGAAACTTCAGCCAGGGTCACTGGGAGGTTATCGAATGCCTGAATCCATGAATAACCCTTACAGTTTCACCTCCAACATGTATTTTTCTCATAACTTCATGAAGTTTCACCTAGAAATATTCAATATTTTTTCACCTAACTTTACTGCTTCACAGTCTCCCTGGAGGTTGGAAGTTCTTGTTTTCCATTGTAAATGGAAATAAGCTTTCTGCAGCTATGCTTTTTCAAATAATACATCCTTGTAGTATTTTTTTTTTTGCTTCTGTTGTGAAACTGTTGAAAGATATTATTGTTGAGTCTCATTTTAAGTATTTGTGTTTCTAAAATTTTTTTTTTCCGTAATATCTGATTGAAATTTTAAATAATATAGAAATATCTATATCTAACACTATTTCTCACTAGCTGGATTATGAATATCTTATACCTGTAGAACATACTTCATGATTAGCAATGACCTCTGTTAGTTTTCAATAATATTTTAAAATAACAAATAACCATTTCTCCATTCTGCTGCAAAAAAATATAAAATGTTCCACAAGTCTTCGAAGTTCCTATCTGAGGCAATTATCAGCCTGTTCTCATGGTTTTTTTAAAAACATAACGATGTTAACATGGAGGAGTCTAACATGATTATGATAAAGTACATAGTTATCTGCTTAATTATAAATTATATTATCATAGCTAAAATAAACTAAAATCAGCTCAGGTCGAAACAAGAGAAGTCCTGACACTGTGTACTGTTAGGTCAATAAACAGCATGTGGCCTTTTACTACCAATGGAAAAATGCTTATTCCAAATCATATCTACCTAAATATTTACATTTAATACATGAATCATAACTCTAGCATTTTTCCTACTGAAATAAACTAAAGAATTTTCTAACAATTTATTCTAGACAAACTTGTCCCAAAAGAAAAATATGAATCAGAATTCTAACAAAACTATAAAAGAGCATTAACATTTAACAGTATGAAACTATTAAAGCTAGTCATAACTTCTTTGGATTCTGAGAGGTTACTTAACCTACACTAAACACTGTAGTGTTAGAGGGAGTGATGGAAAAATATTACTGATTTTTAACAAGAAAGGAACAAGCAAATGATCTTTTGAGTAGTTGAGAAAAAACTGCTGTGAAATATACCTTAATAGATATTTCAAATCTCTGCTCTCTTACTCTATGCAAAATTTGAGACTTTATGCTCAATAACAATATGAAGAAGAAAATAGGGAGGAATGTAGCAAAACTGTACTCTTACTGTTAGTATATTACTATTCATTGTAAGAAAAAGCATATGAAATCAGCAGATGAAATGTAAGTGAAAGGTTGTGTTAATACTTACCTGTTCAAGATAAGTAAGATTAAAACTCTATTAAAATGATATTTCATTTTAATTGGATTCTTCTCATCAAATACTATATGTATTCCAGTACATTCAGAAAATTGACCATATTCTTTGAAATTTATTTAGCCATTCAAAAAATCAGACTCCATTATAAAAAAGTATATTCTCAGCAGTAGCTTTATTAACTTGCTATTTTGATAAAATAAATTTCAATTCTTCAGATAAGGCTTTACTTTCCAACTTCAGAGCATGTAAAATTACTAGGATGGTATTAGAAAACTGTGATATTTGCTCTTTCTCTAATCTTACAGAAACTTGTCTTAGGCTTGACATTTTTCATGGCAGTGATTCATAATAGACTGTATAAAGATCTATTTGTATATTTAATATAACTACCACGAGTCAAGTTAATTGTTTATTTAACTATCATAAATAATATTGCCATGTTTATCTTCATTATTAAAGATAAAATTATTATTTTAGGTAAAGTGTAGTTCTGATATTTTTCCCCACTCTATGGTTCAAGTGATGATGTATGTTTTCACTTTTTTCTTCAGCATTTCTATTTATTTGACTAAATGTTCTTCCTTTCAAAAACATTGTAAATGGGTGGGTTTTGAGTGAGAAGTTATATTATTGTTATATTTTATTACCTGGAAATAAGGACTTACATTGTTCTAAGAAGTTCATAGTCACACATAGAAAAGAAAAATGCTTCTAACAGTCTTGATTAGAAATGTAAGGCACATAACTACAGACTTCTCTCTTGTGTTTCATTTCTGAAGTGCGAATATCCACCTGTTATGTGTGTTAAGAAAACAGAAACAAGGAATATATATTGTTGATTTTTCAAAGAGGTGCAAATGTATCATGTTTATCACTTCTGTGTGGATGTGGAGGGCAAATCAGGTTATGGAATGGAGACTTTTGGGGAATGAGCTATTTCCAAGTAACAAAAGAACCTCAGAAGTGATAAGATTCTAAGTTGCTTTCACCTTTCATCCCCGTCCCCATAATTTCAGGTAGTTTTAGTAAAATTTATGTTTTAAACACTCTTTCACCTTAGCAGAATCCAGTAATAAATTAAAAAAACATATCAAGTTTAAGTCATATAAATTAAATATTGTTTTTAATTCAGAAAAAGCTCAATAACTAAATACAGTCACGCATCACACAACTGGAGAATTACAATGGATGGATACAGGCTCTTCAGGAAGTGTTATGTGGTTGTAGCGATAATTGCATCAGTTATATACTTTGAAATACCATAGATAACTAGCCAATTCTTTTGTCAGATGAAAGTGAATTATATGTCTGAGAAAGGAAATGGTATTTATGAAAATATTTCTAAGAAAAATGCGTTGACACTGAGACCTGTATGTCATGTCAATATCTAAGAGTGCATAAGGCCTTTTCATTTGACATGAAAAGGATTAGCATACAAAAAGAAAGATGGGTTAAATTTTGCGATTGTTTTTGTGTTTGTTTTGCTTTCTGTAGTCTGAAGGGTGCTTCATGGGCAAGATTTTTATTTTTAACTTTTGGCATTCAAATTATAAATATATTGCATGGTTCCAGCCTACTGTTCTCATGGCCAAAATTAAGTACTCTAGTAGTTTCTAAGCAGCTACCAAAAAAAAAAAAAAAAGTTTAATGTATTTAAAATTAAGCTTTTCGTTTGCTAGAATGAAGCTGATACCAACAGACACTAAAAAAACCCCTAACGTTAAGAATTGGGAATGGAAGACTCCAGCTCCCTAATTCAATAAGGCATATCACTAGACTTCACCTAGAAAAAAGATAGAGTGAAAATACATATCTAGAAGTACTGTTCAGAATATTTTAAAAAGTTTGCCTCCTGTATATAGACATGTCCTGTGACTAGAAGCTTATTGTTCTTTTTGGATAGTAAAATCCTTGGCACAGATGTCTCATGGGTTTATAGGTGAGGCATACAGTAGGGTAGGGCTCAGTTCATGTAAATATCCAGACACTTGTAACTAATTTGACTTATAAATGATGATGATTAGAAGATATTCCAGTAGTAGCACTCTTTGCCTGTTGTCAGAATTTAAAGGCATAAGAAAACCTAGAATTTGAAAATCAGTGCTCCTTGCTATAAAGTGCCGTTCTTTTTCCTCCTGCTAAGAAGAAACCTAATTTTTGAAGAGCATTATGTTTAAAGTTTTCATTTAGAATAGTTGCAGAATAATCTTCTAATAATCTGTCATAGAAAAATCAGAACAACACTGTCTTCTACAAATTTTGAACTAAATTGAGTCTGCAAATTATTAACTGGATGAAGGGGGAGGGGAGTAGGGAGTTATCTTGTTTCGTGAGAACACCGAAGTACAGCCTTAAATAGGAAGTTGCTATTATTCTCTCTATTAAGCATACAATACATGAAAGAAATGAAAAGGAGGAATTATGATGTTCCTCACAATGGGGTTATACAGCTTGGGAGATATTTATTTTTATTACTTATTAATGCATCTACTACGTTTCAGTAACTGTTTCCAATGAAAGTTACAGTAGATTTTTTTCTTTTCCACTACAGAATCTGCGTGCTTTTTTCCTTTTCCTTTTTTTTTTTTTTTTTAATTTTCTCCTTAAGACTTAAGTGAAATAGTTCAATGACAGGGTTTTCTGTAAAATCTCTTTTATAACTTCTCAAATTCCATCATGCACCATATGAATTATTGTTTGCATTCATAGATAAATACAATTTTGAATAGGCTGGGGTTTTTTTGGACAATTTACACACATGAACTAAATCTATACTTTCTTGCTGAGTGGACTGTATGATGGGAAAACCACATTTATCTCTGTAAGTAGGGTGAAAAGAACTGATTGATTTAACTTTAGCTTTTATACAGTTTTATATTCCCAAAAACACACTTCATTAACCATTGCATTCCTGGTATATGTTAACAGAAATAAGTAGTTAACTTGTGTGTGAGAAGGTGACCTATATCCAGAAAACATAAGTTTTATTCTTTAGTACAAAATCCAGTCCTTGCATATATTTGCCAAGTGGAGAAAAATGTAGTCCTCCAACCAACTAAGCAAGCAAACAAACAAAAGAATCTCTAGAATAATTACTCTATGTCAATCAAAATCACTGTCCAGAAATCAAAATCACCTTGGGAAGTTGTAGAAGTTAATCTTTAAACCTCTCAGCAACAACTGTGTTCCAGGACCCACCACCACATGTAACATGATATAGCTTCGGGATCAGCAAAATGTGAAGTCAGGTATTACCTCCTAGTGACAAAGGTCAATCAAGGACTAGGGACCTGGAGTTAAGTGCAGCCACTGTGGCAATGGGCAGAGGGCACATGGCTGGAGATCACAGGTATGGTTTCTCACTTCTCTTTTTCAGAATGTCATGGTTCTCTCAGCAGTCTGATCCAGGTTTACATAGTTGCATTGCATCAGAGCTAACCTTGAATACTGGTAGCCAAAACTCTGGTAGGAGGCAGCATTTGCAGAACAGGCTTATAGAGAAAAACCTTTACAGCCTAGTCAGGGCCATGTGAGCCTGTTGGTATGCTCAGGACTCTGACAGATTCTCCATTAGCACTGAAAATTTTCTATAATGCATTTCTATAAGGCATTTCACTGTCCTTTATCATCCTGGACCCAACATGTTCCTGTTGGATTAGCAAAGAATTGATGGTGTAGAGATGATCATTGCTATTTTGTTGCCACTTCCTTAGAAGGCCAGAGCTCACTGCTGATCAATAAGCCCCCACTGTTACTGGCCTTGTCCTGGGGCAGCCAAGACAACTCTGTGGGTCTGACAGCTATGATGGAGGACAGGACTGTAAGTCCATACCATTCTGGAGGGGCTCATGGAGTTTAAGCCAGGATATCCTGGGGGATTAGGAAAGGCATTTTACAGCTGTTGGCAACTGAGTTCAGCCTGAAGTATCTAAGTGTGACCTTCATAGCCAGATTAGTAGCTGAGAGTAAACATTTCTTTGATAGATCGCATCATTGTTACCCAGACTGAAAGAAGATAAAGGAAAAAGAGAAGCCAAAATACTCTGACTTTTAACAGTGGTTTTAATTTAAAAAAAATACTTGGAAATAAATCTGATATAATTATTAATGGCTAATAGTGTTCCTCAGTTTGCTCAGTTTCATATCAAGCCTTTTTTATAAGATGACAGAAGAAAATTGCAAGCATATATTGGATATGATAAATGTTAAGCAGAACTGACTGAAGAATATAAAGAATCAGGATAGCCTTAAGTCTCGCAATAACTTTCGTAAGTTTGTACTTCAAGAGAAGATGATTTTGAAAACCATTTTGTTGTGTCGAAAAGAAAATATAAGGAAAATAGTAATTTCCGGATTGGTTGCCTTCCTTCTAACATTTTAACTCACTGAATTTCATCAGGAATTTTGTTATTTCCTTTGAGACAAATATGCAATAAGAAGAAATAATTCTTGTGATAATTTACACTACCATTAGATACAGATATATATTTTATATAGCAGTCAGTGAAGACAGAACCAATAACATGCCATCTGCCAGAAGTCAAACTACTGTTTATGAAATAACAAACTTCATTTAAAGAAGGCTGTCACAGAAGTCTGACCCCACAACAGCACACAACTGTGACACAATCTGGTCTCTTGTATTTCTAGAAAAAGGAAGTAGAGGGTTGAGGGGGTAAATGCTGTTGTTTACAATCATCAAAGTATCTATATGCCAAAGAAAAGCTAAAAGGTCTACCAAGAATCTGAAAAATAATACCTTCCAACTGCAGAACAAGGAAATACAATAGCTATCTAACATTTTCTGTTATTCATATTTACTTGTAAGAATCAAAAGTAACCAATACTGACTGCATGAACTTACATAATTCATATATTTTTTTAACAAGAATGCTTTCCTCCAAAATCCTCAACAGATGAATAAATCCATTTGTTAAGCAAAAACCTAGTTCAAACCCTACTCTTTCTTAATCTTTTAAAACACTCCATCTCATCTGAAACCTCTCTCTTTTCATTCAGCTGCCCTGAGGTTTTCTCTGAAATTGTTATCTACTTTCACTCCTGACTACTTCTTTAGGCCTCTGCTCCTCTTCATTTTTGTCTCAACTTCCTGTCCTTCATTTTTGTGTACATCTTCATAACAGCAAACATGTTTTTACCCATGTTCAGCCATCACAGCTTGATTTTCTCATATTCTTTGTCTCTCAAGTCCATCATTGCCTCTCTAATGTTTACTGGTAGCAGTGAATGACAGAAAGGCAGGAAAAATAAAAGAAGAAAATTGATTTTATTTTCATTTTAACTTTTTTGTTTTCATTTAAATACTAAGAAAACACTATGTTCATTTTCATATATGATGTGTATAGTTTATTTATTAAATTTATTGAAAGATAATAAAAAGCACACATACAAATATATACATGCACATGCACATGCACATGCACATGCACATATGCATATGCATATGCATATGCATATACATATACATATACATATACATATACATATACATACATTTTAAAGTTTTCAAAGTATATGAACACTGTATCAATCATGGCAGAGTTAAAAATAGAAACTGATTTATTATCTGTATACTGCTTTTTGGATGTATGCAAATGTTTTTTTTCAAAACAATACTTCCCAAATAAAATTCTGTTTGATAAATGAAGGCATAAACCAGTGCACAATGGTTAACATATGATATAAAAGTTTGAAAAATAGTTTATTAAATTTTAATAAATAATTTCATTTCAGTCTCTTACACTACCTAGTATAAGAATATTTCCAGGCACCTCAAGGACAGTGGAGGGTACCAGATTTAAATCTCTTTAAGCAATTTTTTCTTATTAGCCTTTAATTTTGCATGCATATCAGAAGCAACTTCATATAAGTAATCACATGCCATGAAGTTTCATTAGTATATTTTCCATGTTTGATGAACAAAGCACTTCAACTTTTAAACATCAAAAGATGTCTGCGTATCCCCTCAAGCTCTGAGCCTTGGGGAAAAAATATGCATTTTTTTCTCCTGCTTCCCTTTCTCATATTTCTGCAGTTTATCCTTAGATACCTTTACAAATATATCCCCACATCTAACTCAATGTGCTTACAGGAGTAGAAAGAAATGGAGAAAGTTGTCTCATTAGAAACTGGAATGCACATACTATGACTTGATGTGAGCTACAGTAATAGTGTTAACCATAATTCATATGTTACAAACACTTTTTTTTTTTTTAATGGCATTTGTTGGTTCTAGTAAAATATCACATGTCCATGGAGAAAAGTGGGGGGAGGACATGAAGGGAAAAGGGATACATGATGAGATTGTACATAACATACATGCAGTGCTAGTGCAAGGCTAATAGTTTCCACAATTTCTACTTCTTCAGACATGTCTTGATTTTCTTCCACCGAGTAAAAAAAACAGTAAATGACTGATTGACTCTCTCACTTATCTTATTTAGTATAGTAATGGAACCCTTGACAAAAATGGTCAAGATATTCCAAAAATAGATGAGTTGAGGCAGTAAATAGTAACACATCATGTTGCATGCAGATAGTATGCTGCTGCTGTTGATAGCAAAGTCAGTTGTTAACCTAGTCAGAACAGTATATTCAATATGAATCCTGACAATATAGACAAATCTATACCCAAAGTGGCAGCAATGTAAATTATAAAATTTGAGTGGTTTACACTTTTATATTTTAAATGATGTGCATGACAAAACAAATGTAAATACATAAGGGCTTTTTCTTCTGCTTAATCTGGTGAAGTTGCACTGCCCACCTTCATCCCTTCCCCTGTTTTCAAGAGAAAGTACAAAAAGAAAGAGTGCTGCAACTGGAATGACACGAAATCAAGTTTTTTACAGTTTCTAGTGTAGGAAAGATTGATGCAGTTTGCAAAGTCACCTTCGCATGATTTTTATATTTGTTATGGTTGCGTTGTCTGCATCACAAAAATTGTTGAAGATTATTAAAGATTATATCTGAGAAAAGGAAAGTGGTCCCTGCTCACTGTTAGATAAGGCTAGAGATGAGCTGTCCCTTTTTAAGTGATCTCACTGGACGTTTGGGCCTCAGGGCATAACATGTCACCTTCATACCTATATAGATCATTCTATGCTTATAACACACTTTCTGAATTCCAAATTAATCGTCAGCCTCCTTAAAGGCAGTGAAGATGCATTATTCCTTCTAAGAAATGAGAAAAGTAGAATGAGCTAGCACAGAAAGCGAAGTGCAGCTCTTAAGTTTTCATAGATCATATTTGATCCTTTGCACAAGGGTTAGATTTGCTTCTGTACTAAAGGTGTGGAAGAATATGTCTTTGAGTTTGTTTAAATCTACCCAAATGTCAATAGGGAAAATGTTATAGCAGGTAGAAGTCTAGCTAGTGGTTCATTTGCCAAATCTGTCTAAGAAATATCTCCAAGTGATGATGAATATGGTTTTGCTAAGTGAGTTAGAAAGAAGAGCAACTGAGCTCTAAAATTATGCTTTTCTCCTTCACAAAGGCTTCTACATTCATCAGCCCAAGAGAGAGGTCCTTACCTGTGGCACTGACTGATATATATTGCTCAGGGAGAGCCCTCTTTAAGACTAATTATATCTACACTGGTGCAAAGCACTTGTCTCTGAATCTCTACTGGGTACCATGTAGGGCCACTGTGAACAGTGCCACTGTGAACTGTGCCACTGTGTGACTGCAATACATGTATCTGTTGGAACTGGCCAGTGTGTGAAAATGTATTGTATGCCTTGTGTATTGATATGAAGGATTATGGAGGTGAAAAAAGCCAAACCAAATGTATTAACCCTACTGTCTTTTCAGATAAGTCTTCAGGTGATCTTTGCTTTTAGTGCTGGTCTTGCCTTGAAGCTTAACAGTTAAAACAGTCAAAAATTGTACAAGAGAAAAATCTAGTGACTGAGGAGTATCAGCAATCAGGGATCTAATGACAGGAGTTCCAGGAGATGCAAATCTACCTAAAAACTTGCCTTCAAAGAGTATGTCATATCATGACATTACAGTCAGCTGTGTGCATGATTATGTACTTCATTCTACTGGCTATGCCTATAAGCTAAACAAGAGTTGACAAATGATCTCTGATTGTGTATTCAATTAGTTTGTATCCATGATGCACAGAGCTAATTCCGCTACAGCAGGCTGACTACATGAATGCTGTCTTTGTTATAAGTGTACCTACCCTGGTCTGAAGCTCCTATCACTTCAGATGGTTGCTTTGTGAGAAGGTTTTCATTTGACAGTGATTGAAATTACGTGAAGATGGTATTAATAGCAAGCAAGAAAATAATGTGGGTTTGTTTTCTTTTTTTGATTGGTTGGTTTGGGTTGGGTTTTTTTTGTTTGTTTGTTACCTCTTTTCCATTTATGAAAATGATAACACATGTAAGCGTTGGCCTCAGAGTTCTATGAAGGTATGCAGTGGTGTTTAAGAGTAAAAGGCCTGCTGGAATCATGCTAGAACACTCAACAGGTCAAAGGGACCCAAGCTTGTTTCAATCCGCTTCATATTACGTTTCTAAAGTGAACTATCACCAGAACGGCACTTCAGTTTCCAAGAATTACAGAATCAGTGAGATCAGAAGGGACTGCTAGAGATCACTTTAGTTTGCTCCTCCCTGCTCAAGACTAGAGCCATCTAGAGCAGGTGGTTTAGTGCAATGACAAGGCCACTTTTGTATATTCCAGGGACAGAGACTCCACAAAATCTCTGTGCAATCTCCTCAAAAATTAAATTACTCTCATAGTAAAAAAGTGTTTTTTCATGTTTAAATTGAATTTCTTGTATTTCCATTTCTGCCCTCTTATTCTTTCACTGAGCATCACTGAGAAGAGTTAGGCTTCTACTTCTTCATTGTCCTCATCAGGTATTTATACCCATTGATAAGATTTTCCTGAGTCTTCTCTTCTATAAGCTTAACAGTCCCTGAAATCTCAGTCTTCTCATATGTCAGATGTTCCAATCCCTTATCATCTTTGTGGTTTTCTGCTGGACTCACTCCAAGATGTTCCATGTCTTTCCTGTAATGGGAAGCCCATCATTTGACCTAGAACTTCAGGTGTGGTCTCACCAGGGCAGAGCAAAGGCAAGGGATCACCTCCATCAACCTACTGGCAACACTGCTAATGCCACCCAGGATGCTGTTGGCCTTTGATGCAAAGCTGTATTGCTGGTTCATGTTCACTTTCTTGTCCACTAGAAAACCCATGTCCTTTTCTGCAGAACTGCTTCCTAGCTTGTCAGCCGAAGTGTATATTGGTGCATGTGGTTATTCCTTGCCAGGTAAAGGACTTTTCATTTCCCTCATTTGAACTTCAGCCTCTCAGCCCATTTCTCCAACCTGTCAAGGTTCCACTGAAGGGCAGCAAAACCATCAGGTGTATCTGCCACTCCTCCCAGTTTTCTGTTATCTTCAAATTTACTGAGGGTACACTCTGACTCATTATCCAGGTTATGAATAAAGATGTTAAACAACATTGGCCACAGCATCGATGCCCGGGGTACACTACTGGTGACTGGCCTCCAGCCAGACTTTGTGACACTGATCACAACTGTCTGATTCTGGCAGTTGAGCCAGTTTTCAAAACACTTTACATACCTAGTCCTCACTTCAACAGTTTGCCAGTGAATATGTTATGGCAGACAGCCTCAAAAGTATTACTGAAGTCAAGATGACAACCACTGCTCTCCCCTCATCCACCAAGCCAATTATCTCATTGTAGAAGGTTTTCAGATCGGTTAAGTGTAATTTCCTTTTCACAAATATATGCTAAATACTTCCAGTCATCTTGTTTCCATTTATTGGGAACTGCTTGGCAATGTTTTCTAGGTATGTTGTCTTCATCACCTTCCCAGGGACTGAGGTTGTCTGGATCTTCTTTCTTGCCTTTCTTGAACAAAAGAGTTACCTTTGCTTTCTTCCAGTCTTCCATTCATTCTTCCTCCTCCAGTCACCTTGATCTTTCAAAGATGATTAACAATGGCCTCACTAAGACCTCAGCCATCTCCCTCAGTACTTTTGGATACAAGGCCACTGTTCAGAAGAATATAAGGAAAACATGAAATAGAAATATTCATCTGTACCGAATGGCTCACTCACTAGCAGGAATGTTGATTGTTTAATAATAGCTACTCTTAAAATAAGAATTCATTCAGGGACTGAAAATACAACACGACAATCAAATGAATTGAAAACAAATCTGGATCAAGACTGAAGGATTTGAATCTCAAGCTTATTTATACACACACTCATGTAAAACATTAAATGAAAACATTACATAAAAATAATGACTTTCAACCATACTTTAGAAAATACCAAAAAAGTCAATAAAAATGTGCCCTTCTTTCCTTTTTTTCCCAGATTTTTGGTAGTATTTGCTTCTCTCTCTCTCTTTTTTTTTTTTTTTTTTTTGTTTTGTTTACGGAGACATCAGGAAAATATATATACGAAAATATATATAACTGTTGTGTCTGCAGTTATGACTCTTTCTTTTTCCAATATAATAGTGTAACACTCAATGCAGAAAACATGCGTGCCTGGCTGCTTGGTTACATTCTGTCAGAGTTTAAATATTTTTCCCTAATTTAAGTGTTTATTAAGAGGATCTATCCAGTCCATGTCAAGTTTTAGATTCAAATAAAGAGGCACCAATCTTCTAATATTTAGCGCACTTAGTGAGCATGAAGAAGATGTTTTCAAGCTTCTCCTTTCCTGAGAGCTTGTTGGAACTATTCCACTTTAAAAATAAATTTCAATCCTGCCTACTGGTCCAGTGGGGTCTGCCAGATGTCAGCTGCATGCTTTAAGTGATTCTGGCAGAATGGAGACTAGATAGTATTTCCTACAAGTGTCAGAAATTCTATACTATCAGCTAGTTAAATTTTGCTGTTGTTGAAAATTTTAAATACTGTTTCCAGGTATAGTTTGATGTCTCATTTTATTTTCTTCATAAATATTATTGTTTTATTGTTGTTGCTATTTTTTTGTGAGGTTTTTTTTGGTTGGTTGGTTGGTTGGTATGTTTTGTTTTTTTCAGAGCAGATTCTTTGTTTCATGACCTATTCTATCCTTGAATGCTACTAAGTCAGATCTTGGAAGCAACATTAGATATAACAGAATCACAGCACTGGCTGAAAAAAAAGAAGAAAAAAAAAAAAGACTTTATTTTTTTTTCTTTTCTTCTTTCTCCTTTTTCATCTTCTAGCCTTGTTCACTACATGGATCATTTAATTCAGGAAAGTACACACCAAGACAACACGCACTCTCAGGCAGCAAATGGGTTAAAAGGTCAGGCTTGTGAGTCTTCAAAAATTTGTTAGTTTGTAAAGGCAGTTCTGCCAAACATCCTACCTATTTTACTATATTTTGAATTTTTGCAAATGGAGAATCGTGCTGTAAATGTGAATCAGAGCGCTGGTGCTGCAAACTATATGTACTCTGACTTTGGTTACAAAGATTCGCTCAGCCTTGTATGTCTTTCCTGACTGTTAGAAAAACTGGAAGTAGATGAATGCTGACATAGCTGTGATAAATCAGTTAGCTCTATTGCTAAGAGAAATTGACAGTGGTATAAATAGCCTTTACAAATTCTACATATCCTCCAGACTCTATCCAATAAATATATCCTCAGTAAAAATATGTATACTTATTTTTGATTGGTTACTTTAAAATTGTATTTTTATCTGCTGCAATGAGTGACTTCAAAGCAAAACTCATGGATTATTTTACACATTATTTTACACATTTATTTATTTATTTATTTAGAGTCCTACAATTTGAAAGTAAATGAGCTGGAAGTGTCTGTACTCTGCTCTGGGCACTTTAAGCAAATATTGAAAAGATTGGCTGTAAGCACAAGTCCTGAAACTGCTTCCACTCCTGAAAAACATTCTTCAAGTCACATTAGAGGGTTATATCAAAAGATACACAGAAAAGGAGATTTTCCTTTCTCTTGGAAAAGAACTTTTTCCTTTTTTTTTTTCTGAAATACAAGATTTTTCTCTTTAATTCAAACTATAAAGGAAGGGAAGGTGCGGGAAGGGAAGGGAAGGTGCGGGAAGGGAAGGGAAGGTGCAGGAAGGTGCGGGAAGGGAAGGGAAGGTGCGGGAAGGGAAGGTGCGGGAAGGGAAGGGAAGGTGCGGGAAGGGAAGGTGCGGGAAGGTGCGGGAAGGTGCGGGAAGGGAAGGGAAGAGAAGGGAAGGGAAGGGAAGGGAAGATGCGGGAAGGGAAGGTGCGGGAAGGTGCGGGAAGGGAAGGAAAGGGTGCGGTAAGGGAAGGGAAGGGAAGGGAAGGGAAGGGAAGGGAAGGGAAGGTGCAGAAAGGGAAGGGAAGGTTCGGGAAGGTGCGGGAAGGGAAGGGAAGGTGCGGGAAGGTGCAGGAAGGTGCGGGAAGGGAAGGGAAGGTGCAGGAAGGTGCAGGAAGGGAAGGGAAAATGCTGATGAAAATTTAGTAACACAGAACTTAGTAACATGGATAAACATTAGGTTTTGAAGTTTCCAGCCAATACAATATTTTGCAATTTTTTAATGTAACAAAAAACCTCACTGCATGTCATCACAATATTCTTCTCAGTCTAATGAGATCTTACCTCTAAGACCCAATGCAAGCTCTTAATTTTTAAAGAACTCAGAGAGTAAGAGCAAGTCATCTCAGGAGCCTCTTTGGCAGCCAAAACTGACTGTGCAATCTGTGCAGCTAATATTTATGT
This sequence comes from Caloenas nicobarica, assembly GCF_036013445.1. Taxonomy (NCBI): domain Eukaryota; kingdom Metazoa; phylum Chordata; class Aves; order Columbiformes; family Columbidae; genus Caloenas; species Caloenas nicobarica. Next base: position 176,890,117 of record NC_088245.1, on the reverse strand, counting down.
GAAAGTCACTCATATTCAAGGTCTAATAAAGTCATCAAAAGCAAAGTGTGGACCAAAAAGTTTCTGATCTTGTCTGTTCCTACCTAATCAATTCACATCATTATAATCCTTTCTGTTAAATTACATTGATTTAAATGTGTCCTATATCTTCATGTTCATGTCTAAACTGGTAATAGAACAAAATTATGTTCTGCTGTACTCCAGCGATGTCAAGAACACATAGGGAAGTGTCACAAAAACATCTGACAATGTATTCTAGCTCTTTTTTTGTTTTTGTTTCATCACATATTTTGTTTTTATACATTCATTGTTATTTTTATTGCTTGCCATTACATTTCAAATTCTGTTTGGTTTTAATGGAAATTGTCTGGAGGTCAAAATTTTATACTTTTCGATGTCTTTGCACATAAAAAAAAAAGAAAAATACGTTGCCTGAATAAGATAACCTATTTTAAAACTAATCATCAACATTCAATAAATAAACTAAGTGCTCAAAACAAGTAAACCAGCAATTCTTTCTCTCCAGAGCCCTGTACTTTCATTAAATTGTGTATTATTTATGTGTAGGAGATGAGGTCTTTTCCCTGGTGAATTAATTAGTGCAAATGGCTGGTTTTGTAAACTATGATTTTTTATTATTATTTCAGATCAAGCAATGCCTCACTTAATGTTGCATTTTTTACTGAGTAGAAGATTTTCGTAAGACAAATGGACATAAGCAATATGAATCATACATAATTTCAAGGGCTTTGAGAATTTCTTATACATTCACAAACTAGGGGGTTTTTTTGTGCAGAAACCCATTTATCCAGGTTATGGAAGGGTTTGGAAAGACAGTAAAGTTCTTAGTTCGGTGACTGAACTCACCGATCTCAGTCCAAAGATTTATAGTCAAGTGCTAGTCAAAGTGTTAATCACTTATTAAATGAAATGAAGTGTTATTCATGTTCCTTTCAACTGATAAATTGTATGTTTATATACAACAAATAGAACGCTTTTTGACATACGTTGTGCAAATTGGTATACTTATGTAGATCTTGTTTAGCATAACTTGCTTAGCATTAGTAGCTAAATTTGCTGAAGACTTAGACTGCAAGCTATGAACTTTCACCTAGATACGTTGAACTTTGACTTTGTTTAGTAAAAGAAGGCCCCATACTCTGTTCAAGCCAGAAGATAAGGAAGATACAATTGCCAGAAGAAGCTACAACCTTAGAGATAAGAAAATAAATGGCTCACCTAAAGACAATGAAGAACCTGAAGACCCCAGACCCTAACATTATGATTGGTGAAAACTGTCACCTGAGGGGTGGCAAACTTAGACTGTGAGGATATAATTGCTTAGGGAATTCTTTGTTCAGGGTCCCTTTTCAGAGGTATACAGCTCAAGCTGTAGTCCTGTTAATAAAAAGTACTATTGTAGACGAACCCGTCTTTCAGCTTATCGATTTAGTCGAAAGCTAGAGTCGAACCCTGTTATAGTGCCTGGCATGCATGATTTCCATAGAATATAAAGTAGTTAAAATAACCCAGAATATTCCTCATTAAAAAAACAGTAATATGGTTTTGGTCTAATTTTTTATTCATATTTTTATATATATATATATATTTGTTCTATATAAATTTTTGCAGTAGTTGGTATATATATTTCCATGTTAGATTTAATGTGTTATATGAGTTATTTTTCTGTGTGAAGTATAAAGGAGCAGACACCTTGCTTTTTGATATATGTGGACATAGTAGATGTGATATATAGTTGTGTCTACAATAAATTCAGTTCAGCATCTGGATGAGAATAGAGATCATTACACTTCAAGAAAACAATCCATATCGTATCCCTTTTCTACAAGAACAAATTTCTCTCCCTCTTTACTGCCCTGCTTTCAAAGTTAGAATTCAGTCTGGTCACAAAACCAATAAATGTTTATTAGCAAGACACTCCTCCCAGCCACTGGCTTTCCTCTACTGCCTTTTTCTTTATGTTTGTAGTAGGATGTTTCCCTCCAGGCTTCTGAAAACAGGAATGCTATTTCATTTTTTTAAGTGACTTCTTCTCTTATGCTCACTGGTATTGGTATTGTCTTATGCTTTCGACAACATTTAAAACTGTGTAAACTGAATAAAATGAAATTTATTTTAAAAAAAAGAAAAATAGAGATAGTGCTGAGTTTACTTTGGTTCAATAATTGAATTTTTCTTCTTGTTAATAGAAAGTAAAATAATTTTGAATCCTTTAAACATGAAAGGATTCAGAAAGCAATTCTGGGAGATGTATCAATGGAAATGAGTCTATTTCTGGCATAGACTCTCACCAGTTTCAAACTGAGCAATGGTTCAAGGAATTTTCTGTATCTCTGCTCACACAGACAGTTAGTACACAAACAGTTCCATTGACTTCAATGAGCCTCCTTAGGCAAATAATGCTCTCAGTATTGTTAAATAGAAGAGGGACAGCATTTGTTCTCTAGCTTTGAGGCCAAGAGAAATGGTTTGACTCTAGTCACATGACATAGCACTGGTTCTGGGTCTCCTCTGGATTTCATATAATGTGCCTGTATATACATACACATGCATGCATATACATGCATACACATGCATACATATACACACACATGCATGTATAGGCACACTTATTATCTTCCAGCATGGCACAAAAGATATGGCCTGGGATGGAGAGAAGGCATGTAGAGATGCCTAAACAAGAAAAGTGTGATGGAAAAAATTTGGAAGACTGGGAAGAAAAATCAGGCCAATTTTGTCTGCACTGCCCATTGGGAGCATTCCTTGGTACATGCTGTCTCCTGAACCACATTCAGTTATTTTCTGGCTTCTACAGTTGTGGGTCAAATCTGTATCAGAGAATGTTTTAACAAGTTTTATGGACAATCAGTAGTTCAGTGATGGAGTTTGCTTTTGACTTGGTTTTATTTAGTAATATGGATATGTCATTTATTTCTAATTCATCCTTTTTTTTTTTCTTTGCGTGTATGTGTGTGTGTGTGTGTGTATTGTGTTCTGTTTTTCCCTACAGGCCAGTTTAATATAAGGTGTGCAGTTCAATTGATCATTGCAAAGTAGAATCTTTATCATTCTGTCATTTACTTTTGATGTTATTTTGAAAGCATAGCCTTTTCTTGCTTTTTTTTTAATGTAGTGGTAAGATACATCAATACCTATCTCAAAAATATGTGACACAAAATAGACTATATTATTTTAAATCACTTTTGAATGATTTTTTGCACTAAAGGAGCTAGTGTACTTGGAAAGAAAAAGGCTGTAATTTTGTTATAAATATCTACTTGTACTCCAATAGTGATAGGAAAAAATATGTTAAGAAAATCATTTGTTCCCTTAAAGGTTACTTTGATAAGTAACAGTCAAAACTGGTGAAACTTCCACAGATAAAAAAAAGCAATGGAACACAGAGACCCTCTAATTGAAATTACTCTTTTATCCTCAGAGTATTTCTATTGAGATCAGTTCTGGATCCATGACCTAAGTTCTACACTTAGGTTTTACACAAAGGACCAGCTGTCTGTAAGAGTAAACAAGCATTGACTACATGAAAGTATATTCTTCAGAATTCAACATAGACAGTAGTTTTCCTCATGAAGACCACTTATATAGGCTTATGTAGGCTTTGCTTTGAGATTGGAAACTTGATAACACCCAGATACCCAGTTCATCTGGGGGAGTGTGTGCCATCCGAGCACTGAGTATAGATAGGCACATTCCTACATCTAAATCAAATATTTCCTACATACTTACCTAAAAGCCCACATAAATGATGTTTTTCAGGATATCACTAGAAATTAAGAAATTCCAGGAGATACTTTGCTGTTGCATTATATGTACATTTCTTTTTTGTCAATGCATTATTATAAAAACATAAACAGAATGATACAAAAACCCACTTTTCCCACAACAGCCCAGTACACAAACTGAATCTATTCTAAGCCTTTTCTTTCCCTCCAGAAAGAATTTCATCAAAGATAGCCAGGAAACATGAGCAATGACAGCTGGAATGTCTAATGTCTGGCAAAGTTATAAACAACTGAAATGTTAGTAATCTCACTAATAAGTAATGAGACCAGCCCGACCTAAAACGCGTTACATTTCCTGTATAGTTTTTAAAATAGTGATGTTTCAGCTAGTAATATCAAGGAAGTACAAATCCTATATTTAGTTATACTGATATTGGATACCAATCTGATATGTTTACAAACATTTTTCTACTAGAAAAGGCAACATGAATTTCTTTAGGTAAATTTTAGATTTAATGAATTATCTGAAATTAGAGAGGAATGAGATAGTGGTAAACAGGAATGAAAATCTTTGCCATTGGACTGTTATGTATAGTTTTTCAGGTTATGGAGTGAAAACTTCCCCTTAAGCCTTTGGTTGCATTTGCATGTAGCTGGTTTTATCCGTTACTATAATTTTATCCTTCTTTGTAATAACAAAATTAAACAAAACAAAACAAGTAAACAAAACCCAAAAACCAAACAACAAACAAAACCCCTTACACTTTCTTGTTTCTTTCTCCAATTTTCTCATCAGTATGTGTCCCTTCATAAAATGATGGCTTTCAAAATAGTACTCTCTAGTCTTACTTTTCATTCATATGAAGAAAACACCATGTTTCGTGGTATCAACATGTTATTTCTTTGTTTGTATTTGGAAATAAAATACAGCATAATCATTACTTTTCCTACTGCACTTTGTTGAGTTTCTTTGAGCATAACTCATTTATCCCAGAAAGAACATAATTTAAAAAAAAATAATAAAAGATATTTTTGCACCTTTTGGAAAAGGAAACTATTTGGAAATTCTGTTTTGAACAGTACTAATTCCAATTTATATTTTTATTCTCATATTCTATATCATATTATATATCTCATATTATTTTTTTCTTTTTCCTTTTTTTTTCTTTCTTTTTTCTTCTGGAGGAAAACAGCTGTATAAACTGGTGAACAAAGGTTTTTAGGATACTATGGTTTACAAGCTCTGTCAGTGACTTGTTCCATTTGATTATAAAAGCATAAAGAAACATAAACCTATTATGTCTTTCTGAGAAATAATTCTGAATAAGCTCCTTGTCATAAATTTGTTGTAGTTCCATGAGCTTCTTAGGAAGATTAGGATTTTTTGTGTTAAAATTACGTATAACATCGGATTTCTGTGTAGTATTATAATTAGCTATGTGGATAAGATCATAATTTGATTTATTGATGTGATGAGATTGATTACGTACTAGGCTCTTTAAAAGCCTTAGAAAATCTGAATGTATAGGGTGATTTTCAGATGCATCAATTTTAAAAGGTGCTCATCATCCACCTGTTTTGTGGCAGTTGCACGTTCCCCTGAGATCTGGAGCCTTCAATGGGGCAGTTGATGGCTCTTTTAGCACCTTTTGTGCCCCACTGTGCCTGTCCCCACACACACACCTAGGGTGGTACCAAGGTGCTGATAGTCACATCCTCCCCTACTCCAGGGCAGAGTGATTTCACCTCCACCAGCTGGTGGGACGGGAGGGGTGGGACTCTCGGTCAGCTGACAGGGTCGTTAGCAGAGAAGGTGCCCAGAGTAGCTGCCAAGCTTCTGGACCATGTTGTAATGCCCACAGCCAGATCTGACCAGCCTATAAAAATGGGATTCCCACCGAAGGCCCCCTTTGGAGTGGTCTTCTCGGAGCAGCAGGTCTGTGAACTGGAGCTGTGTCCTTAGACTGGAACACTGTCTAAGGAGACTTCCCGGGGCTGAGAGCACCTTACCTTCTCATTTGGGTGAGTGGTTATTTAATGGATATATCCTTGAATGCGTCCTTGCCTAACCCAGGTGAGTGATTATTTCTTGTGGGTACTCTGGAGTCAAAGAGCTCTGGTTTTGTTTCTTGTGAGTGTGTGCATGCACGCTGTGGATCCCCATTATTCTTATTTTGCTGTACCCCAATAATCTCCTCAACTGATATCCGCATCTGTTTTTTATGTTGTTGGAGTGCTAATAGTATAAACCCTATTTCTGTTCGGTTGATTGGCTGCACTTTTCCAGCTAGAATAAAGTCTGTTTTGGGACTTGTTGTCTGCCTAAAACTGACTTTGGGGTGCCTCCATGAAATGTTTTTTTAATTGTTAGTATTTTAAAAAGGGACTTGGTGTTTCATTCTGATCAGAAAGATACAAACTTCTTATTCTTCAAGATTTGTATTATGAACACTAAAGAAAGAAGTGCTGAGCAATGTCTGTACAGAGAGAAAGATACAAACTGTATTTTATGGGTTCCTTTTTCTTCTCTGCAGTTCATTTCAACATGTTACTCTTATAGCATTTCTAATTCTCATTAAAACCCGTACCACTTGTTCTTGTACACACAAGAACAAAAAAAAATAGTCTTTTACTTAAACATCTTATTGTATACATGTGAGAAATTGATAATTGTCTACAGTGCCTTGTCCAGGGAGCTGCTCAGGATTTCTTTCTGTCTTTGTGTGAGGTTGCCTGGAGTTTTGTTTGGGGTTTTTATGTTGTTTTTGTTGGTGGTTTGTTGTTGGAGATGTTATTTTTTGTTTTGTTCTATTTTTGAGATGATTTTTTCTTTTTTTTTTTTATAATGGTTACTTTTCTCTGAGATTAAAGCAAAAGGTTTGCTTAATAGCTTATGTTTTCAAATCCAAACAAACCAGCAAACCAAACAAAACCAAATCAACACCACAAACCAAAACAACCCAATAAAAATATTTTACGGAAAAGGAGTATAATAATACAGTCTGATCACATTTATTACTAGAAGAGATTGTTGCAACTGGTTGTGAACATCTTTACTCCAGCTAAAAAACTAAAAATATCAAGTCACTGGTCTGCAAAGGTCTGCTTTATGGAATGGAGGAGAGACTGTATTAACTTATCACATCTACACCGTGACTGTGTGGAATGGAATTTACGTTATCACGAGAATAAACCTGCAAAACAACTTACTTCCAAACTGAAGTCTACATCGCCAAGGTCCTAAGTCCACTACTGAACCTTTCATACAGTAGTAAATCAGAGAACATGCAAAAAGAGGATTTGCTATAAGCAGCCAATCAGCGAATATAAATATTGGTGGTGAGGAGTATTTTCACATGGGGAGAGCACTGGTGCCTATCTAGGACTTATACCTGAGATTGCTTCTTGCGGTAAATCCTTTCTCCATGTACTCTGGGGGAAAAAAAAAAGTCTCACTCTTCTGAGATGGTGCAATATAACTTTATTTTTTCTTAATATTTCTTTCCCCACCCCTCCAAAAAAATATATAGCATTTCTGGAACATTCCTTATTGAATAATAATTTTTTAATCTCCTTTAAGGAGTTTTAACACCTGTCACCTTGCGTGGAAACAGCATAACAGACAGCAGCAGGTTGGACTAAAGCAGGTGGATAAAGAGAAGGATGGAAGAATAGATTTGAATCTGAATGCAATACATAAAGGGCTCCAAGAACAAAAGTGTCTGCTGAAGCCAGGAGGATTTCTAAAGACATGATTCTCCTTGGCAAATGCAGCTAGAAATGTGAGGTACTGAGCAGACAAACAGATCTTTTGTGTTTTGTGTTAGTGTAAATTAAGAATTGATTTTCCTTCACTTGTCTTTTGTAAGCATCTCTAACTATGCTGTCTTTATCAGATGCTCTACGTAAACACTTGTTTTGCATTTTACTATAACCTTGAAAGTTAGTTTCAAAAAACCTACCTAAGGAATGCTTTACTGAAGTTGCCCTGATCTGCATAACTAGGTCACTGCAGCATTTGTACACATAGCCCAGCACTCCTACCAATTTCCACAAGGAGGCCAAAAGGTAACAAGGTATACATCCACTAAGGCTTCATAAATCAATTTGAGAGCTAGTGTTATAAGGGTCAGGAGAAAAAGAGTCTTCAGTGATCTGTGATAACCAGAAAAAATCACTCACAATCCTGTAAGTTAGAGGAATATTACTGAAATGAAGGATCCCAAAGGAGAATGTAAAAAAAAAAAAAACCCAAAACCAAACCAGTTTATTTTGATAATGCTGCAAAACTTCAAATTGTTTCCGTTTCAAGGTCACAAAACAGAGTCCTTAATACTATTGTCATTTCTATTGAAGCTGTTAGATAATACAGTTGATAACTGGGGGTGACAAAAAAAAATATATGTATCAAAATACATAAATCCCAATCTGTGACAATTAGTATGCAGTCCACTCATAGGTGTTGTATAGAATGAGCATATAGTATTCAGTTACAGACTGCCACTGAGCAACAGAGGGGATGACTGTCATTTTGTATAATCTTTGCTACAACACATTTTATCAGGTTAAATCCTCAGGAAACAAGGAAGGACAAGGAGATTGCTATTTCAACAGAAACAATTGCACATGATTTGATGAGGACTTTTTGGACCAGAGGGTATGGACAGATGGGTGAAGAAAGTCAGTAACCAGGGAATCTGCAGCAGAAAAACAGACTAGAAGGGGAAAGACAGAGTTTATATGTGAAGGGGTGGAATTAATACTTTCAAACTATAGAAATGCAGTGGGAAGGAAAAAGATCTATTTTCCAGCCTTTTTTTTGTATTTCTCATCCAGCAGTTCAGACTTCTTTATTAATATTATTTTCTTGTTCCAGATAAATATAAATTTAGACATGAAGAATCACTGATGTTTTTTCACACAGCCTTTTCTAGAAGGAGGGATGAGAGTATTATCTCAGGCTTTTGAATCTTTCTGTTTGTTTGTTCACCTGGGGATTTTTTTTGTTTGCTTGCTTTTATTCCACAACTTTTAAATATTTTAATCTCTAAATTAAGTGCTTTAGCATACAACATTTTTGGTAGTAAGCAAAGGGAAACACAGCTCTTACTCTCAAATTCCCAGAAGCTCTGGACCACCAGAGATGAGCTGTAAAAGAGTTACCCAGGACACAGTTTCAATATGAAATAACCTATATGTTTCTGGCATCCTCCTGCAGTCCTTGATATCTGGGAAACAGAAGACTTTTGAAGTTCATTTTGTGTGTATTGCTCTCAGCTGGATGAGAAGCATTTTAATTCATTGCTTTTCTAAAACTGAGCCAAACTGAATAGTTTATTGGATATGAAACTGAATATTCATCTTCCTGTGATCTGCAAGAGAATTTAAAAAAGAGGAAAAATTTGCAACAAATCATTTTGATACTACCATTTTTCCCTCAAATACAGCTGCCTTTCCTGATGATTGGCCTTGAAAACCAAATACAATCCAAGTCAAGCAAGTATATCATCAAAAGTGAAGTGTGTTAAAAGTAATTTGTGAATTGATGTTCTTGTTGTTTATAGGTTTTGGTATTTTTTTTCTTGGAAAAGAGATACCCCTTACAGTATTTCTTCCATGCAGAAAAGTTATTTGTTAAATTTATAAGATATTGCTGAAAAATCATGCAAGTGTTCAAAAGAACATGTCATCATGTTTGACTGATATGTGAATAAGAGATAAAATACTTGGTCATACCTCTGTGAAAATGAACTGTATTTTTCAGTGGATTGATTCTCTTCTAAGCAGCTATATCTGAAGGCCTTAGGTATTGCACAAGGTTACTAATATTAATATGTAAACCTTTAGAATCTATATTGGGGTTTTGTGACAAAGTTTTGGTAGCAGGGATGCTGCAGGGATGACTTCTGTGAGAAGACACTAGGAGTTGCCTGTCAGTTTTAGCTGGCTTCAAGATGGACCCACTACTGGCCAAAGCTGAGCCAATCAGCAGTGCTGATGGCTCCTCTCTAATAACATTTTGAGGAGAAAGGAAAAATGCTGCATAACAACTTTGAGGAAGGATTGAGAAAATATGAAAGAAAATTCTATGCAGCACCAAGATCAGAGAAGGAGGGAGAGGAGGGGCTGCAGCTACTGGAGCAAGGATTTCCCTGCAGTCCATGGAGAAGACCATGGTGACACAGGTTTTCCCCTTGAAGCCTATGGACGACCACAGTGGAGAACATATCCACTCTGCAGGCTGTGGAGGACAGAATCACAGAATCACAATGTTAGGGACTGGAAGGGACCTCGAAAGATCGTCTAGTCCAATCCCCCCGCTGGAGCAGGAACACCTAGATGAGGTTACACAGGAAGGCATCCAGGCAGGTTTTGAATGTGTCCAGAGAAGAAGACTCCACAACCTCCCTGGGCAACCTCTTCCAGTGTTCTGTTACCTTCACTATGAAGAAGTTTCTTCTTACATTTAAGTGGAACCTCTTGTGTTCCAGTTTGTACCCTATAGCAGAACAGGTGGATGTGCCCTGAAGGAAGCTGCAGCCCGTGGAGAGCCCACAGAGGAGCAGGTTCCTAGCAGGAACTGAGGCCAGTGGAGAGGACCCCATGCTGGAGCAGGTTTTCTTGAAGGATCTGTGTATTCCAGGGGACCCACACCGGAACACTCTGTTCCTGAAGGACTCTACACCATGTGAAGGACCCACACTAGAGCAGTTCTTGAAGGACTGCAGCCTGTTTGAAGGATATACATTCGAGCAGTTTGTGAAGGACTGTATCTCATCAGAGGGACCTTACACTGAAGCAGTAGAATACTGTGAGGTGGAGGAAGCAGCAGAAATGAAGGCTTATGAACTGACTACAATCCCTATTGCCCATCCCCTTGAACCACTTAGTGGGAGGAGCTAGAAGAGTCAGGAGAAAAGCTGAACCTGGAAAAAAGACAGTTGTGGGGGAAAGGTGATTTTAGATTTGTTTTTATTAACCAGAAATATATTAAATTAAGTCTGTTTTGTCCTTTATGGTAATAATTGAGTAATAGTGATCTTCCTGTCTTTTTCTCAACCCATAATCTTTTTCATTGTATTTTTTCCCCCTGTTCTGTTGAGGAGGAGGAGTGACAGAGTGGCTTGGTGGACACCTGGTGGCCAGCCAAAATTAACCCACCACAGAATCACAAATAATTCAATACAGTTAAAATGTTATTTCCCCTCCCTGCCCCCGAATGGTGTCAATAGCCTTCTCACTTGACTAGGAACACATTTTTTTCTGTCTCAAAGGATAATATCAATGCAGTATGGTTTTAAATTCACGGAGATTTTGACGAGCTAATCCTTAGCTCCTCCAAATTCAAGTTCATTCCATGTAATCCAATTTTCAGAACTACAAAACTTAAAATTATATGCCTTACACAATCACTTGAAAAGTTAAGAAGGATTAAGCTTTGTTCAGAAGCACAGGCATCAGTGTTCAGAATGTGCTTTGTATTGACATGTATGAATATGGATTTAGCTGATTCCACTTTCACCTAGGTGTTTCATACATACACTGAATCATTTAATATAACTGATTTAATATTAAAATAAAATGCGGAGGTTTTTTAAATAGTTGCCTATTTGTTTAACCACTTTGATTTGAATTGTCAGTTCCTGAATAATAGCACTTACAACAGGGAGGGCTGGGAGAAAGAGGGAAGAAGTCAGGTCCCTTAAAAATAGCCCAACGAATAAAAGCTAGTATTTTTTCACATATTGTTTCTCTTTTCCTAAACTGAGGTTTGGTATGGCTTATGCACATAGAAAAAATACTAAAAGAGCTATAGTTTGCTGGCTTTTTGTATAGGATCACTTTAATACTTTTCCAAATTTGAATAGTACTCAACAGCTTCTAAACGATTTGCATTATGATCCAAATAGTGTTATCTCAGTCATTAAAGGTTTTAGGGCATAGGCTAGGGATGAATATGGCTGCCTAGAGAAGAAGAAATTAATCTCACAGAGTATTTTAAGACTAGTTTTCATTCTTTATTGAAAGAAAAAAAAATAAAAGATATCACAAGAGTTCTGAAACACGGTGTATAACAGCTAAGATGCCTGGAATTCTAAGCATCACTGAGCTTTGCATGTCTGCAAGGTTCATGCATTTGCTCTGAAAAAGGTTGGTCAGTCTCAGAGTTTTGATGATCTTTTTACCTCATCAGAATTCCTTTTCAGACCTGAGATACACTTTTTCGTATCTATGATATTTTCCTGAAAAGAAAAATTGCCAATTCTCACCTGCCTCTGCACCATCATTTCTCCCAGATCACATCATATCTCCCCAGTGAACCGAGGAAGATATGTTGCAAGCACTGTCATACAATGAACCTTACAAAAGTTTTGCATTAAGTTAATACTCAGAGAGACAGTATTGATTATGGTCACTCTACTGTCTATCTCTGAAGAAGAATATCTGAGGCAAGGAATCAGTGTTACCAGAGTTATGCAACCATGCATCAAGACAAGGCAATGGTAACAGAGTAAAGAAATAGAATCAACATAGGTACTCATGGATCTCATACTTTCTATGGGTTTTTAATTTCACTTTAAAAGGATTCATAATTCCATTTCACCTCTTATTTTTAAATGATTGCTACAAAGATAGATACGTAAAGAACTGTGGCATTTTCTTTTGAACAAGAGTGAAAATGTCTCTTTAATTGAAAATTTAGAAGATGGACAAAAAAGAAATATAGGGATGAAGTGATGAAATTATTTTTGTTGAAGTCAGGTGTCTACTTTTAAAACTCAGAGCAGGGAAGAAAATGCTCTTCAAAGGAGAGGCTCAGATCAGGAAGAAAGAAGACTGCCAAAGACTACCTTTTTTGGACAGACACCATTTTAATTAGTTTAACTAGCAAATGCCTTCTGAGTAATGAACACACTCAGAAAAGCACAACTGTGATAATCTTTGGAGTTTTCTGGTGGGTTTTTCTGGGTTTTGTTTGTTTGTTTGGGTTTGTTTGTTTGTCTGGTTTTTAACAAAATTAAACCAGCTCTGTAAGGTAATGTTGCACTCTGAACACCTTTGAGGTAGAACGCTGATAAACAATTTTATAAACAGCTGAACACTCAAATAAAAACACTAATTATTTGCTTTTATGAATAGTGAATTATTACCCTGCTGAGGAACGGGAGTGACTGAGCAGCTGGGTGGGAGTTTGGCCTTTAGCCAAGTCCAATCCACCACATCCTGCTTACATTTTGAGCCAGTTGTGGTCTGGAAAAATGTGTTAGCTGCATAGACTGCATCTAGAAGCTTGGGGTGCAAACTCTAACAAGTTTATCTATTTCTGTCTGTAAATTTGCTCCTAAAATGGCACTGCAAAACAACTTTTTCTGTGATGAAATGCAGTAACAAAGTTTAACTCATGTATAGGTGTTTTATGTTACCACATAACATATTGCCCATGTTTGCTTGACCTTCAGAACTGTACCTTTCTACCCCTTCCCCTTGTTCTTCCCAGCCCTTTCACATAAATCCTGGCTTACTGACTTTCCATTTCCTAGTTAGAGAGATTACTTGTGTTTCACTGAGTTCAGAATTCTGCTTGCTGTGACTGCCAGCCTGACTATGTATGCTGATTGGCCAGCCTAATAAAGTAATTAATTTTTATTAATCTGTCTTTTTTTCTTGAAATCCAAAGGATTTTTTTACTTGTGATTCCTTCATCTTCTGCAATATTTGGTTGAAATCACCTAGTTTGAAAGTCATCGATGGGGAGATGAGGAAATATAGTGTGATAGAGCAAAGACAGTTTAAGCCTTGTTTTCTTTAAAAAGCCACAACCTAAAGAAAAATATGTCAGAAGCTAGACAGTTGAGCAAGAGCTGAGATAGAGGCTACCCCTTTCAGATTAGAATTACATTCCTCAGCCACAGGTATACCCTCCTGCCAGCTCTTGATCCAGGGTTCAGATTTAAGACTAGTGTCTTAACTACCTTTTTGTGCAAAACACCATAGTTAGAACATTTAGAAAGAAAGTGAGACATTTAGGTTCCTTTATTCCCTTGGCCTAATCTAGTTCAAGACCAGGCCTCTTCACTGATTTCCATAACCAGCAGGTTAGAAATATTAGGTTTCCTCCTTGTGTGTCCTCTTTTTTGTTTTGTTTTGGGTTTTGTCTTATTATTTCATATCTGCCAAAATTAAGTAACAGGATGTCCACAACTTTACATTCAGTCTGAGTAGTAGTTTCCCGGTAAAAACATTCTTAGGGTGACAGAAGTTAAAGATTTTAATTCCTTTCATCTGGAAAGGGCATTGAACCCAGGAATCTTTGACAAGGTGAAGACTCAATCAGAGAGGTGTTCTTAAAGTGTGACTAATACGCACTGACAGGATCTGACTCTTTGCAAACTATCACTTACTTTTAAGTGCCATAACCATCAGGCCATAAGTTATTCATGTCTTTGGGAGTACTCTTCATTTCTCCTATTGAAGCTATGCCACTATGCAGGAAAGAATTCAAGATTTATGAGGTTAGAAAGAGTGCCAAGAAGTGAGTTTAGCTAAATTTCTTTACAGTTGGAACATCTACTTCAAAGAAGGGAACTCTGGATTTTCTGGGAGTTTATTCAGCCTGTTTTGACAGTGAAACGTGGTTCATTTGATCATGACAATCTTGTGGGGTTTTTTTTAATATATTTCATATCAATCAATTTGGACAGAGATGGGAAGGTTTTACATTTACGTTCTTTTGAGCTTCACAAATATGAGGTTAAAAAGGGAGGCCCTTGAAACTGGGAAAGACACCCATGCAAGTTCAGTTTACTAATCTCTAGAGAACTAATTTAGAAGGGACGGCTTGTAAACTGGAAGTGGCTGACCTACTGAGGATCCATATTCCTTTGTTTTTATATGTCCTGACCTATATCCTCCTATCTTCAAGTGTCATACCTTTTACCTTCATTCCTGGTTCTCTCACTCTCCAAGAACAAAACTTCAGTTACATATCTCATATTTCTTGCAAGCTAGCATTCTTGTAGATTTGGTGAAGCTTTATTGCTTCATCACCTTCTTATGCATCTTGCATTCCAAGTCTCAGGAATCTTTACTATTTTGCTTCTGACAACATTTAAACTCTCAGATTTAAATAACTAAAGTCTCAGCAGCATGCCATTGCTACAGTCCAAGCATCCACTATTCACTGGGAAAGAAATGAGAATGAGATTGGGCATATACCAGTTTCTACAACATTCTTTATCTCTTCATATGAGTTGAGACTATTTCACATAGAGAAGTGTGGCTAGCCATTTTGTGATATAATTGTCCACTGTGGAAAAGCTTCAACTGAACACACTAGTGATCTTCACCTATGTCATGTGGGAGACAAATCTTGGTGGTAGCCTAAGTATCACTTAGTTTTCTAATAGTGGCATAGGGGATTATTTCATCTGTATTTCTGTTTGTGAGTTCCCTTCTAAGAACTTTTTGAACACTCTTACTGATTTAAAGCAGATTTAACAGAGAGATAGAAATCTCAAAGATAAGTAGGTTCCTGCTAGTTTCACAGAAATAGGTGGGTGGCTAGTGCTGGGATTGAGGCCTAATCAGTTTCAGACTGTCACATAACAGCCTTCGCAAAGCTGCCATATTTCTCCGTGGAAAAAAACGTAATAAAATTCTGCAATTTATTGTATTAAATACAAAATTACTGAAAATTTGGTTTATTAATAGTAAATTAATAAATCGATGAAAAGACAGAATTCTGAAGGAACAGAGCTTCACTATAGCTAGTTTTATGTAACCCATGGGACACAGAAGACTGCGTCCTGACCTATTAAGGAAGTGAATTAACTTGTACTTTTCTTTTAGGTAGTATTTTAGATTTTTGTTCGGTCACATTTATATATCTGTCTCTATTAAAAAAAATGTTTTTCTGTATATTCTAAAAAACATAGGCAAATATCTTCATGATTTTTAAAATGTTATGAGTAAATAGGTGTCTTGTTAAAATAATAGAAAGATGTTATTTAAGGATTGGACACTGTCCTTAGCATTTAACAGCCATTACTATGTTATTGTACACTGATTGTGACTTTAGTTGGCACCTACATATTGAAATGCCCTTCTGAGGTAGTCATTTCCTCTGCATAGTTTGGGGACTTTAGACAAACTAATCAAGCATCTCTGTTCCTAACTGGGGCATGACAATGCCTAAACTGCAACATCTCACTATTAGGTGCCTCTAATTTTTACTAGATCTAGCTCAAGCTATCTTAAAAGAGTAATTCATAGATCAAAATACCAAAACCAAGGAAAGAACACTTCTTCACTGTGAAGGTGGTGGGACACTGGAACAGGCTGCCCAGAGAAGCTGTGGATGCTCCATCCCTGGAAGCGTTCAAGGTTGGGTTGGATGGGGCTTTGAGTCTACTGGAAGCTGTCCCTGCCCATGGTGGGGAGGGTGTAACTAGATGACCTTTAACGTCACTTCCAACCCAAAACATTCTATGGTTGTGTGAGTCTATGAATTTGGAACAGCTTTTTTTTTTTTTTTTAGCTGAAAATGTCGTGAGTAAGAGTTATACTAATATTAAAATTGTTTTACCATGTCAAAGTGGAATAAAGTATAAATAAGTAGAAAGATTTAGATGTGAACAGAATCACATGAAATAAAATTCGGCTGAAATTTTTATTTCAGATTTGAAAAAATTTTACTTTTTCTAATGTATCCTTATTTGCTTTTCTTCTCCAGATCTTTTCTTTCTAGGGATTTTATGCTCTAGTGTGATATGTCCACAGAGTGTGGACTGTTTATGATATTCTTTAGTTGGTTATCTAGAAAAACATTGTCACCACTTTGGAGTAGGAAGAGTACATGTAGATGTCTTAAGAACCTTCTGCAATCACATATTTTAGATTTCTCCCCATCATGACAGATGAGTGACTTATTAACATACTTCACAATATCAACTATATGAATAACCAGGAAATTTACATGGCTCATGGTTCATATTTTTTCCTTCTAAAAATGACATAATTTCTTAATTATTCCAAAGAAAACATAAAATATTTTCTTATTAACTAGTAACTAAATGACCAACATTTCTTTTCATTCTATAGTATTTTTATAAGATTTTTAAACAATATTATCTGGATATATATTTGCAATTAATTCTAAGTAGATTTAGGCTTTGTACAAGCAATCTAAATGGAGAAAAAATGCACTCCATAAAATAAAAGCAGTGTCAATGAAAAATTATTTCCTTTTTCTTCTTTAATATACAGCTTTGAAAAAGTTATTTTCTTATTATTAGAAAAGCACTTATTGATAACATTAACGTAAGATAGTCAATATAACAATAGCGAAAAATATCTGTTCTTGTCTAAATGTTCTTTTAGTTTCTTAATCACTTTTGATAGGATTTTCTAACCCCTTTATTGTCTGTACTCTAGCTCCAAGCAACTCATTTGCAAAACCACTTTGGGATGTCTTCCTCTAATTCTCAGGCTGTACTCCATAACGATAATCTTCAGCCTTTTGAAATCAACTGCATGCTCCTAGTAAACTTTATGGGAAAAGAGTATTCCATTAGCTTCTGCTATCAGATGTCCAAAAAATCTGAAGCAGAGAAATGAGGTCTAAAGAGAGAAGATGATGTTGGGGTAAGCAGCAGCATATTGGAGCCATATGGGAAACTTAAGAAGATTAGTGTAGATAACATATGTGTGCCTGGAGGTAGAAGATACTTTTTAAAGGACACCCACAAATAAATGTTGCCAGAGGACTTGCAATTGTCAATATATTTTTGTCACTTGCATGCTGCTTGGAGCTCCACCTACATATTCTGAAATCTCCATGCAAAAAAACCCCTAAAAATAAAACATGTCATGAGACTCTTCAGACTTATAAGATGGATTTAGACATTTAAGAGATTCACAATAAATAGCAATATTATACAACAGATTAATGTAACAGTATAAATGAAGCTGAAATAATCTTCTCCCTGACATCAGAGCTAAACTATATAGCTGCTGCATACTGCCGTATATCCTAGAATTATTAGCCATAATGTCTACTTATTTAGATGATCTTTATAATTTATAAGACATAAAAAGTAGGACCCTTGAGAAATCCACAGTAATACACGAACAACCCATTATTGTCTATGAATTCACAGAATCACAGAATGTTAGGGATTGGAAAGGACCTCAAATATCATCTAGTCCAATCCCCCTGCCAGAGCAGGAACACCTAGATGAGGTTACACAGGAAGGCGTCCAGGCGGGTTTTGGATGTGTCCAGAGAAGGAGACTCCACAACCACCCTGGGCAGCCTCTTCCAGTGTTCTGTTACCCTCACTATGAAGAAGTTTCTTCTCAAATTTAAATGGAACCTCCTGTGTTCCAGTTTATACCCATTGCCCCTTGTCTTATCATTGGTTGCCACCGAGAAGAGCCTGGTTCCATCCTCATGACACTCACCCTTTATATATTTATAACATTGATGAGGTCACCCCTCAGTCTCCTCTTCTCCAAGCTAAAGAGACCCAGCTCCCTCAGCCTTTCCTCATAAGGGAGATCCTCCACTCCCTTAACCATCTTTGTGGCTCTGTGCTGGACTCTTTCAAACAGTTCCCTGCCCTTCTTGAATAGAGGGGCCCAGAACTGGACACAATATTCCGGATGTGGTCTCGCCAGGGCAGAGTAGAGGGGAAGGAGAACCTCTCTAGACCTACTAATCACCCCCCTTCTAATACACCCCAGGATGCCATTGGCCTTCTTGGCCACAAGAGCACAGTGCTGGCTCATGGTCATCCTGCTGTCCGCCAGGACCCCCAGGTCCCTTTCCCCTACACTGCTCTCTAACAGGTCATTCCCCAAATTATACTGGAACCTGGGGTTGTTCCTGCCCAGATGTAAGACTCTACATTTTCCCTTGTTACATTTCATTAAATTTTTCCCCACCCAACTCTCCAGCCTGTCTAGGTCTTGCTGGATGGCAGCACAGCCTTCTGGCATGTCAGCCACTCCTCCCAGTTTGGTGTCATCAGCAAACTTGCTGACAGTGCACTCTATTCCCTCATCCAAGTCATTGATCACTATATTGAACAGTACTGGTTCCAGTACTGACCCTTGAGGGACTCCGCTAGATACAGGCCTCCAACTAGACTCTGCCCCATTGACCACAATTCTCTGGCTCCTTTCCTTCTGCCAGTTCACAGTCCACCTCACTACCCAATCATCAAGTCCACAGTTTCTCAGTTTAGCTGCGAGGATGCTGTGGGAGACTGTGTCAAATGCTTTACTGAAGTCAAGGTAGACCACATCCACTATTTTGCCATCATCTATCCACCTCGTTATGTCCTCATAAAAGGCTATGAGTTTGGTCAAGCCTGACTTCCCCTTGGTGAAGCCATGTTGCCTGTCCCTGATGACCCTCTTATCCTTGATATGCCTTGAGATGGCACCAAGGATAAGGTGTTCCATCACCTTCCCAGGCATGGAGGTGAGGCTGACCGGTTTATAGTTACCTGGATCCTCCTTCTTGCCCGTTTTGAACACTGAAGTGACATTTGCTTTCCTCCAGTCCTCAGGCACCTCTCCCATTTCCCAAGACTTAACAAAGATGATGGAGAGTGGCCTAGCAATGACCTCAGACAGCTCCCTCAGCACCCACGGGTGCATCCCATCTGGACCCATGGATTTATGGATGTCCAGATTGCTTAATTTGTCCCTAACCCAGTCCTCATCAACCGAGGCAGACTCCTCCATTGACCTGCCTTTCTCTGGGGCGTCAGGGATACGGGGCTCCTCAGGACAGCCTCCAGCAGTGTAGGCAGAGACAAAGAAGGCATTCAGTAACTCTGCCTTCTCTGTATCTTCTGTCACTGGGACACCCACCATCTCATTCATCAGTGGGCCTACATTGCCTCTGGTGTTAGTTTTATGTGCCATGTATTTGAAGAAACTCTTTCTGTTGTCCTTGACCCATCTTGCAAGGTTTAATTCTAAGGAGGCCTTAGCTTTTCTAGTTGCTTCCTTACATCCTCTGACAACAGCCTTATATTCTTCCCAAGTGGCCAGCCCCTCCTTCCATGATCTGTAAACTCTCCTCTTCCACTTGAGTTTGCCCTGCAGTTCCCTGTTTAACCAAGTAGGTCTCCCGGCTCTCTTCCTTGACTTCCTACATGTCAGGGTGCTCTGATCTTGAGCTTCGAAGAAGCTCTCTCTGAATGCTAACCAGCTATTGTGGGCCCCTTTACCTTCAAGCAGCCTTGCCCATGGGATTTCCCCTAGCAGTTGCTTGAAAAGGCCAAAGCTGGCCTTATTGAAGTCCAGGGTTGTGATTCTGCTTGGTATTCTGTTTCTGCCACATGAGATCCTGAACTCCACCATCTCAATTCACTAGCATCAGTTTTGCATGTTCAGTATATGATTGTTCTAGTAGTTCAGACTAAATGTCTTAGTTAAATCACCTTACAAAATGGAACAGAATGTAGAATCAGGTCTTAATTATGTTGTTCTTTTTCACTGTGTCTCCCAATAAAAAACTGAGATTATATCCCACATATCTGGAACCAACTCTTAAATTATTTTTCCTAATAATATTATTTAGTGGGAAATAAAATATAAGCTCCATTGAAAACTTACGTATCTACTTTCTTTGCAAAAACCTGTCACTCCACTCTGTTGAAGGTCTGTAGTCATAAAAGTCACAGGCTGTAATCCTTTCGGTTTGGAGGACTAACTTTTCTCACTATTGTTTTTTCACTCATGCCATAGAATTAATGAAGTTCATGCAGGAACATTTTTGATTTAAAGTATCCTGCACCATGTTGATAAGTTTAATGGATAGCCCTGACCTTTAAATTATAACACACATTCAATGAATCAGCAGAATAATAGGTCATCTAGCAAACATGAGTTCTACCTCCAGTATATAAAGAATAAACATCTAACAAACTTACATCTGATAGTTGGTAACATACTTCACAATGAACAAATAAAACATTTGTTTATCCTGTTAAAATGTCAAGCCTTATTAACTTGAAGAGGTCACCAGCTAATGCTTCACACACATACATGTTAATTTATTGTGGTATAAAGGTAAACAAGGTAATGCAATCAATATATCTCGACATAAATTTATAGAGTCTCAAGTATTCTTATTTTCAGGGGCATTAATAGCTGAATTCAGTTAAATATTTAGTTCCTCTAAAAGTCCAATGCTTGTACAAAATATGAAGCGTGGCACAATCTGTACTGTGGGTTCACAGAGGCAGTGTGTTTACCTAAAGGGACGTTGAGTAAAAGATTCTTATATTACATGTTGTCATGGTTTAACCCAAGCTAGCAATGTCACCACAAAAGCTACTCACTGACTCCCCCCAACGCCCCTAAACAGGGGAGAGAATCAAAAGGGAAGGGAGAAACTTGGATTGAGATAAACACAGTTTAATAAAATAACAAAATAGCACTAATATGCTACCACTAATAATACATATATAATGGAAATAGAATATGAAATAAAAGATACTCAAGGCAATTCTTCATGAACTCCATCTCCACCGAATAGCCAGTCCCAGGAAGCAGAGCTCTGGTCCCAAAGACCCAGTCCCAGAGAGGGAAGAGAGAAAAGGCAGAAAGGCCCAGAGGCCTCTGCAAAATGGCAGGATGTCAAAAGCTGAACTTGAAGTCCCAAACAGAACTCCCCCAAACAGTTCTGACCTAACAAGTAAAGAATTTAGCCAGAAGATCCAGACTCTCCTTAAATATGAAGCATGATGCTAATAGTATGGAATATTCTTATTGATCAGTCTGGATGTCAGTCAGTCTTTGCCCCATCTATGCCCCCTTCCCAGCTGCCTTACACCTGTGGGCAGAGCTCAGAGGCCTTGGCTCTCAGACCAGAGCAATTAAAAACATTAACTCTGTCCCAGGGCATTATCTTCTTGTTCTCAAACTAAATCCAAACAATGACCATGCTAGCTATGAAAAAGAAAGGTTTCTAACTGCATGAAAAAAATTTTCAGTCAAACCAGCACACATGTACAAGTACGAAGGAACAGAAATGACTTAATTCTATTTCTCAGTTTTCTAAATAACTTATTTTCTTATTAAATGCTCTCACCGAGTTTTCACTGCTTATTATGATACCAACTGTAAGAAATCTTCTATTATATTGATAAATTGCATTGACAAATAATTGAAAGTGATTTTGTATAGAAACTTGTTCGTATGCAAAGTGAGACTTCGTTCCTACAAGAACAGCAACAATGAAATAATAAAAGGATATAAAAACTCTGAAACCCTGGGATTAACTGAAGTTTTTAAACAAATAATATAAACCTGGAAGATACAAAAAATAAAACAAAAGACTGACTAGAACCCCTTACCACTATTCCCACAGTAGCAAGGATAGTCTGACATGTCCTTAGTGCTAAAAAAATCTTATTCTATAATACAACTGTGTACACTGGTTGCAGTAGCAATGTCAAAAGATCCAGTATTAAAACTGTTGTGAGCCTTATTACTTGCTGAAAGGTTTTTTCCTCCAGTATATCTCACAATAGAACAGTAGAATTTCTTCTGAAGTGTTAAAGATTGCAAAAGTATGTTTAGAGATGACAGTCAGATGTATCCCATTTTTATCTCACTGATACATTACACATAACCAGTGTCCAAAAGCTTTTAGCTGCTGAATGTAGGATTCTGCTGTGACTTATAATCTCTGTGAAGAGTATCCATGAAAAGCAAAGGCATATAGGTTCTGTTTGATCTTGAGCATGTAAGTCCTTTTCTATTTTTACACACAGGAAATATTATTTTATTTGTCCCTAATACTGTTGCAGAATCATAGAATGTCCTGAGTTGGAAGGGACCCACAAGGATCATCAAGTCCAGCTCCTGTCCCTGCATATGACAACTCCACAGTTCACACCATGTGTCTGAGGGCGTTGTCTCTTCTTGAATACTGCCAGGCCTGGAGCCATGACTGCCTCCCTGGGGAGACTGTTCCAGTGCTCCACCACCCTCTGGGTGAAGAACCTTTTCCTAATGTCCAACCTAAACCTCTCCTGGCACATCTTCCTGACATTCCCTCCGGTTCTGTCATTGGTCACTAAAGAGAAGAGCTCGGCACCTACCCTTCCTCTTCCCCTTGTGAGGAAGTTATAGACTGCGATGAGGTCTCCTCTTAGTCTCCTCTTCTCCAGGCTGAACAGATGAACTGACTTTAGTCGCTCCTCATACAACTTCCTCTCCAAACCCTTCACCAACTTCATAGCCCTCTTCTGGACACTTTCTAGTAGCTTAATATCTTTTTTATACTGTGACGTCCAGAACTGCACACAGTGCTCCAGGTGAGGCTGCACCAGTGCAGAGCAGAGCGGGACAATCGCCACCTTTGATTGGCTGGCAATACTGTGCTTGATGTACTCCAGGACACGACTGGCCCTCTTGGCTGCCAGGGACACTGTTGGCTCATGTTCAACTTCCAATCGACCAGAACTCCCAGATCCCTCTTAGTGAAGCTGCTTTCCAGCATCTCGTCCCCCAGTCTGTATGTACAGCCAGGGTTGCCATGTCCCAGGTGCAAAATCTGGCACTTGCTCTTGTGGAACTTCATGCAGTTGGTGATTGCACAGTTCTCCAATTTGTCCGGATCCCTCTGCAGGGCCTCTCTGCCCTCGAGAGTGTTGACAGCTCCCCACAGCAAACTTACTAAGCAAGCCCTCAAGTCCTGAGTCTAAGTCATTTATGAAGACATTGAAGAGTGCTGGCCCTCAGATGGATCCTTGTGGAACCCCGCTAGTGACTGGTCGCCAGCCCGACATAACCCCATTTACTAGAATCCTTTGAGCTCAGTCCCTCAGACAATTGCTCGTCCACTGTATTGTGTGTTTACCCAGCTGTATCCTGGACATTCTTGTCCAGGAGGATACGGTGAGAGACAGTATCAAAGGTTTCACTGCAACGCAAATATATCACTTTGATTGGCTTCCCTTGGTCAACTAGATGAGTAACCTTGTTGCAGAAAGAAATTAATTTGGTCAAGCAGGACTTTCCCCTCATGAACCCATGCTGGCTGGGACCAATGACTGTGTTGTCATTCAGATGTTTTTCAATTACTCCCAGAACAACCTTCTCCATGATTTTGACAGGAACAGAAGTGAGGCTGACAGGTCTGTAGTTGCCAGGGTCATCCCTCTTGCCCTTCTTGTAGATTGGGACAACATTTGCCAGCTTCCAGTCATCCGGGACCTCTCCAGATTCCCAAGAGCATTGAAAAATCATGGAGGGAGGTCTTGCTATGATATCAGCCAGCTATTTAAGCACCCTCAGATGAATCCCATCAGGCCCCATCAACCTGTAGGGATCTAGCTGGAGTAGCAGATCCCGTACAAGTTCCAGATTGATTGGGAGTTTTTCATTCTCGCAGCCTTGGTTTTCCAACCCAGGGTTACGGGAGCCCCGAAGTCCAACATCGGTGTTGAAGACTGAGGTGAAGAAAGCATTAAATGTCTCAGCTTTGTCTATGTCCCTGTTAATATGGTGACCATGCTCATCAGTTAATGGGCCAATGTTATTTCTAGTTTGTCTTTTGCCATTAATATATTTTTAAAAGCCTTTTTTATTGTCCTTCACAGTATTTGCCAGCTTCAATTCTAACTGAGCTTTGGCAGCATGAATTTCCTCCCTACAATGGCAAGCAGCATAGTAGTCCTCTCATGATACCTGACCTTGCTTCCACTGATTATGAAATTTTTTTTTTTGCTGTATTTCAAGAAGACCCCTGCTCAGCCAAGCTGCCTTTTGCCTCGCCTGCTAAATTTTCAGCATTTTGGAATGGCCTGGTCCTGTGCTCTTAGTAGGTGGTACTTAAAAAATGACCAACACTGATGGACCCCAACACCTTCAAAAGCTTCTTCGCAGGGAATCTTACTAAGTATTTCTCTGAGCAGCCTGAAGTCTGCTCTCAACAGAAACACTATAGAAACACTATACTATACCATCAGAGAAGAAAGAACATTTCTCTAGCTTTTTACATTGATTATACAATTGTGACTTTGAACATTGGCTATGATCTTTAAATTAGAGATAGATTCAAACTACATCTTCACCTAAATCTGTCCAGATTTTCATGCATTTTGAATCTCAAGGGGAAAAATCCAGGCATTTGTTGACGCTCATGTCAACATCAACACTTTTGACACATTTTATGCTTTCTCGGGGTTAAGTAAAATAAAACTAATTTACATCAGATGAGGAGCTGAACTTTGGAGTTTATGGAAAAGAACAACAAAATTTCTTCACAGTATCTTTGCAGAAGCTATTTTTCAGACTCAATATGCTAAGACATAGATACTCAGTACTTGACATAATGCCTGTGACTTCTGTAGTGTTTTTCATCTTGAGTGCCTATCAAGAAGTAAATGTAGAATAGATCTTGTAACACAGCCAAGTTTGCAATACATGCAACTTTCAATATATATTGATCGCAGCAGCCTTCCAAGGTGGCAAGGGCATTATACATCATCACTTGCCTGTACCTTAGCTCTGCCGGTATTTTTAGCATGTGCAGAGTAATGTAAGCTTTAAATTTAACTGCAATTTTGAACAGATCTCTCACCTCACAGTGATGAGAAGTATATATCTGCTGGTAAATACATTTGTGCTTCACTTCTATTAAGTAAAACTCACAATATCAGAAGAACATACTGTAGGTGTTTCTAACCCTCTTATCCTTTTCTACTGACAAGGAAATAAAGTTGCAAAGACATTAAAGTAACTTGTCCAAGGTCAATAGCAAATCAAGAGAAACAGAAAGAGGTTTGCTGAGGAAACAAAATGCATTTTTTGGCCCCATCATTAGAACCAGATGGTGATGCATGTTTCCCCTTTAAATGATAAAGCTGAGGCCATGTGGCAGCACACCTATTTTTCCCCAGCCCCTGCTATCCTATTCAGATTGCAGCTGTGCCTACCCTGAGTAGTAAAGTTGAGATTAGTTAGTAATCATGACAGCAATTGCAGAGGAACTGGCAAGCATTCTTAAGGGACTTGCAGTTGTATTTGGTAAAATCCTCTTCTTGCTTTCCTGTCAGCCATAAAATCAGAATAAGGCATCAATTATCCTCCTTGAATAAGAATACCCTTGTTCTAGTGTTATATACTGATCATTATCTAATTCTACATCTCAAACGAATTTGCTGCATAAGGAATTTTAAAAGCCAATAGTTACCTTTTATTTTAAGGCTATTTTTGTGTCAGTAGTTTCTGCTTAGGTAGGCAATATGTCATTTGTCGATTTCTTTTAGTCTTAGTCAGTCTCTGCCCTTGAATTGCCTGATGTTAATAAATGTTATTTAGTACTACTGCCACAGTGAGTAAGCTTTGGTGTTGAAAGCCAATAAGCAGAGTCAAGAAAGGCAAAAGAAACTGCAGCAGGAGTAGAAAGAAGTAAACGAACTGACATCTTGACAGACTTATTTTGTAATTCATGTCTCCATTTTAAAATATATTAATGATGTGTTAGCTATGAGGTACAGGATATTAATTGTAATTGCTCATTATCATTATTTGTTCAACTTATACAGGTATTTATTGCTATACTCTGATTATGTAGAGTGCTTTTCTTAAATGTAATGACCTTGACACTAGAAATAGTTTATAAAATGACGTAGAAACAACTTTCTGAAGGCATTTTTGAACAATATGGACTTATTTTCTGGATGTCAAAAATTACTTATTTTTTCATTAATAACTTGCACAAGGAGTGCTTTTTAATGTTATTGTATTTAGTGTAATTTATTTATGAAAAGGACTTTTCCAGGGACATGTAAGATGTTTAGCCTTTACTAGTACGCCTTAAAAAGTTATTAGAACCACTTCTTGGACATACTTCACCATCCAAATGAGAGTTTCTCTTTCTGTTATTAATAAGGGAGTTGACTGATATTTTCCCTTTCAGGAAACAAAAAATGGATATTGGTGCAAATCAAATTCAATACCTTTAAAACATATTTTATCAATTGTTCAAATCAGTGTAATTAAAAAAAAAAATCTGAGATGAATTGATTACTTTAAAATTACTGGGGATTTTTTTCCATAGAAATTCTCTTTTTATTAAAGTAACAGTTGTGCAGTCACAGAAAGACACAACATAATATGATAGAGTATACCTATATGTGAGCATGAATATAAATCCATAACTCCTCTTTTGTTCATTTGATCATTTGACTTTATAGCTCTTTATGACATTTTTATATATTTTAGTAACCTCTATAATAACCTAAAATACAGAACGCTTAATCTACAATTTGACAAGTACTTAAACCCACATCATCAGGAAAAAAAAAAAAAAAAGGAAAAACAGATAAACGCAGTTGTACTTTCCTCTTGTGCTTGCTCCAGACCCTTATTGCTGTAGGCTGGGAACATCTGTATATCTGTCGAAGGGCATAGTTCATCCTCTGACTGAGAGAGAGCAGTAGGTTTTGTCTTTCTCCAGCTGGTTCTGCTCTCTGAGTCAGTTCACTGGGTGACAAAATGGCTGGCTGTGCTAGTACAGCAGTATAGGAACAGAATAAAAGGCCAGTGGAGATCATCGAACCTTCCTTTACAGAGGCAAGTCACCGACTAATAGTGCATGAAACTGTATCACTAGTCAAAGTGTAAAAGTAGACGGTCATTAAATACTAATGACCTTCTATTTAAAATGAGGAAACAAAAGACAAAGAGCTTGTTACCACCTGGGACAACCAGATTTGATAGGTCAAAGAAACTCCTCCAGAGAAGATGAACTTGAGACAGGATTTGTGGCTGATCAAGAAAAGTCAAATAAGAAAGAATAGTGGATAGTGGGAAAGCATCAGAACTGCTTAGAGCAGCCCTTTCTCTGCAATAAAAATGAAAGCTATGATGGGTTCAAGAATAGGAGACATGAAAATTAGAAAGAACACTGAGAAAAGATGAGGAAGAAAATGATATATGGACATTCTTTATTTAATACATATCCTTGATTCTTTTAGACCATTATAAAGAATGATTTTTCTATGAAGCCTTCATCTTATTTTTTAAATGTATTGTGTTCCTTAAGTAGACTTATTAACTAGAGGATCTGTGAGAGGGATAGTGGGACACTTGTGAAAGGATATAATTAAGATATTTGGAAGTATCGAACATGTGTCTGGCAGGGCAAGCAAACAGTTTTGTTCATGGGCTAGATACCTGATTTGGAATGTCCTGATTCAGAAACAGCATAGCCGATTAAGGTTTTGAGAGAGACATAATAAGGACTAAAGAAAGTCAGAACTGGAGTTAAGTCAGATCAAGGGAAACTTGAAAACAATGAGTTGAATTTTAGGACCCTGGAGAGAGCTTTGAATTAATAATTTGGATAAATTAAAACATGTAGATGTCATTTGCAGTTTATTGTCTAAAGGAGTTAATACCACTCATATAGCTATTGCAGCAATACTGTGGGATTATTTCAGTGATTTCCTTCCCATTGTCTAGTGCTTTCATTCACAATCGTTTTCTAAAATTCATATTTTAAATTTTATTTGTTAGAAATTATTTTGCTCTGTTAAGTAGCTAAAAAGAAATAAAGAAATCAAAGTCCTGCATGGTCTCATTCATTTGACTTTTAAAAGATTTTCTGTAGCCTATCCTGTGACCTAACAGCACAAAATCATGTTGTAATGACAATACTTAACATGGTGTAATCACTACTGATGAGTATTAATAGCTGAGATCACAGCCCCACTGTTGCATTCAACTGCAGTTCTTCATTACTATTCATTAATGAGCTGAATCCTTACAAGAAAGAGAAGAAGAGAATTCATTTTGTGCTGGATTTCAGCAATATCAGCGGTCAGAAATTTTCAATCCTTAAGCATTTTATGTTTCCTACAGTAGAAAGTATGTTGCAATGCTGACATAGACATATTAGTATTTGTAAAGAAATTATACACTTTGAAACTTTTTTTTTTTAATATTCAAGACACTGGAGACATAAAAATCGATTAATTAAATAGTGGTACTGTTGACAAACTGCAAAGAAGCTGTTCAGCTGTCGCTTACATGTAACCTAGGGTACAGAAGAGTGAGCATACTTTAAAAACATGAAAGAGGTCAGCAGCAAACATTTATATCATTATTCCTGAAGCCGAGCAAAGGGAATGTAGATATCTTGTAACTACCATGTTAGTGTTATTAAACTGAGTCTAATATACAATTAAACTTCGGGATTTTTTCTCAATAAAGATGAAGAATGTGTTTTTTACAAATGACATTCCAGAGATTTTAGTAAAGAAACTTTCTGCTCATGCCAATACTGAGGCACAGGGTGAAGTACTAACACAACTAACTCCTTTATGTGCTTTGGATAAGGCAGCTGTGACTATGCCTGTTTTGTTCAGGAAATACAGATATGAAATTTGATTAAAAAAATAATT
The DNA here is from genome assembly GCF_036013445.1 of Caloenas nicobarica. Lineage (NCBI taxonomy): Eukaryota > Metazoa > Chordata > Aves > Columbiformes > Columbidae > Caloenas > Caloenas nicobarica. Next base: position 176,860,911 of record NC_088245.1, on the reverse strand, counting down.
TACTCAGTATCTTATTTTTATGTGAACAATGATATGAATCTTTGCATATTTTATTCAAATAGGTAGTTGCAATTGTGTCTGGCAAGACAGAGTTCTCTGTAGCTTAGATTTTCTTTGACAGCTCTGCAGAGTATTAAGATTAATGTCTATATCTATAAAGCCACCAGATGTCCCTTTGTCCTTCATCAGTATCTATTTTGTGCTGAACTATGCAAAACACTCCTGGGCAGCTTCCCTGTCCCTGTGAAATTCATTTATGTGAAACTCATTTGTAACTCCAGCTAGATCTGAATGCAATTTTACAGGTAGAAAAAAATGATTGAACCTATTTACTCTTAGCTGTTTACAGGTCCTGAGTTGTGTCAGTATGAACATCTCTATGACTGCATATTTTCCAGAGATGCTTATAAAAATGATGTCTCCATACAGTTTACCATGTCCCCATTTTCTTTTCGATTCTTCAGGATAAATGTTCTGAGGCTTCAGATCAGTAGTTTACCATCCTCTGGAAGTCACTTGCAGTGAGGAAAGAAAGAATGAAAATGGCAAACATTTTTGCTTGGAAACAGGTACACAGGAGTTTATGTATGCCGTTTTTTGCATTCACTGGCTCCCCATAAAGAGACCTTCATAGTGGCTGACAACTCCATCTCTAAATTGTCATATGAACAATGTATTTTAATGTTTGAATAACTGTCCTGTAAGGTCTGAATTTTGACCTGTGCATTTTTTCCCATTTAGTAAGCCAAAGAAAGAGAAATATTTTCTGTGCAGCTGTCATCCATCCATAATACAGAACTTTGTGCTTTACCAAGTGGCGGTGAATGTTCATGTAAACTGAATTGGTTATACATTAACTTGATAGATTTGACTTGTAAATACAAACATTATTTAATTTCAATGAGGGAGTTAAAACTATCAGTATATTTCCTCTCTGCAGCCAGTGTGTTTTGACATAAGGTACTGATCAGTTGAGGAGAACAGAAATTTCCATTAGGGATGGAAAAATATCAATGCAGCAACTTTTTGAGATGAATTTTTGCTGCCTTTATCAAAATCTCCCTCACTGGAAGTGTCTTCCCTGGCTAGCTACATGCTTTTGTGCTGAGGAGGTTACAGAGGAGAGTTGAACACTGTATAAAGGTCAGTGTGTCTTAAAGCAATAATGAAATGGTAAACGGATTATTATTGCTCAAACTAATCAGTAAACTGATTATTGTTTAATAGCTGCAGTACACATTGTTCTTTTGGGAAGGAAAATAAAGTTGGATATTAAATTCAAAGCGTCCTTAGAAAAGATATTTCTGAGGAGACATTAAATCATGAGTGCAGCAGATTGGCTAGTTCGGTGATGAGCACTGAAAATATTCAGTATTCTGTATACTCTTTCTGTCTGTTTTTGACAAGAAAGAAATATTGGATATTGATGTGTTAGTCCAGCTGTCTAGAACCTGGAACTGTATGGAGCAATTGTCCTGAGTGTTTGTGACTAAAGCACATACTCAGGACTGTCCACCTACTTTGAGCTAGGGTAAATTAACAGCACATATGTCCCTTAACAGAAACCGTCTATAACACTGAATGACAGTCCATTCAGGTTAAAGATCATAGTCACAATATGCTTCTAGGTGAAAGCTTAGCATTTGCATGGCTTAATGTTTGCCAGTTTATAAAAGCTTGCCTGCATGCTGGTAGAGATGATGAGCTACTACCCTTGATCCGTTGTCCATCTTGTGCTACAATTCTGATTTCCCAATACACTGTGCAGTCATGATAATCTATTTGAAATACCATTTTTACTGAAAGCCAGGAACACTTTTCATAGGATCATAGTCTTTACCAGTTTTTATCCTGTTTCTGTTTCGGGCCTATTAGTGAATTAATGACCAGTCATCCTAAGGTAGTCACATGGCCTAGACCTGTTCAGTTTAAAACAAGGATTTAAGAATGGACCCAGAACATAACAAAGAAGGGTATCTCAAGGGTATCTCAAGTATTATCACAAAACTTGGGAAACAGGAAGAGGTTCACAGACTATACCCCAAAGAGTGGAAGAAGCTGTAGAATAGTTACCCAGCTGAACAAAATTCAGGTGTCTAGCAGGAGTTCAGTAAGATATATATTCCCCGTAATGAAGGCATTAAATAAGTTGTGGGGTCAACATATGTTTTAAGTCCTAGATTTTTAAACAGTTGATGAATATTCTTTCTTTCCCACTTCTATACAGAAAAGGGGGTGGGGAGTTTATAGTCTTTACTGGATTATAAAACCTTATTCTAACTTTTCCATTAGAGAAACTGCTTTGTATTCCACATGGAATAACTTCAGTAATGGGCTGTTTTGTATATAGAATAAAAAGAAATAGATTAGTGCTTTCAACTTTCTTTTAAAGTTACTTCCCTAGAGCCAGGAGTTGCTCCTACAGTGTTTCAAATGAATCTTTTATAAAAATTTTATAACCCAGTCTATTTCTTAGCTTTGATTCTACAAAGGTTTCTGTATTGAAATGCTTTCCAAAGTGCCTCCACAGGTCATTTGGATCCAGTCTCTTATTTTGTCCAAGCCTTTCTCTGAAAAAGAAGTTGGTGCTATTTCAATATTTTTCTGAATTCTAAATTTGCAGTTTGTCCATTGCCTGATTCTCAGAGCTTTTGAAAGTCGTACAGAAATTACTCATCTTCAATATGTTGATTATTCCTCCATTTTTCAATAAATTCCAATCTACTAGAAATAGACATTAGCAGGTCTTCCTTAATCAAAAAGTTAAAAAGAGATATTCAGATTTTTTGTTGGATGTTTATTTACATCAGCCTAGTATTTATTCTATGCTTGCAAAAGGCAACAGAAAGATTCACGTATCAGTTACATACTGATCTTATTCACTTTGTTACCCAGGTCTGCCCTTTTATGGATTCTTTTACATGCAAATGATTGTAATTAAGCCTTTTATATCTTCCTTTTATATAATGAGCACATTTTTCTCTTTAGTAAATAGACCTTACATCCTGATGGGATCCAAGGATGAGATCTCCATCTGTAAATTTAAGCCTTGCTCTTTTTCATGTTACATGCAACATTTCATTTTTATTCAGAGTAGTGTGAAAATAAAGGCACTCAGAAAGCCATTGCTCTTTCAGAAGCCCAGTTTTCACTTCCCACTCCACATGTCAGTTCAGAGGTTTTAATTTAATAGGTATTTATTTACATATGTGCTCAAATAGTGAAGGATGACTCGTCTTCTGCCTCTGAAAGCCTTTAGTCTTTTGTCTTTAGTTTATGCTCCTTTGATAGACTGCCTTCCTCACATCTCAATCACGATGTTTCAATGCTCATTACCTCTTTAGGTTTCATACACTTTTTTTTTCCTCTGTAAAAATAATGATATTACTTAAATACAATTACCATTCTGTAATCTTTATTATTCTTCAGCCTTTCTGTACTGTTTAGCATGTATCCAATATTTGAATGTAGCTCTGATTTCACTGATAAGAGACAGCTATATAACTTCCTTCCTACACTTCAAAGGAGTGTTGTGAACTTAGAAAATATTGGGTACATGAGTATAAACCCATCACTTGTAATTTCTTCTGATGCCCACCGGAAGATGATCTGTTTAAGAGTAATCTTTATTTGTATTTTGATATTCTCCCAGGCAGCTTCTCTGTTTTCTAGTCTGCTGCTGATTTCACACATTTCTTTCATTTTAAGTTCAAATAGCTGATAGAACATTCTCAGTTCAACTCGGGAATTGCAAGATTTAGATCTTTGCAGCAGAATTTTATCATAAAAGTAAGAGCTCGAATAAACATAGTAACACTAAGGAAAACAGCGCATTTAGGTTTTCCTTTTTCCAGCTGAGTACAAGAAGATAAGGAATTTTTATGTACATAAGATCTCATACATGTATCATCATGTCACAAGAGAAAGACAAAGATACTGGTGCATGCCCTGCATACATTTGGACTGCCCTCCAGGGCATGTCTTCCGCCATCTGAGAGGAGAAACAACTTCACTTGTAAACGGTTCATTGTTAGCAGTATGTGTCTAGAAGTATAATTTTTACACAGAGCGAATTTAAGGATAACTAGTGATCTAAGGCTTCAGCTCTATAAAATATAAGGAAATAAATATTTTTATTTTTAAAGGCTTTTGGATAATGAGACAAGGGAAGAAAAAGTAGAAGTAGAATAGAAATATATACATAGGTGAGAAATTGTGTGTAATACGTAGAGTCTTTCCAAAAGACAAATACAGTTGCAAAGTACTGGAATTAGAAAGAAAATAATTTTAAAAATCAGGCTGAAAAAAGAACCCTTGTACAACTTTCTGACTCAGTTCATTTAGTTACTAACCATAATCCAAATAGCTTACTAAATGAAAAGCAGATCAGAAGAGTTTGTAAGAGAAGATCGAATTTTTCTTTTAATCCATATTGTTTTAAATACCATTAATCATGAGGTAATGATGACTATTGAGGTAGCCCAGGCTGTGGTCTAAGAAGCAGAGGAGTTAATCAAATTAACTAGATGTAGAAAGTGCACAAATAACTTAAAACCTACAGTCCCTTGGTAAGCAAGGTATCTTCCATGTAATTTTCATAAAAGTGTAAATTTCTTCACACATAAAAGCATGTAAAACAGTAATAAGAGGGAAGTAACAGGTAGTAAAGATAAATCAAGATGAAGAGTCTGGATCTAAAAAATGAAGAATTGCAAGAAGTTACAACACAGTTTCAAAGAAATGCAATCAACTCTCCGTTCCCCTGTCTGCCTTGTCCCCCCCTTCCCCCCCCCCTAAAAAAAAAAAGTTACAAGAGTCTTGGCCAGGAATTGAATTCCAAAATTAATATCACCAGGATATTAAAAGAAAATCAATGAAAAAAGTAATACCCATTGCCACGGATGAGTGATTTACAGATGACAGACAATATATTTCCATTTTAAAATTAGACAGAGAAGCCAGACAAATGTATTTGAAGCTCTTCATTAAGAAGAATTAACACTAAAACTCCTGAACAATAACTGAAAGATGAAAATCAATTGTTTCCTAAGGAATTTTTTCAGATCTATTGAAAAACAAAAAACAAAAAAACAAAACACAAAACAAAAACAACCCAAAAACCAAACAAACAAAACCAACAAAGCAAGAACAAGTATGAACAAATATTTCAAAGACTATTAATGCCATTCTTTTTAAATACAGAACCCTGCTTTGTCTGACCAAGAATTAATTTGGAAATGCATCATTCCCTGGTATTTCCTTAATCATTAGGTTACTGGATGTTTGGGTATTATTTGTCTCTCTCTCTCTCTTTTTTTTTTTTTTTCCCCCAAAATACCATCTTGTATTCTGATGTAAACAAAAAAAAATGGTATTTTTGGTATTGGTATTGATTAATTTGCAGTAGAGGCTCCTAATTTTCCTCACTACTTTTATTAGTAATATATCTTTAAAAAGAACAAAACAAAGAAATAAACACATCTGTGTTTGTGAAGATGTCTGTTACTATTTCTGTACAGTCATATACTCTTATATAATGACAAGAAAAAAGTAAATATAAATTAGATTTTAATAAAGTTCTTTGATATAAAACAATAAGAAAACTGGGGCAGGGATAAAATGAAATAGCTATCTTAAAATAACAGAACAAATTTAAAGAGAAGGCCAGGATTACATGACTTCCAAAACTGGCAAAAATATGAGCGCTGTACCTATCAATAAAATCTGTAGAGAATAATACCTTTTTTCTTGCACTGTCAAAGCATTTATTAGAGTCATAGAAGAGCCACAGTAGGCATTTTTTACATTCTTAATAAGCACATACTTAATCTAATTTCAGGAGAAAATAGTGTCTTTACTTGATCTTCCTTCAGATCTGCTTCCTACAACATAACAGTGAAATACTTCTGTCAGTGGTTATATCCTTTTTTAGATCAGAATCAGGATAGTGAAAAAAATAGACTTGTGATTTGGACATGCTTACTGATACAAGTTACAGTACCGCTTGGATAGAAATAAATATAGTTGTCTTGTGATACTTAAGTGGATCGTGGTTTACAGCTCTCTAAGCTAGATGACTTCAGGCATTGCCTGATGCTCATTTAAAAATGCTTCATAGTAAATTTGTCTGCAGTTAAAAAAGCACTTATAAAATCTGTGTCTGCTTTCCACTAAACTTAAATTATTGTGTACTATGAACTGTAAAACTCACATAGCTTTCATGTGCTCAGCATTTGAAGAAGTAATACTTCCAAATTGCAGCAGATATGATATTAGCAAGTGTAGCAAAACACTATAGCCACCATAAAAGGGGAAGGTCTTTTCGAATAATGTAGCTAGAGCAAACCTGTGAATTTTAGTTAGAGGACACTCTGTGGTATATACATATTTACTGCTCACTGCTTATAACTTGAAGGTGCACTTGAAACACATAGAGGAATAATTCAGTTTAGTTTCTATTAATTTATGGTCTGGGTTATTTGAATTTCAATGAGCATTTTGATCCTACACTGACTGATTTCAGAGGGAGTAGAAGTAAGAACTAGTTTTACTCTATAGAATCCAATCAGTATTTCGAGATATTATTAATCATATCATATTGTAGGCAACCAATTAATACGTTAAACCTAGAAAGGAATGCAGTGAAATTTGATTGCTAATAATAGTTTGTCATGAGCAATGATGTTTTGTTGGTAGTTTTAAGCAATAACATCAGCTTATTTCCATTGTGAAGCTCTTTCAACCTTCTCCTTAGTCTAGTAAACATAATGAAAATCATACTATTCAGGTTCTGAAGTTCTCTAATAGTAAGAAGTTTTAGGGGATTGTTGCTAAGTAGGACATGTTGAAGTTATGTTCTCCTTAAAATTCTTGTTTGAAGACTATAATCTCTACCTCATATTGTCCCACTGTTTTCACTGTGAATAGGAAAATAATTGGGGAGTACTACCTTTTCCATACAGTTGAATTAAATGAAAGTGCATGGTCAAGTCAGTTACAGTTCCACTGGAAAAGGTTGTTAGAATACGTGTTTAATAACATCAGATATGAAGTATACAACATCTAATGCTAGGATGTAAAAAAGGGGGGTGGTTTTTGCTAGAATGAACTTGTAACATCACTGAATGAATAGCTCTTTTAATTATGAGCAGAGTTAAGATAACTCAAAGTATATATATAGTACAGCTCAAAGTCATAGCTACTTCTCTACTGATTATCTAGTATTATGAAAGTGAAAGCTAATTACATTAAGCAATCTGTGTTATGTACATTAGCTGTAGAACCAATGAATTCAATTCACCTGTAAGTAACCTCTGAAACAAAAGGAAGTTTAAGAAATATAATAAGGTGTGCAGATGAATAATGTGTAACTAGCTTAGAATACAAAGTCTAAGTAATTCTTAGAGAAATTAAATTTATTAAATTTCCAACGTTCTAAAATCTTACTAATTGTGTATTTCAGGCTAGAGGTTGCTACAAAATCTAAGATTCTACCAAGATATTTGCCATGATGTCTTCTAGGACATAAGAAAATGTTGTTTGTGTGTTATAATAAAGATTTAAAAACAAGTTGGTGTGTGTAACTGACTTTATATTTTAGCTTTATAACCAGGTTTTATGAAATTCTACATTTTTTTTACATAGCTGTAAAACTATATACATATATATATGTACTGTTATTCCAATATACAGTGCGGGGTGTGGAGGGGAAGGAAATAAGGAAAATCAATGGAATATGAAGAGCTATTTGTTAAAAGTCCTGAAATAAATAATAAATTCACTTAATAAAAAAGTGAATATATTTTCTGTTTCTACTAAGATAAACGCAGAGAGGTGTGGGGTTTTTGTTGTGTTTGTTGTTGTTGTTGTTTTATTTACACTATGGTTATTTATTGACATGAGACACGGTATGTGCAAAACCTGAGGTGATGCAAAGGGGTAGGTACAAGGGCTAACAGTTCTTCCCACCCTTTTTAGCACTTTACAGTATGTCATGCATATTCCTGGCCACATGACAGCATGTTTTTACTGTTCCTCCCATTCATTTAACAATTGCATCTCACTGTTTTAAATAATAACATTCTTTAATGCTAGCATTTTAAGAATTGTTTTATTGTTTGTTAACCATGCTGAGTAGGCACAGCTCTCAGTACAAAGTCCCGCAAGAAGACTAGTGGTGAGATATTGTCTATGATGATACTTGCCCTGATAGAGACTCAGTCAGTACGCATGGTGTAAATTATCCCTCTGTGAAAAGACTAACATGAAGCTTTTCATCACCTACAGTTCCCAGAACCTAGGGTGTTATCTTCCTTAGGGTAATGTAGCAAAAATTGATGCCAGAAAAAACTAGAAAATTGCAAATGCATAAGTTCATCAGCCCACTTGTGGAGATTCTTATATTTCTTTTACTATTGTCTCCCTATCAGAGTGACAATGGAAATATAGGAATCCAGTGCTACTTTTGCTTCTAACATCCTGTGCTAACCAATGCCAAAAAGTACCTCCCCTTCTTTATTCCTGGAATTTCTATTTGAAAGCAATCAGGGGAGGAAGATTTAAAAGCATAGTATCCACTCCACACATTTGCATAATATCAGCTTTACTGCACCTGTAATATCAAATAATGAGCACACTCTATATATGCTTTTAAATGAGTTATAAAATTGTGCATACAGTAGAAGATTGCAAATTCATTTCTGTATCAGGTTACTGAGGAAATTATTAATATCTGCATCATTAATTTTCACTCTCTCCTATTTTCCTAGGGTTAAGGAAATGTATGGTGTTTCACCTTTCAGTAGTCTGGTAGGTGACATAGAAAGAAGTTCTGAAAATTCAAAGAAAGGCTAAAATGTTAGTGCTAATTAATATATCTCTGAAAATAATTATAATTCTGAACACTGGACTTTTGTTATCTCTAAGGGAAATGTTGTAAGTATTGTGAAGGGAATCAGAAGTATAAATAGTACCATAAACTGACATCCCTGTGGCCTGTAACACAGCTGACTGATAGCTTTTCAGGCACTGTGGTTTCCCACACAGTTTGCAGCAGCCCCTCCAGCAGCACCTGGCAATCTGGAAGTCTGACATGACTTCAGACAGACCTGCAGAGGTGTCTTGGATACTAAGAGCGTCTCAAATGGTACTAGTTACCTGGTTTATCAGATTACAGACCTTACTTGTGGTTGTTCTTGTTTTCAGCTGCATCTGCATTGTACAACACAAAAGCTGGTGCGAAGCCAGTGCTGCTGGAACCATGTCCAGCATGGGGCAGCCCCTGGCCTCTTCTCACGGAGGCTATTCCTGCAGCCCCCCAGCTGCCAAAACATTGACAGTTGCACCCATACATTGGGTCACTGACAGACAATAGAAACAGATTGTCCAAGTTTCTTTTCTCATTAATCATATTTGAGAACAAAATTACTTATTCTCTTCAGAAAATTCCCTGCTTTGCTTTTTTTTTTTTTTTTTCATTTGGTCTCCTATTAGCATGGTAGCAGCTATTGGTGAGTCATACTCTTTCAATTGTGATGTGTGAGCTCAGAGCCTTGCTGGAAGTGTGCCCTTCCTACGATTTGCCTGCAGAGCAAGCAGATTTGCACTGGGAGAGTAATGTGAATTTCCAAGGATATGGGCAAACTTAATGGGCTAAGAGTTTAGCCTATAGGAAAAAAGATTGTTAAGCAAATGATCTCAAGTTAAGGTTGATGCTGAAGCAGACAGTTTTTGCCTAGAGAATTTTGTTACATAATATTCACTTTTCTACCGTTGTAGCAAAGTACAGGGAAAGAAGTGAAACTAATTATCAGCTTTCCTGATTACTATTTAATTCAAAGAAACACTTGCTGTGTGAATACTGACATTGCAACTTCTGCTCAATAAAACATTGTTTAGTTTACCTTAACAGAATTAAAACACTCTTCTGGTATTCACATTTTCTAAATAATTCATTTTTTTCAGTAATATATCTATCAAAGATAACTATGACCCTAAGAAGCTTATTTCCTATATGAATAGTTTTAGTGGCTTGATTACTTATTAAACTGTTTTTTGGTTTTTTGGGGTTTTGTTTTGTTTTGTTTTGTTTTTCCAAAAGGTAAGGTGAATCTATAATATGTGTGTAAGTTTAAGCGTGTTCTTAACAGTGGTTAAGAAAATCTTGTCTGCTTCCCTGGGGACAAAGATCAGTTGTACGATTTTTCTTCTCTCAGTATTGCATAAAATATTTTAAATTTGATTACATAAACACATCAGCTTAATTTCCTACTTGAGACAAAATAAGGAAAATTTTGCATATTCTGCCTTGAACTGTCAAAGATTAAAAATCCTTTACAATATGCATTTCAATGCCATAAATAATAATTTAATATATGTGAATAAAGGCATAATTAAAAAAAAAAAAAAGTAATGCTCACAGAAGCTTGTGGAATTCTAATAAGCAGAGCTGCTGACATCATCTACAGGCTGCAAGTTCAGTTAGCAGTTCTTTGTGAAAGATTTTCAGGGACACATTTCTGTATACACGGCTGTGGAATGGCAGTATCTGCCACAACATTCTCTTCAGTGCAATGCCTTAGCAGACCTTTTATTTGAAGGATGTGAGATCTAAACAATATGGATTTAGTTACTGGGTACTCTATGAGAGTATACTTTGAAGCTGGGGGTATTTGTGGCCTTGCAGAAAGCACAAACCAGCTTGCATAGCTGGACACTGAAATAGACAGACAAATGAGTTTTCAGGTGAGAAAACAAGAACAGCTTTAATTATCTTTAGGCCACAGCACATCTGTCAAGTGCCAGTGTATTTGTCAAAGTGCTCTGTCCCTTAGAAACAAACCGCAATTTCTAGAGGTAGGCATGCTGGCAGGTCTGTCATCATTTTTATTGTGGTCGTATTCCTTTCTCTTTGTGTGGCTAGTCCAATGTCAATGTGGTTTTGACATGAAAATGTGATCACCACATTTGACTTCCAAAGGAATACAATATTTTCTAAAATCTATTGGGTAAGCTTGATTCATCACTTATATTTGAATTGCCTTTGATTTTGATTGGTTGGCTATAACATAAGAATATACATATAATTATAGGAAATACTTGTAATACTTGAATCCTAAAAGCCCTAGAAATTTCAAATAAGTACAGAGAGCTAGAGGTTCATATGTGTAGTTATGCCCCCCCAAAGCTTTCTCCTTTCTCACTCAGAAGTATTCTACTTTTCAAAATCAAGTTTTCCTATATAAACACATCACTGAGATTTCTTTTTTTACATTATAAAATGCTTAATATAAAGGTTACTGTTGACATGCTAATATGTTGTAAGATAAATACAGAATGGTGTTGGGTTTCCACTCTGTGAATAATAAGAGAAAAGCAAGAACCACAATATGAAAGGATGGGATTTTTGGTTAAACTGAGTAATTCTGAGTTCTAAATACCACAGATTGGAAAAGTCTGTTTTATTTAAAAAAAAAAAATATCCCCCCCCCCCCCCCAAAAAAAAACAAAAAACACGAAAAACAAAACCAAAAAACCCAACCAAACAAAATCATCTAAACATTCACCTGTATTCTTCATGAGTAAAAGACAGAGTTTTTGTAGGATTTTGAAAGAGAAAAGGAAGAAAAGAAATTTAAATAGGTGGATTTTGATGGATCCCACTTTATTCTAATGAAAGAAATGAGGTCAGGTAGTATCCCATAAGTCAAACAGTGGTTTTACCGTCAGCCTGTCCAGTCATAAGTGATTCACTTCTGCTTCAAACTAAGGATTAGATCCAGTCATCCAAACAGGTGTTTGGGATAATGCAGAGAAGCCAAAGCAAAGTGATGTATGTAAATTGCATGAGGTGGGACAGGTATTCTTATTGGAGCGGTGTTTTGGAAGCTAGGTAGGGGTCTAGGACTTCCCAAATGGCAAAAGTGTTCTTCAGTTCTAACAACTGAATTGAGCCTGAGATGTCTATGGAGAGATAATGGAGGTATAATATTATAATACAACCTTTGACATCTAACTGAAAATGGGACAAGATTTAGTTGTCTTCTTAGGCCGACTTCTATTCTGTCTTTTTAGCTAGACAATTAAATTAAAATTAATTCCTAGGAGGAATACCCTTTGTGTTTTCTCAAAGTTCAATAACACTGAAATTGTTCTACTGTAATTTCTTAATTAGCCTTCTCTATGAAAGTTAACTGTAAGATAGTACTTCTTGACTAGATAAGGTGACATTTAATTGTTAGAAAACTCTTTTTAGCATTTTGAGTCACAGTGATATAGTTTGCCATTCATCTGAAGTGTTATACTGTAGATAAAATTCCATTATTTTTATAGTTCCTGAAATACATGTTTCCAAGGTACTTGCAAAAGATCTGTCAGAATTTAGGTCAGCTGTAGATTTCTTTTCATGTAGAAGAAGTACTTAGAAGTACTGTAACTGAACAGTGCTTGAAATGTTGCATTCTCTCCTTTTTTATCTTTTCTTCTGTGATATATTAATATGAGTGTTTTATTGAAATACGTTCTGAATATATATAGCAAGGATGTTAAACCTTTGCAAAAAGTTAACTACTAGAAAAGTTGAAATAGACAAGGTGCTTGTTTGTCTGATTTCCTTATTCTAGAAAATAGAAAAATAGAGGAGTAACAAAAAAAAAAATCTAGTTTGTAGAAGTTTATTGCGAAGAGGCAGTGGTAAACTCTTCTTTGTGGACCACCAAAGGAACATAAAAGCTACACACTTTGAATAAAGGAAGTTTCAGGCTAGATGCAACCAAAGCAAAACAATAAAAACCTCAGACCTTTCAGGCTCCAATATCAGGAGAAGATAAAGATAGTTAGGAAAGCTGTAGAATCATTTGTTTTGAAGATATGTAGGAACAGTTTAGGAAAAAAAAATGTCAGAGAGATCTAGAGGTATTTGTTTTACCAGAGAAAAAAGAAATGGAATAGATTAGCCTTTAAGTTCTAATAGATCTTTGACTGCTATTTTATGTTTGTGTTGGGTTTGAGACCTTTATGCATTGGATTTGAAAATATCAGCTCTGTATGTGTCTTGCATTATTATAGTATTTAAGTATCACACGTACAGTGAAGTATATGCCTTTGTCTATTTGCATACAAACCATCTCTCTTCCTCTCTGCCTTGCTCTCACTCTCCCTTCCTAAAAGAGCTTTTAATCCAATATTCATTAGATTACTGTTCCTTTCTACAAGTGAAAGATAAGCTTTCAAATTTCTCTTAGTTTCAATGAGTGGCACTAGACACATGCTATAATAATTTGATTAATATTTGAAGCAGGGACAATTTCACATATGACACTGTTTAGAAAAAAGAATCTCAAATTTTATATGTCTGTATTTTGCAGAGGTTTTAATTCTTATGAATTTTTTTAAAAGGTCTGCACCAAATTCCTAAGGAAAGGAATAATTTATGAACATGGATGGATACAACTTTACCTGATCAATATTTCCAAGAGACCCTATATCTTTCCACAGAACTCCAGATGCTAGTGAAACTTTAAAACATAAATTTGAGTCACTATAAAAGTTTAGGAAGCTCTAAACTGAAGTAGTAATTAAACCAGGAATCTTTCAATTCATAATTTCACATTTAGGTTTCTCATTTCTTCCATGACCCAGTTTGGACACATTCAACATTTTTCTGGCATCTAGAGGAAGGGTGTGATCCTGTCACCTGTCTTTACGTAGCTCTTAGGCATACATAATTGAGTGGGCCATAATAGACATCCACCTTTAGATAAGCTGAATCATGTTCAAAATAACCACTTCTTTTTCCACAATATCAGGTGAAGGCTAAGTGGTATGCTAAGATAGGTCAGCTCAAATAAAAACATATTACCATTTTTAGGAAACTGAATTGGGCTCCAAATTTTTCAAGCAATTTTTCAATATGTAAAAAATGCCAAACAGGCTTCACTTACATTACAGAAAAAGGGGCAATTTTTACAAAAGACAAAAAAAAAAAAAAAACCACACCAAAAACATATCACAAAAAGTTAGGTGTAAGAGAGAGGAAAAGAAAGTAGACAAGTAAGATGCAGAAAGCCCAATACACTGAAAATGGAGAAAAACATGCTATACTGATATACGGACAGGTACATTATCTGTACGCTATCCATGTGTTAGGAAAAAGAGAGTGTCATAAAAGTCGTCTTAAATAACTATGAATTTCTGTTGTATCAGCTGTAAGGGGCTGTCTTTTACTGATTTTTTTTTTTCCACAACTTCTGTAAAAAGTTCCCCAGAAATGTTTGAACCCTATAGAGACAACAACATATGCTCTTACATGACTTCAGACTCATAAATTTCTAAAAAAAAACCCCTTCTATATGCCCCCTCAAGATGAATATACTCTTTACTTTCAGAGGAACCCCTTTAGAAACCTCCTTCACTGTATATTGATACCTGGAAATTAGACATATGAATGGAGTAGAAACAATAGAAAACTGAAAATACTTTAGAAGAAGCTGCTCTCAGACTCAGGGGCAACAAATGTAGAAAAACCCTGGGCTTTCTCCAACTTTTTTTTTTTTTTCCCCCAAGGCAAACAGCATTAATGCAGCAATACTACTAACATTAGTCGAAAATGATTTATTTTATCCTAAGAGTCAGGATTCTTTAAAAAAACATCCTGTGAAGTCAGGTACTACGATCCCTATTATATCAATGGAGAAGCAATCACAACACAAATATACATAATTGCCAAATATTAAGTTAGAATAGAGGTAAAAAAATAAATGTGAACTTGCCTTCTTGCCACTCCTGCAAGGATATCCTTTGTTTCCATACAACAATGCAATGTATCAGGAAGGACAGAGTTTTGGGGAGCAGAAACATCCTGATTTTTTTTCTCCAGTTTTTCTTAGTCCTTATTTATAAAATGCTTTTAAATTCTGACTTTCTTTGAGCAAATGCAAACTAAAAATGCCCAGATTATTGTAATTAAATACATGGATACGCATTGGAGAAGACTTGGGCTTTAAGAATTTCCATTCTTATGGAATAAGAAAATAAACAATAGTAACAATATCAGCAATTTCAGCTGGAATCCTCAAATAGCCTGTAGTTATGCTTCCAACTTCTGGTCAAACTGATTACCCAGCCCCAGTAATTAGTACCACTTAATGTAAAGTGCTGTTCAGTGTGTTAGAAATCTCTTGTCAGAAGATGCCCTGGGCTGACAGCAGGGTGACCAAACTAATTCTCACTTTTAGAACAGACAGAAATTGTAGGTCAGGGATAAGCAAGGTATGCTCACATTTCAGCTGCCTGAATTAGATCTGGATCTAGGATAAAAATGTCTTGTGGTTAAGTCATATATGCAACTGACCCTTTGCCTTCATGAATATGAATGCTCACAGAAAAGTTAAGCTAGGAAAAAATATACTAGTAATTTCTCAAGAGTAAGTTGGCAGGTTGTGCCTATTTATTTATTTATTTCTTCTCCAGGTGTAATGCCTGCTTTAGGATGCATGCAATGTTTTTACTCACGCTTTGCTTAGAGATTTTCAAGAGTTTAAAAAAATGCTCAAAATAACCATAAAACAATAAATACAGCTCATTTCCATTGAGGAAGTATCTGAAGACAATGAGCAAAACTTTCACAAATAGTACCTACTGAGTAAAAGAAGACTGTGAGTTTTATGGTGAAACAGTATTCCTGTCAGAGGAGTGTTTCTCCATATTCTTCCTTTCTTATTTTAACATTAACACTTTTGATAAAATGTAAACTGTGTCATCTCACTCAAGTGTAAATCTTGGGAACAGGCCTGTAATCAACATTAAAACTGACTCTGTAAAATAGCCGTAAAATAACAAAATACCTGGTAGAAAACATGTTCTTAAAAACAATACTGAAGAGAGAGGTTTTCTGAAGTAAACTTTAATTTCACATTCCTGTTACTGAAGTAATACTTTTTTTCAGTGATATCAGGGAGGATAAGACTGCATTATTTGAAATATATTCAAATATTCCAGCTTCATGACAAATGTTTGACACGTTAATCTATTAATCAGTCATACCATTTTGGACCTTGATATTCATAGCTAAGAGGATCATATAATTTGGTATCATGATTTTCAGTGATACAATTCCAAGTCAAAATTACTGGAGAAGTGCAGAGGACTAGAAAGACAATTAATCTTAAACTAACTTATTCCATACCTATGGCAGTTGCACACTGCCCCCCCACCCTCACCCCCCTCCCTGCACCTTCCAGGCACGACATCCATAGGGAAGTTGGTAGCTCTTCGGGACATTTAGTGCCCCATTGTGCCTGTTCTCATATACTTACATAGTCACATCCTCCCCCTGATGTTCACCTCCCCCTTGATGGGGGAACAGGAGGAGTGGGACCCGTGGTCAACAGACATGGTCTTCAGCAAAGGAGGTGCCTGGGCCCAGAGAAACTGAAAAGCTTCATAATGACTACAGCCAGATTCGACCAGGCTGTAAAATGGGGCCCTGCTGAAGAATCAGTTTGAGTGGCCTTCTCAAAGAAGTGGGACTGTGATATAATTTTGAATAAACTCTGTTTCTAGTTGGCTTTCTTTGCTAAACTGTTCCGGCCAGAATAAAACCTGTTCAGAGCTTGTTGCCTGCCTGAATTGACTTTTGAGGTGCTTCCATGACAATACCACTGAAATAAACAGGCATTTCTCAAAGAGGTCAAAACCAGATTTGAGGTCAAAGCATAAATGCACATACATTTATATTTACAATTTTAATGTATTTCAAAGGTATTAATTTATATACAGCTCTTCACTATTCTAAATAAATTTAACCTAAAAATAGAGCATGATATTTAATTCTGAATGACATTCTACAGTATTGACTGCAATTAATATTAAAATGCAGCTTTTTGTCTAATGAACTGTGAATAATCAAGTTTTATTAAAAAAGACCTAATTTGTTTAGGTACATGCATTGCCTAGTTATCCAATTATTGCTGCAAAATTACAAATGGGGAAAGTCAAATCTGTTAAATTAAGAAGGTCACCAAAGTAATTAAGACTGCTGAAGCATATTATTAATACTTTACAGTAGGTGGGGCACTGCTGAAATTTACCTGCTTTTCCTTGTTATGTAAATGATAGAGTTTTGTACCATCAGTGTTTAAATGAGTTAATTTACAGATAAAAGAATGTAAAAGAGAAGACAAGGTTCCTGGGAGAAAAGTTCTTATCAGCTACAAAATTAAACGAAAACTGTTTCCTTTCCTTAGCAATTTCATTGTGTGTTGCTGATTGTATGTTGAGAATGCTGGCTTTTTTTCCTGTGCTTCAAAAAAATAAGAGGTTTAACACAAAAAAACGAAAAAGTGTTGTATGATAAAAAATATTGCATTGAGAATGAACTGAATGATAAGCTTATTCATGTGGTAAATATATGCTTCTGGCAATTGAAAAAGAACACAGAATGCAATGAACAAGAAATAAGCCACTCTGCCCCTCTCATCTTAACTGAGGTTAAGTCCTGTTTTACTATGTCAATTTTGTCATTGCTGTTTGGTATTTTGGACCCAAGGGACTAAACATAGTTTAAGACATGATGTATTCTAGATACTGTGTGAAAAATGGCACAAAACATTACTTTAGACACTTCAACAGCTAGAACTTTATACAGTTTGGTACAGGTAAATAAACGGACTTATGACATAGAACTATATGAAGTGACCATTAAGGAGCCCTAAATTGTACAGGTATTTTACTAACTCCATCCTGAAACAGTTTCACATATCAACAGTTAGTTTAGTATCAGCCCCAGAAACAATTATCATGGATATGTGTCTATGTATGTATTAGTATCTACCCCATGTTACTCTGAGTTTTATTATAATAGTATAACAGCTCACAATGTATAATAAATTCACCATAAAAAGCAAGAAAAACAGAAAAACAAAACAAAACCAAAAAAACCAAAACCAACAGCACAAACATGGTAGCAGACCTGGAAGCTGGATAAAAGTCCATCAATATAAAAGTGAATTTCTGAATGTGTTTGTACATTTATTCCTTTCCTCCCTCGTTTGATAGCTTATCTAGTGATCAACATTCATTGCCAATATTTCCATCTTTGAAAACAAACCAAAAATCACTACAAATTGATAGACCTATACTATTTATTTAGTTACATATTAAACTCTGTGACATTCAGATTCAAAATTAAACCTCCAAAAGTGGTTCCCAACGATCTGTTCAAACAGAACAAGGTATATTGTTATTTCTTCCCTCCTCAGCCTTTAAAGATAACTCATTTGCTCTTCCAGTCACATGGAAGAGGCTCTTAGAGGCTCCCTCTTCAGACTATCGTGATCCTGGAGACATTAGCTGACCACCAACTTTTCTCTCTCTCTCTCACCTATTTTCAGAGCACAGTGCAGGTAGAGAAGCAGATGAATGTTTTCTTATTTTTCTTGTTAAGTGTGAATAATAGCTAATGTCATCAACTTTGAGATCAATATCTTGAAAGGTATCTTAGTCCGAAAGACAAATTAGAGATCAGCTGTATATGACCACTCTGCCTAGGAATATCAAAGCACTCTGCAAGATATAGAAGCTGGGCTAAGATTTGTAAACAGCATGTGTTTTCCTAAAAAAAAAAAAAAAAAGAAAAAACAGAATCAAGCCAACTAAAAATTAGAAGAGTCCTTAGAGATACAGATGCAGCAAAGTCAGGATGCAGAACCTAGAAAAATGTCTGACTGTCAGATACCCCCCGAATCATACCTCTTATAATTATTGATACAAAAATATTTTTTAACTTTTATTAAAAAATGGTAGAATCACTTCTTTTCAACTAGCAATTTAGAAAATTATTCCGAAGAAAAAATTCAGTTGTCTGATCAAGCTCAACTTTCAACCACACACAGAAGCTGATTACTAGTTGTGATTTTTAATGTTTTGTCCATAAAAAAGTCACTTGTAACCAGCTTCTCAATATAAATAGTCACCTTAGTTGTTCTGTGACTAAATTCAGTAGAGTTGTCAATTCTGTTAACAACCAGATCTTTTTTATGAGACAGTTCAATATTCAAGTTTCTGTGTTCACACTAATAAGCAATCAGAAACATTCCACCAATTACTTCCTGTAAATTTATAAACGTATGTTGCTCTCCCATTGCATGTGTATTGCTTAGATGAGTTGAGAAATGGTCGAAGATGAAGTTAGAATACTGAAGATCTAAATCTAGGATCTTGGATTGAATATTAAGTACTTCTAAAATTGTGGACACTCAGTAGTCTTTCGTTTTGTCAGGGTTTTTTTGCTTCTGACTAGGCACTTTGCTGAATGGCCTTTGAAGTTTACACCCAAGAATATATTTGAGAACTTCTTGTTGTCATGTTTGACAAAAATGTAAGGCACGGTTTAGAATTACAAAGTGCAGTCAGGAATGAGGTAGGATATAGGGATATTAATTTAAATATTATAAATTGAGCATTTCTCACCATGTTGTTCTTCTAAGTTATGCTCTGAAGGAAGAACTCACAGTGAAAATACTTTCTCCTTACCTAATGTTAGACATGTCCTCATTACTTCCCTGTCAGGGTACATCCTTTTCCCTTCTCCAGAGACATGTTCAGTGTTCATTCATCTGGACAAAATCCTGAAGCAGAAATAAAAACCTTCTACCAGTCTTCATAGCTCAGCTTCATAAACAGAAGAATGTTTCAACGGAAACTTCCATGAGCAGCAGAACATTGTCTCCCACTCTGTAAACAGAGAAATAGAATTTTTTGCTATGCTAGAGCCTTTATTCAATTTGCTTTCAAGTTATCTGAGTTATTTTTCTTAATTTGACTTACAATTGGATGAGGATATTTGTAAAATCCCAGCAAAATCAGACATTGCTCTTAGATTCATCTCTCATGTACTCAGTTGTGGCCAGTGTTTTAATTTGTAAAAGCCAGTTATGTTGGTTTTATTTGTAAATATCCAGACAGAGAGTAGGCGTTTTTTCGGTGGGTTTTGTTGTTGTTGTTGTGTTTGGTTGGTTGGCTGTTTTTTTGTTTGTCTGTTTGTGTTCCCTGACTAGAATGCTGAAGGAATCGTTATTAGAGATCAAAATTGCTAGCTAATTTTTATTTGGCTGGAACAAACAACTACCAGTGGTGTCCAATCCTATTTGTGGAAAAAAATGTATTAACTTCTTCTGGTTATCTTCAATGTGATTATGGAGGCATACGAAGTAAATAGCCTAGATAGTAAGTGCTTTTTGTTAATGGAATGTTTTTAAGCAAATTTATTAATTAGGATAGAAACAGCTCTGTTGCTAACAAAAGTCTGTTTCCCAGTTCTTTTTCTCTCCCAAGATGGGCAGTCTTTCTTGCCACTGAGACAGCTGGCAGGATAATGTCATTTAGAGTGACACAAAATTATCTGTCATCCTTCTCTACGATGATCTCCAGAAAGTCAGAAAAATATGCTTGTTTTGCCTTAAAAGTAAATAATACAAAGGTAGGAATCCTACCTTAAAACAATATGAAGTATGAGCTCCACTGAACAACAACAGAAAAAAAAAAAGGTTTAAATTTAAATGTGTATTTTATTCACAACAATGTTTAGATGATAAATATTAGACTATCTAGTTTGATTTTGCTGTGAGAATGAAGCTGCTTGAGAAAATTATCAATATCTTTCAGATAACTGAAATCTTACATTCCTTCCTAGTGAGAATTTAGAGCCCAAACCAATTTCAGTTAAAGCAAGTGGAAATATTTTCACTAAGCTTATAAGGAAAGGGGAAAATTCATTCTCTAATATTAAGTAACATAATGAATGATATGACAGACATGCTAGCATTAATTTTGAATTTTATGCAGAAACAAATGTGCTCAGGAAATCATTGGTCTATATATAGAGGAAAAACAGAAAATAAGTAACCTGGAAGAAGTTTACATAACTGGAGGTAAGTCAGAATCACTCTGGAAGGAAAATGGATGTTGCGATAGATTCAAATTTATGTTGCAAATTTTTTAGAGACCACCAGATCAAAAGTATCATAAATATGAGGAAGTGGCCCATGAAAGCAAAATTATTTGTGATAAAGGAAAAACAGCACTGATGGGAGATTTCAATTATCTTTATGTAAACTGCTGTGAATCTGAAATAAGACTATGGTTAGACAAATGCTTCTACAAAGAATAATATTTTGAGATTCTGTTTCAGTTGTTTCTAAATGGCTTGCACATCAAATTTGTTCCTTTTACAAATAAAAATACTTCTTTTTTCCACTTCTTAGATCTAAACTTACGATCTAAAAATCAGTTTTATATTCTCACTGCTACTATCTTTAGCCATGTTTGAGAATCATATGTCATGCTTTTCATGGTGAACATGGCAGAACCACAGGTGCTTCAGTACTGAATTGTTCATATGAGCAAGATAAATTTATTCAGTAAGTGACACATAACTGCTGATAGAAGATGAGGTAAAATGCGAATTCAAGACATAACTTTTCTGAAAATTAATCCTACTTTATAGGAAATTAATCCTACCTAATAGCGAAGCTGGTAGCTGTTTCATGGATGCAATAAGTTTCTTTACCCAAGAACAGCTTCCTGCATATGCAGTCGTGCGGCACCCTTACTCAGTTAAAAGCTAAACAATATAGAAGATATGATGTCAAGGGAAACACTTGGGAAATAAGACATGATCTCTTTCAGTTCTGAACACAAGAGAGCTTAATTCATAATTCATAAAATTATGAATACATAAGATGTCCAAAATCCTGAAGCAAACAAGAAAAAATAGAAAAGTTAGAAAAACTACTATATAATGAAATTTGATTATATATAGAAAAGAAACCTGGAAGATCAATAGAATAACATATCTCTGAAAGTTTAGTTAGTCCATGGCAGAGTCCATATGGCTTACACTGCAATCAAAGTACTTCACAGAACTGGGTGACTTACAAAATTTTATTTGGAAGCAATCCTCACAGAACTCCTGCAAGCTTTGGATATACTAGTTTTACACTTTTGGAACATGTTATTTTGATTATTCATTTTGAAACACTGTTTGCTCTGATATTCACTAAAACAAGCAAACTAACCAGTAATGTTCATCTAAAAATGAAAAAAATTGGATGCCTGTCAAGGCAAAAGATTTCTATATTTCTACCTACCTAAGACTAAGCTTCATTTCAATTTTCCTCTAAAATGTCATTTTCATTCCAAATAAAACTACAGTTTAAAAGTAATAATTTTATGTTAACTGAAGCTTCTGCTCTTCATAGACATGTCATTCATATGAGTGGCTTACCCAGGCAATTCAGATCTAGTGGCAGTAAGTCTAGTACTTAGCTGTGAAGCTCTGGTACCAGAAAGTTCTTCACTGTGACGTTTTTAATTATGTGTTTACAAGAAATCACTAAGTAAATTGTGATTCTGGATGGGCTATAATGGGTTCATAGGTACTTTGTTTTGGCTTTGCTTCTTTTTTTCATCATGTCCTCTCTCAAGGCTTATAGAAATGTAAACTTAAATTAAAAAGAATATCTGATAGGTTTTAGAGTTATGGTGTGTTTTTTTTTTTTTTTCTTTTTGTGTGGGGTTTTTTATTTGTTTGTGTTTTTTTCCTATTAAGATTGAAGTTACACTCCTTGGCACATGAAAAAAAAATCTCGTGAGCAAGCAATGACTGAATTTGCTTTCTTAGATGAAGAGTTCTATCCACCTAATAGCACTTCAATATTTGGACTTTACTCAGCAACATTAGTCACAGCAGACATTCCTTCTAGTAAATAGTGGGAATCTATGAGAATACATGCATGCACTCTGGAAGCATTTTGAAAAAGAACTGCAAATTCTATGACAGATTAAAGGGTAGATATGTCTCCATTGTGTGAATTATATCTGTACTATTAGTAAACCATATGCACAGCATCGCAACACTGCCTGTCACTACAGAAAGGTAATAATGAATTATATTAGACATCATAACATTGACTTCTATGTTTTTCCTTTTAGCCTTTGAGGTAAGTAAAAAGATGTGGAGTCATTTTTTGTAACAACAAATTTATTTTATTCCCTTCCTTTTTTTTTCTGTAATAATTAGACTTGCATTGTTAATAATTATTTGATTAGATCTTTAAGTTATATTAACAATAGTGTAAAAGAAAAAGAAAAGATTTTGAGTGTAAGAAATACAAGGAACCTACACTGAAAGCACACTGTCCTGTTTTTTTCTGGGTTAGAGTTAATTTTCTTCCCAGTAACTGGTATTGTGCTATGTTTGGGATTTAGGATGAAAATAATGTTGATAATACAATGATATTTTTCTTGTTGCTAAATAGTCAAGGACTATAAAGTCCTCCTAAATCTCATTTTGTGTGGATATATTTTAACTTCTTGGATCTATCTGTATTTTAATTGGCTACTAGGTATGAAAAGTAGAAATCTTTCCAATAAGGATGTAGGAGTTATTCCTCAACTTTTAGTCTGATAGTATGCAAAAAAAATCTAGGGTAACAATTGTTAAATAAGATTTCTTAAATTTTCAACATGAAATTAAAATTCCTGAAGGGAAATACAGAATTCTGTCACATTAATAAAACTGCATCAGTGTTGCATTAAAAGGGTTAATTTGGCAGAAACTAAACCCACCAGCATTCCAGCTTGTCCTCAGTATATTACTGGGGCTCGGGGAGGCTGAGCTTATCTTTTGAGTGATGTGCAATTACACAAAGATGACCTCAAGTCGGCACTGTAAGTCTGATCGTGCTTAACAGCCAGTCCGGCGTTATGTTGAATTGACATGATTACAGATTCACCAGTAGCACTGGATCGGGTCATGGTCGTTGAATTTACGTGCTTGCACAGATTCATGAATAGTATAATATATACTATAAGTCTGAGTGCATCTGATGAGAGATTCTCACGACTAGATCCACAAATAATGAGGTTTATTAAAGCAACAGGTACAAGTTATTTTAGATTGCTGTTGATAAAATATGCTGTCTGCAAAAAATACACTTTAGTTGCAAAAATACACTTTGGTACCAAATATATATATTCTAAGATGACTATATAGTGCTACTAATATGATTAAAAATACAAGCTTGAAGTATAAGTTTCCCAAGGAAACACTATAACCATGTGTGCAAATCTTACCCAAGATTTGTGTCCCCTCTTGAGGGAAGAAGTCAGTGACGCTGTCTCCTTGACTTCTCAGTGATTGTACCTTCCCCAACTTCCCCCTATTTTTAGGGTATTTTATACTATTTTCTTTTGTACTATATTTTTTATACAATTTTCTACATTTAGGTGGAGCTTGAGTGACTCTAGTCATACATACCCTTGTTATTGATTCGTGTAAAATTCTCTTGCTTCAAGTTTAAAGGTATAGACTTTAAATAATTCAGACAGCATGCTTGAGAGAGCATGTAGGCATGTAGCTTTTGGGATGGAGGTGTGTTTTGATGTTATAATGAGATTATAATGAGCAAAATTCATCCACAGGACAGATTTTTGCCACAACTGCCACTCGGAAACTAGCATTTTGGATGGAATGAAATATTATCTTTTACTTGACAGCAGCTATGTGCACTGTACCATCTAGTTCCTGTACCTGCCTCTTACATAGAGCCTGGCCGAAGTATCTCCACGCTGCTCCACCCTCCATTCTTTTTGGTGCCAGCACACTGAGCTGGCACAGTTCACTATATATGAACATCTAGGAATGCAAGCGAGGTGTGGGATTGAACTCTAGCAGAGCAGATTCCTTGCATGCCGAGCAGCCGCTTTATGGGCCGAGGATGTGAACATATCTTTACTGTCAACAAGTGTACCTCCTATAATTAGTTTCAATAATTTGCCCCCTCAATAATTATTTCACAATCAGAAGATATTAAAATAAACCTACATCGGTAAAACACTTTATGTTTGGATTTTTTTTTTTTACATGTAATGTTCCATGAAAAAAATCACTTCATGCAGTATTATCTAAGACTGCTGCAAACAACAGAGTAGACACTAAATTTCTCAAGAGATGAAATAAAATATTTAGCTTTTCCATAGCACCTTTCTATCAAGAGACACGTCTCAGAATCTGTTCCACTCTGTATAATAGATCATACACTAACACTAGCTTCCTCATTAGGAACACTAAGGGTTCCAGATCCTTTTCCATCTGCTGAGCAGGAAATAAAGGGTTCCGTACTGTTAGTCGATGAATAAAATTTTGTCTTTCAAAAAAAGAAAATGAAAATCCCAGTTTATGTACTAAAAAGCTTTTCTTCACAGCTTTGCAGGGAAGAAACAAAAGTAGCATTTTAGGTTGTTTTTCTTAAAAAAAGGGTTTGATTTTTTGGTGTGTTCATTTAATGTCATGTTTTCTAAAGTAAAAGGTAAAATATAAATATATTAACATCACCACATCACCACTATATCTTTAAGAGTACCCATTTCTTACATTCTTCCTCAAATTACCAAGTCAGAAATTAACTAACGGTTTTTAATTTGATAACGAGATTAAAAAAAAAATCACTATTATCTCAAATCAAATACTTACTTTTAATATGTAACTGGACTTCAGTGGAACTTATTTCTTCAAGACATTTTCCCAGTACATAATGGAGTCTAGGGAATTAACGTATAATGAAATTTGTAAAAATAAAATTTAAATAAACCAAAACTGTAATTTCAAAATGAAATTGTGTGAAACTGTAGAAAAATATTTCTGTCTAACATTTAAGTAAAAATTTAATCTAACTTCAATTCACAACACCACATTTTAAAGTGACTTTGAGGAAAGTGAACATTGATTTGTTACCTAATCATTACATGGAGACAAGTACAACAGTGAAACTAGATATTTTTCAAGTTTCATTATTAATGATGTAGTGCAATGTGATTTCTTAAGTGAAAATTATAATCTGAAACTAAATTCCTAATTTAGGTAATACTGGGTTTGTTTTGTTTTGCTTTGCTTTTTTATAGCACAAAAGAAGTAGGGCTGGAATGAAGCCTTAACTTCAGAAGTTTAGCATGTCTTGGAATAGTACTGCAATCTACTTTTTCTAGTTTCTTTGTTACTATGGATACCACTGGTAATTTTGGTTTATTAATGCTCCAGGACATAAAATAACACTCTCCAGACCTATAGTAACCATCGAAGTGCATTAGAGTAACAGTTAAACATTACAAACTCTGCTGATGAAAGGTATGTTTTGCTGATACAGGTTTGACCTACATTAGGCACTGTAAAGATAATAATTCAGAGTAATGTAATCAGTGAAGCAAATCTGTAAAGGAATACAAAGCCATTTCTGCAGACAGCTGTAAATTTACCTGGAGGGTTTGCTGCTGAATTTCTAGATTATAGTCATTAGTTTTTCAGCTAAAACTACTGCAACACCACCATGTTACTCTGGTTTAATCTAGATTTGGCATCCTCCCTCTATTAGACAACTCATTGTTTATCAAGGTCAACTTGGCTATGTTCAGAAAACTGAAATGCAGGTATTTAGACCCTTTCCTAAGGTAAGTATCATATTCCCAGCAACTGGTTACATTTTATGGAAGGATTCTATTATTATTTCTGTCTGGAAGTTGTTTGGGGTTTTTTTGTTGTTTTGTTTGTTTGGTTGGTTGGTTGGTTTGGTTTGGTTTGGTTTTTGTTTGTTTGTTTTTCAGGGGTTTATTCCTTCAGAGTAGCAGTCTGTTCTGTCTCAATGGCTGTTTTCCACATGCTGTGAATGATTGTTTTCTGAAACACCTGCAAAAAAATGTTCTTTGCTTTGTGCCTGATAACTATTTCCATGATTGCTCCAAGGAGAGCCATATAACTGAACTACATTTTACATAGTATTGACCCATAGGTAGGCTCAGGAAAGTAAAGCCCTCTACATCCTTTTGAAGCCCATGTTACACATTAGCTTCGTGCACGGCCAGTGAGACTCCAGGCTACCCTGAGAAGACCGAATAAGATACATTCATATCTTATTTGTTTTTGGTTATGTCTGTTCTAGAAGCAGACTGCAAGAGGCCTCCTCTGGGGAGGATAAGCGTTAACTACTTAGAACCCAGTACAAGCCTGTAGCAATCCCCTCTGACTCATCTACATGTTGAACTTTGGGTTCAGTTTAACCTTTCATGCTATGAAGTCCTTTGAAAGGCACAGGGCAACAGGTCTACAGTGTGTTGAATCGTGAAGAGTTGGGTAGGGAACAGTCTGCTGCACTTAAAACCTTGTTATAGGTGATAGAGAATACATCTTGTAAGCTCAGTCAATTTTTTTTTCATTAGTCTAATTGCTATATGACCAGTATAACCAAAAATGAGACAAACAGTAATAAGTAATAAAGTTAAAAGTTTTTTAATGACTTAGTAGCTGCCAGCAAAGAATATAGCACAGGAAAGCACCAGAAATTCTCTACAAGTTACCAATTCTGTCTCCCTCAAACTTTCTTTACATAATCATATGACTATTCAAAACCAAAACTGAGTTAAATATTTTAAGTTGTTGATTAGGCAGTGGCCCCTATGATTTACACTTTAAGTTCTGAATTAAACATAACTTTGTATTTATATCTCAGTACAGTACGATTGCATTGAATTTTATATTTCAATGCAAACTTTGATGCAGGTAGTGTCAAATAGATCACTTCAAATATACAAAGCAGATTTATACTCACATCAAAGTTAAATGTAATAAACATGGTCTATATTCTCTTTACACCAAACAGAAACTACCGCATTTTCTATACCATGCAAAAAAATCGGAAGAGAATGTCACTGATTTCATTATCATCTGTCTGTCATACTGTGAATAGAAGCTGATAACAAGCAAAGTAGTTTCAATGGACTGAGTTTTTATTGTCAGGATAATGCAAATAAGATTGAAGACCTATTGGAACTGTGAAGGAAGACACTAATTAAAAAATGAATCTGAATATTGCTTCAATTAAAAAGGAAAATGGTGCTAAAAGCACACATAATTTACAAAATCAAATGCAAAAATATCGATTTCCCTAAAACTGCATATTTCAAGATGCTCAGCTATTGAAAATAATATAGCAAAGTGCATATCACTTTGACATTTTAAACTTTGGATTTTATTAAATACATTTGAAAATAATATTTAGAATAAGTCACTGGTTTCTTTAATCCTGGTTTTTGCATTCCTTAAAAACAATATAAAAACTTCCATATAGTGAGTGCATTTATGGAATATAATTTTATAATATTAACTTGTTTCATTGTAGTGCCAGTAGTGATAGTTTCAACTTGGATTCATAACGGAAGAGTGCACTGTATCTTCCATACAGAAGCTACAGGTTATTAATTAGCTGTTGTGGTCAATCTTTGTTTCATGCCAGAATGAAGCAGCTCATATAATCATGTGAACATTCATACCCAGTGTTCTGTCAGTCTGTTTGTACGTTTTGTGTTCTTCACACTGTGGGCTTTTATTTTTTTCTTTTCACTTCTTGTTGTAAGGAAGGTGGACTACCTCATATTGCTTCTCCAGCTTTTACTGAAGGTTTATATGTTTACCTTTCTCATTTGTTTAAAAATCTGTTTTGCAAGCTTACACATACAACAGCTATCTGTAGATTTAATCTTAACATCATGTGGAAAACTGAGAGCTGTTGCTTTTTAAAAATTTTACCATCTTGTTCCAAAGTCCAGTGTCTTATTCCAGCTTTTGTTCTCCAGTTGAGTTTCCTTTGACAACTTTTGAATAATTTGAATGAGTGTTTCCATAACACTTATAACTTTTTAAACTTTTTTTTCTCCAATATGCATAAACTGATGAGGACCATGTTTTCCTTTTTAATACTAAACTCAACAGGCTTTGCTTCTTGTTAAAAGAAAGCTTATAAGTTAATGCCTTCGAACTTTTATAAAGCTTTATTCAACAGTTCATCCTACTCTTTTTTTTTTGTTTTATTAGAGTGAAACTCCTCAAATTAATCTCCTCTCTACAAGCACTTTGCATAGTAAAGCATAACTTCATAATGCATTGTTCTGTTGTTGAAAGAAGCAACAAAATATCAGCTATCAGCATCATTCAACAGTGTATGAATCCAGCTATGGTTGGTTATTGTTAAAACAGTATTCTAAACTGAAAGATAAAATACTCTTTTCTTTTTAATTGTTTTCTATTTTTTTCACACAGGCCCATCTTTTGCTGTACTCAACAAACTTTGCATTTTTTTCCTTAATAAGTTGGAATAAAGGCAATATATTTATTTTGAAAATCTCTAATTTGGTTCTTGCTTGCTGTTTTTTTTTCCTATGCAACTTCAAGAAAAGTGCAAAATAAATTAACTGTTAGAGGGAAAAATACTACGTTGTAGATGACATAATGAGAATAGCCTTAACAATGTTTCCTTTTAAATGCCATCTGTGCATTTCATAACTGCCCTACAAAACCGCAACACATTTACAGTTCAGATACAAGCTATGTTAATTTCTTATCTGCTACTTCCTCACTAGTATCCAAAATACAGAATATACCTCCTGAGGTGCAACCCCCAGCCTGAGTGGTGACATCTCAAAGAAGCACAAAGGGAAGAGAAAGAAGCCCTCGAAAAGACTGAGGAAGTAGATGACCAGAGATGAAATATTCCCTGAGCAAGAAAAGGAAGAAAGACTGTCAAAAAAATGCAGAAGGTTAAGAAACTGTGCAGCCAGGTAATAAAGGACAGTGACAGACATAGTGAGTGTAGAATTCATGTAATGAATATCAGACAGATAAATGCTGAAAGACAACTCCAGGTCCTCCAGCTACAACTAAAAAGTCACATCAATTGAGTATTCCATTCTTCACCCATAGTTCAGAAGTGGTAATTGGTCTTTTATATCCTTTCATACCTCCTCACCTACTCCAGTATTCTCTCACAGTGATTCTATTCAAATAAATAGTCTGGGACTTTAATAGTTCCAAAATAAGTTTCTACGAATTTGCAGATTTAAGATATTTTCCCCTTCAGCTCAACAAGACATGCAATTATCTGTGAAAAGTTACAGATAAAAATAAATTACATTATTTTTGATAGCCATTTAAGGAGAGGAGATGTGCACATAAAATTTAGTTGCTTTAAGATTAAAAGTATGATGCAAGATAAAACGATACATAATTGTGACATCACTGAATCACAGAATCACAGAATGTTAGGGATTGGAGGGGACCTCAAAAGATCATTTAGTCCAATCCCCCTGCCAGAGCAGGAACACCTAGATGAGGTTACACAGGAAGGCGTCCAGGCGGGTTTTGAATGTCTCCAGAGAACGAGACTCCACAACCTCCCTGGGCAGCCTGTTCCAGTGCTCTGTCACCCTCACTGAGAAGTTTCTTCTTATATTTAAGTGTAACCTTCTATGTTCCAGTTAGTACCTATTGCCCCTTATCCTATCATTGGTTGTCACTGACAAGAGCCTGGCTCCATCCTCATGACACTTACCCTTTACATATTTAGAAACATTAATGAGGTCACCCCTCAGTCTCCTCTTCTCCAAGCTAAAGAGACCCAGCTCCCTCAGCCTTTCCTCATAAGGGAGATGCTCCACTCCCTGAATCATCTTTGTGGCCCTGCGCTGGACTCTCTCAAGCAGTTCCCTGTCCTTCTTGAACTGAGGGGCCCAGAACCGGACACAATATTCCAGATGAGGTCTCACCAGGGCAGAGTAGAGGGGAAGGAGAACCTCTCTCGACCTACTAACCACCCCCCTTCTAATACACCCCAGGATTCCATTGGCCTTCTTGGCCACAAGGGCACAGTGCTGGCTCATGGTCATCCTGCTGTCCACCAGGACCCCCAGGTCCCTTTCCCCTGCACTGCTCTCTAACAGGTTATTCCTCAACTTATACTGGAACCTGGGTTTGTTCCTATCCAGGTGTAAGACTCTACACTTGCCCTTGTTATATTTCATTAAATTTTTCCCTGCCCAACTCTCCGGCCTGTCTAGGTCTCACTGGATGGCAGCACAGCCTTCTGCCATGTACACAAGCAATCCTATTGTCCTCTTTCTTCATAAGCATAGAAAGATAGTTCAGCACTAAATGAACAGTGAAGTAGCTATCAAAAATTAAATAATCCAACTTCTAAGTCTTAGATGATGTCTAGACTGTTAGCCACAGATTTTCAAGATTTTTTTTTTTTTTTTGGTGTATGTGTGTTTATTCTGTGCTGTATTTGTAGCTCTTAAGTGTTGGCAGATGCTCTCTGATATTGAGATATCTCCTGACATTCATGTTACTGTTGTGTTCACTCAGGCAAGCATATTTTGGGTTGTTAAGGTGTGGGGGCTGTTTCTGTCTTCTTTCTTAATTCCCTGTAAAAAACTTTGATCAATGGTATAGAAAACATATAACACAATGAGACTGAATCAAAAAGAAGTTTAATGTCCATCACAGTCACTTTGTTCATGTGGCCACTTTGCAACATTCCTGTTTATAATAGGCACCATTACATAAGACCTTCTGATATCTGGATATAGTTCAAAATACTTGCACATATATAGAGAGATTTATCTGTCAACATCAATCACTTGCCATTGGCATTTTAGAGTCAGACAAAATCACTTTTAGTGCCATTTTCTGCCTCACTGATCTGGATTTTGTTATCTGCATGTTGACTAGCATTTATTTCATTGATATCCAAAAGGAGGAAAAAACAAATAAAGTGTCATTAGCTAATTGAGATGTAGTCATGATGCACGAAAATTATGTAAGAATAGGGAATATTTTATTATTTATATGTCACAGGGGTGGTGCTTGTTTATGATAATTTAATTGAAGGGTCAAGTAATTCTGGACACTTCTTTCCAGGGCATAAAACATGTTATACCTTACTCTTCCGTTCGTTGCATTATGGCATACTTTGGAAAGATGAAAATTAAAACTTATACTTCATAAACTGTAGTAAGACTTACAGAAAAATATCTGGAAAATTTTGCTTTATGTAATGATGATAACCTATGAGAATTCGATTGTTTAAATGTAGGTGTAGGGACAGTGACAGATAAGTTGCTTTGTCTCTGCCTCAGTTTCTCACAAGGTGAATAAGTACTTCAAAGAAAGAGTAAAGGCTTCACACAGAAGTGTACCAAAGTTAATTGAAGTTAATAAACTCCTTTGAGAAAGATTAATATTACTTTTGCTGGGAGGTAGTCATAGTAAGTTTCGTGATGGATACTAGCAATGCATTTTTCTGAATGTAACTACAGGACATAGCAAACATGGTCATCTTCCAGCTGGCTTGGTTTTCAATCTGTGCCCAAAGCAAAATGACAGGTATTCCCGAATTTGACTGATATTATTTTATTTATTTTTACACAACAGTTCAAATACCCTGTGGTTATTTTATGATAAGGAGAAGATAAACAAAAAAACAAGCAAACAAACAAAAATTTCTACAAAGAAAAATATTTTATAAAATAGCAAACAACTGACTAAATAATCTCTATGAATCAGAAAAAAAAATCAGATTGCCTTTTTTATTTTAATACTCCCTGTTCATTTACTGAGACTTTTGTGAGAATAAATGTGTAGAAAAGGACTTAATTGGTTCATGTGCATTTGTGCACTGGCAAAACAAAATAATACTCTGAAAGCATAATGTCACAAATAATCAAAGGACTGTGGAGGACTGTTTCATTTTAGAGTAGTGTAAATTAAAGCACCAGCTAAGTTCAATTAATGCAGTAAATATTAAATTACATTCTGTTTACCAAAAAAAGCAAGGATATACATCTTATGAAGTTATTATGTGCTTTTTTAGGTAATAATCAAACCACAATTAATCCAATGTTTATATGTTTATATCTATCTGTATGTGAATATGTGGGAGCGTAGGAAGTTCATCATATGGCTTGCATAGAGTTTAACGAGTACTATAATGAGAGTAAGAGTTTTCCACCTGTACTTATGAGTCCTTAATAAGGTGTACAACATTGCTGTGAGCAGTTCTTAGGAAAAATAAATTATAGGCTGGCTTATATTGCTTTTCTTCAAAGATTCCATCTAAGTCAGTGAAGTTATTACCTCCTAATACACACACAGCTGAGAGCAAATACATTTTGATCCAAATTCAGTGCAGCCATAGTGGAATTAATTTCCCCTAAGTTTAGCTAACTCAGTTTAGTCATCTGAACTTTTTCTATATTCAGCAGAGAAAGACAGACACCTCCAGAGGGTAATACAATTAACCTACTTGAAATAGTTATTCAATAACAGGTTATACCTTGAAGCAATGCTAGTTTAAGGAGCTTCCATTCCATCTCCCTCTTATTCTTGCCTGCATAGTGCTGTTTGCCATAACTGCTTAGCATCAGATTAGTGATATAATCTAAATGAAGGATTTAAACATGGCACTTTCCATTTCTTGGAGTCTTATTTTTAACATGATCATTTCAGTCATATAGTTCCTGACACCTTGTCACTGACAAATCAGTGCTGTGTCCATCAAAGTTAATAACCAACTTCTGAAGTATATTTATGATATATAATGACTCCATACTGGATAGATGTCACACACAAAAAAACACATAGTATTCCTATTTCCTCTTGCACATTTACTTGGACAAAGACAATTCTTTCTCCAAGAGAGTTAATTGAGGAAAGTATCCATTTTATTCTTATTCGCTTATTGCAACATTTATCATTTTAGGAGAGTTAGATTAATTCTTAAACAACACATTACTGGGATAACTTTGCAAGTGATAAAATAACAACAAGAATTGTGTTGCTTTCAAGATTTTCTAGTAGCTTCACTTTGCTAAATTGGCAGTATTACCATTTCATGGGATCATGCTTTCAGCTTCTTTGTCCATACAAAAGACTCATTCAGAATTCTTTGCACTCTATAGATTTCAGAGATTCTCCCCATAAGATGAGTACTCAGAACACACCTCTCAAATTCAAATCAAACATTTAGTTCCTGAAATAATTTTCTTAAAGGACATAAAAAACCCTAAAATATCTGATAAGAATTCAAAAGTTATTTTAGGAAGATTAATTTCCAGAGAGACAAAAATACCTCTTTCTAATTGAAATTGGATCAACTGATGTGCTTTCACAGCTTTCCCCTTAGCCACCATGTATTTCTCTGAAGCACTCTTTCAAGTGTCAGCCCACTGGTGGCAATGACACCTCACACTTAGCTGGGATTCATGGAATCATAGAATCATGTAATTGTCCTGATTGGCAAAGACCTTTAAGATCATCAAGTTCAACCATCAACCTAGTACTGTCAAATCACCTCTAAACCATGTCCCTAAGAACCTCATCTACATGTCTTTTAAACGCCACCTTTCTTGAGTGGATTGAGAGTTGAATATGTAATCTAATGCCTAGCAGTGGTAAATGGAAATAAATGGGCATTTCTGGCATGAAATTTGCTTACATGTCTTTGACAACCAACTTTATCCCTTCATATCTGGAGATTCACCACTCACCTACCTGGAACTCCTGCTGCTCCTTGTTGTTGAATGCTTAGTTAGCTCATATTTGGTGACAGCAAGTCCACTCACAGCTGTCACATGAACAAGCTATATCTATCTAACACTTCCCTTGGCTGTTCTACTTTTGAGTATAGCCTTCTGAACAGAACAGAGATATTAGCTGGTATCATGGCAACTCACATGACCAAGTATTCGTTACAGGTACCACTAGCCAGTGCTGTCAAAGGATAAATTTACCAGGGTATAAGAAGGACATCAATTTTTACCACTCTGTCACCTCATAGATATCAGCATTTCTTCCTCTGTTTTGTGGCAGGGGCATGGCTATAGATTTGCAAAACTCTGTGCATTTGAAAGAAATAGGCCAAGGATGAAACTTCTAAGCTTTGAATTTTATTACATTTTTGCCTGATGGTAAATGCTGAAGATACTCTAGGAAAAACAGTAATCCTGAGGCAAGTTTTTGGTCCTGTTGAAAATAAACATTGTATCTTGCTCTCATATGAATGCTACAGGTTTTTGTATCGAGTTAGTGCAAGCGTTTTTTCTCCAAACAAAACCCATTTGGAAAGTTTTAATCTTTAACACTTGTGCTGGTCTTTAATGAGTGGCTAGCATGTAACGATACTTTTGCCCTGGGAAATGAAGACATATATCAGGGTAACACTGTTAAAGAAACAAAGAGGAGGAAGAACTACTCTAAAATAAGATGCATTAGAAATAGTTTGGATGATATATAGCACCAGGTGCACCATGTTAGTTGTCTTGTCTTTTCCTGCCTCTCCCCTGTCCACCCCACCCCCCCTTTTTTTTTTTTTTTTGGTAGTTATGAGATTCAGTTTCTGAGGCAGCTTTGATAAGATTTGGAAATTCTGGAGGGTTGTTGACTTATCAGTAGAACACAGCTTATCACGTAAATGTGATTCATGCAAAATTCTGAAGATAACAGGCAGACACCTTTGTACTTTCAGTGAAAAAGACTCTCAACTGTTGAGATGAGAAACCTGTGAAACATAGAACATTTATTGACTTGCAACAGATATGGAAGAATCCAAATAAACTAGGCTTATGTTTAAATCAAATAAACAGATACATAGGATTTTTTTTTCAGAAAACTGCTGATCATAATAATGGTGGATCAGAAATTAAGCAATTTTACAATATGAATAGTAATACCCTCCCTTCATTACTTTTTATTATTACTATTATTTCCTTGATTTTGTTATTTCAGTCTGTTACAAGCAGGTAAACTGAGAAAAATGCTGCCATGATTCCTTTAATATTTCTTCAGTCCAAACTCTCATAGAACACCTTCTTGTTTTTTGTGTCCAATTTTACATATATGATTGATTTCAGGAATTCTGAGTACCTATTAAAATAAAAATGAAATGTAGATTTAGAATATTTCTCAAAATTAAACTTCTTGTTTCCAAGATTTAGTTGCCTGACACCATTGCTTAAAAAATATTTTTGTATATCTGACAAATAATAAGTTTTGAGATATTGCATAGCTATTTAAAAGAGATACTGCCATTGGGCTCCCAAAATTGACTGTACCTCTGGTATTTTTCTTAGATTTCTAGATTAATCCATCTCAGCTATGACCTGAGTTATCACTGCATAACACTTGTAGAGAGGCATAAGCAATTCCTCTATTCATAAAATAAGTGACAGGCCCTGTCTACTTCCCATTTTCTTTCCAGGTGCAATTAATTCAAATTTTGAGAAGGCAGGATCAGTGTTGTTTTCTTAAAACAAAGTATTAAGAGTGGAAACATAAAGTGACAAAAAGAGGAAAGAATTAATCATATATGTATATACCGTTTAAAATTTTCATGGGATGTCCTCATTCTAGTGGTGAATTTCAGGCAAATTTCTCCACAAGTTCTACAACTTTCCTCTTTAATCATCTGACTTCTCTTCAAAAGACTTCCAAGCTTTATCACAGATTTAATCTCACATCTGTCAAGGACTAAATCTAACTTGACCAAAGACTTTCAGGTTCAGTGGAGGACTGCACTAAGGTTTTAAACCACACTGCTCTGTGTTGCCCTTCTATAGTTTGCAGAGATGGCCTTACCAGTATTCAGCTTCCTGCTGCTCTGTACTTATCCTCAGAAACTAATTGCCAATTTAGACAGTATAAGTGTACAGTAAACAACACAGCAATGTAGTCATAGCACATAAATCATTGCAACTGATTGCACAGCTGTCACTGGTTTTACTTCATTGCTTATACGAACAATGTACTTTGGCAACTATTTAGCAAAAGTTTTGTGTTCTTTACTGTGAAGTAAGTAACATTTAGTGATGCAAGACACCTGAAGGATTATGAGCTTGATTCTTATAATTTGATAACTAATTTCACTATATTCAGATCTATACAGAATAGTTTTGCTTAATACTGCTTATTATATCAAGATTGGATTCCCTAGTGTTTTGAACTTCTATAGCAGTTAAGTCTGTTTTAAAATTGCTTCGATGAAGGTTTCCCTGTAATATTTCAGATTTCTGTCATCTTCTAATTTCCAGCTGTGGACCAAACATTGTCTGAACCAAACCAGAAGCCTATTGCTCTCAGTTCCTTTCCACTCAAAAAGCCTGGACTCTTAAGGTGTAAGTCGGTGAAAAAAACAATCCAAACCAAGCAAACAAACACAATAAAAGAATAGAACTGCACTCTTTACTTTCCCTTCTGTGATGGAAATTACACCTCTGTCTGTGTGTGTGTGTGTGACAGAGAGTGTTTTACTAGTTTAGAAAAACAATAAATTCCTCCTATAGAAAATATTAGCTGTATGCCTCATTAAAGTGCCATACAATGCAGTATTGATGGCATTTGTCTTTTCACTACCACCCAATAGTATATGAGGTCATAAATTCAAGGCTATAAGTGATACAGAGTTGACCTTTAATAAAAATGCAGCAGTTCCAGAAATAAACAAGTGAATAGCTTGAATTATATTAGAATCATTCTTTTGTAACTGAATAATCTACCCTCCCCTTATTATGAACAACATTAGATGTGGGTAGTCAGGAAATTAAAACCTAAAATCTATGGGAAAGGTAATGATCTCTGAAAACTTTCTCTAATGACTAATTTGTGGCTCAGTGGATTTCAAGAGATTATTGGGTTTTGAACTGGATTCTATCAACTAAGGAGATAATGGAAATCGTTAGGCTGAATAAAGTAAAATAGTATGTTTGTTATGTAGAGGCTTATTACATGAGACTCTATTTTCCACAAAATTCAGAAGTATTTTTTTTGAAACTGAACTGCTGTGTCAACTTATACGATGGGACAAATTCTGGTAACACAACAGCCAATGGCAAAACTTTCATAAACCTCAGTTGAATGGGAATGTGATTCTGATTTTTATCAGAAGTGCTGTGATCAGTGAGAATTTCAGGTGCTCAGTATTGCTCACAATATGTCTCTGTTTCAAGTTCCAAGTTTTTCACATTCAAGCAGAACAAAAGGATTTTAATCTTCATTATCAGCTTGTGGACAATATCTTACAGGGCCAGTGCTGAAGTTAAAATTCTACCAGTAATTCATCCTGGTGACATTTATAGGCCTTACTCATGACCAGGCTTATTAAACCAGATGCTGTACAAATTACAGAGAGATAGATCCTATGCCTTGAAAAGCTTTAATAATTTAAAGTATAGTATTCTCCTGGAGACAATCCAGAATGCTGGAAGTACGTGTGATATAATATTACAAATATTTCTGTATCATTCTTAGCCTTCATTTTCACCATATCCTGCATATTATTTTTCTTTTTAGTACCATGGTTTCAGTTTCCAACTTTAGAAATAAACTGCTTTGCTAAATGTATCTCTGCTATAAATGCCACTGAGGTATATTCCTATAGCTATATTAACTACATTATTTTCTGTTGCAATATGTTTGTTTAAAATGTGGTATCATCTCCTATTATGCTTTCTCAGTATATAATATAAGTAATACCTCACTAGATATTTGTTAATTGCTTAATAAGCTTGTTATGTAAATTGTTAGGAAAAAGATTTTAAATGTAACATTTCAGAGTTAAGTATAGCTACAAAGGTTTTAAACACTTTCAGTTTAATAATCTTTTTAAACCTTGAGTTTTAGTGGTCAGGAAACTTATTAATAAACCCAACACACTTTTTTTCCTAAGCTAGATGCCTTGCTCGCTCTTATGAATGCATTAAACCTTCGGTTTTGCTTCAAATCTTCTTTGTTGATTTTTGGACTTCCCACATCAAAATGGAACCTATGCAAGCAAAGCTTATTTGTTCCTAATACTTCTTTACATAGATGTCTTGATTGGTTTTCTAACAACAAAAAGTAGCACAGTGTTTATTCTCCTTACACCAAAAAAAGAAGTATAGTGTTGATATTACAAAGAACAGTATATATGAGGTAAGTTTGTTCATAAAATTTTGGAAGTAATGACTTGATATGATTAGTAAAGCCAATGTAATTTGCCAGTCAAATGAACTTTTTCCCCTGTGCCTTACTGAAGCCAATGATTATTGGCTGATCTTTGTCTAATATTGTGCATGTCATCAGAAACAAAAGATTTTGTTAGCACTAGAAAATCATCTGCCATGTGGGTAAACTTAATATACAATAGAATTATGATCTGAATGCAAATTTAACATACTTGAAAATGGAAAATGGCCTTGTGGAACATGCTGTTTATGTGCCTCAATGCTGGTGACTGTAAAAATAATGTATAAACTTGTATTTAGGAGATTTGAGATTATCACTCACCTTGGACAAATGGAGAGCAATCTTTTTTTGTTGCTTAGAGATAAAAGACTGGGAAAATACAGATAAGTGGACAATTAACTGACATTCATATTTTTAAGGAAAGTGAAATAAACTTCATGCCACAGGAGAAAGTTAATGTCAGTTAATTAGCATCAATGACATTTCTCCTCTGAACTGGAAAAATGCACCCTGAAAAAACAATATTTAGGAAAGACAAATACTTATAAATACTTCCATCCTGGTTAATTACAGCTTACCTTTCAAAGTTAAACATGGGAGTTGTTTTTATATTGTTAGTCTCTGTATTATGGTTAATTAATCTGGCTTAAGACAGCCACTGGACAAAAGGACCCAGTAACATTAAATTTTACATCTATTTTGGAAAAAAAAAATCCTTTTCAGATTCTATATACAATTTAATAGGATGCGTTAGCAAGCAAAATTTGTTTGGTTAAGATGAGAGCATCAGAAAACTGGATTTTGATTCAAATTGCTTCCCATAGTGTAAAAATTCTCATGTAGTTACAGAATTGCTTTGTAATAGGCCAGATTTAGACCTCCATCAGACAGCATCTTTCCCTAAAAACAAAGCTTTTTTGAATTATATTATAGCAGATGCCAAAACTGGAGATGCTATGGCATCTTCCAAATTAGCAAATCTATGTGGACAAACTTGAAAAGGAATGAGGTGACAGTCAGTGATAGTCAGCAAGTTAAAATGACCCCAAAACCTGTTCTACAAATCCACTATGCTTGCATTTTTCAAAAGCTGAGTAAGATAAATCACATAGTGTTACAAACTCTGCTTCTCATTACTATTATTTGCAGCATGAGCTACATTTCTACTGTAGTAGCTCCACGTTCTCACATAATTAGTTCTTAAAAATAGATCTTAACAAAGGCATTTCCCTGATATAGCATTATATGGTTTGCAAATTCTTCACTGCTTATAGGCCAGCAGGAAGAAATAGAGTATAACCCTGAAGATCTTACTGGTTTCATTCATTCCTCCATGCAAGCCAGAAGGGGAAGAAATGTCAGGACAAAAAGCTTTATGTACAGCTTCTAAAAATAATAGTAATTTACTTGTTTTGCAGAGGGAAGAGTAATGGCAGTTTATGAAAATATTTGTTTGTCAACAGCAACAATTCTCACAGAAGACAGTATGCTGAAAGATAATAGAATTAAAGGAATAAAATTGATTATGATTTTTGTAATGTTTAGATCAATATAGAACAGATCTTGATGGAGATCTTTAGGCACTTAGAGAAGTACACCAAGGCATTCATAATTAACCTATTTTTTTCTAGCCATTTTCAAAAAAATGAAGAAATATATAGATAGTTTTCTTAAAGAGTCAGATCACAAGCTCTCCTTGAAATACTAGAACACGTTTCAAATTCAGTTACACAGAGAAATGAATTCCTTTAGGCAGTTATTGAAGCTAAATGCAGAAACCATAAAATATTACAGATTTTCACTTCAAGATCCATATTATAATTAATTTTGTGTTCTGATTTTTGTTCCTTACTTTAGAAAGAAAGCCTTTTAAAGATCTTGTGAATTTCCGTATTGTGTCAATCATATATAATTTTGAAAACCAGACTTACACATTTTTACTCTGGAAGTAAAAAAAAATGAACAATTCCAGGTGACTCAATCCATCATAAATCATCACAAATAATGAATGAAGTGTATCTAGCATCAGCATGGAAGAACAGTAATCTGATAATTACTCATAGGCTAAAATGGTTTTGTACAACAATTTTACACAAGAAGTGTTACTAATAAACCCATTTGTGTATGTCAAAATCCGACAAAATCTACAGCATACAGGTTTGAAGACTTCATTTCCCATTTTCAGTCATGTGTACTCTATAGAGGTAGACTTGGCTGCAACCCACACAAAGCAACGTGGTTTTCGCCTGTCTACCCTGAGCATCATTATCATTGTGTTGATAGCAGGTACTGAACACGTTAAATCGAGTATCAAACTGGATTATTCTGAGTTAATAATTGAGGCCTTTTCATGTATTAACTAGAGAGAAATGAGTATCGTCTGAAGGTGTTGAATCATGTTTGTTTATTCTGCAATGATATAAATCAGTTATTGAAGATGCCTGTTTGTTTCTGATGTCTGTAAAAGGATAAAGTAGAGTTTAGCTTGATAAACTCAGGTTTAGGTTTCTGGCTTAGATACCTAAATTAGGAAAACTCAATCTCATCCAAAACTTTTGGCAGAAAGAATGGAGAGAAGTAACGGAAGAAGGAAAAGAAAGCAAAGGACATATTCAGGTCTCTACCGTGACTGTGGTTATACTGTTGGAATGACTAATACTATGAATATGACAGTGGAAATCATAGTCACAACTCCTTAGTATGATGTTGCTAGATTCTAATTTACATAATTAATAGTGAAGTGGGAGAAATAGGTTAGAGAGGTTCTGGAATATAGTTTTATTAATTCATGTGGGTTTTTTTCTTATTGTTGACTGAAACATTAGAAGTTATGCTTCATAATTCATCTTTCAAAGGAAAGGAAGTAAAAAGGTGATATAAAATATCAAGAACAAAGACACTATTTGAAAGTAGTGCTTATACAACGTACAAAGAGAATCACTTTGTGAGGTTTTTTTCAAATGTGAGCAAGATGGATTCATAACTGAACTACAAATAGGTATGAGACTAAATAAGCTCTTAAATTCAAGAGAGATCTTATAAACATTTTACCATATTCCAAAAACCAAAAGCTTAACTAGTGTAAATTGTTACATTTAACTCCTGTGGATGCAGGTACATTCAACAGACATATTGAATAAACTTGCAGATGTATGTAAATCAATGTAGCTCAACTGTACTTCTATAGAAACACTCTGATTTTTTATTGGTGAGTTACTGCCCCATTATCCAAAAGTGTTTTGTAAGATTATGTGGAAGGAGAGTGTCTGCTATGCTTTTAACGATGTCTGGTCAAGGACCTTTTTCACTGCAAGAAGGTGAAATAAGAAGGAAGCCATAAAGAAGAACACACAAGGACACAAAACTGACCAAGAAATGTTAAGAGAGGCAATGAGAGACACAGATCTGACAAAGCAAACATGGAGACAATGACAAGACACAAATCTCACTGATTGATAGGCTATCAAGACACTACAGGTGCCACTTCCAGGAAGATCAACCTGGACTTTGCAACTGATAAGACTGTAAACCAGGGGGACTCTGGACTAGGAGGGGTGCAGGAATTGATACAACCGTACAGACCCATGGGGTATATGCAGGGGGAGGAACAGGAGCAGGGAGGAACAAAGAGTGGAGGAAGACAGAAAGTGGTATAAAAATGGGCCAGTTGCATGTAAAAAGGGGTCAGTCAGTACACTTCTTGTATCTTTTTGTTGAATCTTAACTGCCTTGTGGGATCCACAAACGTGCATGTGCTTGTGAACCTGGAGAGTGTGGTGTGTGTGCTACACTAGTGGCCTTCTGCCTCTGCCAGCCCAAGAGGAGGAGGGGATGCGGCTGCCTGTGCCTGTGTCTGGTCCTGAGT
Organism: Caloenas nicobarica; assembly: GCF_036013445.1. Lineage (NCBI taxonomy): Eukaryota > Metazoa > Chordata > Aves > Columbiformes > Columbidae > Caloenas > Caloenas nicobarica. The sequence goes on along the minus strand of NC_088245.1, from coordinate 176,818,171 downwards.
GAGGGGGGCTGCTGGAGCTAGTACATTGTCTGTGGCTGTCTGTGTCACTGGCTGTGTCCCTGTGCCTCTCTGGAGCCCTGGACCAGAGTGGCTGGAGGAGTGGATCGGGCTTCCTACATCACTTAACATCTTTATTAATATATTTTATTAGAAAGCAACCTCATAGTCTCTCTTATTGACCCTGAGCCAATATTGTGAGAATAGAACATCAGGTAAACGTATCTCTAGAAGACTCGAAATGACAGCTATGTTAATAACAAAATGACAGCAGTTTTGGAGCACTGCATGTTACAGAATGGTTAATGAATTATTATATCTATCGAGTACTACTGAACTAACTTGGAATATGTTATAACTAAAATTTTCTTATTTCCTGTACCTGATATTTTGTGTGCTGATCTGAAATACATAGTATTCTGTTCTTTACTCATAATTTTTTGTGTTTAGGTACCTTCCATTTGATCAAAACAACAACAACAACAGGAAGAACTTTTGGAAATCAGAATTACTAGAGGAAGCACTGATTTCTATAAATTTCTTTATAGCAAATCAAAAAGATTCAGACGGATATTTTGTTTCTCACATTGGGCCAGACACAGGCATGCTAAAAGAATTTTAAAAACAAAGCTCCAGCCTACCATGACTGTTATGATGTCCAAATAAAGGAGGGGATCATTTATCAGAGTGCATTATTCTTTACAAATCCCATAATTATTTCAGAAGTGGCTGGTCCATTTTCATAAAATCTTGTGATGACTTAGGAACAGTTCTTGAAACTTTAAGACCTGTAAAAGAATTGTCAGGAGGCACTAATCCAAAGGAGTAACAATGTATCAGAGCCGTTAGCATTTATTATTTAATTATGTGGGTGTTTTGTGGCTACAGTATGTGCCTGTAGGTGATATACACAAGTCTAAGGAGATTAAGAGATTTTATAAAATACTTTGTTCATTATGAATGTGAACAAATAAACAAAAACAAACAGCAATGACAAAAACAAAACAAAATGTACATCTTCTTCTACAAGCAAAGGAAAACTATATAATTTACTACTGTAGTGTCCAGACATTTCTGAATTAAGTAATAATTAAGTTTTATGTGTAAAACTAGTAAAGGCAAACTTTCAAAAAACCCAACCAACCAACTAAACAAACAAAAAAACCCACACCTGCTTATATTACGTCATGGTACATCTCATATATCTACTTGTAATTAACAGAATAAATGTGTGCAAATGAGAGAACAGATTCTTTTACATATGATAATTGTTGCAATGTTTTAGTGAAGCTAAATGATTTCAACACAGTATTAATTATACATGTTGTTAGAGGCATATTATAATGCAAACTTTAAAGAAAAAAAGGTTTTTAATTAATCTGTTTTCCACATATCTGTTTCCACTGTTTTAGTGAGAAATCATTTAACTGAGTGAAATAATGCATATTTAATTTTATCTGAAACAAAGACTTTTTTAAAAAAAGTCTTTGTAACAAGGTCCTTGTTATATCTGTGTGTGACTGAAGAAAAAAAAAACAAATAAGGTGACTGCATAAGGTGAGGCATAATAAATGACTAGCAATGGTTATGATGAATATTCCATTCCATATAATAAGTGTGGGGTGGTTTTTTTCAATCAACATTATTGCCAATGATTTTTACATATCTAAAATCACAACAAAATATCAAGAGAATGAGTGTTTGCAATTTTCCAGTGGGAAATACTGCATAGAAATAGAAGTAATATAAACATTTTCTTCCATGTATTTTCTTCTTTATAGACTTTTCTCTGGCAATCGTCACCATAGTAGCTTAATACATCACCGTCATTAATATATTTATTCCCATAAAAATGTCACAAGATTTTTTTTTAAATTTTTTTATTTTTGTTAGTACATCTAAATCACATGCAGGCTGTATCTAGTTTTGGAAGGAGTGGGAACTTTACCATTCCCAGTTAGGAATGTGATTAGGTTATCTCACAAATCCATTTCAGAATGAGACTGTTTTTGCTTATCTGCAATGAAATAGATGATTTGGGCTGTAGCTAAAGAGACTCAAAAGACTATATGCAAATTTGTAATATCATTGTGAGGAGAATTTGTGTCTCAGATAACCTCTGAACTGTTGTCCAGAACAATGCTAACACATGAGCTCAAATACTGATCAATTATTGTTTGTACTATTACTTACTACTACTGCTTGGCACCTAGACAATCCTCTGTTCTGTGAGTTCTTTTACTCAGTAGTGTAGGCATAAACCAGGAAGACTAGAGTCTACAGTGTCTCATATTTGTCAGTTCTCCTAACATTGATGGGTTAGGAAAATAACGAGATACATCCAGACGGTCCTCACAATGTTTAACAAAGCAATAATTAGACATCTATTCAGAAGGAAATTTACAAGCCCAAATAAAATTATTAAAAATATTTTCACCTCACTCACTTCAGGAACCTAATCTATATGTCTTAAAGACAGAAAGTAGAGTGAGACAATCAGATGACTGATAGGAATGCACAGAAAGATATGTTCAAGCACATTCAGTTTTTTTGACAAGTTTATGATTAAATATCCATACCGTTTTGCTTCACACTAATCACTTTATAGTATAACCACACATGTCTTTGTATACACCACAGCTGGGTATCTAAAGATGTTTTATAATTTAAGAAAAGACCAAATTTTTTCTTAAGAAGGAGCCAAATATTTAATCAAAGAACTTACATGTCTTCAGTGACTTTGCAAAAAGCTAGAAAGTCTCATATGGCAATTAAATTTTATTGAATATTATAGTGGGAGCTCTTAAGATCTAGCTTAGGAAATGCTACAGAATAATTATGCTATATTCTTTATGTAAGAGGGTGCTTATATTAAGAGTTATGTCTTGCTAGATTTCCTATATAGTCAGTGAAGAAAAGTGGTTCCTTCAGAAAGTCATGTAGAGAATATAAGTTACTTTTCTACATGATTCTCTGTTTAAGCTTTTATTTTCTCATGGACTATATAGGTAGTGTGGAAAAACTAGCTGCTTTTCAGGACCTTGAAGGCACCAGCAGGCCTTGATGGCTTTGTCATTAAAGAGGCCCAGCACCACATTTCAACTCAGTCCAGAGCTGCTAATTGTAGTCTCAGTGCTGCTGCTTGACATTCCCGATGTAAGAATCCAACTTCAAATGCTTATATAAATTGTTCCACTCAGTTTCAAAAACATAAAATCTACATGTCATCTGAGACTGCAGAGTACCAAAGGTTCCAATGTAACCGATCTCATGCAATGAGAAATGCACCATTTAGATGTATGACAAGAGTGATGGAAATTAAATTGTGAGATATAAGGATTAAGTTCAAGTTGTTCTTATAATTACAGTGCAGCTGGTTATCAGGGGTGTGCTGATGCGCACAGCGCACTTAGCCTTTCATAGTCTGGGTGGACCAGAAACTACTCAGCTAGTCCCTCTATTAATGAGACAACGGACCAACTTGAAAAAAGCTGTCATCTGAACACCTGCCACCTCTACATTTAGGTATTTCACAGATATCGTTCAGGTGGAAACTCTGGGCAGCCCCAGAGATTTCCTCAATTCTTTCTGTGCCTAGACTGATTAAAAGGTACTATGTTTTTGTTTCATTGTGTTAACTAATATCTTGTGTAGAGAGAGAGACCATCCTAGAGACTACCCCATGTGGTTCCTGTGGCAGAACTTATCAAACTCTATGTAACTGAGATCCTTGTAAACCGTCAGCATGTGCAGGAACGATCAGATAGTAGAGATATCTTCTATAGATAGTCAAGTTAGTTAGGCAAGGTTTATATATAGTTTAAGATACTGTAAAAAAAAAAAAAAGGATCTTGTGTTCACTGGAGTGATCAGACAGGGCTATTTGGCCACTGGATTATAGGAATTCACTAGAACAACATTTTAATGAAGTATCACTTGGTCCAGATGAAGATGACATTGCAATCAAACTCCTGTCACTGTTCAGACAGTGATCGATCATCTTGTCCAAATAGAATCATGATAGGTAAATTAGCTTTTTAAAAAATTATTATTATTTTATTAATCAATGATGATAATAATAATTTTACTAATTAAACTGTCTCTTCCTCAATATCTCAGCCACAGAAATGATAGCTAGAGGCTAGCCATTGTACTCACAGGAATCTCAAGAAACCATTTGGAGCTAGATAGCTATGTTTAGGCAACTGAATTGTATGAAGTCGTGCCTCTGTTTAAGATCTTAAATATACACAGATTGACTTAATCCACTTGGAATTTAAAATACAAAGACTTTTCCTGAAGACATTACTGAGGAGGTAGCAGCATCAGCAGCATTTGTATAACTATCCGTTGTATAAGGACATAAGATTTGTGAATGTAAAACTACAAAATCAAGTGGAGTTCAAATACAAGGCTTTCATTTATTTATTTATTTTTAAGTGGATGTTAAACCTGGCTGTCATGAGTTTGTTTTACAACATTCTTAATGAAGAAAGACCATCATGCAAATCAGTGGCTGCAAAGCTTACCAGGTGGAGAAAAGAAAAAATGAGAAAAACTTAACTCTTAATTGAAGACATAACGGTCTCTGGGGTGCTCAGCATCCTCAGCTCATAAAAAATATTTGCATATCTTATTTCGTGTCATTTTAGTGCACAAATAGTCTGAGGAGTGTTTACAGTTTCCATGGAACAGCTACATGTATAGAATAAACCATTAGTGAGCTGTATCCTATCTTCCACTTCATTACTGAGTGGGTTGCAGGCCTAGTGTGGCTCTGTCTCTGTTATTAAATCAAACAGTGACAGAGAGTATTCTCAGGTTCTGGAACTTAATTGACCAGGGCAATTAATATTTTTTGCTGAAGATTCCCAGACATAGTATAGAAGTTGGTATCAAACAGGGTTCATTCTCTGTATGCAGAGTCCATATTACTTATGTATCTATTTATCAAAATGTCAGAAATCTATCTTTTGAAGTGAGTAAATGAAAGGCATTCCCTGGGCTGCCTGTTCCAAGGATTCATAACTCTTTCTGTGAAGTTTTTCCTGATATCAAATCTAAATCTCCCCTGGTGCAACTTGAGGCCATTTCCTCTTCTCCCACCTCTTGTTACCTGGGAAAAGAGACTAACACCCTCCATGCTACAACCTCCTTTCGGGTAGTTGTAGGGAGCAAGAAGGTCTCCCTGCAGCCTCCTTTTACACTTGCCTTTGTTGAACTTCATTAGGTTCCTCTCCATCCAGCTCTCTAGCCTGTTCAGATCTTGCTGAATGGCATCACAGCCTTCTGGTGTATCAGCCAGTCCTCCCAGTTTTGTACCACTGACAAACTTGCTGAGGGCATACTCTGTCCCATCATCCAGGTCATTGATGAATAGATTGAACAATACTGGACCCAGTACTGACCCCTGGGCAACACCACTAGCTACAGGTCTTCAACTAGACTCTGCACCGTTGGTCACAACCCTCTGAGCTATTCCATTCAGCCAGTTCTCAACCCATCTCTCTGTCCACTCATCTAACCCACACTTCCTGAGCTTACCTATGAGGATGTTGTGAGAGACAGTGCCAAAAGCCTTGCTGAAGTCAAAGTATAAAAGATTCACTGCTCGTCCCTCATCCATTGAGCCGGTCGTGCCACCATAGAAGGCTATCAGACTACAGGACACATGGGTTCGTTATTCTTTGTGGAGCCTGACCTCTAAATTTTCTCTCTACTGTCACTTTGTCAGACTTTGAAACCAAGAGTTAGCTGTGGCGTTGAACTGGTATTTGAAGAATAGATAGATTTATTATATACTATTTTGTATATAATCAGCTGAGATGAAATTTTAAAAATATGAGCATAAGTAAACTTCTGTAAACACCTGCCCACTGTGATATTATACATGTTTTGAGAACCCTGTCTGGTTTAGGGAATCAGACAGTGTTAAGTTATATATTACATATGATAGCAGTATAGCAATAAAGAAATGGGGTAATAAGTGGTTAGAAATAATTGATAAATCTACACAATTGGCAGGAAGAGTCAGGCAATCCTCTGAGTTACAGACACACAAGAATCTTCAGAAAGTATGTTGTGGGAATATAGCTATGTGAGGTAGTTTCATACCATATCAAGCAAGGACTTTGTTTCTCCTGGCTGCTTCTTGCAGAAAGGAGACAGTATCACGTAGTCTTCGATCATTTTTAGATGACCTCAAATTCATCTATCTGGACTAGATGTCCGGGCTGGAAATAGTTTTGGTATGGGCAAAGAAGGTTGATTGCATAGATGCTATTTCTCCTCTCTCTAAAAAGGCATCTGAGAGTGGTTACTTAAATCTAACTTTGCACATGACCTGCCTGATGTTTTACAGTCAGTCCAAAAAAATGCCACTAGGGAGTATGGTTAGGATAGAAACTCTTGTGTCTTTGTAGTTAAGAAGCCAATGAGAACTCACTGTGTTCCTTTAGAAATTAATTGATAAGTTAATTCTTATAAGATGCTTCCCAATTCCTACAGCATGAGTATGATGAATCCAAGTCACAAACAAAAACTTCTGGAGCAAAACTTGTTTTCACAAAGTGAGTGATAACTGTAAAATGCTAAAACAATAATGTACTGAGTGTAGGTGTCCAGGTGTGTCCTGGTTTTGTTAAAAACCAGTTTCTTTTTTAGTGACTTTCCCGGTCACCTAAAGCCTTCTTACTAACTGCACTTTCCTGAAAGCTAGACACACGTTTTGGTAGACATAGCAATGGTATGCAGGGTCATTGATATTGATGCATGCCGTGAGATGTGCAAGCGGGAGGTGACTGAAACTGACCAGCTGAGTATTCCATCCCATTCACATGATACTTCATATAAAAGCGGGAGATCACAAGAATCTTGTCCCTTTTCCTTATGGCCGACATTAGGAGAGGACCTTGTGAGTTGTCCCTGCGAACTGAGGCCTAGTGACAGACTGAATCCAGTTCCAGTTGGCTGCCGACTCCAGTCCAGGACTTCTGGGTGCCGGCCCTACATCTGCCGGAGCAGTTGCCGGGACTTTCAAGATTGGTTTTGTATATTTTGTATTATTTTCTCTATTTTTATTAGTAGCATTAGTAAAACATTTTTAATTTTTCCAACTCTCTCCTCTCAGTCCTTCTTTCCTTCCCAATCACCTGTCCTTATTGAGAAGGGGGGAGAGGGAGGGACTAAAGGGGGAAAGGGAGGGGAAGAGGGGGTAAACAATACACCTGCCACGGTTTATTGTCACGTTGCAATCAAACCTCGACAAGGTGTTGTTAGCAGGAGGCTGCAGAGGGGGCCGGTCTCTCTGCATAATCTCATTCTCTGTCTTGTGTATACATGTGCTGCAAGGACTCAGTGACAGCTACCTGCGAGACCTGTGTTTGTGTGAGTGAAATGTGGTGCCAGCTCCTGGAGTCAGACTGGGGGGCTGGGCACCCCTGGCCTGTGATGTCAGCTACTGGAGCCAGTGGGGTCTCAGCATCAGATACTGGAGTGAGTGGGGGTCTTTAACCTCCAACCACTGGGGTGGCCATCTTAAAATCCCTTAAAATTTAAACTGGCAATAAATTAATTATCCCCAAGTCTGTTTTCCCCATGACAATACTAGATCATCACATGTGATCTCTCTGTTTTTGTCTCCACCCATAATCTTTTTTATCCTGTTTTCTCTCTTGTCCTGTTGAAGAGGGGGAATGAGAGGGTGGCTGGATGGGAGTCTGGCAGCCAGCCAAGGTCAACGCACCGCAAATAAACAGGAATAGAATAAGCAGTGAATCTTCATTGCTTAAGAAATGTTCATATTAAAGGAAGCACCTTGCTGTTAAGAACATGGAAGTAAAAAGTAGGAGAGAAATTTTCACATGTTCAGGAGCAATAAACTGAAGTGAAGATGCTCAGTATTGTGTAGACTATATGGTTAAGGTTATAGTCTGCTAAGCATAACTAAGGTGTATGAAAGTTCTTCTTTTCCCCCGCTTTGTTATTTAAAGAGTATTATAGCAATAGGATTCCTATTATGAGATATTTTATTTTAAAAAAAAATCCTTGTCAGGCTGAAATTTCAAACTTCATAAAATATTATGCATTGGTTTTCCTCTTTCTCTTTTAAAACTCTTAATTTATTTTCCATAAAGAAACCAAAATGCATAAAACACTTTCCTTCTGTGCTCTGCAAGACAGGGTTTTCACTGTGCACTATTGCATCAGAAACATCCTGAAATATTACCTCAATAGAGAGAGCATGAAATATTTTTTTGAACAGATAACAGTGGCATCACAATTTTTAATAGTTCAAAAGTGATGTTAAGTATGGTTATTAGAGGAAATGCCTTTGCAAGTCTTTTAAACAGAATTCTACTAGTTGTATTTCTCCTGTTTCATATATTCTCCATGAGTTAGTTTTATTAGAGCACTGACATACGCAGGAGCATGGATCTACATAAGAACTCAGTGTCTTCAATTTTAAAAGAAAATAACGTTTACAAAGTAGAGCTAAAGTATTCTTCACACAATTTATATAACAGTAGAGAAAGAAAGACATTCACTAAGAAAGGTATAAAGTACAGTGCAAAAGCGGTAAAACCATATACATCAATTTGTGGTAAAGATATCAACTCTTTTAGAAAACAGTTTTACAAATGGTGTCTCAAACACCTTAATAAAGGAAAAAAATGTAATGACTGGGGAAAAGGATCAGAAGATCTTGTACCACAGCAGAAAATGGGATGTAATTATTCTAACCTGCTTTCACTAGAACTGTCCTTTGGACCAGGCTGTAAAGTGTCTTTGTGATAAGAGTAGACTTCACAGATAGAACTTTAAATGACAAAAAGTGAAGGAAAGACTCATAACACTTCAGAGCACTGAAGTGCCTTTTCATGCAGAAGCACTGCATGCAGACTACTGAAATCACCTGGTATTGGAAATGTCTCATTTACCTTCCAAAAGGGCATCATTTGTTGCTATCTTTTTGGGTTAAAAGAGAGATAAAGCAGAGCTGTAATCAAAACAGAATCACAAAAGGAAGATAAATATATTTCACAACAGTGCTTCTTGCAGTCCATAGGGAGAAGAAAACTCATATGCCATTCATAACTCAGGAACTCAGTCTTTTAGATCTAGCTGATTTTTGTCTTTTCAGCTAAAAAGAAATCCCACCAAAACAAACAAACAAACTGACCAAACCAAACCAAACCAACAACCCATCAAAACAAAACACACAACAACAACAACATCAATGACAGAACAGCTCCACGGAAATAGTTCCTTTGGATTAAAAGCCTAAAGTTTGTCATTTCAGATATACATGTCATTCATTTCAATATTTCCTTTCCATCAAGGACTAAGAAGGAAGTGTGACAGAACTGCTGGCATCTGATGTTTATTTTTTTCAGGGGAAAGAAGATCCCTCTGATCAACCAAATTTCACATCATACTTATTTTATTGTTGTTGAATAGGTTCTACAATCTGTGGCTTGGCAGCAATAGAACATGGGGGCATACCTGGACATACAGCAGTTGAATGCTGCCATATTTTAGTTAAAATGTTATATTCTGACCATCCTAACCTCATGAACATAATGAATATAATATTTGAAGAGTGAGATTTTTCTGCTTTCCTTTACACCTAGATTTTTTTTTTTTTTCTGATTTGGGCTTTCTTCCTAATCATGAAATCTGTTGCCAGCTGAGTATTTGGAAAAAAGCAAATTTCTATACCTTTGCTAATGTTCTAGTAATAAAGGTACCAAAAATTACTGCCAATTTACAAAGGGAAGTAAAGAAACAAAATAGTTTTAAAAACTTGGCTTTACTGTAATACTTGTTGCATAAATCATGAAAACAATTATTAAAGCTACAGCATTTTTTTTCTTTATTACCTGTAAAAGCAAATTGTAGAAGGCAACAAGGAAAGTGCTTCAATGAAAATGAAACCAGCAGGAATACTGTTGCTGCTCTATTTAAAAAATAAACCCCCAAATCCAGCCTTTGTGTCTGCCTCAAGCATAATCAATTTGGCAAACAGAATTGTCGCTTCTGTACAACATTTGTTTAATGCTTTTTACTAATAATTGTGTATTTATGAAAAGGCAGTATATCATTCAAAAATAAACTCAAGCAAGCTTTGGTAATATATTAAGTGTGCATGCTATTTATTAATCTCCTGGATAAATGTTGCTTCATTTTAATGCTATGAATTAATTAATTACATTCTGTGCCACCTATAGAGAAGAGGTACACTTGATAGAAAATCCTCTCACAGATAAATGAATATGCATCTCTAATTTTGTCCTCAGGAAATATTCCTGGCTGCAGTCCTTCTAGGTAGAGGAACATTCAGTTTTCTGTCTAAAAGTAATATCACACTTCTTTCCTTCCAGTCCATGATGCTTGAATGTCATACCCTTCATGAAAGCAAAAGATGCAAACTAGTTACAAATAATTGCGAAGCCAATAGCAGCAATATTCCTCTTCCTTGCAAGTTTCAAATATTAATATATTCACCAATTATGGTTCATAACAAAGAGAAAATCTCACTTCTGTATCTTGAGACCATAGCTGGTTTATTATTGCTGCTCTTCATTCAGGATGGTCTAAACCAGGTTTTACTCTAATGAATTCCACAGGCCAAATTTTCAACAGCTTTAAGTCTGCTGGGCATATGATGGCACTACATTTCTTTATACAAATACTATTTTCAGTTCTCTGTAGCAATCTGGGACAGTGCATGTGTGGAAATAACACTGGAAGCAGAATATTTTTTAGGCAATAAAAGGTCATTTCAGTCTTGATGACGCTTGAGCTTGGGAGCTCTACACCTCTCATCAAGTGCAAACTTTTCAGGAATGTAATTGACATTGCCACAGAATTTGATGACTTCTGCCTAGGATTTTCTACTGCTTAACTATTCAAATTATGTCTTGATGTTCTTCAATTTAGTATCGATGAAACAAAATGTCTGTCACCTTGTTAGGAAAATGTTATTCATCTTTCTCTTGCTGTTTGTATGGAAAATTTGTTCAAAATCAACTACTTGAGGGCTTCATTTTTAGAGTAGAATTAATGTTTTATTTTACAATGTATTATGATCTATTTGATTATCATAAATTTCAGGAGTGCTGTTTACCAGTGCAAGAAAATACTGCCGACATAGCTTCCTTTACACATTGGCAACAGTGACTTGCAATTTTTTGTTGGCAAGTATTGCACCAATTCAAATAAACTGATTCAAAAGCAGACTGCACAACTTATTGAAATGAATTTTGGAAAAAAAAAAAAGTGTCATAGTGATTTATTAAGTCGATTCTAGACTGTGATCATATAAATAGTTTTAACCATCTGCTTACGTGATTACCATCTATCTCTATGGACCTAAAATGAAGATATTGGTAAATTTAAAAACAAACAATCAAACAAAACAGAAAAAAAGCCTTCGAGTTCAGTGTTCTGATAATGACTAAAACTTTGCATCTTAATCTTCCATCTGTTCATCTATGCATTTCAAAATGTGCTATTATCATTTTACTCAGGTGCCTTGTGCATGAAAAAAACAAAACTGATTAAAATAATGATAAAGAATTTTGATCATGATATTTGTTTAGAGAATACACTCCCTTTTACGCTTAAGAGACTGGTTCAAGTCCAGTCCACATGATACTAAATGAAACTAATTTTCTTTCAGTGATTAATGAGGAATGAATGCTAGTCTCAGACTATTTCCCAGTACAAATCATAAAACACAGCATCAAAACTATTGCTAATTCACTATGTCAGCAGAGTACGCAAGGTTTAAAAGTTCTTGAATGAATCTCCATTTTAAGCCCTGATTCAGTACTGACAGTTTATGATGACCCATTTCTGTAATATGAATTTGCATTGGCTTTCCTACTCAGTGGCTACATTTACTTAGTCCAGACTGACATGTTTCTTAGCCATCAGCTTCACATTTCATTTATTTTTCATTCTGAACAACAGCTTGCAATTTTATTTTAAAAGTATTTACAGGTGCTGTAATGAAAAGCATATGAGACATGTTGTCTACAAAGAAGTCTGTGCTGGACAATTGTGACCAGAATCTGGCTATTTCTTTATTTGTGTAATTGTATGAGTTTGTATATAGCAGGGGGACTCCAGATAGAGAGTGCCTACTGGTTAAAGTAATTGAAGGCAAATTATCCGTTCCATGCAGTCACCTTAGGCAGTTTATTCCTGATTCTCTCCACATCTCTCTTTTCTATACCAGAAAAGAGGGACAATAATTATTTTCTGAAATCTTGCAAAGCTCTTCAAACATAGACCAAATGAGTCTTCCAGAAGAAATAAATTACTTAATAAACTATTTATTCTTCTGGATAGAACTGTTTTATCACAGATGTTTGGGCCTACTCATGAAAGGGGGGGAAATATTATTGCTAATGAATTTGATGCAGTTAACTATATCATAAATATTGCAAATGGATATTCACAGGTCCAAACAAACTAACAGATTAGGTTATGTGGGTACATTACACTGGGATGCAAGTCATAACTTGAAAAAGGGTAGGACTGTTTTGATCTCTTTTTAGTCTGAATTCCTAGCTTGAATTTCATATTTCCTACTAGCTACAAAAACTTCAGTGCAGAAGGAAAGAATAACACACCAAAAAACACCCTAAAACACAGAAACCCCTAAACTCTTGTCATTTTCCCACTCAGCAAAGGCTTTTATGCCTTAGGACAGGATAAAGGATGTGTAATTCATTGTTAGATTGTAAGAAGATTAAAAGAAATCTCTGTACTGAAAATCTGTATAATGATGACTTTAAGGACATGTAAAGAATTTGTCCCACATGTACGCATCAGGGTTTGTTAATTTTGCTGTCACCCACAGGGACTATTCTCTTTCACCTACTATTAAAAAAAAAATCAGAGACAAGGAGTCTTATGTTCATTTCTCATTTTGTAGAGGAAGTTAATAGCAGGTCTCCCGATTGCTAACAGAGTTATAGTATTGAGAAGAAATTTTATGCAAATTTTTGATTTTAGAATATAGAAATAGTGTGTTTTTTCTCCTCTAGGGAGTTTGTTGTAACTCAGCAATTCCAGTACTTTGTACGTAGAATCAAGTGTCAAAGGAGATGCACAACAGCATGACAATAGCAGTGTCGCCATTGAATGAATCTTCCAGTTATATCATCCATGACACATCATTTATATTAGATATCCAAGACCATTTTAAAAACTACAAATAGATTTGAGGGGTTTGGTGGGGTTTTTGTTTGTTTGTTTGTTTTTGTGGTTTTGTTGTCGTTGTGCTTTTTGTTTGTTTTTGTTTGGTTTTGGTTTGGTTTTGGGGGGGTTGTTTGTTTTTTGTTTTTTGTTTTGTTTGTTTGTTTGTTTTGTTTGGTTGGTTGGTTTGGGGTTTTTTTCTGGTTTTTTTGTATTTCCAACAAATTACAAATTTTGTTCTATCAGAGTGGAAGAGAAGAAATTGAAGCAAAACTATGAAGTTTAAAAGCCATTCTGAGAGGCAGAAGAGTCAAAAAGAATGAGTTCATTTATCAGCACTTTATAAAGGGCAAAATGCATAGCAGGAAAGAGAAAATGGCCTTAAGATATTTTGGAGAAAACAATCCTTTTGAGACATAGCTTTCTAGCTTTACAGAAAAGCAACATATGCATATAGTTCATTGGTTTTGAGCTATGTTTTCTCTCCTTCTGTTCAAATGCTTTTTGAAATTAAATTTCAATTAAGACATAAGGAAAGGACAGTCCTTGGCTATTTCATATATCAAAGTAATTTCCCCAGAGTAAGTAGAGCATCATTATAAAAATATTTTAAAAATATCAGTTGTGTCATTATTACATCACAGGCTTTTTGTTACTATTTCTGTAACAATAACAAGACAAAACAAAAGTTAGAGTCACAGGCAAACCAGATTTGACTTGGGGAAGAATACTTCATTTATTATCAGTTAAAAAAAGAGTTGGACAGTGAGAAACAAGAAAAAAACAAAAAACACTTTCCCCCATGCCCCACTTCTTCCCAGACTCAACTTCACTCTGTCATTCCTGACTCTTCTACCTCCTCCCCCTGAGCACCACAGGAGGATGAGGAATGGGGATTGCAGTCAGTTTATAAAACTTCACCTCTGCTGCCCATTCCTCCTCATGCTGTTCCTCTGCTCCAGTGCATGGTCCCTCCCATGGGATACAGTCCTTCAGAAACTGCTCCAACATGGGTCCTTTCCACAGGGTGAAGTCCTTCAAGAATGGTCTGCTCAAAAGCGGGTCCCCCTTGGGTCACAGGTGCTGACAGAAGGAGAACAGAGAAGCCAGTGTTGGCTCTTCTCCAATGGATCAAAAGACTTTGTTGGATCAAAATCGTGCTAACATTTATAAGTAAATGAGTGGACGGGCATGAAATACGTAGTTCCATACACACCATCAGATAAAGGTGTCTTCAACAGTTACACTTTATCTTTCCTTATATACGTTTAATAAATTTGTGTTAAAAATGATATAAGAATACTAATAGAGTTATGAAAAAAAAAGGGACTGGAAGAAATTTGAAGAGTTTATCTCCTCCATACCTTTATTTTAATGCAGAATTAACTATATTTCTCCCATTCTTACTATATATATATGTGTATATATATATATGGTCATGGAGGCACCCCAAAATAAGTTTAGGCAGACAACAAGGTCCAAAACAAACTTTATTCTGGCTGGAAAAGTACCGCCGATAAACCGATTAGAAACAGGGTTTATACAATTAGTTAGTACTCCGATAACATAAGATACAAGTTCGGATATTAGGTCAGGAGACTATTTGGGGTGCAGCGAAATCAGAATAATGAGGATCCACAGTGTGCATACACACACTCACAAGAAAACAAACCAGAGCCCTCTCTGCCCCGTTTTGCCCATAAAACACTAGCCCATTGCGGCCAGGACTTTATACTCATCTGTCCCAGACAAGCAATTTACACTCGTCTGTCCCAGATGAGGAATTTACATTTGCCTAGCAAGCAAGGACTTATTAAACCATATATTCAGTAATCTGTCACTCACCCACACACGGAGGTGAGGTGCTCCCCATCCCGGGAGGTTACCTTTGACAGCTTCTCCGTCTAAGGGGAGGGACTCCGGCAGCATGGCAGACCTGCAGCTCCCAGAAGACCACACAAAGGGAGTCTCCGGCGGGAACCCCGTTTATAGTCTGTTCAGATCTGACTGTGGGCATTCCAGAAGCTTCTCGTCTTCTCTATGCCCCACCCCCCCCGAGTGTGGGCCTTCGAGAAGCTCCTCAGCTTCTCTGGGCATGTTTGGCCCCTCCTCTGCTAACGACCCTGTCCACTGACTGTGGGTGTCCACAAAGAGAGCCATTAGCTGCCCCATTGAAGGCCCCAGTTCTGAGAGGGGGGGGATGGGCAGCTACCAGTGCAACTGCCACACGAGTTCTCAGGGCGTGGTGGGGAAAGTGCAACTGCCATATATATTTTTTTTTTTTTTTTTCCAGATTTCCATTAATAGAATTTCTACCCCCTGCCCCTCAATCCATTAAAAGTGCTATTCAGTTTTTATGAACTGAGAGGTTCTGTTTGTTGTTTCCAAAGTTCATTGTCTACATATCTGCAGTCAACATTATTTTTTAGGAAGTGGTAGATAGATACCAGTGTTTCTCAGCCTGAAATGGGCATGAATACCCTGGTACTGAGATTTCTGGGTGTACCAGCAGTTTGCTTTCTGATCCTTCTGCCTGTGGAAACATGTACAGTCAAATGCCTTTGGTTTCTTACCCTGCTTTACGCTGTTCAGATCTAAGTGAGGCTGCCTGATAGGTAACCCCAGAAGGCACCGATCACAAAACTATTCCTTTCCCATTTCTTAACGCTGTCCTCATAGCTCCCTGTTTCCTTCTTAGTCTCCTCTCAACAATGCAACTCTAACTTAACTATTTTTTCCCTTTATTCTTAATTTTTCTACATATAGACCCAAATTTTCTATTTCTAATATCATTATCAAGCTAACCTCTGACTTTTATGGTATTACTAATCTAGTTATTGAGGTGCTGTTGACTTCAGAAAATTGTACTTCTGTAAAGGTCCCCAATATCCCCTGCCAGCAGTCTACGATATTTAGCCAGTTCTCATATATACTGGCCCCTAAGCACCTGTGAGATCTGACTATCCTTCATAGCATGATCATTAACATTTGCCAGCTGTAACACTGTTATCTATTACATCCAAAAACTTATTATATCAGAAGCGGTAGTTTTTCATATCCTGTTCAGTTAGTTTAACATGGGACAAGGTCATTGTCAGTGGCTTAGTTACCTAACTCTGTAGATCTACCAGTATTCTCCTATATTTGGAAGGGAGGAGGAGGTTCATAATAATAATATTTATCCAGAAAGAAGGTAGAACTTACAAATTTCCTGACTGCAGTCTGAACAGGAGGCATTATAGTTTCACCACAGCATAAAGCATTACGTATTGCCAATTTAGTGAAAACCATAATTTTTGCCTTTACACATTTAAGAGTGTTAAAACATACTCAATATCCAACTTGCTTGTCTCCAAAAATACCTTGCTGTGGTTCATTAACTACAGCACAAAAAAAATATTTGTAAATGTCTTCAGCCATACTGTGTTGAATTTGTGGAAAACTGCTAGGCTATCAACTGCAGCTATCACACAGTTTATGATAAGTGTGATATTCCCACAAAGAAAAATTATTTCTCAGCAAGCAGTACCAGAGATGTCCTGTTGTGTGTGCGGCAAAATTGTTTTTGTTGATTAGTTAGCTCATGCAGTAAACAAAACACTGAGTTCTCAACTAAAACCTCAGGCTGTGAAAGTCACTTTATAGTTAAGTTCACAGTTAAGCATTATAATACTTACAATTTACTGTAAGTATTCTCTAACCACCCTGCTTTTTCCAACAGCTTTGCCTTAAAATACTACGCATATGGCATATACCTCATTACTCATCAAATAGAAAACATATGCAGAATATATCTATGAATTTATTAAAGCATTATGGAAGATCTACTATTTCAATGAAATGATATAAAAAATAAATAAAATAAGTATTCTGGCCATTAAAACAAAACTACATAATTTTAAACAGAAGTTCATTAGATTGCTTGCTTCATTAGTATATCTTCAGCAGTAGCTAAATAGAACTTTGTTTAAACCTTCTTTTTTGTTGTCGCAGTTAAAAATTAAGGAGGAAGAGAAAGACCTCATTAGAAGAACTATTATCCATGTATCTTTAGCTATGGCAGGCAGGTCACTTCATGCTCCAGTTTCAATGATGCTAGCATCCACAGTTCAAATGATTTACATGTGTGGTAAAAACCCTAGTTCACTTAAAAACACTTCTAGCCCACGCTTTCACTTCAAAGAAGGTCTTAAGAACAGCAGTTTCAGTGGGAAGGGAGGGAGAGAGGGGCTAATTGTTCAGTCAATGGTCAGCATCCTAAGTCTTTTGCTAGGAGAGGTATGATGATAATGATGGTTTCTAACTTCTTGCCCCAGAATCAGCTTGTAGCAATTTTTACGTGTTACTAACACACTCTACACCTTGTTTTGTTTCGTTTTGTTTTCATTGGTCTTCAATTCCACGTTGCATCTGAATTTAGTGTGTAAAATTAATGGCATTTTATGTATGTTTACATAAGTAATGCATGAAGCAATCTAATGTAAGTGGAAATAAACCCTAACCATTTATTTACCTGTCTTCATTCATGTAATCTTTAAATTCAGAGAACAAAAGACATGGATCAAAACCATTGTTAGTTGTAAGTAACTGTCCTACCAAAAGAAATCTATTCTGTTTCTAGGTCAAGGAAGAAAACAAATCTGAAGAGACTTGGATGGAACCACAGAAAAATGAGTTTGAGTTCAAGCAATTTTTCCTTCAAAAACAAATGCAAAGAAATAATCCACACCATGAGCTAACAATATTTTTCAGAATAAAAGTCACAAGAAGTTTGAATGAGGAGTGAGATAAAGAGCTGAAAGACACTTATATTTTTTAATTCATAGACTTATAAAAATTCAAATTCAATCACCTGCTTCCTGGAGTGGAATTCAAAAGACAAGCACCTTTGTTTTGTAGGTAGTAAATGGGCAAAGTTGCTAGGCTACTAATGCTATTCCCAACTTTGAGTACCATACTACAAAAATGCTAAAATCAATCAATGAGAAGTATGCCATTAGGCTGATTTTTTTTCTCCTCAGCCTAATGCCTACTTGAAACTCATATTCATAACTTGAAAGCAGCTTGTACGTTTAGGTTCCTAAACAAACAAACAATGATTTCACTACTCTCTTTTGGGGACAGGTGGGCATGGAAAGCGAGGAGGGAAAGAGAGAGAATCTAGAGAACTACAGGCCTGTTAGCCTAACCTCAGTCCTTAGGAAGCTAATGGAGCAAATCCTCTTGGAAGCCATGTCCAAAGACGTGAAGGGTAAGAAGATGACTGGCAACAGTCAGCACAGACTTATTAGGGACAAATAGTGCCCAACCAACCTGATTTCCTTCTATGACAAGATGGATGGCTAAATAGATCAGGCGAGAACAGTAGAAGTTTTTTGTCTTGACATTAACAAGGCCTTTGACGTAATTTGCCATAGCATCCTTATAATCAAATTGGTGAGATACAGTCTGAGTAAATGGACTACACTGCAAGTGGAAATCTGCCAGCACAAAATCCAAATTATGTCTGTTTAATAGTGGAGTCCTAAAAGGTTGGTACTAGCATGGGCAATGTTTAGTGTCTTAATGACAAGGACAATGGGCCAGAGTGCACTGACACCACGTTCTTAGGTGATACCAGACTAGGGGAATGGTTGATACACTGGAAGGTAGGACTCGTATTCAGAGAGACCTCAACAAGGTGGAGAAATGAGCTGACAGGAATATACAGTTCAACAATGGAAACTGTAAAGTCTTGTATGTTCAGACAATTAACCCAATGCATCAGTACATGCTGGAATCAACTGACAAGAAAGCAGCTTTTCAGTATAAGACCTGGGAGCTGAACATAAACATGAGCCGGGAGTTGCTCTGAAAGTGAAAAAGGGCAGCTATAGTATAAAGATTGTGGACACAGCAGGTTCAGGAGAATTACCTTTTCCCTTCCTTCAGGACTTGTGAAGTTGCACCTGGAGCACTTTGTTTATTTTTGTCCTCTCTAGCACAAGTCAAGTGTTTATATACTGAATTCAATTGGTCAGGAGGCTGAAAAATGTGGAATACAAGGAGATGCTGCAAGACCTGGGTGGCTTTAGCCTTGAGAAGGCTAAATGGAGATCTTATTGCTGTCTTCTGTTACCTAATGAAGAAGATAGTGACAGATATTCCAGGAAAGGCATGGAGACGTAAGGGACAGGGGACACAAGCTGCAAGACTGTAAGGTTCTGATCAGATATAAGGAAAACGTATCTTTAGAGAAGTCAAATGATGGAACAGGTTGCCACAAGAAGCCATGGAATCTCCACTACTTGAGAAACATCCTGACCTAACGTGGTTCTGCTTGTCCAGTTTTTTCTCATTTTTTCACTTGAGTAGCTTAGTCATATATGAAAATTTATCTACTGAAGCCCAAGCAAAAAAAACCCACCAAAACTCTACTCATAAGCAGGAAGAGAATCAAATTATGTTTGTGAACATTATTGATCTGAGGATGGGAGTAATAAAATACAAAGGGGAAAACAAACAAACAAACAAAACCCCCAAAACTACCAAACAAACAAAAAAATGCACCATAATTTACAGAATAATGTTGTACTCTAAAGGAAAGAACATCTTTAAAAGCCACTGTTCCATATTAAAGAATGAATAATGCTTTAGGTGCCCCAGAGCTAGTACCATGCATTCTTGATCTCTTAAGAAGGACCCCATGACTGAACTACATTACCATTGATAAAAAATTCTTTGATAAGGACTATTTGTTTTAAGGTTTTTTTATTCTGTTTTCCTTAATAACTGCAAATGATATATTTCTCTGTAGTTCTCTCTGTTCACAGCTTTGTCTTTCATTTTAATCTGTGAAAATAATGAAAGTTCCCACTGATTTTAATAGGATGTGGATCAGATCTAAGACATGATTTTATGTATAATATATCTATGTATCATCAAATCTATTAACACCAAAAGGTGCCAATATTTTCTCTTCACATTAACTGTACAGGTATTCACTGAAAACAAAACAACTTGCAAAGCAGAAGCATCATGGCTTAGCTGCAGAAAATGTGTATACTTTCTCCATATTGATAACATATAACTGAAGATATGTGATACTCCTCCTGTGGAGTGAGATTCAGCAAGGAAGGAGACAAGAGGTTTTAATTTCATCTTAGTATTTGCTCTAATTCTCTTTTAATCATTCAAGATAGACAATATTATCTTTCTTCTTCTCTCCCTCTCTTTCCATCCCCCCACCACCCTCTCTCTGGTGAAATTTCTCTGTTAAGGAACTGAGTTTAAACTTTCACTTTTCTCCATTAGCTTCCCTATTTAGTAAGTAGTAAGATTTTATTTGTTATGTGGATGGATTAAATAAACCCTACTTTTAGAAAATTAACCAAATAAATCCTGCTGACTCAAGAAAAAAATAGTCTAAATAAACCTCATTAAAATGACCAGATTCTAATCATGTGTTTTACTTAGGTCTAGTCATAGATCCTAACTTTCATGGCAAGTTTAATCTCACTAAAATACCAAAAATCTTGCCTCTTCTCAACATCTTCAAAAATAATTTTCCTCTCCTTCTAAGTTAATGTACCTTTCTGAAATGTATTATTTCTAAAAACCATTGCTGTGGTTTAACCCAGCAAGCAACTAAACACCATACACAGCCAGTTGCTCCTCCCCAGTAGGATGGGGGAGAGAATTGGAAAAAAAGGTAAGCCTTGTGGCTTAAGAGAAAGACAGTTTAATATGACAGAAGGGGAAAATAATAACACTAATTATAACTAGTATTAATATAATAATTGCAATAATTGTAACAATAATAAAAGAATATATAAAACAAGTGATGCACAATGCAATTTTCAACACCCATGAGCCCATACCCAGCCAGTTCCCAAGTAGTGGTTACCCCGGACAGCTTCCCCCAAAATATATGTGCTGAGCATGACATCATTTGGTATCGAATACCCCTTTGATCATTTGGGGTCAGCTGTCCTGGCTGTGCCCCCTTCCAGCTTCTTGTGCACCTGGCACAGCCAGAGAAACGGAGAAGTCCTTGACTGCTTAACAACTAAAGCAGCAGTGTATTATCAACATTATTCTCATTCCAAATCTAAACCAGCACTATACCAGCTACTAGGAAGAAAATTAACTCTGTTCCAGCTAAAAGCAGGACAATCATACTCCATCAAATCAATGAATCTTGAAATGCCTCAGGACTTTTGTACTCTGTTCAATACATCTTTCCCATGCAGAAATAGTTTCAAAATATTTTCACTATTCATTCTTTGTAATATCCATTATCTAGTTGTTTGGCATGATATAGTCATATCCTCCTGCCATCAATTCAGAATTACTTTTTTTTTTTTTTTGATGTACGAGTCTACGAAGCAATCTACAAACCCTGAGTCTGCAAACAGTTAAACTGAGATGACTACATAAAAGACATTTAATTTAGAATAGGGCCATTTTGATGGATAAAATTGTGCTTGCAGGTAAAGAATAATAGCACCAAATAATTACTTAGTTTGTTAAAGGAACTCTGGAGATAACCTGGACAGAAGATAAACAGGAGTTTAAACTGCATCACAGTTTGTGCACCACTTTGCAAAGATGGGCACACAGGATAGAGCCAACGGCTCAGCTCACAAGAGCTTGTGCTTCCTGGTGATGATGCAACAGAAGGTACAGTCCCTGACAGCCACTGGCAACTGTCCCTATAATACCAGCAACCTTGACTCAGTTGGAGCTCCTGAGGATAAATTCAGCTCTGCAGGTGAACTGCTGCAAGGACTCCTGGGGGCTTCTTGCTGAACCAGGGTCAATGCATTCCTTCCTGCAGAATATGAGTGCTCACGGTCTGTGTTGCCAAGTAAAGGAGCTGTTGGAGTAGGTCAGCAGACTGTGCAGCATCAGGGGTGTTAAGTGGACTGCATCTTCTTCAAGACCCTGCACCTTTAAAAGTCTGAACATCAGCTGTACAGAGGGAGGGGTAGGCAGAGTCTGAGCTTTGGGAATGACAATGGAGACTCCTATGACAGCGAAGACTGGAAGTTTGTGACTTCTGGCACCAGGAGGACAGTTCCTGCTCTACCTGTGGATCTTACAAAATAGGGTTAGTGCCCTGATTGCAGAAGAGGGCTTCTGAGCCACCTGGGCATAGAAGCCCAGATGTTTTTCTCCTCAGTCCTGCCAGTGATGGGAGAAGGGCTTCAAGAGATAAAAGATTCTATGAATCAACAATTGGTTGTGCAGTAGGTGTCAGCAATGAGGTTTTGGTTATTATAAACAGGGGATCCTCTTTGACAATAAAGGTCTGCTTGAAAGAAACAGGATCCACCCAACCAAACTGGGGAGAAACATCTTTGCCAACAAGCTGGCCAACCAGTTAAGAGCTTTAAACTATGAATGACAAGGGAGGGAGAGAATAACCAAGAGTGGACATGGTAGACCTGGATGGCCAAGAAAAAGTGAAAGGTGGTATGAAAAGGAGAGACCTCATAATCAGCAAAACTAGTGCTGAAAGGGGCCCAGTTCAAATGCATGCACACAAATTAGGAAATCCTTACAGAAAAGCATTTTGGAGAAAGCTCTCACACTTTTACTGGGAAACCAGAATGACCAGGTATCTCTGTGAAGTCCCTGTATGCTAATACACACAGCCTGGGGAACAAACAAGGAGCAACTACAACAACATCAGGATCATGGAGACATAGTTGGGGCACCTGACATGACTGGAGCACTGCACTGGACAAAGACAGTCTTTTCAGAAAGGTCAGGCTGGTTGGGCGAGGAAAGGGAATTGCCCTTTATGTGAGAGAACAGCAGGAATGCATGGAGCTTTGCCTAGGGATGGGTGATGAGTCAGCTGAGACCTTATGAGTCAGAACTGGCAAGCAGAGAAGCAGGGATGATGTGGCAGGTATCTGCTGCAGACTGCCTAACCAGAGAGAAGTAGAAGAGGTTTTCTCCGGACAAGAAGAAGATGTTTCACAATCACAAGCCCTGGTCCTTGTGAGTGGCCATAACCAGCCTGAATTTTGATGGAGGGAGAACACAGAAAGAAAAAAAGCAATCCAGAAGATTTCAGGAGTCTACTGACAACACCTTCATGTCATAGGTGTTTGAGGAGCTGATGAGGGGAGGCATGCTATTGGACCTCAAATTTACAAACAAGGAAACATCATTTGAGCATGTGAAGTCTGGGGATAGCCTTGGCTGTTGCAATGATGAGAAGATGGAACTCATGAGGAGAGGGGAAAAAAAAAGTGAAAAATGAGATCACATAATCACTGGGCTCTAGGAGATCATGCTTTGATCTCTCCAGAAATTGTCTTGCAATACTCCAATGGGATATGGCCCTGGAGAAAAGAGGCAGGTTGATATTCAAGGATTACCTTGACTAGCCAGTGAGTAGGTGAAGAGACCTGGGAGCGAGGTAAGTGTGTGTGACTCTAAGGGCAAGACCATGGGAGAAACTGGCTATTGGGGAGACCAAAGGAGTCCCAACCAGATGCCAAAAAGACTGTGGGGTCAGGAAGTTTCAAGGGACAAGACCTTGTGTGTATTTTGCTGCCTCTAAGAGTGAGACTATGCAGAGAGGTGACTCCTGGGGGACCAGAGGAATCTCAGCCAGCTATTCATGTGTGTGTTTGTGAGCATGCATGAGTAAGACTGGAGTGGCGCTGTGGACTCAGAGCCCCTATATCAAGGTGTCAGCAACTGGTGAGACTGGGATACAGGGGCAGGTACTGGACAGAAAGAGTGTCTGACCAGCTCCTGGGGGGATCCACACTGTACTTACAGACATATATACATATGCACAAATATTTCCGAGCAATGGACCTTTATCTTGCTCAGCCAGAGAGGTGGGTAGGATGAGGTTGTTAGTGCTGTCCATGTTCATGTGTGTACTCTGTTTATGGCTGTGATATGTGTGGCTGGCCTTGTATATACATATATACATGGTATAAATGTGTTTTCTGTGTGCACCTGTTTACCCTGAACACACGTCCAGCCTCACAACTGGCTGGACCTGGAGGCATAGGGCTGCAGAACCCTCACCTCTCTTGGGCTGCCAGATCTGGCCCAGTAATTTCTCCTGACATAACAATTAGGTCTCCCTCAGTTTGTAATTTTTGCATTTATCTATCAACATACATTTTTACAGGCCTTTCACAGTACTCTGAGCTAAGGTTATGCAGCTGTGCCATGCCCGAGGTGGGTCCTGGATCCAGCCAAACCGATGGAAAACCTCTGGGTGGGCGGGAGGCTTGCAGCAGGGATCACAGAGAGCCCAGGTTGCAGTGAGCTCCCTTACTAACCTTCTGGTTGACTTTTCTTTCTAGTTATTACCCTGGTACTTACTACTTAGACTTGTTCAAAGTAATTTCTTCATTGTCTGGCTTTGCAAAAACAACATACTAATTTGTTTTCTCAGAATCATGAACACAAACCATTACCTAAAGAAATGGGTAGACCTCTGAAAGGTAGCAATCTGGGGACCTTTTAATGATACAAGAAGCATAGAGATAATTCTGGATAATTTGTTCCTGCAGGCACAGGATTTCCTGCAGTTACATGCTAAGTGAAGTTTAACGGTTAATCATCTGCATGACTTTAAATAACTAATCTAAAAATGACTGAGTCTTTTTTCCATGAATTATCCTTCAGGCTAATTCATGCACAAAAGAATGTATCATATGCAAGCCACAGACTTTCACTTATTGTGGCGGATGCGCTCGCCCCGGCCCGCCCCCCAGCCAAACCATCAGCAGTTTGGTTCAGTCTCCAGAGGAGGGAAGGGCCTGAGCTGCAGCCAGGCCAAGAACTCCTTCCAGGAGACCCACAGGGAAGCAGAATGGCACAGTGAACACCAGTGACTTGTGGGCACAGGGAGTCTTGTGTAGAGTTTTCCTACTGTATGCAGTTTGACTACAAGTCAACCACTTCATTTTATAAATACGACAGCCTGGATGAGCCCACTTTGAGCGCTCCGTGCTAAATAAGTGAGCTGTATGGCAATGGTTTTACTACTCAGAGGTCAGTGGATGAGCCCAATTCAAGTTCAGTATTAATCATTTAGCTTAAGTAGATGTACACCAAATGTAATGGATTATTTAGAGATATAGGGTTGTATGATTTTTAATATACTCTTTGATTCATGTTACTTAGTAGACTAGATTTGCTAAAATTTTAAGCTCGTATTTACCAAAAGCAATTGCAGACTATGCTAAACACCTGCAAGATAAAGTCTAGCTTGCATTTTACTGGGAAAAATGGAACTGACTGGGAAAACAATGATCCAAGGCTAACACAGAGACATCACAGACATCTGCAAAGCGGGCCCTATTTTTGCACTTCACTGAGAAGAAAGGACTTATCCAGACAAAATGGCACCTTCAAGGATATGCATCAAAACCAATGTCAAAATCTGAACAAAACAAAGAC
The DNA here is from genome assembly GCF_036013445.1 of Caloenas nicobarica. Taxonomy (NCBI): domain Eukaryota; kingdom Metazoa; phylum Chordata; class Aves; order Columbiformes; family Columbidae; genus Caloenas; species Caloenas nicobarica. The sequence continues at coordinate 176,792,539 of NC_088245.1, read as the reverse complement.
CCATGTGAAGTTAGGGAAAAAGGGTCCAATGGGAAGCAAAGGACCTGGTGGTAAAATTTTGCTATTGAACTGGATCTTGGTGTGAATGGCCTGTAAAGATATTAAAGTTTGTAGTTTTCTATGCTCGGCTGGACCTCCGTGCAGGTACCTAGCTTGAGCCAGCCCTTCTGCTATTCTACTCCATTAATTTTGTTTCCTGAAAGTCTGCTTTACATGCAGTTATGGGTCTCCTCTGAAAGTTTGCCTTCAGAGCAAGTGGTTATCAGGGGAAGAAGAATTCCAAACATTTGCATCGTGACGGACATAAGCCTTGCCTGAAAGTTTGCCTCTGGAGCTTCAAAACACAGCCCCTGGAGCGAACAGTTATCAGGGGAAGAAGACGACTGAAAGTTTGCTTCATGAACGGATACAGGCACCAGGAGAGAAGGTAACCAGCATTTGGCTTGGTATATCTCCTCCGTGCAGTAAAAAATAGAGCAAACCCACCACCGAACTCTGTAATGTCGCGCTTCTCTTTAAGAAATCTAAACATTGTTCTGCAGCAAGCAGAACCCTAAATTACTCCCCCGCAACACTTATACATGCTGAATAGTCTCTGAACCTTGAGAATTGCTCCTAATTTCAATTCTAACTCCCATGAATAAGGATGTCAAAATCTGCCTTTAACAGCAACACATTTATTACCTGATAGGCAGATACTGTGATCAGATGTGTTGTTTGATATATGCCCTATCAAGTAAGTATAAAACCTGTCAGAAATGTGCTAATATTTTACACAAGCACCATGTAATGTAGACAAAAATAATGTGATGGATAAAATCCAGTCTTCTCTGTGTACTTCTCGTGCCATTCCTTTATGGCACTTTTTCCTCATGTAGGCTTCAAGTTAAGCCCATCAGGGTTCTGTAGGACTTCAAATTACATTTACAGAAGCATTTAAGAAAGCCATATCAAGGATAATAGACACACTCTGCACCCAAAAGTCAACATGGTGAATTACCAACACTCAGTAGAAATGTATTAGGTCCTCATTATCTCTCATTCTCAAAATAGTTATTTCATAGACTGGACATTGTCCCTCCCAGAAATGAATCCTTGGATGGAGAGTAGTCATAATGTCATTAATGCAACTTTTCATATAATTAAAACCAATATAAGACATTCTTAATTTGTGGAATCAGTAGCAATTTATTTGATGGTTAAGGAATAACAGATGCACAGAGAAGGCAGATTTATACAAGAAAAGAGATAGTGTCCTCAAGATAGCAATAAACATGGCCACTTGATATCCTCATTAGGAGCATGAAAAATGCTGAAGATACTAAAATACAAGAAATTCAATAAGAAACAGACAAAATTATCAGAACTTCTGGTATCATAAAATATAAGACATACACTAGATAAAAGGCATGATCTCAGCTTTTTTTCTGGTATGTTTCTTCATTGAATTTCTGATATTTTATGTCTGTACATAAATATATTCAGGAAAATGTATATAATGTTTACAAAAATGTTGGTTATGTGAATATTTTTTCCATAAACTCATTATAGTTATTCCTTTGGAATGCAGCTCCAAGTGCAGGTTGGCAAAAAGTGAAAACCACATACACTTAATATATGAACAGAGGACAGACTTTCCCCTAAGCAAATTTGTTGGTTTTTATGTATTGAGATGTAAAGTTTATCCAAAATTTATACATTTATCATATTATAAAATGTTATGTTTGTTTTAGAATATGTTTATCTTGTTTCATTCTAAGTAGCAATATCTTCCCTTTTATTATTAATTTATTAAAAACATCATGTAAGTAAAATGTTTAAAATCTTGGTGAGTATGTACAACCTGAAGAAATACTTGTTATAAGAGTTTTGTTATAAATGCAGAAACACCATCTCAGAATTTTTGTCATTTCTCATTCTCACCAGACATCAAAATATCTGTCCTGACTGTCCAGTTTTCCAAGGTAAGAATGTTTACTATTGCACTGAATTTCCTTGATGTATGTCCCTTTCTCCTTGTCCTTACTGCCTCTCCCAGCTTTTAGAAAGACAAACTATTTAGTTTCAAATGTTTTTTTGAATAAAAATTTGACCCATCTGAAACACCACACATTAGAGAAGAGATAGTTAATGCATTTGAAGGCTTGAATTTTCTGTGGTTTATGCCTCCATAAATGTGAAAGCAGTTTGATAAAAATCAGCCAAGTGTTTACTTTGAAAAAGCCTTTAAACAAACAGAAGTAGCTATACTGTCACAATATATTCAATGCTTGCAAAGGCCCTCTCTGTATATAGTGCACAGGCAAATATTGTCACACTACAATGTACCAGACTTATTATTTCAACTGTCTTTGCCTGAAAGATTTAATGTAAAGGGCAGCCATGTGTACACACACTCAGAAAACAACAGAATGAAAGAAAATAATTCACTTATTTCAAACATGCATGATGCTGTACTGCAAAAGACAACTGAAGCACCTGAGGCAGTGTTTTAGTCAGGACTATGTATCAGGCATTCCTCCCCAGGATCTTCCTTCTTGGACCTCCTATTGATCTTTTTGTAGTTAACCAATTAGTTTAGAAGAATTTCATTTTATGTGTGTTGTCTTAGGAAAGCCTATACTGTCATTGCAATCTAGAAGGCCAACTCTTCATTAAATGTGAAATTAGATACTCAATTAATGAAGCTTTATCTCATATTTGATGACTGACAGTAAAACTGTGGTATGCTCTCTGTCTGAATCTGAATTTACAGAGAGTTAACACTGATTTTGGTCTTCCACTAACAGCAAGACTTGGCTGGTTGGAATGTTCTGCTTGTTTAATTATTTAGTGGCTCAGTAGCACAGACAGCTTCTACAAAAGCCGAACAATCATATGCAGCAACAAATGAACACCATAATCTTAACAAGATTATCATAATAAAGAGTCATCAGAGAAATTAAAATTATCTGCTTTAATTATGAAATTATAACCCCATTAACTCCTCTGCATGAAAAGCAGGAATTGGGGAATAGCATAGAAGAACTCGGAGACGGCTATTATAAACTTGACAGCAAATTAAAGAGAGGGTGAAAGAGATTTGCTGTGTGAGCTCAGATATTTCAGGTAATTTATTTTGTAGCATATGTTTCCTATAGATTAGGCTTTCCAAAATGAGACCATGGGAACTGGTTTTTTTCCCTTGTCTTTTTTGCCTTTTACCCCCAGATTGTGTTTACCAGCTTAGTTGAAAGCTAAAAACTTAAAAGCAGACTCTTATTTAGATATGCCTAAAGCTGTGAATTAATTATGCCCTAAATAAGTTATTAGAACAATATTGCCACTAATGCATTATTAATGGCTACTTGTTGAAAAGTTCGTAACAGCAAAAGTACTGTACTGACATTTCTAAAGACATTAACATGAAAATGAGGTGAATTTGAAGATAAAAAAATATTCAGTGATCAAGCTTTTACAAAAGTAGTCTTCAATAATGCAAACACTAGCCACACTTTTTGTTTTACTTTTTCTATGCATGAGTAATATTCATAGGACTACTTTAAGATGTCTTTATATTAGTTTGTATGATAAATAAGTGAAAGAATCATTCAACAAGAGGTCTCCTCAGAGTACATTTATACTTCAGGAAAAATATTTAGTATCATTGTTATCTCACATTGTAAAATATATTTTAATGAGAATCTATCTTATAAATAGTTTAAGTAATAAATTTCTTAGTAACAGGTATTGTGCCTTAATTTTAAATTTGAAAGTTCTCTATAAATTTACTAAATTAAACTTTTGAATATTAAATAAGTAAATGCATTATTTTTAGTGAAGTATATAAGAAAGGTGTCATATAATGTGTCATGCATCCATGTACAGTTTATCCATGACTTTTGAATTGAATGAAAACGACTTGTGGAGCAACACATGTAAAGCTTTGCAACATTTCAATAGCCTGTGGTCTGTTTCTTTGTTATTGCTGTTTTCTTTTTTTTTATTGTTATTATTATTTCTCTTTTTCTATCAACATTTTATGCTTTCCATTATTTTTATGTCTATAAATTGCTTTCATTTCTGCCTCCTTCAGCACCATCTACCAATTTTTAATAAGCTAAATGGAATTAAATTAAATTTTAACTAATTCATTTTTCTGTAATGCTAGCCAAATAGTATATTGTTTAGGAATTCTCAGTTTAAACAGTTTTCAGCATGACTTTGACTAGTCTTTTTTAAATCTGGAGATTCCTGCAAGACCACCAGACATAAAGAGCCTTTACAATTATAAGTGAAAAAAAGACAAAAATTACTGAGGAGCTAGAATGGGGAGAGTTTCTGGATCTGAGATATAGCCAAACAAGTACCTCTCCTCTCCTCTCCTCTCCTTTCCTCTCCTCTCCTCTCCTCTCCTCTCCTCTCTCTCCTCCCCTCCTCTCCCCTCCCCAATGGATTTTAAAAATTATATAAATAAAATAAATACCAGAAAGTTGATGAACAGCAATCCTAAGAGACTTTGACAACTGTAACTGTGAGAGCTAAATGCAAGTACTGTGAAAAACAAATAGGGATAGCATGACAGGAACGAAAAAGGGAAGTAAGTGACAGGTACATCTACTGAACTGCCACAAATAGCAATTCTATCATAATGATCAAAAGACAAGCTGGCAAACATAAGAAACAATGAAGCGCTGAAGGAAAAAAGTAAATGATCCTGATGCAAACTCAAAACCAGACCTAAGTTTCAGAGCAAATTGTAGCACCAGCAGAAGCAGCAGCTGTATTACATAAAAGCGTTCTTGCCAGTAGCAAGGGTAGTGGTTCACATTGCACACAAGTGGGAGATTAAAAGAAAATGGAAGAGAAAATCCTTCAAAATATAGGCTATAGAAGTGTAAGGGAATAATAAGGTAAAGAAATATATGACTCATGACAGCAAAATACATATGAGAGGTCATGGTGTGACTGTGACTATTTCCTTACAATATTGCCTTGCCAATGATTAGTTTTTTAGGCTACAACAATTAGATACAACCAATTAATTTTGTTATAGTAGTGGGATGTTATCTGATCTTTCAAATGATCTGTCATTATTCGTTCAAAACATCCATTATGAAACAGGATTAAAAAAAAAATTGTTATGTTTTTTCTTCAGTAAACTTTATAGTAGCCCACACAATTTATAACACTTGTAGTACAGGAAAACCTGGATTGCTTATTTTAGGCTTTCAATCAAAAGGCTGAGCATCAGCAGAATGATCCAAACAGATTATGTGAAGTGTTTACACTCCTCATAGAGTTGATGGAGAGAGATAAACACTTTTACAGAAGAAAACAGAAAACCTGTAGGAAGATAGCCAGCTGCTTAAAGCTAGCAGAAGGAAATTCTGGCTATGACAGCATGTTGCTGATTTGTTGCTGATCTACAGCCTAGATTCATGGGTCCATTTAGGATATAAGATCAGTTATTTTCCCCTGAGACTATATAAACTTCAATATTTTTAAGAATCAGAGGAGACAGGATTTGGCACAAAAATTTAGCAGTGAGATTACTCATAAAGGCAATTAGAGATCTAGATTTCAAGTTTGCCCCCAGACAGATGCTGGTGAGGGCTGGTCTTACATGTCTACATCCTGAAAGACTTCTCTACTTGTCGAGGCCCTGAGGACACACACAGGCTTTCCAGTCCCTTCCCAAGTTCCCCTGGTGCCTTACTCCACTCTGCCTGTGGTCCAGGACCTCATTTCAGCCTAGCTCAGGGTTATCAGTCCCTGTTCCAGTGACACTGTGTGAGTGCCAGCTTCCAGCCTCATCTGGTTCTGCCTTCTGGATGGACCTTAGATTTATATCTTAGCCCTGTCTCTGGCCCTGACTCCTTTTATTACTGACTGGGCACCCAGGGCGGTCTCTGGCGCTGGTGTACCACTTACTTTGTCAAGGTTGTCAGTGGACTCTATTAACAGCCCCTGGCCCTGCCAGCTGTGCTTAGGTCCTGTGGGACTGTGCCCCATCACTGGAGGCACCCCTTGAACCAGAGTCACTCTTGACTAATGCTGTTTCTGGATCAGCGCCATTCTTGTTGCTTGCTGACAACTAGTCATTATACTGTAGATGAGTCTGAAAAGTGAGTAATCTTTCTTTTCTTGTGGAAGTTGACGTGTATGACTGTGTTGGCAGTTGCACTTTCCTCCCCCCCACGCCCTGAGAACCGGTGCGGCAGTTGCACTGGTAGCTGCCCATCCCCCTCCCAGAACTGGGGCCTCCAATGGGGCAGCTGACGGCTCTTTGTGGAGACCCAGAGTCGCTGGGCAGGGTCGTCAGCAGAGGAGGGGCCCAGAGCGCCCACAGCCCAGAGAAGCTGAGAAGCTTCTCGAAGGCCCACACTCGAGGGGCGGGGCATAGAGAAGCTGAGAAGCTTCTGGAATGCCCACAGTCAGATCTGAGCAGACTATAAATGGGGTTCCCACCAGAGACTCCCTTTGTGTGGTCTCCTCGGAGCTGCGGTCTGCCATGCTGCCGGAGTCCCTCCCCTTAGACGGAGAAGCCGTCTAAGGTAACCTCCCGGGATGAGGAGTGCCTCACCTCCGCGTGTGGGTGAGTGATAACTTACTGAATATATGCTTCAATAAGTCCTTGCCTGGTAGGCAAGTGCACCTTCCTCGTCTGGGACAGGCGAGTGTAAGTCCTGGCCACAGTAGGCTAGTGTTTATCTTTTATGGGCAAAACGGGGCAGAGAGGGCTCTGGTTTGTTTTTCTTGTGAGTGCGTATATGCACGCTGTGGATCCTCATTCTTATTTCACTGTACCCCAAATAATTTCCTAACCTAATATCTGAACCTTTATCTTCTGTTATCAGAGTGCTAGTCCGCCTAGATTTATATTTGGGACGCCTCCATGACAATGACTTTCCAGCAAATTGTCAAACTCTTTCACAGCATGAACCCGGACCCAGCTCTGTCTGCATTATGCACATAATATTTTTTTCTCTGAGTTCGTTCTGGAGATGACCCTCTAGTTTTCTTCAAGAGAAAGTATGGCACAGTCAAAAGCACACAACATATCAGCATCACTTTGAGAAGGATAACCCTACCTCTATGTTATATGAAATACATCACCACAGATCTTAGGTGGACAAGAGTCTGAATGATAAAATATGGTACATGTTTACTCTGTGCCAGAGTTGTCCCCTTTGGAAAAAAGTGGATGAACTGTGCCTTTTGAATGCAGATTTCTTTTGAGCCAAAATTGTGAGTTTATGGACCAGAGACATAATTATTATTTTTAATGTTTTTGTTTTACCCTTAATTGTGTCTGAAATGTTGTGAATGCTGAGGGGCTGCAAGCAGTATTTACAGCATAGAAAAAAAAGCTGTGTTATATGCTTTGGGATCTCATGTTAGGCTTTGTGGCAGTATTAGAAGTTATGGTGCTGGATTAGGTAGATCTGACAGTTGTAAAGGGTAGGGGATATTATTTTGGTATAGTGTCATTCACACCAAATTTTTAAAGTGATCTCTGGAGTTAACTACCTCTAAATCCACACCACTGGTTTTCTTTCAGCAAAATCAGTTCACCATAAAAAAAACCTCAAAAAAGTCCTCTAGAAAATTAACATTCATGCAGATAGGAATAAGAACATAGGCATTTATAAGACAAAAACAAAACCAGTACCCAGGTAACTAGATTCTTTCACAGCAAAGAGGTATCCTTTACTGGATATAGCAGAGATGGTTTAGAGATGCAGGGACATGACACAGAGTTCAGAGGAGCGCTGTGCGAGGTGATTGTAGCTATTCTGCCTTGTTGGTTGGTTGCCTGAGTAAAATGGACTTAGGACGTTCTGTGGCTGTTGGCAAAATGAATGATGAGTACTTGAGATTAGGAAGATACATTAAAGTAGCAAACAGCTCCCAAATGAGTCACACATGGATGAATTGATTTCTCCAAACTTTATATATGCAGTTTAAATGTCTTTTCCCTGAGCTAGACACATTTATAGCTCATCTTCTATAGTAATGGAAAGCAAGTAGATATTTTTAGATACCTGGTCTCATCCCTATTTTTGGGCAAGAAAAATCCTATCTTACAATTATCTAATGCTTTCTATCACTACATTGAAACCTAGAGTGATCACAGGAGCTGCAGATACTGACATTTGTAATATGGATTCCACCCAAAATACACATTTCAGTTTATTTTTCAAGTTTGCTAAGACCATAACTTAATGACTTGACACAACATAGTTATTAGCGATGACCTAATATCAGAAGTAAGACTCTGCAACTTTCCTTGTATACGGAGTGACTCAGCAAATCCCCCTCTCCAGCTGCAATTCTAGCAAACAAAGCAATTTCTCAACAAATTTTACAAACTTCTATGTAAAATCACACAGCCTTATTTTCCTGAAAGACTCTTTTGTCTCTCAAGCATTTCTCTCAGATTTTGTATGTAACAGTATGTCTTTGATATCTGCATTTCTAGCCTTCTAAGTATCAATCCCCATTTTATATCTTGAATTGAGGAAATCCATTAACTTTATTCAGGAAGTATAAATTGCTCAGATACTAGATTCAAAGTGTAATTTACCATTTTTTCTTAAACCTTGTCTCTGGTGAACATGGCAACCTATTTCACTAGAAAAAAAATATCTAGAATTTGCTCCAGGTAGAAATTGTCATTGTGTGTGTAGACCCATAGAAGGACACATTTGTTGAATATAAATTACAACTCCTGAGGCATTTAAGAGCTTTAACAATCTTAAATGATCAGAGAAACTTTCAAGTTTCCTAATAAGTACTAAATATCTGTTCTGTTCTCTCCTCTTTCCTTGCACAGATAATGGAACATACTGTTAGTCAGTTTTGGATTAAAATGAGTGTTACTTCCAATGAGAGTAGAATTGTTATAGGGTTTATTAAGCACTGCAGTTTTCAGCTTCTTAATACCTTTTAATTGCAAGACTCATCCTGCTTACTGATTGAAAAAGTAGACATTAAGAAACTAATTCTCATTTATGTTCAGGCTTCTGTAGTTCATTTTGTTTATGTAAAGGGAACTAGCTTCTTAAAGCTCCACCCAAATCTCCATAACCTTTTTTGTTGAACTACATCTTACATTATAATTTTATTTTACATTCTGTTTGAATATACCTTTAGCATATTTGATCTCAGCCTTAGTACTTCCGTTAATTAAAATAATATGTAATTAGAAAATCAAAAGAAATGCTGACATACTATGAACATTTATGAGAACCTGTCTTTGAAACTGACTTTCACCTGTGGCTTTGGAATAATACATTGATCATTAATACTTTGTAATATCTACTTTGACAATTTTTAAGTTAACTAATGATTTCAACAGAAGAATAGACATCAGTCAATATTTCACAATAACACCACACAAATTGGTTTAAATCAGGATAGCATGGTCATCTTCTAGTAAGATAAACTTTCTGGTAATAAACATTCTGATAATTGTCTTCAGTGTCTTTGTGGAAATATTTCTTTCCATCATTTCAGGTACAAAACTGTGGCTCCAACCACCTGCATTTCATTGAAATATTCTGCAGTGCTATATGTTAGCAAGTTTATTTACAAGCTGGATAAGCATACGTTGTCAACAGAACTTCCCTATACTCTATTTGATACCTTCAAAGGCATTAAAGTATTAATAATAGTTAGGTAGTGTAGTAGCAAACAAATTAAGGACATATTGTAAATAGCATTTTTCTGAGCTGAAAAAAGATGATATTTTAGGGTCTATGAACAGTTTTTTCCCAGTTCTATTTTTAACATTCTGAGAAATTATAATACATTTTATACTCTTACAACCTAAGAAGGAGATAGCTACAATCCTATTATACACAGATTTAGCTCAGATGTGCATTTTTTTTCCCCAGTCCTAACTGTCATGTACGAGAAAAACAAAAACAAAATAAATTCATGAGTACAGGGATAGAAACTTCCAATATAATAAAGAAATAATGGGGAAATAACAGCAGACATCTTTGACTGTGTCTCAACCACAGTGGAACACATGACAGTGCACCTTTGAAACATGATTATGTATTCATATGGAGTACAGCACAGCTTCTGCCTCATCTCTGTGTCTGTCCCCTTTGAATGAAACCTCCAGTGTGGAAAAATGTGCCTGATTTTCACTCTGATCTGAAATCAGCTATCGTATATGGGAAATAAGAAACTTTTCTGAATTTCCTAATTTCAAAATAATTCTTGAATTCTTTCTTGAAGTTCTCACTTGAAAAGAAGTTCCAGATAATATTTTGAGTTGATTTTTTCACTGAAAACATTCATTTGAAAATGAAGTTAAATATAGAACAATATTAAATTTTTAAGTCAGTTCTGGTACAATGTACCTTAGAAATGGAGAACAAATATATACACAAGTAATTTCATAATGTTACATTATAATTTCTTTTTGAAACATCTCAGAAATAGTAGATAATTGTTCAAATGTAACAATATTTATTGTGTGGACTTCTGGCATATATATCTATTTCTGTCCCGTAACAAACTATTCAGTTCTGTACCTGTTAAATAGGAAAATTCCAGGACTTCTGTGGTTTAACCTTGGCCAGACCCACATGGCTTCTTGCTCACTCCCCCCTGCCCCAGTAGGATGATGTAGAATACTGGAAAGTTGAAAGAAAGAAAACTTGTGGGTTGAGATGAATACAGTTTAATAGGTAAAGTAAAAGCTGTGTGTGCAATGAAAGCAAAAGAAGGAATTAATTCACTACTTCCCATTGTCAGGCAAATGTTCAGCCATCTCTAGGAAAACAGGGCTTCATCAGACGTAATGGTTGCTTGGGAAGACAAATGCCATAATTCTAAACATACCCCTCTTCATCCTTCTTCCCTCAGCTTTTATTGCTGACTACGACCTCATATGGTATGGAATGTCCCTTTGGTCAGCTGGAGTCAGCTGTTCTAGTTGTGTCCTCTCCCAGCTTCTTGTGCACCCCCGGTCTGCTTGTAGAGGAGTGTTAGAAACAGAAAAATCTTTGACTCTGTGTAAGCACTTCTCAGCAATAGGTAAAACATCCCTGTGTTATCAACACTGTTTTGCTCCCAAACCAAAGCACCATATGAGTCACTAGCAAGAAAATTAACTCTATCCCAGTCAAAACCAGTACAAACTCCTATGGAGTTAATGAAAGATTAAGAATAGCTTCTTCAGTGCTATACGAACCACAGGTCATATTGCAGGCCTACAGCAACTTGCAGATGGAACAAGTCTGAAGGAAGAATTTCAAACAGATTTCCCCAGCATCATATATCTAAGCAGGTAAGAAAGAGAAGTGTCAGCTTTATAGCCTCTGCAAAGAAGTATCTGTCTCACAGGACTGTCAAGTATATAACAAAGAGGGAGATTTTATATGATAGTTTGCAATTCAGCAGGGTAGACCTGTTTGGATGGGTGAGCTGACACATAAAAAAACCCCTGGTGTTTCTCATACATATCATAATCAAGAATCAATCAATATATAAATCGTCCTTTTCTACCTTTCTGAACAACGGTTGTGAATCAAAGAGAATGACCACTGCCCTAAGAAAGTGGTCCTTTCACTACTAATGGTGAAAAAAAAACCCAAAACATCAAAACAACAACAACAACAGTGTAATTTTTGTTTCTTGCATTTCCACATGCATCATGGCTTCTGTGAACATTAAGTAAAAGATGGAAAGATGATCGTCTTCCTCCTTTCAAGCCCCAGGAACAAATTTCCTTTCTTCTTGAAGTTTTCACTTAATTGTCATCACAATGCAAAGAACATGTATATCTATGAAGATAATAAAGCAATAGATGATAAGGACAGAAGGACTTTACCCAGAAGTCAAAATTGCAAAGAATGCCTTATTACTTAACATAATGCAAAAGAAGACCCAGAAAACAGAGAAGGATATAACCACCCCTTAAAAATAAATAGTAAAGATACAAATGATCTCAATATGTCCATGCTACAACATTAGTTCCAATCTATGCTCCTACAACCCACTGAGGAAATTAAAAGCTGAAATTCATCCTTCAGTGATGGACATCTTATTATACTTTGGATTAGCTAAGAGGTACAATTCCTTGCCATTTCTGAAGCTCACATCAACATAAATCAGTGGGGAAATACTACGTGGTAGCAACTCTCTGGCAGGGTTTTTAGGTATTTTATATGCTGTGTGAAGCTGCTCAGAGAATTGGAATGTTAGAATAAATCCTGGTGGACAGGGTTCAGTGGTTACAAAGCAGGTGAGGTAGCCACAGGTGCATGGTAAATGTAATTTGTCACATTGTTCTGCAGTTTAACACATGGGTAATTTCAAACCATATGTAGTAGAAATGCAGACGCACATACAAACCATCAGCTTGCACCAGCCTAGCCATTAGTAAAATCTGTCTACATGAATACAAATCACTAAATCTATTTTACTTGATATACAGAAATATTTAAATGAATCTAAGCAAAACTCCACATAGAGAAAACATTGGACAGGAAGACAAAGCACTACAAATTTACTTGAGAAGAAAATCTATCCACTACGTACATGTTCAGGACATCATTCATTCTGTCTGTCATGAATATAGATGAACTACTGTATAAATTAAATCATAATGATCTATATTATTCTTATAATTATGAAATAAATAAGATCATTACCAATTTTTATCTCTAAGGTCTTTTAAAATAAAATATCACTGCTGATACCATTGGAGATTCTTCCTTAGAATAGGATCAGCTTGAGGTTTATATACGGCTTAGCTAATGATATCTTTATCTTTCTGTAAGCATAGTCTTGTAATCATATCAAATTTCCACTTCATCTGACTCTTTAAGCTTATAAGCATAGCAATGTATATCATGGATGACTTAACCTTTTGAAAGTATTCAGAATTTGCTAAAAATGTTGAAACAGCTAGCCTGTAACTCAAGGAAAAAATGACAACAACATTTTGCTTGAAAGCTTCCAGTGTGATAAAATGCAGGTAATATATAGTCAGGCTCACAACTGCTGATTTAATTTCTTTCCAGAACTAACATCATGTGCAGTCTACACTTCATTTCTAGAAGAGGACTATGTTTTTCAGAACAGTTTTTGATTGATTTACTGTCATTTTCCTAGCACTTTCTGACACTGAAAGACATTTATGGAGAAAAAGAAGGTACATCCCCATAACTGCAGAACTTATTAGCATAGTACTGAAATTGCTGAAGTGACCAGTGCTTCCCGATGAACACCGTAGAAAAGTACATTGTCTAATGTTATGTTGAGATTAAACCATTGTGTTATTAATAATATCTGTGAAATAAAGCCTGGAAATCTGAATGAAACTAGATAAAATTTTAAAATATTTGCTGAAAAATAGGAATAATTAATCTAATTTTACTATATCAATATTAATAAGTTTTATAAGCATGCCATCTTATAGGAGCAAAATAAACATGCTAAATGTATCTTTCCCTATATGATCTTGACACTGAGTATATAGTTCGAAAAAACAAAATTTATGAAAGTGAAGACCATCTTAAACCAATATTGTTATACAGGATAACGAAAATAATAAATATTGATTCTTAATAGAAGAATGACTTTGCTTCAAAATACCAATGTTGTAAAATTACAAGACAGTTATTCTAACCTAATTATTGTTACATGGTGAGAGGACAGAAAATATGAATTTTATAACAATATAATATTTGCTAGAAATTTTTAATGAAAAGCCTATGTAACCATACATTTTTATTTTTCTAAAAATGTCACTGCTTGCTAAAAAGGCAACATTTCCAATACAGCATATACTTTTGATGCATTTTATTAGTCATATATATGTATGTTGAATTGGACAGGGATCCTTTGATTTGGGTTCTTTCCATGTCTCTTGGTGAGCAAATTCAGTAAGGAGGTATGAATTAAGCTGTATAGGTTTAATGAGGTATGCTAATATGCAGTGATTCTAAACTACCACAGGGTGGTAGGAGATGCACTTTCCACAGCATTTATCTAATTTGCAGAACTAAAAGCTTTGCTACACTTCCGTGTTATTTAAGTTATTGGAACATGTATTTTTTCTATGGCACAAAAAGTGCAAATAAAAGTTAAAAGGCAAAACTACACCTTTTACACGATCACAAGGATGGTATAAGAGAACCTCTTTAAACATTTCCAACAGATGTCTAAGTTTGTTTTTACTACTACATGCAGGAGATTTTGTTTGTTAGCTTGTATTCTTCCATGTTATCTGAATGCTGCAGGTTATTTTCCAGATAACCTTTAGCATTGGTCCTGAGCAGATGTACATTATGTTAAAATACACTCAGTATATATAGGAAATTAAAAATGTAATTTTATGTTCTTTGTTCCTATGTCAATAGTAGCTGAAGGTGTCTTTTAACTTTGATCTCTCCTGTGCTCTGATGTCTTAAAGTGTTTCAGAATCCGAGGCCATGTAGGATTTAAAATCTAAATACAAAGCTGTATATATAGTTTGTTTTTATTATTTTATTTCCATCACCATTAGTTCTGAATATCCCCATTATTTTGGAAGTGTGTCACTAAATATTAAGTTGTACTTAGGGGTCTTCTAGTTAAGTAATCCTAGTTACAAAAATACATGTGATTTTTCTACCAGAGCAAACATAGGTCAAAGAAGTCTATCCTTACACCTAGACCTACACCCCATTGTGAATTTAATTATGTTACTTGAGTGCTTTTTTGCAATCACAGCAGTTTGAAGACAGTGTGCCAGCTGAGAAAAAGACTCTTAGTTTTAAAAATGATTCTGTGACAAATGTGGGGGAAAAAAAAAAAAAGAAAAAAAGGAAAATAGACAACATTACCATGCTTGGGGGGAAAAAAAAGTAAAGAAGAAAAAAAGAAAGAAATGTTTACATCTGAGAATTCCTTAAAAATGGGTGAAAGAAAAAGTCTGACCTTGTTCCGTTGTTACTTAGGCATGATACTTTAAAATTCAGGCAATCTTCTAGACAAGCTACCTTAGCCTCAAAGACAGAGGATTCAAATGTTCAAGGAATGTGTTATTCAGAGGCTGTCAACAAGTGCTCAGTGAAGTTTTCATTTGGCTGATGCTTTCATAGCAAGATTTCAGAAAATAAGTGACAAAAGACATTACACTTAAATCCTGGTAGACAAGGAATATGTTTAGCATGTTTAACCAGATAACTATTTCTCAGTGACAGATAACACAATTATGACCACTTAAATTATAAGTTTACGATAGTGGAACATTCCTTTCAATATGTCATGATGAAAAGAAAAATAGCTGTATTTAGATGTACAGCTCACAGCAGACCAGTGTTAAAAAGAACAATGACCATTCTGTCAGTGAATAGGATAAAAAATAAAATCTCCCAAAATACCTCCATTACAGCAATTTGTAATTCACTTAGGATGAGATGAATGCATTTCTGAAAGTGTTTCTCCCCTCATTGTTTATGGAAGCAGTCACTAAATTGCTCAGAAGTCTAACCTTTAGATAACTTAGATGAGATTAAACAATTTGCATATTATGTAGACCTAAACTAAAATAAAATATAGTCAATAATCCAGCCTAGCTCATGATATGTACATTCCATTTCTGGTCCTGATGAGAAGATAATCTGAGAAATTTAGCAAATTAAAAGTCCAGCAATATCCACTTGAACTAGCTGAATGCTGGAAATTATTTTTCAAAAAAATTAATAGCAAAAAAAACCCAAACCAAAACAAGAATGACAACAACAAAAACACAAAACCAAAACCCCCTTAACTTCTGCTTAATTGTTTGAAAAAAAAAAAAGATGTATAATTATTCTTCATATTACCATAAATACTATAAGGAATAGTCCATATCTATAGTTTCTTTTAGGTTGTGTCATGGCAGTGCTGTGCATGTTTTCAATAACTATGTGTTTTCTTGTTGCTTTCGAGATACTAACACCACAATTCTATAATATCCCTTCTATTAAGCAGACAGTTTATGATGCCTTCAGCTGAAACCTTGGAGTATGGACTTTTGCAGATCTAAACAATTTTGTTATTTTTAATGGCTTATTTATTCTCCAGTAATCAGTACAAGGGAATGTCTGTAGATGTGGTGTTTTATACAGTATCCCCTGTGGTGTCTGATGGCCATTAATCAGGAGTTCAGAGCTCAGAGACAGATTTTTATCTGATCAGTTTCTGAGTTTATGCAAGAGATCTCATCAGAAAGGAACATCAAACCATAAAGAAAGTAAATCTTGAATGTTAAGAACAATATTTAAAATCCTAGTAAATATTTTCTTTAATCAAAGCTAAAACCTTTCTGGAATCAAATCAGTTTTAAAATCATGTGTTAGAAAATGTCTATGTTTTTTTTTTTTAGTCTCCTGTGGACCTTTTTTGGTAAGAGAACATTTTTTTTTCTTTTTTTTATTTTAAACTCAGAAATTGACATTTCAATAGAACATCACATTGGAACAAAATACAATTTCAAATCCCAAATCTGTCATGCATGGAATAGAGCTTCTGCTAGCTGGTCTCTCTGTTAAGAGGATTTTCCAAGTACATTTTTTTTTCTTTTTCAGTTTAAAAAATTGCACCTGGTTTCACATAAATTCAAAGTTTCTTTTAACAAAGGTGATAATTCAAGGCAAATTATATGCTTTTAAATTATTGACTGATCACTGTATTTACAAGTTCCTTCCTTGTCTACTGTATTCCAAAGATAATCTCCATATTCTCTTACTTATACTACTTCCCCAGCAATACTCACATACCCAGCTAAGGTCACATTTTTTAATATCAAAGTACTCTGAGAACTATAGGTCTTCCAGGAAAATTACCTCAGACCACTATAATTGTTTCTTGTTCTTCAACAACTTATCACCGAGAAAACCAATGGTATGACAGAAAAGGTAACTACATTTATTGTAGGAATGGGAAGAGAGCATTCCATGAAATATAGTATTTAAAAAAGACCAAATGTGGGATTAGTTTATTCCAGTATGAAAAATGAAGGACAAAAATGAAACTGTAACTCGATTCTGTCTGAATATACCTTCTCAAATAAAATGTCACAGTTATTATTCGTATAAATGCATACTATATGATGTAGTTCAGCCCTGAGGGAAAAGGGAAAAAAAAAAAAAAAAAAAGAAAAAAAGAAAAAAAATATTTGATTTGCTGGTAATAATGTAGACTTCAGGAAAATGCTTTTTTTTTAAATTCGTATAGCACATTAGAATTTTATATAAGTATTTGCACATGAATGCCATCTATAGTTTCTATCAGTAGTGATGGTAAGATAAGAGAAAGGAGATTATGTAGGTCTTAAAGCCTTCTAACTGCATAAATAGTGTGAACTTTAAAGAATTTGGAAATACTGTGGGAAAGCTGACTAGTTTGTATTACATCAAGTACTAATGGATATGTGAGGAAAAAAGGAAAGAATGGTCATTTCTAAGGAAGTAGCTCCAAATGCTCAGCTGGGAAGATTATCTTCAGCTTGGACATGACTCTGGCCTGTGCCACACACACAATGCCCAGTTTATGCCTTTGAGATTAAAGGTATCCTGTCTGACTACTTTCCAGGTACTCAGATTAGTACTGAAGCAAAAAAAAAAGAAATGTGTTTCCAAAGATATATGCAATGATGATTTCCAAACATTCAATGCTCTTGGTTCTCTTACTCCTATTTCCTCAGGAATAGTTAAACTTTACTACCTCCTGCCAAAGGGAATGTAAAACACTGATTTAATTGTAAGTGCGAAATAAATATATATATATTTTCTTCTATACTTTGAAACTGGAAAAAAAAAAAAAACAAAGCAGGCTTCCCTAGAATTCTTTTGCTTTCAGCAGCTGGTGAAGCTGTAGAAATTGTTGTGCAGGATATGAGTGAAGTCAAAGCATGTGTGAATGTTAGATGTGGATGGGATGATGCTCCCACTATGAACCTGTCCTACCATGATATTACCAAAGTCTACTTAGTAGTATGAAATGCCAGTCTGATTGATGTTTGCTCTTTAGTTTCTAGGCCCTCATATACATTGTGTCTATTGTTTTTTGAGAAGAAGAAAAAAAAAAAAAAGCAAGGCATATGGTTCTGTGTCTTAGCACATGTCATGAGACACAGTTGTTGCTGTTAGCTCATTTTTCTTGTCACAAGGCCCACTGCTGCAGCTTTGTTTGGATATGAAAGAAATTGTGATTAATCTGCAAACCTAGTTATACAATGAATAAAACAGATTTCTGTATTACAGACCCCAAAATTATAGATGATCATTCCTTTTACATTTTCATCTTAGCTGTGGATTTAAACCATGATAGTTTGGGTTGGTTAAGATAGATAAGATATCATTTATATCTTATCAAGATATACTGGAAATATAAGTCTTGTCCTGGCACTCTACCGAATGCTGTTTGTACAGTGTGTTATCTAGAAAACAGGAGCTGGCTTTTGAGGAGCTTATATTGTTTTTCCTTTTCCAACCAAACATTTGGCTTCTGAAGACCAACTCACAGACAATCAGATCTTTTGGTGTTTTTACTGCAGATAATTTCACCTGTTTATGTGTCCTTTCTATATTATTTGTGCTCTTAAATATAAAAATATATTTTAATATATATATATTTATATATATATTTATATATATTTATAACTGTTCAGAGAGAGTTCTAGACACATTTTGAAGTGGAATTGTTTCTGGTTTAGTGTAAGGCTGTCTTTAATTCCTTTTTCACAGGAATTCAACCTTTAACAGAACATAGATGTAGAACTTCTCCACTGAACTAATTTTAAAAGAAGGAAAATGTAATGTTGAAAAACTCCTTCTGTTATGAAATCTATGTTTGTTCATTTTGGAATCTGATTTACTTCCTGGTAATCCCCATTTACCATGGCCTAATTGTATTTTCTGGCAGAAAGCTGTCACGAAGGATGAGGTGATTTATTCATAATAGTATAGAAAAATCATTTCCAATATAACAATAATGATGAAGTTACATTTACATCTGTTACTTAGGCATTCACATATATGTAGTTTTGTTCCATTCTTAGATCTGTGTTCATAAAGAATAAAAATTAATTAGAAGATAAACTGCACAATTCAACTGAAAAGATAAACATATACAAATTTATTTGTTTATTTCATACAATCATAGAATGTCCTGAGTTGGAAGAGACTCACAAGGATCATTGAGTCCAGCTCCTGTCCCTGCACAGGATAACCCCATAGGACTGGATGATTCTTGTGAGTCCCTTCCAATTGAGGACATTCTATGATTTTATGAAAATTCACACCATGTGTCTGAGGATGTTGTACAATTATTTCTTGAATACTGACAGGCTTAGGGCTGTTACTACCTCCCTAGGGAGCCTGTTCCAGTGTTCCACCACCCTCTGGGTGAAGAGCCTTTTCCTAATGTCCAACCTAAATCTCCCCTGGCACATTTTCCTGCCATTCCCCTGGGTTCTGTCATTGGTCGTCAGAGATATCAGTGCCTGGCCCTCCTCCTCTTCTCGTGAGGAAGCTGTAGACTGCTATGTCTCCCCTCAGTCTCCTCCTCTCCAGGCTGAACAAACCAAGTGACTTTAGGTTCTCCTTGTATGTCTTCCCCTCCAAACCCTTCAACAACTTTGTGGCCCTCCTCTGGACAGTCTCCAGTAGCTTTATATGCTTTTTATACAGTGGCACCCAGAACTGCACACAGTGCTCCAGGTGAGGCTGCACCAGTGCAGAGTACAGCAGGACAATCACCTCCCTTGGCTAGTGCAGGTATTTGTATGTATGCATAGGTATATGTGCAGGCTGTATATATGATCATCTGAAGACAGGTGGAAGCATTTCATTGACATTCATTTTCTTAATCTGAAGGTTAAAATGGTATATAAATGTAGCCCCATTTGTGTGAGAAAGTGCAAGGAAGCAAGGGATATTTGTTATATCGTGCCTCATGGCAACAGATCCCAGTTTGTCAAGAAATGTTCATCCATCAGCGATGAATTAAGATTTTCACTACCTGAGCAAAATACTGGATTCCGTATCTGTAGCCTGAAATATTCAATTATGGATTGGTAAATCTTCATGGTAAAAAAGTGTTGTAGATTTCTAACCTACATTGATTTGATCAATTCACAAATGAGGTGGAATAGTAGTTATGTTTTCATTACTGGAAATTTAAATAGATGTGTTAGAGTGGTTTTTTTTCAAGATACAGAAGATACACCCTTCTACAGTTTTAAGAGTACAGTTCAAAGTAGAAAATTATACAATCTGAAAATGAATTTGTAGGATGCAAACCTGAAAAATTTACCTAGTTTGGTACTGCCTCTTTCAATACTGTAAAAAACAGATCAAGTGCATTCCAACATCCACATGGGATTATATTGTAATCTTTAAAACTTCTTGGTTACGTTGTTTTATTAGTGAGAAATTGCTGGCCAGTCACTTGCAAAAGCATACAGAGTTAAGATCTTTTTTACATATGCATCTCAAAGATTTATACAGAAAATTAGCACAATCTGAAATCTATCACAGGTCTATATACACATCAATATTTACAATAAAAAGTAATACATTTATAATATTTTATATTGATATATTCTACAATTTTTAAAATTCTAAACACTTCAATTTAAATGACTACTCAATGGCCATGAGTCATTTAAATATTATCATCTGATAAACTTCAAATGAAACTTAAGTGAACACTAATCATGGTGCCAAACTTCTGTATAGAATTAGTTTTATGGAGAGTACACAACTGTGTGATTTCTTTAGTTTTTACATAGTTATTTTGAGAAAAAAAACACACAGTTCTCAGCATCCTAATGTAGCAGGAAACAAACATGATTGCCTTAGTTTATTGTAATCACTTATTATGCAGGAAAATTAGATACTGCCACAGAGGGATGGCAGAAAAAAGTTTTTTTCTTTTTGTAATCTTAGTGTATAAAAAAAAAAAAGTGGGTTTAAGTGTTCTAGTCTGATTGCTGACACATTGGTGTTGCAATGCAAAACATCTAGTGCGGTCAGTCATAACACATTACGTGAAAGACTTTTGATGTGAGTGGCCTCAGTGCCTCCCAGCATGATGTGTCTGCCATTTGGAATTTCAAATAGAAGCAGCTTTTGAGGGCAGACAGATATAGGGAGTGTATTTTGTCATTACGAAATAAGAAGGAATGAAAATTCTTGTGGTGCTAGCAAAAATAATTCAAATTCTTCCATCTGGTCACAAGAATAAAGGACTGGTCTTCTCTGGTTATTTTGTATTTCTTCACTGAAGCTAACCACAATATAAAAACACAGAGCTGTAGATTCTGACTAATTAGCTTTCGAGTTCTATGTAAATAGATTTCCATTTCAGGGCTTTTCTACAGCAAGTATTGAGTTCTCTCATTTAGGATTTTATCTGTAATGAAGTCTTTTAAGCATAGAGAGGATTCAGAGTGATATTTATATTGTGAACTAGCATGTATTCCGCAAAACCCGTTGCAAACTGATTATCTGTAATGAAAAGAGCTTCAAGTTTCCAGAAACGCTGCAGTCCATTAAGAGTCAGCAAAAGAAAGGATACAAGTCATTCAGACGTTTTACAGAAGTTTATGTATATAGATATATGCACTTCTCAAGACTGTTGCTACTGATTGTTTTTCAAAATTTCAGTCCTAATTTGTAAAATTCAAAGTAATGAGAAATCAATGTCAAATAGCAAAGTAAAAATCCTGCTTGACTGAGCATAACATAAAAATTGGCTTTTATTTTTGAGGGAGTCCTCCCTCTCCTCCCTCTCCACACAGAATATCTGGCACAGAATTATTGGCAAGATTAAACCTACATATTGTACTTCAGTTTTCTCTATCATCCACATTATTTTACTCATCCTGAAATTGTGTATAATGCTAAAGTAAATGAAGACCTCATTGAAAAAATATACTTCTAATTCTCAGTCTGAAAGTAGCTATTAATAGAATAGAAAAGGCATATCACACTTACTTTGAGACCACAGGTTATATTTGCTAAATGTTACTCACAAAAGTCTGTCATGAAACATGACATGCTGGGTAATTTAAGGAAACATGATCGTGTCACTTATTTTCTTTTTTTTTTTGAGAGGGGAGAGTGTGTGGGGGTGGGTAATTACATGTTCTATTCATTTTAGGGGTGGTGTTTGGGTTTTTTAATTGTGGTGGTTTTTATGGTTGGTTGATTGGTTTTTGGGGTTTTTTTGTTTGTTTGTTGGGGTTTTTTTAGTGGAACCAGAGTCAAAAGGTGAATATTGTCAGCTCTTTGACATGCATTTTATGGTTTTTAGTTATCGTAAATATCCTTCTATTTAATTTCTGAATTACAGTATTTTTCCAGAAGTATCTGAATTGGAAAATAATCTGTTAAGTATAGGTCACTTAGAAAAAAGACGTGATAGTTTCTGAGCATCTCCTGGTTTTCAATACTATTTCTTTCAATGGGATTTCATGAATCGTGGTGTCATGTATTCCAGTAAGAGTGAACAGATATTAACAACAAATATATGGAACAATTTTATTTTGTTCACTGTTGTCTTTCATTCCTTTTAAGAATGCTGAAGACTGAAAAACAACAACAAAAACCCCCTATTACCAAAAGAACTATTGTATTAAGAAAATGCCAAATGAAAAGAGAATGGGATCAGAGTAAAAAGGGGAGAGGGAAATTTTTCTTATTCTTTATAGTTTGAACAATACTGTAAATGCTTATTTTATTTTTCATTTTCATAACTTTCAATGCTTCTGATGTTGAAGAGCAGTTAGAAGTACTAAACAATTTGAGAAGCCTATTGTGAAACTTCCATTCACAGAACAAGAAGAAACTCATAAGATTATCTTGAGAAGAAGTATCCTTGTGCAATTTTGTGTTCTATAGTATTTCCATAGAGTTTATGTACCACAGAAGTGTGCAGCCTGTGCAGTACTTCTTCTAAAAAAAATTTCAAATATTATTAATACTATTAATTTTCCTTGTCTCTCTATATATATCTTCTATGCCACAAATTATGAGTTTATATTTTGAAAAATAAGCCTTACTAATTCACAGTAGTTTTCTAAAACTATTTCAGGTTCTGAACTTTCAAAGTAATGTGTAATCTAACGAATTAGAAAGAAGGATACTTCATCACTACATGTACTTTATCTGCATGATCACTATCATTCAGTTTTAACTATTCATGATAATCCTTCATGACTTGCTATTAAATGCTCTCTAGTGCATTGCATTAATGAACTGCAATTAAGTCTTACAATAATAAATTGCAACTAAATATTTAGCCATTAAGCTTTTTTTTCTGAGAAATTACAAATAACTCATTTTTTTTATATATATTGAAAGTGTGATGTATAGATCATAATATCAGGAATTAGATAATAAAATTGGATACCTCTGAAGGCTTCAAAATTCTTCATGAACATGAATACACTTAGTTTAATAACCTAGGTTGTGATCCCACAAAGTATTTACAGTGATTAAATTCAATGAAGCTTGAATTTATTTTCTGCTCCTCTCTATGGGATTGGTACATGGGAGGAATTAAAAAAAAATAGTCTCTTTTTTCTTCTTGGAATCTTCAGAATGAATTAATAAAATGTCTTCAATACATTTAATGAATTCCATAGGGACCTGAATAGTGTTTATTGTGGGACTACCAATGGGATCACAGATCAGATCAAAGAGACACAGCCTTTGTCACAGGCTTTTTGATCTCAGCCAGCTTCACAGAGCTAAGTGGTGAACTGAATGCTACCTTCCCCAGCTGGTCAAACGAAACTAACAGAACAAAATATTCATTAGATATATTTTAGAAATCATTGCTTAAATGAACTCTCTTGATACTACCGAATGTCTGAGATTACATTAATGTGAATTTGTCTCAAGGAGCTGTTACAGACCTCACACCTTATGGGCAATAGTGGGAAAAAAAAAAAAGAAAATAACAACCCAAAACAACAAAAAACCCCACAACAAAACAAAACACAACAACAACCAAAAACAAAGGGGAAAACAAACAAACCTTTTAGACACTATCCAAATAAGAGCCACATATTTTCCAATTAAACAGCAATTCAGATACCAAAATAATGTTAATGATTCCTTAACACATTTCTCTGCCCCAGTCACCTGTAGATATTTATGTGCTGCAATCAGGTCTGCATTGAATTGTAATACTGAGTTAGGTGGAGTAATCAAAGGACCAGAGCCAGGAAAAAGGCAACAGCTGCTGCAGAAGGTGAGTGAACAGCTAGTAATCATATTGATGACATTACTAATTTATGTCGTTGATAGAATTTAAAACAGGAGTGAGGACTCATCTGTCATCATTGTATTATCCATCATCAATATGGTTTTCTAAGTAATGTGCAGGCTGTTAAAAATTTTAGTTTTTGTTGTTATTCCACTTGATTTGGTTTTGGGACTTTTTTCTAAGACTTCAGGGAAAACATTTCACAGTGGCAAACAGGAAAGCTGATTTTTTTCTGTGGTAAAGGAGTAGTTAGAGTAAATGCAAATTCATATTTTCTTAAAAATAAAAATAATAATAAATGTTCCTTTTTTTTTTTTTTCCCCCTAGGGCCTGTAGTTAAAATTCTGTCCCATCTATAGCTTCAGTAGAATGGAAACTAGGCATGTTTCCAAAGTGGTGTACTTGAAGAACAGATGCCTGTGGAACTGCGGTTTCTAGCTTTGCAGCAAGCAGTGCCAGTTCCATTCTAGAGTTTCCCATCAGTTCATGATACAGTTTTCTCTTTTCTTTTGAAGCTTAGAAGTTCCTTGTCACTTATGTACTGATCTGCTTGAGTTCCTTGTCTGCAGCAAACTCAGGACTAAAACCTGCAAAATCCACCTCGGACACACAACAGATTTTAAGAAAATTAGAGACATCATATATCAAATTGCTTTGTATTGTGTTTCAAAACAGTTTTAATTTTTATTATGTTGAAGATTTCAGTCCTGTGTAAATACTTATTTGTTAATTTAGTGAGTTATCACATAGAAGGTGTTAACAGGAAGGCTGTCAGTTATTAAGCTGTGGCAAGAGGTTCAAGTAACAAGACTAAGGCATTTAGACAGCTCCAAATTCAGGTGTTCAAATGTAGATATCTGCCATGTAGATATTTATATATCAACTAAATCTGCAAATTTTCGTCATAATCTCTGCAGACTGTCAGTATATTGAATGGAATATATAGAGGTATTAGTCTTAGCCTAATAGAAATGCTTCAGTTTCATCAGGTGTAGCTCACTAGTCTTTATTGCATAGATTATTCAGATCTCCTTTACCTATAGGTAAAGGAGATCCAACATAAGGAGGTCTAACATAGGCACGTACAGACATCTGCATTTAGGTCTTTAAAACTGGAGTTAAATTCTGCTCCAGAATGTTGTTTGTGAGTCTCTAGGACACCTAACACAAATGAAATGTTTTTTTCACGTATAACACGGGATTTATTAAAAGTCTTGTAGACTTTCAGATTAGTAGACAAAGGTTAGGTAGCCCACAGCATATAAATAACACCAAATAGGTTTATTTTGACTGATTACTTGGCAACAAATCCTTAATGTTTTCCCATCTCTTCATTTGCCACTTATGGAAATATAATCTGTAGACCATTTTACCATCAGATGTGATCAGTTACTTTGCAACTCAAAAGCAGTCTCCACTTTCTTTCAGTGACTTCCATCTAATCTAGTCACTCAAAGAATTACCCTATATGACTGAAAAGACAGAGCTCAAATAGATAACATCTGACACACATGGACTTTTCAGTGTATTAAATGGAAGTCAGAAAAGAAAAATTGTTGCCATCAAGTTGAAGCACAGTGTTGTGGTGAAAGAAATAAAAAGTATCTATGTTGAGTCTAAGTGAAGTGTAATTAACTGATATTTCTTTTTTAAAAAATTTTAACAGCAGTTTCTTAAGTAAAGTGTGATTTGTAATGAAAAAATGCAACACTTAATTATCAAAATAATTTGTAAGTACATTTATTTGTTTCAGAAATACATTTTGACATATGCATATGTTTGACATATACAGACACAGACTGAAACACAGGAGGTTTCATCTGAATATGAGGAAAGATGTTTTTACTTTGAGGGTGACAGAGAACTGGAACAGGCTGCCCAGAGAACTTGTGGAGTCTCTGTCTCTGGAGACATTCAAAATCTGCCTGGATGCGCTCCTGTGCAATCTGTTCTAGGTGAACCTACTCTAGCAGGTGGGTTGGACTAGATGACCTCCAGAGGTCCCTTCCAAGCTGAACCATTTTGTGACATTTCCAAAACAAGCTATATCATTACTAAAATGCCACAATCAGTTTCAATTTAAAAAAGAGCAACAAAAAAGGCAAAAAACCACAACCCTCCAAAAAACCTCTCCTCTACTTTTTCTTCACAATTTATAAAATTCCATTTAAAACTCTATGGTACTCTGAAAACCATAAAATTCCAGTTTTCATAGATTTGTCATTTATTCAAAAAGCTTATCTTCTGAAAGAACTGTTACCATTGGTTTTACCACTTTCATGTCCTGAGAAGAATAAGTATGAAGAAGCCTAACACTGTGAAAGTTCTTACATGCTATACATTGGCTAATTACTGTGGATAAAAATAAATTCCTGTGTCATGACTATGACCTGCCTAAGAACCACCATAAGTGCAGAATACGAAGCACACAAATACTGTAACGTGCCCTCTGTATCATCTGGAATATTTTGAGCCTGTATTTTCCTTATCAGACAATGGGTGAATCCCTAGAGATAAAAACTAAGTCTTCATATTTTCTATTATTTTGAGGTCATTATCGAAACTTGACAAATAATAAATAACAATAATAATTGTGTCCCCACTGTACATTCTTAGAAAGGAAAAAAAAAGACAGTAAACCAAAAAAAAGATTATTATTTGAGAAGTGGCAGCAGTGAGAAAATCAGAAGGGAAATCACACATGAATATTCCTGTGGCAAGAGAAAAGGCTATTGGAAAGGGATGAGCTATAGGGATATCATTCCAGCCAGAAAAAAGAGTGTAAGAAGCCAAGAAGTAAATAAATTGGAAACAGGATCTGAATTTGCCAGTTTGCTACCAAAATTATTTTAAACTATTTTTTTCCAGAGTATTTTATGTCACTTTTTTGCCTTTTCCACCTTATAATGCAATCTATTTTTTATAGTAATTTTGTTTGGTTTGGTTGTCAAATTAAGAATGGTCTCACTTAAATAAAGGTATCTAAAAGCTTGGTATGTAGTCTAAATTAGTCCATAGGCATCCTTTGGAAACAGCTGACCTCATCTGTCTTAGGGCACAGACATCCATCCCTTGTATTGAAAATAAATTTTCTATGAACTCCCTTTATTAAAATAAAATAGTAAT
This sequence comes from Caloenas nicobarica, assembly GCF_036013445.1. NCBI lineage: Eukaryota > Metazoa > Chordata > Aves > Columbiformes > Columbidae > Caloenas > Caloenas nicobarica. The sequence continues at coordinate 176,765,158 of NC_088245.1, read as the reverse complement.
AAAAAAGTTTTATTGTTAGCTCAACATAAATGCTAATTTAAGTTTCTAAACCTGTGTGCTGCCTGGTCAGCATTTGTGTGTGCCAACATTTTTCATTCTGATTGATGTTGGATGCTGATTAGCCATTTACAATATCCTCATGTCTTCATTCAGGCTAATGGCAAATGACTGCATTATATCTTGCCAGCAGCAAGATGGAGAGACAAGAAGGGGATGTTCTTTAGACCATGTAGTGCAGTGATCATAACATGCAGACATAAACTTCTCATTTGCAAGAAAAGTCAGAAGAAGGGACTTTGCAAGAACTGTCCTACCAGATTTGTGAGCTATGTTGTTTCTTCTGAGTTATAGAATACAGTTGTGTTCAGTAAGCAATACCCTAAAATGAAAGAACTAAACACCAGCATCCAGGAAGATCTTTAAATTATGTAACCCTGATGATTACTGCTTTTGAAGCAACTCCAAAATTCTTAGGATTTGCTTAACTAATTATCCTCTTTCACTCATTTAATGCTTGTTAACCTTGTTATGAAGTGCTAAGACCAATGCCTATATTCTGTAATAAAAATGCTATAAAGTACATGTCTATGTAATTTCACACATATATCTAACAAATATTTACTATTAAAGGTAAACAATCATGGGTAGCTATGTACTGCTTTAAAGCACAGCTGTTATTCAAACTCCATTGACCTCATCTTTGTTTATGAAAATTTTGCAAGGGTCTCCAGAGTAAGACTTGCACTTTTATTTTAATAGATTTCAGTAGAACCCATGATTTTGGGGCATAAAAATATCTTGATCTGTGAAGTTTCAGCTGAAAACTTTGTGAGACAAATCAAAGGTGCTAAGATTTGAAATCCATGAAGTTTTCAAGAGAATAACAAAATTCAGAAAACTCAGGTTACAAGATATCTTAATAAACTGAGGATAAGTAAGACAGGAAAAAAAAGTTAACAAAATGTTAAGGTTAACAAAAAAGTGTTGAAATCAAACTATATTTCTGATATACTCTGTTCTTAGGAATATTGCTAACACCACAACAAAATTGTTTGTTGACTTCTTTGCACATAATTTCCATATTTATTACCTTTTCATATCTCAGGGTAATACTGTTCTAATCCAAGTGCTTAAAAATCTACTGCCTACTCATGTCTTTTTTTTTTTGCTTGTTTTTCAAATCAAAGCCACAAGAAGAATTTGTGTAGATTGTAAAAGTTCCTGTTATGTTCTTTTAGGATTAAAAAAACCAAAACAAAACACCCCCCCCCCCCCACGCCCTTTACTAAAAATTAAAAAAAAAAAAAAAAAGAAGAAAAACAACAAAACCAACCAACCAAAAACCCAACTAAAACCTCAAACATTATAGGTAAACACCTATCAGCTTTTATGAACACTTTCTTTGGTGAAATTTGACTTGACATTGGAGTTTCTATCCCAGGGGCAGTTTGTACTTCAAGTTTAAAAGCAAAACACATCAGATGAATTATATGTCTGTAGAAATGAGGTTCCCAACAGTTCCACCTGGTTTTTTGAAATGTAAATAAACGGCAGCAAGTTGCATATATGCCTGTATGTATCTTCAATCACATATTTCCTTATGCTGGCTTAGTGATATTTTACTTTAATTAAAAGATGGAATCAAAGGTGGTTCATAAGATGAAGCATCCACACAGACTTCTATGGAGGTAGGAAAAAGAGTAACTACAGACTGTCATAGTATCTTTAATAAAAATAGTTGACGTCTGATATGGGTTCCAGTTCTGTATTTTTATTAATCACAAAACAAAGTAATAAAAGATATTTAAATAAATATAATTTGAAATACATAAAGTATGGATCATGGAAGATCAGCCATATGTATTTTCAGTTAACAAGACAATACATACCAGTCTGCAAACGCACATTCAGTTGGATGTATCCTGTTATCAAAGAATCATAGAATGGTTTGGGTTGGAAGGAACCTTAAAGATCATCTAGTTCAAATCTCCCTACCATGGGCAGGGACACCTTTCACTACAGCAGGTAGCTCAAAGCCCCATCAGACCTGGCCTTGAACACTTCAAGGGATGGTGCATCCACAGCTTCTCTGGGCAGCCTGTTCCAGTGCCTCACCACCCTCATGGTGAAGAATTTCTTCCTTATATCTGATCTAAATCTGCCCTCTTTCAGTTTAAAGCCTTTACCACTTGTCCTATCAAGTTAAACTCTGTCAATTATCTAAATGTCTATTGACTCAGTCTTTATTTTACTGATAAACATAAAATTAAATATTTTAATAACCTAATGTAGATTCATGTATATTGTCTTTTGACTTGCAACCTTGATGGTGTATTGTTTTCCAACTAGTTTACTCAAGAAGATGAAAAAAATCTAATTACTTCTTGTATTTTTCTGAGTAAAATGTAGCTAATTTCCCCACAGCTTCATCTACTTGCCACCTAACTGTGTAGCTTATATTTTAACAAATACACATTTTTTTATGTGTGTGTGCCACTCTCTCCTTAAAAAGGAACATGGAAAGCAGTATAGCTTTTGTAATTTTACACTTACCAATGTATAAACTTGGCTCAGTAGATGTGTCAGAACTAGCTTTTACTTGACTAGGTCAGACATTGCTAACAACGTAAAAACTTGACACTTACTGAAAAGCCAAGCAGAAACTGTGAGGGAAGGTAACCCATACTAAAATCTACTGCAAATCTACATTCTTATTAAGAGTACCACAGCTGAACAATTGAAATACAGGGTTGCATGACAAATATAGCTCATTTAGGTTTATCATTTTTTGAAAAGATCTATAATTTAAGTTAATTTAAGCAAATAATCTTACTGCTGTAAAGTAGACTTGCATAGTGTCTGTGTTTTTTTAATAGGATAACATATGTTTGAACTTTTCCCAATGTTTGATGTTACATTATTCACAGGATTTGGAGGCTTATTTATTCCAATTTTGGATGAATAGAATGACAGTGAAGTAATGACTGACATATTATTCATTGAAATAAACATGCAATCTGGAAAACTCTGATATTGTCTAATGTCTCGCATCAAAAAGAGTTTTGCAAGCCTTTATCTCAATACAAGCAATTATAATAAAACTAATAGTTTTGATTTCAAAGGGATAACTGGGAAGATTCAAAGATTCTTTCTCCAGACTGCTTTCATGAGTCCACTTCACAGGGAGGGAGTCCGACGGTACCCTAACACAAACATTTGAAAACAGAAGGTCACAAGTTATTTAAGAATTTCAGGGAAAATTTCTCCAGAGTAGGTGGTGACACTGAAGATGTACAATAGTTATTTGTCTACAGCTAGGAAGTTCACACCAAACATCATCTGTCATAGGCAGCACATAGTCTTCATATCATAGAATCACAGAATAATAGATTAATAGAATCATAGAATGGTTTGGGTTGGATGGAACCTTTAAATCTCATATAGTCCAGCCCTTCTGTAATGAATAGAGACATCTTCAACTTAGCAGTGGTAAGGCCAAACCCGGAGTCCTGTTCTGGGCCCCTCAGTACAAGAAAGACATGGACATACTGGAGAAAGTCCAGTGAAGGGCCATGAAGATGATAAAGGGATTGGAGCATCTTTCATACAAGGAGAGAAAGCAGAAAGCTGAAGTGAGGGTATAAAGAAGATGGAGTCAGACTCTTCTCAGAATGGAGAAAAGGCAATGGAAACAATTAAAAATACAGGAAATTTGATCCAAACTTGAGAAAAAACTTTTTTACTGTTAGGGCTGCCCAAACACTTGATAAGATCACCTGGAGAAGTTGTGCAATCTCCGTTTCTGGAAGTATTCAAAACCAAGTGGACACAGCCCTGAAACATCTGCTCTAGTTCATCCCACCATGAGCAGAGGTGTTTGGACTAGGCCATCTCCACAGACCCCCTCCAACTTCGTTCATGCTGTGATTCCGTGGATCTATGGAAATAACAAGAGCAATAACATTTTGATTCCAGAATATTCTCCCACTTCAAATCCTCCCCTTTCAGAAAGCCAACTTCAGAGTACTTGGATAGAGAGAAATCAATGTAACAAACTCAGTCCCTTCTGTGCAAATCAGTAAAACGTAGTGTTTCAGGGAAAATAAGTAAAATAGTCTTCCTATCTAAAAAAGAAAGAGACAAGCAAAGGACTGTTAAAATGAAAAGAAAATAATGGTGTTCTGATTTAAATAAAACTAACCTACACAATATAAGTAATGATTTAATGCTTGCTGAACCTATTCTAAACTATGTTTTTTTTATTTTAGTGCATGATATCTTTATGATGATACTATATTCTTTATCAGTCAGTTTTTCAGGGAAGTTAGAGGTGGCAAACTCCTTTGATCCAGAATGCCATAGATTTTCTTTCTTATTTTAATTTATATAGTTTTCTCAATATTGTTTTTTTCAGACTTAGAAAACTAGTTTTAACTTGAAGCTGAATTGCTTTAGAATCACAGATATCATGATTTGATGGTTATTGCATTAATATAATTCTGTCTCTGAAATTATTTGTAATGTATTAAAAATGATTAGTAAATACTGCTTACTCAGAGATAATGCTTAAAAATCTAACTTGTATCTTTCAAGAAATAAGTATAGAATAACTTGTCAGAGAAACATCAAATTTGATTGTGAAATGACTACAAATGGGAGATTTCAGAGCATTGCAAAGAAAATTGGAAACTTAGCATGCTTCTCACTCTTTAAATCCCAGAAGAAATAAAAATGTCTTGCTCAATTAAGGTTGCTTCCATAGCAAAAAAGACTTTTTGTAGAATAAATTTGTTTGGTGGCTGTAATAAGTGATTGTAATAGAATGTAGCTGGGAGTCAAATGTATTGCCTCATTATAGTGAGCAGACATTGTTTTATACTGTTTATTATATGTTAGTTGGTTTATGTAAATAGTAAAAGTTTAACAAGAGGATGAACTCCTCTATTTTCCCTTTTCTCCATAATGTATTATATTAAAACATTATGTGATAATAAAGCCTGGACAGTATTTTAATCAATTTTCTCAAAAAACTAACCTATTTTTATTATAAATATAACAAGAAATCAGTGCTGACTAATTAATTGCCCTCGCCATATCTCAGATAAAAGTATGAATCGTGAGTCAGAGCTCTTCTGTTGTTTTGTACAAGCCTGAGACCTTTTTGATACAAAACAATAAGAAAATTTAAACCTCAGCATATACATAAAAGACAACATCTGCAACTTTCTCCTCTACCCTTAGGATCTACATGTATTTTCCTCATTTTCAAAATACAGTGCTGCCTGTATTTCATTCTTCCCAGAAATATATCAAAAACCAAAATGAATAAAGTGAAGGTATATTCCATTAATTTTATTAAATCAATAAAAAGTACTCATAATTGGAAATACATTGGGTTTTTAAAAAATAATGAATATATACTAATCTACAGGTATATATACCAAGCTACAGCTGCTTTGATTTTAGATATAATTATGAGCTATAATACATTCTGGGTACAGCTGGTAGATGTGTCACAATTTGGGACATCTCTTTTTTCCTTTGATTTGCAATATAATAAATTTGACTTAAGAAATATAATAAAGAAGAGCACTAAACATTTGTTTCTGAAGTGCTTTACTTCCCAAACCAGATCACCAAAAGAGTACCTTTATTTTACCAATATACTGGGTAATATGTTTGCATGATTTAAAGAGTGGGTATTTCTTGTCTGGGGTCCCTGAGATGTCACCCTTGCCTTAAATATTTGATTCTCATTCCTCTCTGCTGTATATTGCTTTATCAGTTATTGTACGTGACTGGGTAACCCTTTCTTAATCTAACCGCTAATCCATTTTGGAGCTTCTCTAGTATGAATTCCTGTGGTTCTCAGAGAAACCTTTGAAGGAAATAGATTATAACTGAGAACATTTTATGAAAAATAAAGAACATCATACCAATAACTCAGAATATGTAAGCTTATAACTGGTCAAAACATTTAGACCTAGAGGTATGCTCTCCTTAATACTCAGTTTAAGAGGATGAGGAGTATTTCATGCCTTATGCAGTTTCATGTACAAAGTATATGTTAATATTCTTCGTATATATACATAAAAAGATAGCAACTCCAATGTGTATCAGAGCAAAGATCCATTTAAGCCACCATCAAATCTTCAACAGAGCCAGTATTGTAAGTTTAGAGAAAGCATATCAAATATTTGAAATATATGAAATATATGAAATAAGAAAGATAAATGTTTTATCTTGGATAGTGTCTCAGCTTCTGTCACAATTTCCCTATCATTAAATCAATTAAAAGAAAAATTCCTGGTCCCGCTTATATTTAACGTAGCTAAAGGCCTACCACAGACTCTGTGAAACTTTCTTCACTTTGTTTTACCTGCTTTCCATGATCTGTCCACTTTGTCCTATAGAGATTTCTGCACAATTAACCAGATGAATGAAAGGGAAAGTGACTTTATGATATCTGCCTTCCTTGAGATGAATTACGTATCCCAAAAGAGTTAACTAATTACTATTGACTCTCCCTAGAAAATACTTATTTCACTTTTTCCACATCTGAAAATAAAGGACATTACAAAGTGTATTACAAAAAATATTTATGTTAATCTCTTCCCACAAACAAAATGCAAATATTTATTAAAAACCAAAGATGGATCAGTTTATTTCCCTGAGAAGAATAATCACTGAACTAGAAGACTAGTTTCTGAGGCTGCTTGGAAGAAGAAAAAAGAATGAGAAAAAACACCATATGTCTATCTGCAGAAATTCAGAGAATGTTATTATAAGCTAAATTATTTTACCATTTACATGTTTTACTGACTTGGAGTCTAGGAACATATGCAAGGATTCCTTTCCTAACATCATCAGTTGGCTGGAAAACATAGGTCAAGACACAGGGAAGGAAAATAAAGTTATCCTAGGACTTTAGAGTGCATCTGTAACTTTTGCTACTTATATCCTGTATGTTCTATAACAAGTCATACCTGTGTACCTTTGGGAATCTGTGCCTTATCTCCTCATAAAGTCACATATTTTAGACAACAGGAATGAATCTTCTAATACCAAAATACTGGTTATTATTAACCAATAAATTAATTGGTTAATTAAATAATTTCTCATAAACTGAAAGTAGAAGCAAGGTACCTACTAGATGGTAGTTTTTTTGAAAACCTGTATTTTTCAAAATCTTAAGTACATAATAGTGATTAAGTACCTGCCACATTTCATTATTATAAAATCTTCAAGGTGATGGAAGACAGGTTTGTGAGCAGAAATCATTGTGTAAAGATAGAATGAATCCCTGCTGTTACATAGAAACAAAAATGAAAACTATTTTTTTAAAATCCTGAAAAAAAACCCCTTTATGATAGATATATTTATGTCAAAATACATCTAAAGAAAATTTTAATTTTACAAAGTGTATAAACCTTGAAAATATGATCCTATATTGGAAGTGATGACAAAATGTTGATTATAGTGTTGTGACTTTGACCTTGCAATTACTGATGCCACTTACACCAGCTGTGATGAGTATCTATGAACATTAGTTGAGCTTCAGTCAGGTTATGAGTAGGACATGGCATTTTGAGTCCATACCACTGTGTTACCTCCTGAGAATGAAACATTTTGTCTTTTACCTTTTGTTGTTCTTTTGTTTTGGTTTGGTTTTTTATAGTTTCTCCCAGTAATGAGTACAATTGTACCAAATGGCAGAGTACTGAAGTGGCAACCTAAAGCTAAAATTTACACATATATGGGCTGAGATATCTACATAGTTTCATATGTGTCTGCATATATCTTGACACAAAGTCAAAACTCAAAGCAGTGCCTATTGCTTTGAAGCTAAGATAAATACTGATTTGGAGAAGAGAGGAAATTGAAGTCATAAGCATTGACCCGTATTCAAACTGTTAGATTATAACTACAGATTAAACTCCTCATGAGTGAATCATAAGTGAAGCTGGTTTTCACTGTTTCAGAGAGACAAATTAGTATTGTAGAAAATGAAAAAAAAGACTTGTTGATGCTATTTGTTGAACAGCAAGATGTGCATACGCTTTATGATTTGTACATGATAAGGTGAACTAATGAGTCGTTTTGCATAGTTGAACTCAATGACTGCATTTATCCTTGTGGAAATATACTATCTTCTAAGGAGTTACTTGAAAGTTGAATTTGTACCAGTAGAACATCTGTTTCTTGTAATGATATGAGATCTTTAATATTTTGGGTTTTTAGACATACTAAATTGTTCTGCACACCAGGCAACTTTGGGAGTAAGGAGAAGAGTCTGGTTTTTATAGTCTATTTGTTTATTTGAGCTATTGTTTGTTTGTCTGCTTATGACAATTATTATTCTTGGAATGAATGAACACTGAATACATTATATTCTAACCCTGAGAGCTTTATACATCCAGGGTTTTATCTGTAAAGTTGCAAACAAACCAATTTTTAATATTGCACCAATAAAAGTAATCCAGCTTGACGGTTTAAATTATTTGTGCATCTACAGTACATTATCTCATGATTGTATTTACTTGTAAAATATTATCATATAAAATCAAACAGACAATTAAAGTTTACAAATGTACACAAAATATATTACCAACATGACATTGTAATTTAGTGACAGAGATTGTATGGTAACATTGTAATGGCCCACAGCCAGTGGAATTTTTTGTGCAGATGGTCCCTGCACCTGCAAGCTATTGGAAGGTACCATGTTTTGAAAGCTATGTTTAGATCTCATGAGAAGGACTTTTTTGAATGTTAATGCAATTCCCAGAAATTCTGGCTTGTAGCAATTATTTCTACTCTGATGAGAGTAAATTTTGTTTATTTCTCTCTAAAAAAAATTATCATGGTGGAGACCTACATTGCTAAGAGAATAAAGCCTTAGCAAGCTATAATATGTGAGGATAATTAAGAAATTAGTTGAATTAAAAAAAAATGGCTCAAATACTCCAGTGGTTTGCATATTTCACCATAGAATCATAGAATAGTTTGGGTTGGAAGAGACCTTCAAAGATCACCTAGTCCAACTCCCCTGCAATGAACAGGCACATCTTCAACTGGATCATGCTGCTCAGAGCCCCGTCCAGCCTGGCCTTAGCCATCACTGACATCTCTTCATACTGGGTTCAACATGGATGTTACATGTCACTCTGTTACTTTGTACCAGCTATTTGAACTCATTTGGCACAAACATCTGTTACTACATTATAGCATTAAAGTCAGGAAAATCATACCTTTAATGTATCTCAGAAAAAAATTAGTGTTACATTGTAGTGTTATTTCTGTATCTATCGTTCACAAAGAGCTTACAAAGTTATAACATATATGAACCTCCCATTTCAAAAACTATGGAGAGTGTATTTGCTCAGATTTTACACTTAGCTGTGCTGTGTATCTCCAACGAGGATAATGTAACTGTTTCATATATGATGTTTGTATAATAACATAAATAAAAGTATTTAGTAACTGATCATTCTTCTAACAGCCACATTTGATTGTGCTTATTATGGCATTTTTTCTCTTTTATGCATTTTAGCCCACTTTGTCTAAGAATGGAAATTAGTAAATCATTATGATAAAAAAAAAATTTCTTTGATAGCATTTGCTGAAGAGTGGATTTTAACCTTGCATTCAAAATTTACACTTTTATATGTGAAAACTTACTACCAAAGTAGCTATTCAAATGTAGGGTTTTTTTTTCTGTTTCAAGTGGTAACACATACTTTTAAAGATGTTTTCTTTAGGAGAATGATGCTCTTATACAGTTGAAACTTATTAAAAGCATGTTATCAAATTTCTGCACTTTTAAAATGATTGTAAGTTCTTTCCAGAGTACTTGGAAAATATAATAAATGAGTTCAATGTTAATTATCATTCTCACTTTGAATGTTGATATGTTTTATTCATATACCTTAAAGTTGGTGGAAATGAGGGATTTTAACTGGATAGTCAGTAAGTTTTCTAGTAGTATTGATTTTAATTCCCTAGGCAAGGAATGCAACTGCAGTTTTGTTGAAACAATTAACAAGATTATATGCCTCTATTCTAGTCTGAGAATGTCATTTGCCATTCAAAGATTTACTGGAAAACCTAACAGAACCCAAACTGAGGAGAATAAAAAAAAAAAAAATAGAACCACTGAAAATCATCAGCCTCAGATCCAAAACACAATGGGCTGAGCTTTCTTTGCTGGGTCAAAAACCATGGAAGGAAAGAACTAGACCAATGAGGACTCTGAAGGATTTGAGAAGGTCTTGCTACTCACAGTCAAACCAAGTACCTTTTGAACTGACACCAGTGCTTTCAGGAGACATTTCTGAAAGGGCATAAACACACAGATAACATTTAGATACCAGCAGTGAAATTGATGAGACATTATCTCTGAAAGGTTTGCAAGCTATTATTATAGACCATCTCACTGAGACAAATTTTGTGAGATGTATTCCAAAGGTCTGAAAATCTTGGGGAAAATCAGAAACTCTGCTGCTCATACTCTACACTATTAGTACACTACAGGCAAACTGTTGTGAAGAGATTGGTCAGATCAATGACAAAAGGCACACAGGTAGAAAAACAGATTTCAGCTTTGGAACCATATGGACAAATGTATTCATGATCAATTGACATAGAAAGTAATCAGATTGATGCTGACCAGAGAGAAAACTCTAACCTCTACACGTGTCCAGAGGACAGGACTCATGGATCCAGGTTATTATAGGCGTTAATGTCAGGAACACAAGGTTTAAAATGGCAGGAAAATTATGTTAAATCACAGCAGATTAACCTGCCTAAAGCCCAATTCGAGGATAACCTGATAACTGTTCAGCAGTTATATACAAGTGCACTAGTATAAAGGTAAAAAAATGTGAAGGTCACACCTGAAGATTTGGGCCCATGTATGTTTGCCTTCAGAGTTGAGTATATAGCCAATTTCTTAAAGGATGCATGAATTATATTTTCTTCAACCCAGATAAACAGAACTACCCATATTTTCTGTTGTTTGGTTACTATTTCTTAGCTTTTTGGAGGTTAATGCAAGTATGCTAGTCTATTCTTCAAGCACAGTTTATTATGATTAAAAGCAAGTGCTTAATGATGCAAAGTGCTGACAAGTCATGTTGGGATATGAAAAGATAATGTAAGTTTCTGTCATTTTTCATTTCTTCTCTTCTTTAATTTGGGTTGCTTGTTTCTGCTGCATCAGACTAGCAGGAAGACTTCAGTCCTGTGATGTGCTCAAATCCAAACTTCATTCTCAGACTTCATATAATTACTGTATTTAACCTTTTAGATAGATGTGTCCAGATTCATGTAGAATCTGAAACAACTACAATGTCGATATTTTCTTCAGAGAACCAAGAAAATGGCAGTAGAACAGTCTTTTTGAATGCTTGTGATGCAGGTCCATATTTTTTTTTTCAGTTAAAATCAAATAGTAATTGATTTAGTTACTACTCAGTTTGGATCAACTACTGTTCACTGCAGTCAGCAGTAGTGTGGCTGTGTTCTCTGGTGGAAGCAAAATAACATTGGTCCTGTCATCATCAATCTTTAAAGTTTTTGGCTAGAGTTTGTAACAATGACTGCAGCTCAACTTTCTTTTTTGCAATAATAAATGGAGTGACATTGAAAGCGTGAACAAAGTGAACATAAAAGTCTCATTCAGAAACAGGACTGAAAACTCATAAAAGAATACATTCAGATACAATTACTTTTTTATAATGAAAATGCAAACAGGTTGGGACATTTGAGTTTATCTTTATAATTGACTGAGGTACAGCCACCATTTAATTGCACCTAGTTTGGAATTTTCATGCATTTTAATTTTTCCATTTATTTCAGTTTTCCTGTCAGTAGCCTTCAACAAAGATAGTGAAAAGATCTTATTTCCGACCTCATGTCTCCATATTTTACATTATGAATCTCTGAATTACAAAAATAGAGGCATTTTGTTAAAAAAAAAAAAAAAAGAAAGAAAATCAACTCAAAAGTATTGGCTTCTAGTTAACATAAAAATATAGACATTAACTTTTTTTTTTTTTTGGTTACTATTTCTGATCATGTTGACTGGAACCTAATAGATATCTGGGTATACCAAAAAAAAAAAAAAAAAATAGGCAACCATATTTTTTTATAGTCCTTTTGATTATGTATTTATTTATTATGCAAGTCTTTTATTTTACATCTGTTCTACTCTGTACCTGAATTGATACAATACTAGGATGTATACAGGGGAAGAAAGGTAGCACAAAACCACAGCATTGAAGTTCTGTTTATTCTACCACTAATATCAACAGGAAAGACATTTGTTTAAAATGGATATATAAGACCTAATTCATCTTTAAGAACTCATAAATTAAACATTTTCTCGACAGTAGAAGATTAATATTTTTATGTTCTCCTGAGAAGTTTAATTACAATTTTGAAGATTAAATAGGAATTAGTTCAAACTGCATTGTCATTACACTGACCTTGAACTTTTCCAGTTGTGACTATGATGTTTTGAAATATTTATAAACACATTTTTTCTCTCTTTTTATCAAGTAATCAGAGAACTACTCACTTTCCTCAAAATAGAAACACCATACAGATTTTACTGCTGAAAAATATCTGGCAAAGAAAAGAGAGAGAGCTGAAATTATATTTACAAATATTATGTTGGTTTCTTCTCTCTTTCCCTACAAATACATTGTAAAAAATAGCACCAAAATACAAGTTTTGTCTAGAATCTTGATGGGTCTCTTTTCTCTATAGTCCTGGCAAAGTGAGGAGCAGAATGAGATGTCAAGTAAAAGGTATTGCAGAAGTTTCCAGTCACAAAAGAGTTTATGTGAGGTTGTATGCACTTTGTACTAATTATTAGAATTGGCTAGGAATTTTCTGCTAGGATGATTTTGTCATACAAAATATTCTTTCAGTATGGTACAAATTCCATACAAAAATTTCAGTTAAAACTACCTTTTTTCAAATAAAATCAGTGATAGGAACAAGAAAGTAATACTGACAAGACGAACAGTCAGGAGATGAGATGAAGTGACAGGGATGTATGTGAGAGAGAACAGAAAGGCTGAATGGCCCAGCTTTTCATTACTTAACCTGGCTGCCTGTCTACTTAAGCCTGAAAACTAGTTCATTTTGAAACTCTAAATGTAATCAAAATTGACAAGTGTCTTCATAAAGCAAGATAACATTCCAAAGAAATCCCTAACTGGAATTTTTGAGAAGTTGTTCTTTTCAATATGGTGAGGGAAGACTCTTTTTTTCTTTTCTTACCCAGAAAGCTTGGCACATTTCATTGAAAAGAAATTCTGTTCCCCAGTTATCTTCTACACAGATATTTCTATGTAGTCTCTCAAACGTGTAGTGCTATGCAGCTGTCTGAGGTAATCGAAGGCAAGCTAGCTCAGGCGCCAACAGTTGTCCATGTTAGCTTTTAGAAGCCTGCATTACTTCATGAGGGAGTACCTCTTTAGAGATAGCTCATGTAAGTCTATACATTTGTAACAAATGACACCAAAATACAAGTTTTGTCTTTAACCTTTATGGCTCTCTTTCAGCCCGTTCAATTTTTAAGTATTTAAGGCAAGCAAGTAATTCAGAAAAATGCCTTGGATTTGTAAATACAAACTTTAGAGTTCTTGGTGTTGATAATTGCTACTAGCTCACATATTGCTATTTATTGCTTACAATATGCTTATGGACTTACTGAACCCTCACAAAATGCAAGAGAAAATTCAGACCATAGCTCAAGATGTTAGTCATTTGTGTGCATATAGCTGCATTTATGCTACAAGGTAGTGTAAATATGCCAGAGTCAGCTGTAAACAAAGCTATCTTGTGTATTGGGAACAATCTAGTTTGGCACTACAGTGAAAAGCATGGTAAATTAGTAAATACTGAGGTTGCTGCTGCTGCTGCTGCAGGTAATTTGCTCTTGATACCTAAACTACCTTATTTATGTCTGGCCTGTGTATCTCTCCACATTTCTGCCTCTGTAGAGCAGATAAACATCAACTGAAAAGTTGCAAATGATCTGAAGATGGTGGTAGCAAGGAGGAGTACAAAGCCAGGGCTTTATTTTTTCATTCATTTGGGATAAGCAGCTTCTCAGTGTTCGTAAGGTACACTCCATCTTTTTTTTTTTTCTTAATCTCCATTAAAAAAAAAAAAAAGTCATACTTCTGTTACATTCTGCTAGCTTTTTGTGTGCTACTGCTTTGATCACTAGTTTCTATTTCCTGGCTTGTAAGCATGATGCTAATGCAATTAAAGATATTCGTCCTTGCAAAATGGATGCTGTAATATTAGTATGTTTAATTGTAAACAACACTGGGAAGTGTCCTACATCAGAGAAGCAGAAAGGATTATGAAAAAGATACAAAAGAAAAGGAAAAATATAAACAGCTGTTCACACCAGGACATTTCCTGCTTTTGTAGTTTGGAAGAAAAAGATATAGCCTAATGAGGGTTTTCTGTAAAGTCAAACAAATTCAGACCAGAAATCTATGATTTTTTTTTCACCTAACAATTCAAAGGACTCTTCATAATTTGCTATCTTAAAATAAGTGTTCCATGTATTTCTAGAATAATATGTCATAACTAAAGTTGAAGTAGTTTTCCATTTGTTTTCCTACCTGAAAGTCTAAAATGCAGATAAAATTTAAAATTAAACTTTCAAAATAGTTTAATTAAATAGAGAGCTTATTTGAAACTGATTACTAGCCAGCTGGATATAAATGTATATTTGTAGCAATGATTCAATGTTGAATTCAGTAAGAAGTTTTTTCCATTGAAATTAGAGATTTGAAATAAGATCTCAATCTATATAATTTTCCAACACGTTTGAAAACAGGAAATATACAGAAACTAACATTTTCCACATTTTAAAATTCTAATGAACTTTTCAGTCAGATTTAGATACAAATTGGTTCCGCCTGAAAAGGATTATAAATTTCTGTACATATATATTTGTAATGTGGCAGCTCTGAAGCACACATGTGGAACTAGCATAGATGCCTACTATGGTAGCAAAAGACTATGACTATGGAGTTCCTCTCTTTTTCTGAGATCTTTAAATTTCATAAAATCATAGAATCATAGAATCATTGAACAGTTTGGGTTAGGAGGGACCTTTAAAGTCATCTCATCCAATACCTCTGCAATGAGCAGGGGCATCATCAACTAGGTCAGGTTACTCAAAGCTCCATCCAACCTGACCTTGAATATTTCCATGGATAGGGCATCTACAACATCTCTGGGCAACCTGTTCCAGTATTGCACAACCTTATCACAAAAAAAATTATTCTTTACGTCTAGTCTGAATCTACCCTTCTTTAAAACTGCTACCCTTCATCTTATCGCTACAGGCCCTACGGAAAATCTGTCCTCATCTTTCTTATTAAGCCCCCTTTTAAGTATTGGAAGGCCACAGAAAGGTCTCCCAAGTAGCTGATTTCCTCAGTGGCTGATGAGTTTTAAAGTCTCAGGATTAAAGATTCACTATGGCTATATAAGCACCAAGGTGATTTCTTAACAACTATCACATCAAAACAAACCAAAAATGTATTCAACCTCGACTATTGTCAAGGCATCTGTGTTGTCTTCCAGAGCCATTCTCTCAGTTGCCCACAAACTCAACTAATTTATTTAGGGTTTGGAGAAAGAAGAGAAGGGCTTGGATATGACGACACAATCATCCTGTTGTAAGATGAATATATGATAAGTGAGGAAGGCAAAGAAGGCTAGCACTTCGATGCAAACCTACAAACAGGTCAAAAATAAAATCAAGCTCTAAACATTTATATTTACATTAAAATACACAATTGCTATGAAATTGCTGACATATTTTTCATACACCTCAGTATACATACTAGTATAATATATATTTCCTATTAGAAACATTGGTGGAGCCGGTGTTGACCTGTAATTTCAACTCCTACTTTTAAGGAATAAATCTGCCCTTCTTAGAGAGCTCAGATTTCCCTCTTTCTCCACCTTTCTGCTGAAGGATCCAAACTGCCAATAAGTGTACTGCCCATCCCACTAGAAGGCAGATATTATCTACATGAACTTCTCTTAAGTCTAGCAATGCCACACTAACATCAGACTTCACTTATATGTACACATAATGAGTGAGATTCTGCTCAATTCAAGTCATAGTTGACTAAATTCACGTTATGTTTGGCTTAGCTGTCCTAAAAACAACTAGATAGTCATGTTGTGTTAGATAATACATTTTATCCAGCCTGGCCTCCATGTACTTTAGATTCTGTGTAATATCTTTAATAGCAATAGACACTGCAAAGGAGTCAATTGAATTAAAAAGACATTGGCAATTGATCAGTGGAATCCCGATGAGTGAATTCCTCATCTCTATTGAGTATACTGGCTAAATCTTCATTGACTCCGATGAGACATTAAACTTTTCACTCATGTGGTCATATCTATATTTTACAAACCAACATTAAGGAAAAGTGGGCCCCACTCCTTATATGGGTTGTAGATAATGTAAGCACAATAATGCTGGTGATAATGTGTGCAATGAAACAAGCTAGGTGAGGTGTTGGTTCAGATGTTGTCTAAACAATAGTAATTAATTATAATTTTAGTAGTGTCTTAATTTATAATTTGTAATACTGATGCAGTATTACAAATTATTTTTAAAGAAAACTTTTAATGCATAAATCGTAACTAATAAACACAAGTGAGAGGTAGTGTCGTCACTTTTTGAATACAAGAAATCCACCACAGGAATGCAAACTCGATTCTGCATACTCTGATACTCCAGCATCTTAAATAATTTGCAGGAGTTGAAGTGAAAACTACATTTCTTTTAGAGCTATTCAGAACTTGATTGGATGACACTCTAGGCAACTTGATCCACACTGACTCTGTTTGGAGCAAGAGTCTGAACAATGTTAACTACAGATACATGGTTTTGTGCTGATTAACCAGAACTGGGTGACAAGTTGCTATGTTGTAGAGATATATGTCTTGGAAAGAGTTATTCTGAGCCTTTGAAATGAGAAATCTTGGCTTGGAGATGTGTCCTGTTCTCAATACATCCTTACAGAATAAACACCATGTGGTTGAAACTTGTCTTTTAGCTAATTTTTTTTCCCAAGTTTACAACACAAGTGTGGTAATCTCCAGCAGATACTGATTAAGAGATCATCAGAGCTAAAATGAGAGTTTCTACAGAACTAATTTTGAATAAGAGTTGTTGCAAGTTCAGACTTAACTGTTGTTCTGTCATGACAGCAGTAAACAATTGATGCTGAACTAAGTAAATTCAGTGATTAGCTCTAACAGTTATCACAGACAGATGTGTAGATATCCTCATACAGAATATGTATCTAGATACTGATGTTAATCACTATGAGATTTGATTATCTTTTGCTGTAATCAGTTCTACCTTATAACTGCATCACACGCTGCCTATTTGAGAGCATTGAATTACCGTCCATACGTACTCGTAAGAGAATCTGAACTTTGTCACTATTTCCATACTCTTTGGAACTTTGTTCAGTAGATTCTCCCCCTCTGCAAAACAAAACAGTAGTTTTGTACATGATGAGTTAAAAGAGCAGAGGCATTTCAACATTCATGTCTTAAAAGAAAGATGGTAAGACCCTCAGTATATTAATATAGAAATATATGAAAAGTTAATTTCCAGAAGTGCAGGGCATTAAAAACAAGGTCTGTCCAAACTCTCTTTATTAATAATTTAAAAAGTATGTACATGTGAAGTGCTTTTTAAGTAATGAGTGTTAGTCATAAATATTTAACAGTTGCACTTATGAAATATGCCCTAAATTATGTCCAAATGTTAACAATAATGCCTTATACTTGACAGAACAATGAAGCCCATAAATATTTCAGAAGTGTGTGTCTGACAGGTGGAAGCTGAATAGACATGTCCTGCTCTTTGTTTTAATCTGACGCTGCAGCCTTCAGGTCTGTGCTTTTTGAGCTTAGTAGGAATAAAGGTCTTTCTATCCAAAGCCAGTATCAGAGCCGATAGAAGATCCCCTTTGGAGGTTATCAGGCAGGTGCAAGTTGCCTCATCAAAAGCATGGGGCAAGAAATTCAAAGCACACAAAAAGTGGCTCTATCGATCCTCATGCTGAGTGTCTTCCGCATGTTGCTTATCTTTATCAGGAAAAAAGTTCACAGGAAGTTCACATGATGTTGACTTCCTATTCCCTTCAAGAGGGAATTAATTGATTGTCCTCAGGAGGTGCTCAGTATCTGTTGCAACAATGTCTTGAAGAATTACTTGCCAAGAAAAAAAAAAGCATTCTGGTACACTAGGAGATAACTGATAACATTCTAATTGTAATTAGAACAACTAATGATGGAGGAAAAAACAGTTGGAGGAAAAACAGGCAATCACAGATAGATTCTACACTTAACCCTTAACTTTGCAATTTGAAAAACTAGTGTATTGGAATTGTAAACCAGGTTTTGTCCTTTTTAATATTATTTTAAGAAAAGGCAGGATAAGTAGGAGAAAGGAGTATGACCTATTTGGAGTGGAGAAGAACAGAGAGAACTGAACCCTCCAGGTGAAGACTTCTGTTATGACTTGGGTAGTATCATTTCTTCCACTCTCTCCTGAAACTTTTCTCTCTGAAAAATCTATCTGAGAACTGTGAGACTTATGTGTCCACTGTAATGTGACTGAGGTGACAGTATAAATTAGACAAGTTTTCAGAAATGCTGGAGAAATAATGTACATGGAGGAATAAGTATTAAAGTAAAAGTCCTGTTTTTATCTTAGGAGGGACATTCAGCATTTTCACAGGTTTTTGAATGCTTCAGGTCAGGGATAAAATCTCAGCTTTACAATAGTCAATGATCCCTTCTGTCACTGTGACAATAAAGCCAGAATTTCACCCAAGGAGTACAGAACAGCTAGAATATCCAGTGTCTTCTGCCAAAAAGATTATTTTCAAAGACTTCAACTTCCTTTTATTTCTCCCTCTGTAGCGGTTCTCACAGAGCCTATAGCAGATATTTGGGTGTGAAAGCTCTCTAAAAGATGCTATGAAAATAGCAACTTTTATTGCTTTATGAAAGGCCTGTAGGGCTGCCACCTCTACTCACCTGGTCCTCCCACTACCAGAAAATAGTTATTTGATCTTTACAGTTCCCTCACTGCATTATAATGAGTTTGTATAAGCATTTATTCTTCTCCCACTCCCCCACTCACCACCTCGCTATGGGTCTGAACCGCTAGTTGTATTAGCTTTTCCTTTATAGCCTCTTTTTCAGTAGTACTGTACACATCTTAGCCAAATGGAACTCCTGCAGCTCATGGATGACAATAACACTGAGGAGACTCCCAAGTCCAGACTCCCAAGTACTTCTTGCTGTCATCAGAGTGGGTTCAGCCAGTATTCATTACTGGGAAGTAAGACTCTGAAGGAAGTCAGGTTCATGCCATTTTTTAAGGCTGGAGAAATAGTGACAGAGCAATGTAGAGTGGGCATACCTAGATAAATGTGGAAATATTTTCATGAGAATGAGAAGATATTAATATACACAGTTAATTTTTGTAGATCTTTTTGTATGATCATGTATCTTATGATAAGAGAAGTTGTGGTTGTGCAGTATATACTGAACCTAGACAACGGTATATATTTTAGAAGCAAACACGGTTATTCTATGCCTCAGCATACATCATGGTTCAATTCTATATTTATAGAAGAGCTTTACTCTTATGTACTAGAAATCTGGAAGGCATGTTGACTACAGAAAATTTTTACTCTTTTTCACGTCATTACCTGCTCTCAAAACGTAGATGCAGGTCATTAAAACCTAACCAGGAGGATGTAGTTTTGGTAATTACTCTTAAGCTGCTAAAACATTTTATGAATGAATGCAATATTAAGAAGCAGATGGCAGAGATGGTGATGTATGATCTTGAGACAACTAAAAGTATCACTTGAGTAGATCCAGCATGATATTTAGTAGCATTCACTGGCTTTTTCCAAGGAAAGATATATATAATCTGCTGATGCATGAGTGTGTTACTTCAGAAATGTTGCATAACCTTGCTGAAAGCTATTGTAAGCAATGACGTCACAGGTTGAAAACTAAATTTATCACCATACCTGACAAAGCAAGAGCATTGCGTTTCAAATGCAAATATCACAAGGCAAGAAGTCTGAATTTCTCCAAATGTTAGGGTATGATCTCCATCATACTACCTACAGGGTTTTAAAATATTCAGTCTACTTCTCAGTGCCAAAACTTAGTGTGTAAGAAAGGTTCAGGAATGCAAGGGAAAATGACCTCTTTAAGACTGGACATCTGAGCCATTCCAAATTACTTTTGGAGTTAAGAGCTCATGACTCTATGGAAAGCACCGTGTGAGCTCACTAGTCCTTTTCTAATAAAATTCTGTTCAGTCCTCCATCTCTTTGCAAAGATACATAGTGATCCTATGAAATACCATATCCATCTATCCTAAGACTTCTCCAGGTAGGGTGTCTCCACAGTAAAATTGTTCTTTTTCTTCCTCCAAAAGTTACCTTTGACACCTAGGGAGCCAGAAATAGTAAGTTCATCACTAATGTATGTGTCATGACCTTCTACTTGTTAGAGTATTTTAAACTACCAGTTACACGAATAACACTTCGGCAAATACGAAATTTGCGCCTGTGCAGTAGTCCTCAGTAGTTTTATAGCTATAGATTTTCTAGAAGCAGTATAGTGTCTTGTGTTTTATATATTTTATATACTCATGCATATATTTCTATATGTTTATATTTCCATTTATACATATATGTGTATTAAAATGTATATGTAATATATTTAATTATATTATATTTGAACGTTTACACTTATAGTTAGGAAATGAAAATGCCTTTTGTTTACATAGACAGATATTCATTTAAACAGCTTTCATTGAACACATGAACTACAGATTTTGATGTCTTTTCATAGTAAGCCTACAAGACTTGCAGACTAAGATTGCTATAGTTTTTCACTATAACTTTTTTAATTAAAAATAGTAAAAGATTAGTCAAAGTGAATATTTTAGTGCATTTTAACCAAATTGAGGTTTCTAGAGAATCTCAAACTATTTTTTTTTCTGAAACAAGCACCTACGAGAAGACTTTAAATGTTTTTATATCATTATGATTACCTGGTTATGAATTTTAACCTGATATTATTCTGGAAATAAAAAATGTTCTTACTGCAAGAAAGATCTGCAAAAAATGCAATTCTCTAAAATACCTAATAGTGATATATCTATATTTTATAGATATTATATATATGTATATATATGACAGATACAATAATTTTAGTGTGTGTGAGCATCTCTCAGTTTCTGAGATCTAGTCACAGAATTGACTCTTCATCTTTCTTAGACTATATACTGGCAATCCCATATTTTTCTAGGAAATTACAAAA
The DNA here is from genome assembly GCF_036013445.1 of Caloenas nicobarica. Lineage (NCBI taxonomy): Eukaryota > Metazoa > Chordata > Aves > Columbiformes > Columbidae > Caloenas > Caloenas nicobarica. Next base: position 176,743,717 of record NC_088245.1, on the reverse strand, counting down.
AAAACCAAAACAAAATTGAAAGCAACCACCTCATGGTCAACTGTGAACATCACTGTGTTGTTCCACAATAAGATTTTGTTTGAACACACTGTATATTTTCAAAGACAGCAGCTTCTGCATGCAATTATGCTTTGCATGCATAAATAATTATCTACAAAACACATAACAAATTTGTGAATTATGTTAAAAAAAACTTAATCAAGCAAAGTGCAAGAACTATTATATTTTCCCACAATTTCCTTACATTTCTATAATTAATTATAAAAATGTATTAACATATGCCAAGTTTATAGCTCATTGGAGCAAACCAACATTTTATTGTAATGGGGAAGCTACTATTATTATCTATTACTCTTACTTTTAAGCATTCCTACTACAATATCTGAGTTCTCATTTCAATTTTGACTGAGGTGTTTTTAGCCTTTCTATATATTCTTGTATCTGTTACATTCAGCTCACTTTTCAAGTTCTCAGAATACTTTTTATCTCTGTCACATTGTGTAGAATTCAGACTGAAGTGACCAATAATCATTATACACCAGTGTTACAGTTTGGTTTGTATGAGCACAGAAGTAATATTCTGAGATAATTTGTTTCAAATTATAAACAGAAGTAATACATTTTTGTTTATTTGTATATGTAGACCTGCGTAGTAAGATATCTGTAACTAGATTTGTCCTGCACTTCTGTAGAATCACTAGAAAATAATTAAATTTTCAATAGTAGTAGTTACAGAGCATTTCCTAGATCTCAATGAAATACGAAAATGGAAATTATTTCTTAATCAGACTTTTAGATATCAGGATAATTTTCCTTATGTGAAACAAAATTAAGGAAAAAGAAAACATTCTCCAGTTTTGGAGGTAGGAGGGAGAGGACAGTGTTTCTTTTTGGTTTTTAGCAAAAGACTGAATTTTTGCTTTGGTCTACTATGGAAAGGTAATTTGTTGTATTGGCTTTACATGGCAAGGTGTTGGCAAGGTCCAGAGCTCTTCAACAATAAAAGTCAGAACCGAAGTGGACTTCTCCAGTTTTACTCATGTATGCCTGATTTTTAATGTTAATTACACTCCTCTAAAAAGGGGAATATTAATTGTTCCTGAAACTGTTTATCTTGGTTCTGGTTTTATCAATGATCCTTCTCATTATCTCTGCAGGATGTTCTGCTTATTTGCAGTCCTTCAGGCTTATTGTGTTCCTTATCTTGAGACTTTTCATATTTGGATGTTTCATATGAGCAATGACACACATGCACCTTCTCTTGCCCCTTTGGTGGTTAATTTGATCACATATTTATGTAAAATATTTATTACTTATTCCTGGTTAAGCTGTCATAGTATTACGAGATCATTGCAGTTGTTAGTGATACTATTTTGGTACACCTATATTTGGATTTGAAAGAAATATTACTCAAATTTTTATTAGTGTGCTTCTAAATCATAAGTTGGAGAAATCTACTTTGGCTACAGTAGGGAAAGACACTAATGTTCCTTTTCTCTGCATGAAACACAGACTTTAACAGTTCCTACATGTGATGCACATTTTTTTATAATTCTTTCAGCTTGTCAGGCTGCGATCACCTTGATCAAGTGTATATACATTAGATGTACTAAGATAGCCAAGTCTTTCTCTTCTTCGCCATTTTAAAATGATAGGGTGTTAGTTTGTATCTGAAAAGTTTGACATTCTTTCTTTATATGGTCTTTTATTTTAATTTTGTGTCATTTCTGTTACTCTGATTCTCAAGGTTATTTTTTTTATCAGATCCATTTGTTTCAGTAATGTTTAAGCAAATCAGGGTTCCATCAGTAAACTGTATTTTTGCTTCACAGCAAGTTTTTTCTTCTTTCTTGCCTAGCTACTCAAATAGATTGGAATTTCAAGAAGTCCCTTTTCAGTCTAGGAAGTGATTCTGTTCTTCTTTTCTTTATTACTTTTAAATATAGACGATATCACAAGAATCAATCTGGATTATGTTTAAGTCTTTGAATTAAGACCTCACAGACATCAGTTAGAACTGTCCATTTTCTTCAGTGTAGTTTAGTTAAATGTATCACATCTCAGGAAAAAGGTCTGAAGTGTGATTAGTAAAAGTTAGTTTTTACAACGGTAAGAGAAAACAGTAGTTTTAATGGTCTTTTTGGCAAGACACAGCTAATTTGCAGAGAGAAATCCAAAGATTAAATAATATTATCTATCTGTTCACCTATACTTTTACTTTGAAATTGGATAAGCAAGATGTATAAGTCGAAAACCTCTGATATACAGGAGTCCACTTGTTAAATAAACTGGGACAACTAATTTTCATTTTAAACACTGATAATACAGCTATGCTTGCTCTGTGCTTGGATGAAGTTTTATGTTTGTTGTGTGAACTTCAGGCTTATAATGTTGAAAGATTGAGAGATGAGGTTAATAATTTAAAATAATTGAAAAATATAATTTGATAAAAAATAGAAATATACGCAGCTGGCCTTGGACAATGAAGAAATGTCTAATGTAATATACTGTCACTGTTAAATACAAACATTGAACCAAGGCATGCCTTAGGGAAGCTCAGAAACATTACACATAAGCAGTCATATTTTTTAGGATTCCTTGTGTCAGTGTACAACACAATTACAAAGGTTATAATTTTATTCAGGTCAGAGTCAGTAATCCTCTTAGCTTTTCGTTTTCAAAAAAAAAAAAACCAGAGGAGTGTTTATTTCTAAAAGTGGAACAGCTGAGATTTTTCTCTATTTACCTTTTTTTTTCTTTTTTTTTTAAAGTGCTCAAAGGCTTTCTCCATGTTAATCACATAAAATTATAGTTCTAGAAAATAGCAGTGCGAGTTATTTTTTCAGTATGATAAGCATGCTTAAGTTGATTAAAGAAGCAGGATTTGAAAGAAAATTAAAAAGCAGGTAAAGAATATAAGAAAAAGAACATTAAAAAATCTGAATTCGATCAGCCAGATTTTTGGTAAAGTGTCTTATAAACTGATAACTAAACCCTTCTCAAAAGTTTGTAACTAAAAAATGTTTAAAATATTAAAGGAAACCATCACACGACTGTCAAGCCACAGTTCTGATTTAGATAGGGGGATATGAATATAGCTCAAAAAACAACTTCTTGCCAAATTATCACTATTTATATGTGAAACTAACCAAAGTGCCACTAGAGTTCCAAGTTAAAGCAGTGGCCATTGGTCTTTATACTATCTGGAACAATTAAATTTACAGTTCGTGCACCAAAGGTCATCAATATAAAAGCAGTTACCTGTGTCCCAGGTGGGACAGGAAGAAAACAGATGTCATCAGTAGCGAAGAAAATTAAGATCAGTTTAGAGGAAAGCATTATAGCAATCAGAAAAGCAGAATGATTTACCTTTATATTTTGAAATTCCAATACTGGAAGTCTTTGAGAAGAGGTTAGAAAAATACTTCTTGCAAATACAAGTTGTTTACCCTGTGTTAAGACTTAGAAATTAACTGATTAATTCTCTTCTGTCTCTGTGTTGTTGTTGTTGTTGTTTTTCCAATATTGGTTCACATAAAGTGAAGGTCTATTATGAAATAGTTTTTTGCTGTGCAGATGGTAAGATTTTCAGTGGTTGGTATAATCACTGTTATAAGTCCATTTACATACCATATTTGTACCCTCAGTATGAAATTAAGTCTATAAATACAGATTTAGAAAATAGAAGGGAAAATGTCTTCAATGGACTGTGTATATCTGAAGATCATAGACTTGAACTGACTAATTTGCCTTTTTGGAAAGTGAGGTGTTTTTCATAGTCTGTCAAAATTGGTCAATATCTGGATTTTCGTAACATACTTCTAATCCAGACACTTATTCTTTCCTCTGATGATTATAGACTGCAATTTACTCAACATGTAAGAAATATCATTTTTAGCTGAACTGAAAAGGCTTCAAGTTGGATCTTGATGTTCTGACAGGTCTACTTTCCAATGATATTAGTGGTTATCTGAAAATATCCTTTTTAATCTTTATACTTTGATCAGATATAAATGCAGGAATGATGCTAAGAATAAGACAGACAAGCTACAAACAATCCCTAATAGAGTGATTTTCTACAATGTGATCTTTTGGATTGCTGCTTAGCAAAAGAAAACAATTAAGCAGCATGATGGAGGCATGGACAGTTGGCTTGAATCTGTGAATACCAACCATGAATTAGAAAAGAACAGCAGGAACCTTTTCTCCTTTTTATTTCTTTTACCAAGACACCTGAATACGGAACCTAAAGCCCAGTCCAGAATTTGTCTTTAGCGTTACTAAATACTACTGGTCTGAGCTTTTCTAACAGCTTAGAAAATTTCTATATGTTAATATTCCACAACATTTACATACATGTGAGTTATTTTATTAGCAATTTACCTACCCAGTATTCCACACTAAACTGTGTGGAATTTTACCAATGCTGATATGACCAACATTTTCAACTCATTTTCATAGAAGTTACTGAGAAGTAAATACAAACTGTAAGTAGATACTGTGTCAGTTTTTGTTCCCAATATCTCAGATCACTGAGACACAGTGTTCTAAGTGTCTGTGCTATTCATTTTTAAGATATCGGATAATGTCTAATCCTTCATTTGTGGACAGATTTTTATCTTAAGAGTCTAGATATGCCCATTCCAAGAAACCTATAATGCTCAAAATGGAAAACAATTTTAAGAGAAGAATAGTATCAGTTTGTCAATAGTTAATATAAATGTGATGTTATTCAGTCAAATATCCTTTTAAATGATTCTTTATGGTAAATTATATCACCATCCTTCTTAGTGGTGGAAGCTGGTTCTTACGAAGATGAAATGTCAATGCAAAGTCTGGAAATAGTGATATTTTCTTTATATATAGCTGTTTAGCAATGATAAAATGTATGTGATCACAATGAATAGGTGGAAATCCCATTTTTTTCAGAAAGGTCATCCCAAGGATTTGGCTGTCATAGAGCAGTTGTTTGAAGATGGGCATTCGCTTTGGTAAACATAGCAGTAAGTGCAAGATTCACTGGTGTTCCCTAACTATTTTTGTTTGTTTGTTTTAATTACATAGGATAACCAGAATTCTATTTTTTTTTTTTCTGAAGCTGAAAATTGTTCATGTTAAGCAAGGTGTAAGTCTGTGTGTAACAGCACCATCTGGTGACTCTGTCACAGCAATGCCATATACAGATAAATACAGATTAAAATAATCTGGCTACGTCAGAAAATGGTTGTGCTGAGTGGAAGAAATACGAACTTTGCACAAAATACCTCTAGCCCAAATACTTATTTACAAGTTAAGTACAGCAAGTAGTTGGTGTCATCAGTCTTCATGGATTCCCAGTAAATTTTGTAGGATGGAGCCCAATTTACAGGTATACTTAAGACTCAGTAGAAAAAAAAAATATTTGGACTAGCTCTTCTCATGGTTACAGTCCCTCTGATATGGTACTATTTTAGATAGAGACAAAAGAAGAAATAGATTTGATGTAACCTATCTTAAAAAGGACAGACTTAAAGTACATTAAGAAAATTCTAATGGAATTAATTTAGGTGAGGGCTACATTTGTTTCACTGCACTATTTCAACACTGTCACTGAATCTTTTCTAAGTTTACTTGCCTCTGTTAAGATTTGTGTTTCACCTGATCTAGATTCTCCTTCTTTCCTTTTTACCTATTTTTCCCTTGAGAAATGTTCATACCCTGTGTTTCACCAGTCAACAGTAACTCTTGTAGCCTTTGATATGGTTTGCTTAAACAGCAGAGCAAATAATTGAAACTAGTTTCCTTGAAATCAGCTGAGATTTCAGCAGGCCTGAAAAAAGAACATTTGTAGCTGAATGCTTTCCAAGCAATGTGTTTAGTTCTGCATATGCTTCAACTCAATTTCATGGTAATTTCATAAGGAGGTTGTATTTTAATCCAGTGTGCTGCAGAGCTGAAGCTTTTACCCTTTTATTTAAATAATATAGTTGGAACATCTTTTTTATGCCAGTTTAGTTAGTAATACAAATTATTGTTGCATCACATTTCAATTTGTCTGTGTTTCAAATATCTCCCAATAGCTTCCCAATTAGTTTCCTTCCCAGTACACAGCAGCTAGTAATGTATATAAAGCTATCCGTTTAATTGAAGTGGTTTTCCCCTTATCTAGTATTTTTTTTTCACCAAAAGCTAATTTGTGAAGTGTATTCACTCAGTTAATGACAGACAGCTAATATAAGGTAGAAGGAAATTTACCAGTGGGGTTAAGACCAAAACTTTGGAGAAAATATTTTTGTATTATAATGAGTTGTTACTAAATGAAAGACGCTTGTTTGAAATTCAGGCTATAGAGGCAAGTTCCATAGATAAATTTTAGAAATGTCTCAAATTGGTTTGCTTTCTCTCTGGATCACTGCTTTATTCATGTTTTACAAGGGCGATTACTTGTTCAGCACAGGAAGCACAAACAACAAAACTGAAATTAGAAATTATTGATGGGAGAAAGGAACTGTACGAAATTGCCTAATTGCATATTTTTTTCACAATCATTTTTAGAGTAAAAATAACAAAGAACATTTTTAACACAAAAAAAGAGGTATGTGTATTCAACAGTATTTTTAGACCTCTTGGACATGAAAATCTGTAGCATGTACTTATAATATTGTCCACAGCAAACAGATAAAAAGTTTTCTCTTAGAAAACATTTATCATATCTATAGAGAAAAAAAGGCAACAATTGATTTGTAAAGTCTTTATTTTTATTCAGTATATTAATGGCCTTTGATTATTATAGTTGCTCTTTATCAGTGGAAAAGGGTAAAGCATCTTTCCTTTCCCAGTGTGTCTGTCTGGATGTGATTCAGGCTTGAGACCTTGGCTGAAAGTCAAGCTTGATATTGTGGAAGTAATATCACTCCCTCAATTGTTGTACTTTTTGTTTCTACCTTCACTGTATATCAAGATAGATCCTCAGTAATACTCAGTTGCTAGCCAGATACATTTGTCAAAAGTCAGGACAGGTTTATTTGCCTGCTTTTCTTCTGTTTCTAGTCTATAAGTATATATAGAAAAAAGTAGACTGTACTATTGTATACATATGCATAAAAATATTTGTTTAATTTTTCTCTCTTTGAGGTAGTTGGTGTTTCCTCATCAACCATTCATCTCACTATCATAGCCTTCCCGCTGTTATTACTAGATAGATTACTGACACTTATTCTTCCTAAACACTAGACAATTTTATAATCCATTTGCATGCAGAATGCATTCATATACTCTGTCTAAAGCATGTAGCTGGCATATCTTGTTCCTGGAAAGATATTATACCAGTTCTTTATATATGTTCCTGCCCTTTGAATATAGAAAATTAGCTTACATTTGATCTGCAGCATAAATCACTCTATCATTTGCACCTCAGATATCTACGTTGTTACTACCTTTCCTATTCATCTTAACAATGAAGATAATCTGGCATTCTACATGACAGATACTCTGAGTTGGCTCATTAAATTTATTGCTACAAAACCTGCACTTCTAGATTGTAAGAGTCATTCGAACATAGGTGATGATTGCTCATGAGGGTAGGGTTGCTGTATAGTTTTAAATTTTAAGTATATAATACAGAAATGAAAAACATTAAAAAAAACCAGTTTTAATTTAGTATGTAGAAAGTTACAAAAGTTGAAAACTGAAATACTTATCTAACAAAATTAAACTATGCTCCTTTACATGTGTATATACACACACTCAAATATAGAATACAGGTATATGCATACATATATGCCTATATAAGTGTACATGTATATCTATGCATATATAAAAATCATTTCATGTAGGACATTTTATTTATTCTTTAATTAACCAATTAATTAAATAAGAATCACTTTGTTAGGAAGGTGAATAGACGGTTCAAGAAATGTGTAAGTTTTGCATGAAGTTGTATGAAGACTGGAGAGGATGAGAATAGAATGGAATAGAATAGCTAGTAAAGATTTCTGGCTTCTTTTTTTAATCTCTTCTGAGGAGATAGAAATGTTAGTTTTTCTTCAGAGGTCAAATGTGAAGAGGTTTTCAAATAATTTTTAGCATGGATAATCCAAATAGTAATGTGAGCCCAGAAAAACTTCATACCTCTGTCTAAAGGACATAATATTAATCTTTTTCTTTAAAGAAAAGTTATTGAAATGGACAGTCGTGCCTTAAGGACTGTTTCAGTTTTATCCATTTCTCTACTTTGGGACTCTTTCCAGCTAAATGAAAATCCAAACTTGCTTATGACCTAGTTCTGGTGTATAAAGACACTGCTAAAGCAGAATAGGAATTTGATCTGGTTGTCTCACAACCCAGGATGATATCCAGCCCTGATTTTTCTACACAATAAGCGAAAATTTTTGGGTTTTCTTTTGACCATAAAGCGCATCCTAATAAAATTCTGTCAGAATGTATGTTCTTCATTAAAAAAGTTACTGAAATTATAAATTACTTCCTACATAGCTCAAATGTTGAGTGATATAGTTAAGAACAAGACACTTCATTTTTCTCCAGAGCTGTCCTATCAGACATAGAGAATTCATTCTCTTTCTGAAAGAAAATCGTGATAGAAACGGAAAATTATTGGCCTCTTCTTTCTCTGTTAGAGGAGACAAGAAAAGATAAAGCTGGCCAGCTAGGCTTTTTGGGAAGGATCTGTTGCATCCACTAAAAGGGAAAATCCCTAGTTTTGCTGCATGTCTGCAAGTCTGGTGATGCATTTTTTTCTAGAAAGACAACTCAGATGTGGATCAATTCTGCAGATGCCTGTATCAAGTTCTAAATATCTACTGAAAACCTGTTTCTCTCTTTTACCGTCTAATCATACCCTTAAGAACAGATCAGTTCAGTCTAAAGACACCAGTTAGAATAAATCCATAATATTTGGCCAGGCATCACTCAGAGGGTTACTGAAATGAAGAGTCAGATTTGTGGCAGAAGACCGTCTTGAGATGATTCAGTTTGTCAAAAAGCATGACAGCTTTTTTGAAACACAGTTGTCCTAACACATGTCCAGAAACGCTTAAGATGTACTTAATATTTAACATGATTCTGAAACATAATGTGTTATGAAAATTAGTTTAACTTACATGCTCCCTGCTATATCATGCACAGTGTCTGCCTTCCAGGATTTAAACCTTGCTTCACAATACAATGGGTTTGCAAAAGTTTCCATCAAACATTATGGAAGAGATATGGAGAAAATAAATGTCCAGGAGGCTTAGCTGAAGATATATAAAAGTGTATCTCAAACAAAAAATATGGCAACCTATTAGCTGCTGATGATATACAGTTTGTCAATAATACCGAGGCGAGATATAGCAATAGGCTATATTGTCCATTCTGCACCCTTCTTTCCTATAAAAGGAATTGTTCTCCAGGGCATCAACTGAAAGCTTGTACAAAAGAAATGAGGTTAGTTTTATTAATTTACTTTCTTCACAACTGAATAGCAATAGCTTTATTCTCTTGTTCCCCTTGGCACTACTTTGTTCCATTCTTTAATAACAGTAAATGTGAAAAATCAGGATTTGTTCTATTCAGCTTCATTTCACTTTGAGTGCTGTAGGGAGATGACATTTGAAATTGTTCACTGTAATGTATAGGATATCTGATAGATTCACTTTACTGATGATGCAGTATCATTGCAGATGTCTCACTTAAGGTTGTATACTTTTATTAGAACGTTAAGTCTTGAACTTTTGACTCTTTCTGAGAGGCACCCACCAATTTCAAAGGAAGATGTGGAAGCAGAATTTATCTTCAGATAGTTTTGTTCTCAATGTAAATAAATGTTGTCCAGAAAGAAGACACGAGAAGAGAGGAGAGGAGAGGAGAGGAGAGGAGAGGAGAGGAGAGGAGAGGAGAGGAGAGGAGAGGAGAGGAGAGGAGAGGAGATTTTTCAGAAAATGACTGGCGACATTATTGTTGATATACTGTGAAACCTAGTAAAACAGTTTGTCACAATGCTTGACTACCTTAACAATATTTAATACAATAATTAAGCAGTTGATAACATTACCAGTTGTCTCATATCAGGACATAAAGCTTAATTAAAACAGAGAAGAAAATGCTTGGTTTATATTTTTAAATCACATTGAGGGCAAATAGACTAAAAAGATGCTTTAATTCTTGCAGCTATGGTTAAATTGTAATACATTCAAAAGAGAAGAGTCAAAAGAAAAGTATTCCATACTGTTTACTTATCTTTTGAGTAACAATTGCTGAAGATAGATCAAAGTTTTTAAATTCTTTTCAGAGAATAACTTTTTAAGAAGTATGTTATAAAAGAAGACCATTATGTTAGAGTTGGCAATACTTAAAAGAAAGAAGGAAAAAAAAAGAAAATAAACCAACATTCTAAATTAAAGTCAAGAATGAAAATGATTTGCTGTCAAAGCAATTCTTGAGGACATTCTACTTCTACATATGGCTAGATATGCATTAAGGTTGCAATAGTGTTTTTTTTATTAATAATAACACTACAGTGAAGGAATTTCATACTGCTGTGATACTGAAACTGATAAAGAAGTTGGGATCTAAGAAAATGCCCAGTGCATACTCTATCAACATACTCTATACACAGTACATTTTCAAGGGAACGTATAGAAATACAGAACAAGTAACTTCAGACTATATTATGAAACTAATTTAAAATGTATTGCACAACTAAAAGAGAGGCTGTAGGGATAGCCTAGCTCTCTGTCTGCAAAGCCAGAAAAGTACGATCTTGCATAAGTGATGATTACCCATTTCTACAGCAAATTGATTATTTTTATAAGCACTCTTTGGATTAAGACAATTTGGAGTGCACGACAGTGTACTAGAAGCAGTTCAACCTGTGTCCTCTGATTTCGTGCATCTAAATGAAGAAAAAAAAGATCTAAAATTGTATCTTCCTGTTTAGTGTCTTGTCATGTCACAGAAGGAAAATAAAATGGAATCGACCAGTAAAGTAACCCAAGAACTAAATCTTTTATAGCTTTATAGTCAGTCTATTGCATGGGGCACTAAGCTTCGAAGCCAGAACTCTGTAATATGTATCATGCATCCATCAAGGATATGTGATCAGAAGGCAATATTCACAGACTGGACTCTAAGAATTTGTTTTGACAAGCTCATCAGTGCTGTTCATCACTCTGGAATAAACTCTATGTCATATGCCACTTTGCTTTCACAGCAAAATAAGCTGATATCAATATGCTGTGGTCCTGTGCCCAAAAATTCTCCAAATAATCACACTTCCAATATCATGTGAAGTCAAGATAAAACTCTTTCATCACTAGAATGCTTGTACAAATTCAGGCAAAACCACAGTTCTCCAGCTATAATATCATATTCCTTTATCACAAAGAATCAGGTCATTAACTTCTCTTTTATTTATGCAATCAAAATATTCCTTAGAGATATGAAAATATTCTAGGATAACTATGACTCTGATGAAGATAACAAAAATGAAAATAACTTGAATATAACCCACATACTATGCAATTATTAAGCACAAAAAACCAGGAATGACCAGGAATTCTGGCAATAGTGTTCACATCTAATTGCATCCACAATTAAATTTATGTTAGCGAAAAACAAGAACATCCATGCAATAAATAATCCAAGCCAAAGAACGCAGAAAGGAAACTGATAGCATTTGAAATCTTGATGTTTAAATGATGTTGTCAGTAGAGCTGTTGCTAGTGTGTTATTTTCCTAAATATATTTTTTTTATATTTAAATTGAAGATATTTGCCTTTCCAGCATGTTATCAGTTTAATTGATAATTGCAGCATAATAGTCATCATGAGGTGTTTGTTATTGTTGGCTGTTTGTTTTTGTTTGTTTTATGCAGATATACATCTCAAGTGTAACTTTTATAAATATATATTTCCTCTTGGAATGAATAAACCACAACAGACTGATGGAATGAAAGGAAACGTAACCTTGAGAACCCCCACCTCAGTTGCAGACCAAAAGGACATCTTTTCTCTTCATTCATTGTCACCAATTTGACAGTAACTATCAGGAGAGAATGGAGGGTGTTTTCCCCTTCTTTTGGGAAGCATGAGGACAAAGGGATAACAATGTTATTTTTTCATTTAGTGATGATGTTATGGGTATTTGCTAACATTTTTCCTGTTTGTCAAATATTCACTTTTTGAGGGAAGATTCTTGTAAATGTAGGGAGGATAAAAACGATGGGGTTCTTTTTGTCTTGTTTTGTTGATTAATGTGATTTTCAAAATAGCATGCTTTCTTCTAATTCTTTTTCTCTAGTACCCTTTTTTTTTTCAATCCTTTTTCCATCATATCAAAGCCCCCAGATCCTTAATAAGTCATAACCATTGGCCCATAACACTACGGAATATTACATCAGAAAATGAGCTTTGTCCCAACAGTGCTACACTTAAGAACAAGCCATATTAGCAATGCTGGAAAAAAAAAAAAAAAAAAAAGAAAAAAGATCCCAAAACCCCCAAAATCCAATAGTGGAAGAAAATTTTTGGAAGGTTTTCCTTTCCTATTGAGAGTTAGAGTTTGCTTTTTAACTATTACCTGTGGGGTTTTTTTATCTTTATTAACAAGGCTTGCTTTACTGCCACACATTCTTGTTTGTAAAATAGTTGTTAATTAATCCATGAAAATAAAACAGATTTAAGGGATAAAAAAAAAAAAAAAAGAAAAATGAGAATCAAAAAAAAACCCCAAAGTGTGATATTGGGGACAATCAGCTAGAAGATTAATTTTCTTTAAAACTGATGAGGACTTTCAATTCTGGTCTCTGAATATAAATTTTAGTCTCTCTATAAATGCTTGATCTTTGGAGACAAGCAGTTAGAGTAATTATTTTTGAGTCTTCTTTTGCAAAGATAAATCCACCATATACACTCAGATAATGCCTATCAGAACAAGCCTCACATTAAGGTGAACTATCATGTACTATGGATAGTATCACAGATTATAGATGTGTATTTTAACAGCAGTTGTTCATGAGTAAAAGACCCCATTGCTCAAAACCATTAAGGCTCAGAATGTGGTCGGCATGGCCTAAAGCAATGCTCAGCTCTAAGTGTACAGGTTATTTTGTATTAAAAAGGGGAAATTAAACTAAAGTAGCAACTGATGTGGCCCATGGAGAAGGACTGGGGTTCAATCTGCTGTGGGCTACTGTAGTTCCACCACTTTAGATATACACTGTGTTTCTTCTGCTGAAGAAATTGGTGCCAGTGTCTGGACAGAGTTGCACAGTCCTGGAAGACCTTGTGTCCACCACGCGTTGCAGACGTTGCTCCTGCATACAACTTCGGTTTTCATTCTAGCATAGTCCTCTTGCACTCAGAAGAATATCACATGACTTCACATTTAGACAGATTTTTTTTTTTTTTCACTGCAAACAACCCTTCCCATACGCTAGATGCAGGCACACCCAAAGATGTCTTCCTGATTAGATTGTAAATGAACAATCCTTTTTAAAGATCTGGCTTTTGTAGTTAAGTAATAAAAGTACCAAGGAAATACTGAAATCTTACTTGCTGATTATATCTATGAACTCTTCACCTGTTGTTAAAATACATAAAATACAAAGTAGTTAAATTTGTGTCAGAATAACAAAATGTGAATTGAATTATTTTGCTGCTGCTTTCCTTGTGGGTTTATTTTTCCAGTTTTTATGTACTAGTCATTACAGTTTGGGTCTGTGATGCTGCAGTGACTTTTTTAAGCATTAAGAACTCATATAAGTTTAGAGAATTAGAGAAACTTAAAGGATATGGATTTATATACATATATATCTACATGCACTGGCTGAGAATAAATTTATTGTTGATAATAAGAGCACTTTTCTGTGTATTCTGCTTTCTTTTGGTTGGACCTCTCACTTCCAATTTAGGCAAAGATTTACCTAACTATTTAGATAGTGGGTCTGATATTTGCAAGACAAACAACCACTGAGCCCAGCCACAGCATCCAGATCTGTGCCAGAAATAACAAAAAACAGGGAGTACAAATATGCTTCCCTAACTGACTTTCAAATGGATAAACAGTTGGCTCTGGGAGTAACAGCTCAGAGATTTTTATTCCAAAAGAAATCAATCTCTGCCATTGGGAACGACTTTTTAAAAAAAAAAAAATAACACTTATTCTCTTCTTTCTTTTTTTTTTTAAATTGTTTTTTTTCCCAAATATCATAGCAGAAAATGTGTGACTATCTGCGTATTGATTTTTTTTCATTTTATGACATCATCCATATTTGATTGTAAAATTAACAGGTTGCACTTATGTTTTTACAAAAACTTAATATGATTTGATATTGCTGATACGAAAATTTTTCAACAATTGTATTGCTTTGTTAAAGATGAACAAAAAAAAAATTCTTCCTAGACAGGTTTTTATTACTCATATGGGGTTTTATAGGTGATAACAATTAACAGGTATGGGGTGGCGGGGGGAAAACTAATCATTTATACTGTACTTTATAAAGCCAGAGGAAAAAAAAAATCTAACAGACTTGTGATATACTGAAGCAGTCTGTCTTTTTAGAAGCTCTTTGAAGGGCTATGAAAATATATTTTCAGTAGGGAGTTATTTTACATATATGAACAGGTAAAAGGAGAACTAAGAAAGTTTAGTATTTTCCTGATGAGAAGCGTGTCAATAATCTTAAAAAGAAAAGATAAATCAATGAGAATGAAACCTAAATACTTACAATTAAATTTACCCGAAGGTGTTATTTGTGCTAAAGTCAATTAAACCAATATTAAAACAGAGAAAAGTATGACACCAAGGAGAAATTAAGCAGTGGTGAGGTTAGGTGCTTAAGATTATTATTTAAGTTTGGGGAAGAGAAAGCACATTTGAAAATAGTATTTGAGGTCCAAAAAATTATTAATAACAGAAAGACAGCATGAGATGAAGAAGCAGAGATAAAAGGAAAAGAGATAAAGCACGTACAGTCCGAGGGAGATATAAAGAGATATGAGTGTTTTAAAAGTCTTAGCATAGAGTTATAGCTCTAATGTTGCAGACGGGAGTGAAAAACATAGGAAAGAAGGAATGAAGAAGAAATGAAAATCTATAGAAAAAAAGTGAAATGGTTCTCCACAGAAGAAATAGGAATTTGTTGTTTAACTGTTCGGGATTTTGTTGTTGTTGTTTTGTTTCTTTTGGGAGTTGGTTAGTTTGTTTGTTTTTAGTTTCATGGGCATTGTTTTGTGGGTTTTGCTGAGTTTTGTTTTTTTTTTTTTTTTCCCCCAAGCGTATTCATGTTCTTCTGTTCATTTTTTACAATAACATCTTGGAAGCTGGAAACTGGCTTCTCATTCAAAGGGCATCATGTTCTTTCCTCTTGAGTAACATTGATTTTTGGTTTTCCCCTCCTTTTATTTTTTAATTCTTTTCATTCTTTAGGGCACAAGCCAACACAGTTTTCCCTTACTCTATGCCAGGCTCATCAATGATGCAATTATATGCCATCAACACAGCTCCAAATCAAGATTTTTTAGGAAAACTTGCCAGCATAAAGAACACAATTTATGCAGCTCTGCAGCAACTGGGCACGAATGTAATGGATCCATACATAAATTACGGCTATTGTTTGCTTGCTTTTCACTTTCTTGGCAACAAGATAACAGTTAACAAATCCTGACTAGCAAGAGAATATTGTACCTGAGATTCTAAAAAAATTTAAAAATACAAGATAGCCTATTTTTCACCTCAGACTTCATTTAAATGAATTTATACATGTTTTTAATATATGTAATAATCTGAAATGTTTAATATTTAATCATTACCAAATATTATATTAGTCCCATTTGACTGGTGAGAAAGAAAATATTAAGTGTAGCAGAGTAAATCTGTTCTTTAAATGGAAAAACCTACTAGGAAGAAATGAGAAACTGTTTCTTTTCTCATGTTTCTATGCCTACTTTTTTTTTTCTGTTTAGAATCTTGTCAATGAACACAAGAACGCTTATGTATGATTTATTTTCAGCTAGTATTAAAATATTATTTTAACTTTCATCCCAGTATATTGTTTGGTAACAGTATTATTTACATTTTAAAATAGTCGATATTGAATATTTCATTTATCTATCGGAGTATTAAATGGTTGCAGACTAGATCCACAGTGGAATTTAAATGTAACAATGTTCTGCAAAGAAAGGAGTGAAATTAAGCCTTTCGCCTCTTCAGACTGTAGATATAATAGAAAAATGCAGAAATAAAAGAATGAGAACATTCTAAATGAAGAACTCTTGTATTTTGAGACAGGGAACATACATTTACCCCTAAAAAATGTTCCTATTGTCAACTTTTTGAAAGAAAAGACAGCGAAGAAAAGAGAGGTACTGATATTCAAAAAAGGAAAAAAAAGCACAGTGCTCTTTCAGTCTGAAAGTCCAGGTTTACCTTCAGTAGAAATCAGCAAGTAGAAAAGGAACTGTTAGTTTCCTGAGCCTTTTTCAGTTATGGAGCTGGCAGATGGCTGGCACATACATCTTGCTCTAGGAACCTAGAAGTTCTCTCAGGTTCATTAACATGGATACAGACAAAAAGATGAGATCTTCCAAATGATCTGACTATAAAAAATATCTCATAGATAGATCACGAGCCTGAAATTCTCTAATGAAGGACCTGACATCACATTTTTCATTTGTGCATTGCTTTGCTTAGCCTAGTATATGGTCCAGATCTCAATATTTTTAATCTGTATTCATAAAGGCTTGGATTAATTCCAAATATCTTTGGATAGCTCAATGATATTTAAGTTGGGAACCTAAATGTATTTTAATAATCTTCCAAATTTCCTCTACAGCCGATGAGGAGGCATAAGCCCTTCCAGTTCGCTTTTCACTCTACTTAAAGTATGAATTTCCCACTGAAGGCACCTAAGTCTGTCTATTAGCTAGATTTCTAATTTGGAATGGACTCCCTAAAACTGACCTCAAACATGAGTGGTGAATGGATATAAACAACATTTGCCTGCAGTTTAGGGACTTCAGTGACCTGAAAGTAACATGAAGAATTAAACAATTCTGTCTGCAAATTAATAGCCAAAAGGAAAATGAAGAAGTAACCATCAATGGCAGATGGAAGGGATAATAATTGATTAAATCATCAATGGTCAAATAAGGAACATTTGATTGGTTGACCCAGGCAGTTCCCAGACCAGAAGAGCAGTAATATAAAGGCAATGCAGTAAGGCAAACTTTGGGGAAATTGTGCAAAGACACAACAACAACATCAACAACATCAACAACATCAACAACATCAACATCAACAACTTCAACATCAACAACTTCAACATCAATAACAACAACAACAACATCAACAACATCAACATCAACAACTTCAACAACAACAACAACTACTACTACTACTATTACTACTACTACTACTACTACTACTACTACTACTACTACTACTGAAAGGCCCTACTGCCTTGAAGAAGCAGAGGAGCAATGCAGGAGGGAAACACCACAGCCTCGTCCTTTTCACTGGAACAGGAGAATAACACACTGTGCTCAGATTTGGACCAGTCCTCATCAATGACCTGAGAAAATCTGGGTGCTCTCTCCTGGCTCATGTTGGCATGGGTGCACAGGAGCATGATCTCCCTACTGTAGTTGTGCTGTGGTCGTTAGAGTACTTGTAGGGCATATATTTTCTCACTCAGGATAGAGATCTGAAATACATCAGCTCATGTAATCTGAATCTCACCCTAAAGTGGCTAACGCCATGGGGAATATCCTTGTAGAAATGAGCTTTTGACTCCTACATTTACAAAGGAGGAAATGATACTTTGAGCTGTGAAGGCAGGGTACAAAAAACATAGTAAATGTGTAAAAGAACATAGCAAGATAGAGGTGTCCTCTGTTTTCCAAGTAATGCATTAACCTAAGGTTATGTGGATGCCAACTAGTTTAATGATTCCTGTGATCATCTGCTACCAAGAATATTACACCAGACGTATCAGCTCATCTGTCATTACTTGTGAAATTGCCCTTAATAATTGGAAGTTTACTTAATTTCCTTCTCTCCTAAGATTTGTAATTATTTTGGTAACACATGAATTCTTCGCCAACAGTGACTCAAGCAGCGGAATTTTGCTACTGAAATTTGAAGACAGTAAGGAGTTACTGAAAATGAATACAAAAAAGAATTGATGAGATAACCAAATCTTGTATTATTTTAGAGATAGTCTTTGCTACTTGAATATGTTTTAATATAAGTTAATCCTTGAAGTTTTTTCCTAGATATTTAAAAAGAACATAAGAAAAATAAGTCATTTTATGTTGTTGTTCTGGGGTTTTGGTTTTTGTTGTTGTTATTGGGGTTTGTTGTTGGCAGTGGTTTTTTATATTAGTTAACTATCATTTGAGTTTAACTATAATGGCAAGATAATTTTGTTTACTATATCTTCTAATCACATTTAATAACAGTGAGAGGTATGGACACTGGTTTTTTCCTGTTTTTCACATGTCCAACATATCACAGAAACCCAGAAGACAGCTAAATGTGAGTTGCTGAAGTAAGTGCTGAACATGAGTTTAATAAAATGGTTTCAAGTTGGTGCTCCAATGAATATTTATTATTTATACAAAAAAAAGAACAGTTTTGCCAGGAGAAATTGAGAAATGTGTCCTCAGATCAGAAGAAGCTTATACAGAATATAGTTTAAAATATTTTTTAAATTGCTATATATATTTTTTTCTATGCATGATTCTCAGTTTTCTTCTGGTGTGGGTTTTGCTATCTCATCTTCCTAATTACATCTAAATTATTTTTTTTCCCCCATCATGTTGGACTACAAATCTGCTGCAATAACCGTGTTCTCTTGAATTGCTACCTCTTTTAACTTTTACTTTCAGGTAAATTATTCCCTAAGGTCAAAAGTTAGAAGTATTGGAACATTTATTCCTAGGGAAGAGGAGAAAAATTAAATGGAGTCTGCCAGTCAGGAGATATAGTTCGTATTGTGTTGCAAGTCCCCAATGTATAGCCATAATTTTGACCATTCCAATTCATAAATTGTTGTGCAGTGTTCATATGTTGAGTTTATTTCAGGACAGAGATTGAAGAGAACATGCCTACCAAGAGAGTTCCTTCTGATTCCTTTATAAATATCCAAGTTCCTGTTGTCCATTTTAAAAGACATTCATTTAAACATTAGTATTTATGAATATGCAATAATTTGAGATAGTTTTTATTAGGAATAAAATTGTACAGGACAAAAAAAATATATGTTAAAATGTTTATATTCAGAAATTTTATTTCAGTCTAAGGGGGTTAGAGGTAATGAGAAATCTGAGATGGAGAATACACATTCTCTGTATTCATGTAGTAAACACTATTTTGCTAGCATGCCAGTAAAAGAACAATTGATAAATGTATATAATGGCTTCCAAATGATCCTTTTTAAAATCAAACTTCATAAACAAAGTTGATATTAGCATTAGAAGATGATGAACAGCTCGGTCAATCCATTAACCCTTTCAAGTCACTACTGTCCTCAAAGCAAAATAAAATTAAAAATGAATAGATCAATAAATACATTTAAAGCTTGCCCTTGTTTGACATGAGCATGTTTGCAAGTATGAAGGATATTTCTGGCATAACTTTAGAGACTATGTTTCCTTCTCTTCCTACACAGCCTTGTGGGAGACCAAAATACTCTTCAGGCTTACCATGTTCTATGGTCATCCGGCGCTCAGTTCCTCAGCAAAGAGGTACCTCTACTTTCCATTTAAAGTCTTCCAGACTGTATTTTATTTTTTGGTGAACGAAACTATGGTTATTTCCTGTGCCTTTTATTTGAATGACAATGTATTTTCTGTGAAGCTAATCAAGGAAATCATTAGCTATCAATGATTTTATTTTCCTGAGTTCCAAATTCCCAGTTCTTTTTCATCCATACATATTTGAAACTTCGTTTACTTCTACATTTTCTTTTGAAAAATAGTTGAAAGCCTTTAACTTCACACAGACACTTCATTTCAGCTCTACCATTAAATGAATTTGACACTTGCGAAGTACTTCTCAAAATTGAAATATTCATTATATATATTATTTTTTAAGAAGGTAAATTAAAAGCTGTGTCTGGTTCCTACTTGTACCCTGGTTGGCAGGTTCAGAATTTGAAGAAGTTACAGGACAAAACACTATTTTACCTTAGAAGTTGCCCTTCCAAGGTAATTGGTAAGAAATTTGGAAGCTCGATGTGGCAAGGCTGCCACTTTGTTTATGGTAAGGCAAATGGTTTTATTCAAAGATTCCTCTTTTGTGGCTTGAAATTCTTTGGAATACTTTTTTGATCAGGGCCTTATAGGTATCCATATATAATCATAGAAATGCAAGAGCAAAAAGTCAAGATGTATTTGCATTGTTCAGTCTCTCATTTTCAATTAAATAAATGGCTTAAACTGTTTCTATGGCTTCAGTCAAGTTATCACCTTATAAAGAGAAGACTGTTTAAAAAACAGTCACCTACAAATGCAGTTGAAAGAGTGCTGACAAATCAATGGGAATTAGTAGACTAGCACAAAATAAATAATGGATTTTCTCCAAGGTGACTTGCATAACAAAGAGATCCATACTAAGTGTCCCTGACAAAAGGTAAAATAGAATTCCCCCTTCTTTAGTGAATTTTCCGTTTCAGATTTTTTTTTTTTTTATTATCAACATAGTCACCAAGAATAGAAACTAAAAACTGATAATGCCTCAGCCAACATTCTTTTTCATCTTTTGAGTGAAGTACTCAAAGTGAGTGGAAAAAACCCAAACCACCCCCTACCATTTTTGCAACAAAATACAAAAAAATATACAAAATATTTTAAACATGAAAGATATTGTCTTGAAACCCCTAATCTGAAGTTTAGTATGACCATTCAGAGTGAACTCAGAACTTATCAAAACCCCAACTTGCTACCTACTAAAACTATGTTTTGAGCTATAATGCAAAACTTTGATATATTTATAAATCTACTGGCTTTCAATTTTACAGTGTGAAGACACCTTACCTTGTTTTTGAAAAGAAGAAATGGTTTCCAAGGGTGTAACAGCTAACTGTAAAAGGAGGGGAATTTCCTGAATGTATAGAGGCATTACCTATACCCCTCTGACTATGTGATCTTATTTCAAGGGTTTGGGGAAAAAAAAAAAAAAAAGTGAAAATTAATTTCTACAAAAGGAATCTATTTTGTGTACATTGAAACTACTACATGACAAGAATCACAGTACCAAAAGAGGATAAAAATTAGCAATTTACTAAGAAAACATGTTTCTGATCAAACTAAAATGCTAATGAAGATCTAAGGATACCATAGGGAGTATAGAGTGAAATCAGATGCCAATGTCAGTGATTCTTATTTATGATGACTTACATAGCTTCCAGATGTGAAAGAGGACTAAATTATTATCTTTAAATAATGTATATATTCACTTAAGTTTTGAACATACAAGAGAAAGACAATTTACAACTATATAAAAAGTTTTTAACTCAGGGGGTGCCAGTTCTTTTGGGATGTCAGTAAGAAAGGTGACATGACTCAAAGCTGCTTATCTAATTTATTGAGCAAAGGATGGCAATTACAGAAAACATGACACCAGTCAAGGAGGGGCTTATCCAACATTGCAACAACTGTGATTCCAAGCATCAGGAGGGAGGTAATATTGGTTTTACCTTTTCTATAATTTCCATCCTTTACACAATAAATTAGTTAACAAGCTTTGAGTTTTGGTGCCTTTCTTACTGAGATTCCAAAAGAACCAACACCTCCTCATTGAAAAAATATCAGGAGTAGTTGGTTAGTAAGAAATGTTCTTTTGGAAAACCAATACAGAGCAAAGCCTGAGTGGGTGCCTGGTTGGCCTTGCACACAACTGTGGGAATGAGTAGCACAGAGATTACCCTGGATATCTTCCTCAATGATTTGGGGAAAAAAGAAGAAATTATCACCTTTTCAGACCACCCCCCTTAACATTTTAAAGTGTTTAGAAAAGCAGGGTGTAGATGT
The DNA here is from genome assembly GCF_036013445.1 of Caloenas nicobarica. Taxonomy (NCBI): domain Eukaryota; kingdom Metazoa; phylum Chordata; class Aves; order Columbiformes; family Columbidae; genus Caloenas; species Caloenas nicobarica. The sequence goes on along the minus strand of NC_088245.1, from coordinate 176,721,707 downwards.
GACAAAAAGGCAGCAAGATTTGGAGAGACTATAGTTGTTACTTGCCTCTGGTCATTATGGGACACTTTAATGCAACATTGTAAAGAGGTGATCGGCAGACACAAAAGAACATAGAGGCACTGGAGAGGAAAATCCAGGTTATGGACATGGGAAGAAGTGGCCACTTGGCCCTGAGTTCAGGAAATTCTGCTCCCAGATAGTTATTAGGATGGACACGTTTGGAACTTTTCTAAAGGCTAGTGGACCAAAGAGTCCAATGATGAGAATGGGAAATCTCCCTCTGCCTCATCTCTGGTGCTAAGCAAGCCAAACCTGTACTTTAGACACCCCTCAGTGTATGATCTGTCTGTGTGACTGTACACAGAGCTCCAAAACTTGGCTGATTTATACTGACAAAAATCGGGTGAGTGTCTGGGCCAGTGGTTGTTACGTATCTTGGATCCCAGGGCCAGGGTGGGTGGGAGGATACTGTGCATTTAAGCCCTTAAGAGTTACTGTGGTTAGGCACATCATTGCAAAACCTTGTGGTCACCCAAGAGCTGAAAAGGGCTCAGGAGAATATTACTCATTCCTTCTGGGACAGGCTTTATTAAAATGTCCAAGCACAGTAACCCTCCCCTTTTGATTAGGATGATAAATCAGTCTCATGGAAGCAAGTGGAGGAGGCTCGGCATACCTTTGGGAGTTCACTGTGAAGCAGGGAATAGGTTCCCACAGCTTTGTGAGACCAGATACTAATTTGTTCACCTCTGGTATGAAGTCTCATTTGTTCACAGGCATCATCTTCATACTGAAGGACACTATTTTGTCTTATTGGGGACTGCTGAGGGAAAACCTGTTGCAGATGGCATCTCCCCATGGGGACACTTGGCTAAACACCAATCCAAAAAGCAAAGTCCCAGAATGCATATTATAGATGTGCAGGAACCTAAAAGGAAAGTGACCCATATGGAAGTGGTCTTAGCAGTCCTTCAGGAAGGTACACTTGAAAAGGAAGGTGATGGAAAGTCTATCGCCTACTATTGGGACCTATATAAGCAGTTGAAAAATAGGCCATCAAAAGATTTGTAGTATTGATCTAATGACAGCATTGGCTCCCCTTGCTAGTCAGGGGGAGGAGATGAAAGAAACCACCATATCTGGCGTCTCTCTGGATATAATCTCCATTGTGATTTGAAAACAATATCCAAATTAACATTGGGATTGATTGGGCATGTCAAACCTCCGGGTGTGCTGGGTGGCTGGATTTGGACAGGGGGATCATTGATCATAAATCTCACTAGTTGTCTATCAGAATGAGAAAAACAAAACAAAGCAACAACAAATCAACCAAAAACAGACAAGCAACAACAAAAACTGGCAACAGATCTCTGTTACATACAGGGACTGAAGTAACTGAGATTCACAGGGAACCTTCCTATTACCCACACAGTCACCTTATAGGTATATATTTATTTGGTTATTCTGAAGATCCATCCCATGAAGCCTATTTCATTCTACAACTGGGAAAATACACAACATTTATTGCACATAGTAGGCATGACTCAAGTTCACAGATGAATATTAGAGGGTAATGTTTGATGGGTAAAACCTTTTTTACCCCAGGTTGAAAATACTTTTTAGGAATTCAGAATATTTTGGTGGGTTAAGTACTTTACTGCACCAGTTGTTTTACTGCCACCTCCAAACCCAGTAGCCTCGAAACAATATCAGTTACCCAGGGAGGCAAGCTGAAATCATTCAGATAGTTAAACTATTGTTGGAGATGGGTATTATCTAGCATACCACTCTCCTTTTAATAGTCCTGTTTGCCCCATAAAGAAGCCAGATGGTTCCCGATGCATGATGGTAGATTACAAGCTAATAAATAAAGCTGTGTCTCCCATGGCTGCAATTGTCCCAGACATAGTCACCCTATTTGAATGCATTGAGATAGAAGCTGGAACATGACATGCTGTGACAGATATGGTTCACACTTTCTTTAGGATATCCATTACTGCAGAATCCCAGGAGTAATTTGCCTTTTCATGAGAAGGACTACAATATATTTTCGCTGTCCTGCCTCAAGGGGAATTTGTGTAGCCCTACTATCTGCTACAGGCTAGTGGCACAACATCTGGAGGACAATAACATCTCTCTAGCTTGAAAACTTTTCCATTATACAGATGTTACTATTATTATTGGGTCCACTGAGCAGAAAGTGGGAGAAACTCTTAGCAATATTGTAGATACTATGCAAAAACATAGATGGGAGATCAATCCAAAAGAGATACAAGAGCCCACTAGAGAAAATATGGCAGAAACCCCGTTGCATGTCCAAACAAATTATCTTACATATGGCTGAACCTCCAAAATGAAAATGAGATCTAGAGCTTTGTTGGAATCCTGGATTACTGGAGAAAATTTCTGCCCCATCTCACACAGATCTCGTGGCCATATCATATATACAGGAAAAAGGCTCACTTTGAATTGGGAAAAAGTTATAAAGCAATTTTTGTACAAGCTATACAGGCTGCCTCACATGCTGTGACTTTAGGGCCCAGATTTGCCTATAAAACTCTTGGATTGCAAGCTCTAGGATCTGAAAATACCAAGCCCATTGGAGCCTTTGGCAGTGAGGGGAGGCAAATCCTTCTCAAGTTCCAGTCTTAACACCTTTCTACATCAACTCAAAATTATACCTCTTTTTGAAATTCTACTTTTAGCTGCATATTGGACACTGATAGAAGTTGAACGGATGACACAAGCTGAATGCATTATTCTTATTGTCAGATTACCTGTCCTGCAGTGGTGTCCAATAACACCAGTCATAAGGTTTGGAAAATGCAAGATGGTGTTAAGTAGAAATGATACATCTCCACAGATGCTAAGATAATGTACTGGTTTTGCTTAGGACATAGAGTTGATTTTCTTCACAGTAGCTTGTATCATGCTATGTTTTGGATTTGTCCTGAAAACAGTGTTGATAACACATGGATGTTTCAGTTATGCTGAACAGTGCTTACAGGGTCAAGGCCTTTTCTACTTCTCATGCTGCCCCACCAGCAATTAGGCTGGAAGGGCACAAGAAGCTGAGAGGAGATATAAGCATGTCAGCTGAGATGATGGCACCTTGGGCAGAACATTGAAGAGAGGGCAAAATGATGCACAGGCAGCGAGTAGTGAAGAAAAAAAAAAAAGTGGAAGAAATAACACTGAATTTCAAGGTGAGAGAAGCAGGAACAGGAAGAGGTGCTCCAGATGTCAGAGCAGGGATTACCCTGCAGCCCATGGAATGGACTACTTGTACCCTTTCTATAATTTCCAGCCTTTGCTCAATAAATTAGTTAACCGGCCTTGAGTGTTAGTGCGTAACAACCATACTTTTCTATAATATTCTAAGTGTATATGGCACATATTAATACAGCCTTAAAACCAGGAAAACTTAAGATGCTGAAAAGTTCCAGCTATTGCGTTACTTCTCTATGAACTGCCTGGCAGCACTGAGACATCATCAAAACTTACGCTTCATGTAAAGTCGTTATGCTAATTTGTCATATAATGTTTGACATGGGAAGGACTGTGTCTATTTCATCACAAATTCATAGCATTTAATGTTGATTATTTAAAATCTCTGAGGTATCTTTGTTAAATAAATGCTTCATATTTTTATGTCATGCCATGGGTATTTTATTTTATTTTTTTTTTTTTACCATTCTTTCACCTATCCCAAATATTTTTATAAAATATCAGATTTTTTTTTTTATTTTCATGTATGGAAACACTCATAATTGATTTAGCATAATGAATGGAAAATTGTTGACTTACTGTCAAGAAGAAAGCTTGAGAATTTCTTAGATGAACTCTCTGTTCTTCAGGTTAACGTGAGAGAATTGAAATGTACTTTCTAATTGGTAAATGAATGGATCGCTTGGAGATGTACTGCAGGCAACAGCAATAAAACGAGGGCTTTCATCCTTTATGCATTATTTATGGCCATTTGTTTGCTGGCAACATTACGATCTGCCATTACCAGAGCTGCTGATTTAGGTAGCGTGAAACACCTAGGCCTCTATTTCAGTGCCTTAAGGTGAGATGACCCCTAAAAGAAGAAAAAGTGAGTGAAATGCAAAACATTTTAAAAGCAAGAAAAACAAGGGTATAATTTTGAAACAATGGAGTAAATATACTGGAGGGGGTATTAAATTAAATAATTATGAACTTTTTAGATATATTTTTTACCTTACAATGTTACTTTCCTGCCAATAGTGTTCTAGTAAATTACTTCGTTATCTTTTCTCCACAAAAACAATCTAAGAAATATAGGAAAAAACTTTTAAAGTTAATCTTGTTGTATACACTGTTTCTTCTTGTGGTTCCATATTCCAAAAGAGTTTCCTAAGTTTTATATTATTATATAAATACATTATCAATTCTATTTTGTTATACCAAATGTCTGTTTCCATACTGTCTTACAACCTTGAATCATATTAGTTAACAAAAACAAAAGCAACACCTTTAAAATTGTATCAAACTGGTACTTAGATTTTTACTGAATTTTACTTAATTACAAATAAGGCAGGATATTCTGTGTTCTATGTGAGGAAGGACACCAGAACTTCTCCAGGAAATTATATTGCTCCAGTGGCATCAATTTGCATTATTTTCAATATAGATTTGAGCTGTAATGTTCCCGCTCAAATTCCAGAAAGATCTGAATCACACTGACTCTGTTGATAATTGGAGAATGAATTAAGAAATTATATTTGCTGGTATATGGAGAGTCTGAAAGTGAAAACAACAAATACTAAGGAAAAGGTAGATAGTTGATTTCCTTATTTGCAAATAGATCAAGGTTCTTCTTTTTTCCTTCCTTCCTTCCTTCCTTCCTTCCTTCCTTCCTTCCTTCCTTCCTTCCTTCCTTCCTTCCTTCCTTCCTTCCTTCCCTCCTTTCTCTCGTTCTCTCTTTCTTTCCTTTGTCTCTTTCCTTTGTCTCTTTCCTTTGTCTCTTTCCTTTCTCTCTTTCTCTCTTTCTCTCTTCCTTTCTCCCTTTCTGACTTTCTCCATTTCTTTTTCTTCCTTCCTTCCTTCCTTCCTTCCTTCCTTCCTTCCTTCCTTCCTTCCTTCCTTCCTTCCTTCCTTCCTTCCTCCCTTCCTCCCTTCCTCCCTTCCTCCCTCCCTTCCTCCCTTCCTCCCTTCCTTCTTCAAAGAGCTTACCATAGCAAAAGGCCAATTTTACAACTTGTTGGAGCTCTGATAAATGTGGCCCACATACGTAAATAATACTGGCAAATATATGAAATTATTGAAATAAAAATTATGAGACAAATATTTTGATAAATCGAAAGATGCTGCTGGGATAATGAAAAATTATGGTTTAGCCTATAAATAAAAGCAGCTTGCTTGTCTCAGCTGTTTTGGTTTTGGAAACAGTCCTTTATGATGGTGGCACACTGCATAAATCTATATATATTTTAGCACAACTGTCTCCTAGATACTGAGTTATTCTCTGAGGAAATGCTGGTCAGTCTAGCTCATTGTAAAAGTGGATTAGCTGAACAGTTTTGGGAATTCCATATTCTTTCCACTTCAGGAGCTTATCTGTGGGCTACATATTTCTGGTACTATCAATCTGTTGTCACTTAAAATTGTTAATTTTCTAAAAAACAATGTAAAAAGTGAATTATGGAAAAAATCAGAAAGAAACTATTCAAGGTTTTTAAGCTAGTAGAAATTACAGTCTATACTTGCGTATCTTAAAAGAAGTATATTAAATAATGTTTCAGCACAGATGACATTAAAACTGCTATGCCCTCATTGTCAAGCCAAGTTAGAAAATCATATTCTCAGATTTCAATTTCAGACTGTTTAACATTTCAAAGACTTACCATAAAACTTTTGGATACTAGCAGGTTGGAAGATGAGTTCCTAGTCAAAATCATACTAAATCCCACTTTAAGAGAAGACTGGGTTCGTGACCACTTGAGGAATCTGAACTTACATAAATCTATGGGACCAGATGAGATAACATCCCAGAGTCCTGAGGGAATTGGCTGATGTGGTTACCAAGCCACTCTCCATGTTATTTGAGAAGTCGTGGGTGTCAGGTGAAGTCCCTGGGGACTGGAAAAAGGGAAACAACACACCCATTTCTACCAAAAAAAAGGTAGAAAGGAGGACCCCACGAACTACTCTCCTGTCAGCCTCACCTCTGTGCCTGGGAAGATCATGGAAAAGATCCTCCTAGAAGCTATGCTAAGGTACATGGAGGACAGGGATGTGATTCAGGACAGCCAGCATGGCTTCACCAAGGTCAAGTCCTGCCTGACCAACTTAGTGGCCTTCTATGATGGAGTGACTAGATCAGTGGACAAAGGAAGGACTATGACTGTCATCTATCTGGACTTCTGTAAGGCCTTTGACATGGTCCCCAACAACATTCTTCTCTCTAAATTGGAGATGTATGGATTTGGTGGGTGGACTGTTCTTGTAAATGGCGGAGAGTAATCTACTTTAATGGTATGTTGCACTCTGTCTTATTTTCCATACTATCAAAATTAATATACTTGCATTTAGCTTGTGAGTGCACTGGCCACAACAAACAGAGGTACGGGAAGGTTTGCATAGCCTGGGACAATTCTTTCTCTGTTTCAGATTTCACTCCAGTTAAAGAGTTGAGTATGTCATATGCATGTTTAGTATTTGGAATTTGCTACAAAATTCCTTTTGGGGGCCTCTAGAATCTAAACCTAAATCTATAATGACAAACTTAGCACTCTACAGACCATCATCTGTCTGAAGACAAAGTGGCATAATACCACCTGTGTACACTTCCCAAAATTACACCACTACTTCCACTAAAACAACCTGATCATGAAACAATCTAATTGTAAACTGTTCCTGTAAGACAATGCCCCAAACCAATGTCTTAAACATTATCTGGGAGGGTGGTAATTGTTCTGAGTCAAAATTAGAAATTATAAAAGAAACGGTTATGTGCTTAAACCTGAGCCTGGCCCCAATGACTAAACTAATATATATGTATATCTATAGTGAAGCCATTCCAGATTGAAGCATCAGTAGCCATTCATGGAATGGCTTCATGACCCTTTGAACCTTTACAACTTGTCATTTGTCTTTGTCTCCCACTCATGCTAAGTAGAAAATCCACAATTAATTAAGACTTGATCCATAACTAGTTAGGTTTTGTCATTATTTATTTCATTAATAACCTTCCATTATGTTTAATCATAAAATAAATTTTCTCATCAGGTTTTCCTATTTTTGTATCCACCAGGATGAACTGTGATATTAAAGACAATAATTTTAACTAAAATTCTCCTTTATCTTGTTACACATTTCTACATAAGAATTCTTTAAATACTTTATATGAGCTAAAATATAATTGTATCTGCAACAGGGCATGTGAAAAACCATCCAAAACCTATAATTAACTTCTTTCATTTCTTCCATGGGATTTGAGTACAACTTTCACTGATTCTTTCAGTTTTGGAATTCTCTTTTAACAATGTCATGCTTCGTCTTTATGTACATATGCATCCACTTACACTTCATCTTCTAGGTTCCCTGTGATACAGCTTAATTTATAATTTTCCAGTACAGTTTGATAGGTTTTATCTTTTCCACATGTATATGACTTACAGCAATAGGAAAGGAAAAAAAGAAGGCATAAGAAAGGACAAACAAGAATGATTAGGTGGAATAAGTGTGTTCCAACAGAACCCTCATGAAGTTCAAAGAGAAGTTTAAATTCCTGCACCTGGAGAAGAACAACCCCAAGATGCTCAGCATGGTCACAAATCTTAAGGAGGAGGTCGAGACACTGAGGTCCATCAGGGAGTGTGAAAAGGAGATCGACTGGTGGAGTAACTTCCTGGTGTGCCAGTCAGAAAGGTCCCAGGGAGATAACCCCCAAAAGGTGATGGACCCTCTGCCCTGTCAGGCAGAAGGGAGAGACCTGAGACAGCCCCTGCCCTGTCGCTGTCGGATAGAGGCAGGGGACCAAAAAGATGATGAGAGTTGGAAGCAAGTTTCAGTTCGGCGTCACGGGCAACCCCCCTCCCTACCTGCTTTGCTTCCCCAGGTGCCCCTCCATAATAGGTTTGAGGCCCTGGATCTTGAAGAAGAGGTAGGTGATGATGTGGTGCAAGGCCTGCCTACAAGGTCACATAGGAAGAGGCAGTTGACTCCACACCTCAAGACTGCCTCTGATAAGAAAGAAAGAAGGGTAATTGTAGTAGACAATTCCCTTCTGAGAGGGACAGAGGGCCCAATATGCAGAGTTGACCCTCATCATAGGGAAGTTGATAGTCTACCCGGAGCCCATATCAGGGATATCACCAGGGCACTCCACAGCCTGGTGCACCCAACAGACTACTACCCACAGCTGATCTTCCAGACAGGTGGGGAGGAAGCTGCATCCCACAGTCTGAGTGGAATGAAGAAAGGTTTCAAGGCATTGGGACGGATGGTGAAAGAGTCTGAGGCTCAAGTGATTTTCTCTTCCCTCCTTCCATTTTCAGGTGACAATGTGGGATGGAATAGAAAAATTCAGTCCATAAAAGATTGGCTTCAAGACTGGTGCTACAGACAGGGCTTTGGATTCTTTGATAATGGCTGGTTTTATAAGACACCAGTCTGGACAGCGATATATGGGAAAGGTTTATCTTGCAGGGGCAAAAGGATGCTGGGACAGGAATTAGCAGGGCTCATTCGGAGAGCTTTAGACTAGATTTGAAGGGGGATGGGGTTGTAGCTGGGCTTGAATCAGTGGGGCAGCACTCTAGAATTGATGAAGACCAGGAGGCCTCCCATAACCCTAGGGTGAAATCAGTGTACTCAGCTCACTCCCTGAAATGCCTGTACACCAATGCATGCAGCATGGAGAATAAACAGGAGGAGTTAGAAACCTGTGTTCAGTCAGGGGATTATGATCCGGTGGCAATTACAGAGACATGGTGGGACAGCTCACATGACTGGAATGTGGTCATGGATGGCTATGTCCTTTTCAGGGAAGACAGGCCAGCCAGGCGTGGTGGTGGAGTTGCTCTTTACGTGACAGAGGAACTACAAGGTCTTGAGTACTGTCCAGGCACGGATGAGGAGCGAGTTGGGAGTCTATGGGTGAGAACTAAGGGACAGGCTGGCAGGGATGATACTGTTGTGGGAGTCTATTACAGGCCACCAGATCAGGGTGAGGAAGTTGATGAAGCCTTCTACAGGCAGCTGAGAGTGGCCTCACAGTCACAGGCCCTGGTTGTTGTGGGGGATTTTAACTTCCTTGATGTTTGCTGGAAGGACTACTCAGCCAGCCAGCCTCAGTCTAGGAGGTTCCTTCAGTGCGTTGACAATAACTTTCTGATGCAAATGGTGGAGGAGCCAACTAGGAGAGGTGCACAGCTGGATCTCATCCTCACTAACAAGGAAGGTCTGGTTGAAGCAGTAAAGGTTGAGGGCTGCCTTGATTGCAGCGACCATGAGATGGTGGAGTTCAGGATCCCGTGTGGTGGGAACAGAATAGCAAGCAGAATTGCAACCCTGGACTTCAGCAGGGCCGACTTTGGCCTTTTCAAACAATTGCTAGGGGAAATCCCATGGGCAAGGCTGCTTGAAGACAAAGGGGCCCAAGATAGTTGGTGAACATTCAGGGACTGCTTCTACCAAGCTCAAGATCAGAGCATCCTGACACATAGGAAGTCAAGGAAGGGAGCCAGGAGACCTGCATGGTTAAACAGGGAACTGCTGCGTAAGCTCAAGTGGAAGAGGAGAGTTTACAGATCATGGAAGGAGGGGCTGGCCACTTGGGAAGAATATAAGGCCGTTGTCAGAGGATGTAGTGAGGCAACTAGAAAAGCTAAGGCCTCCTTAGAATTAAACCTTGCAAGATGGGTCAAGGACAACAGAAAGAGCTCCTTCAAATACATGGCAGATAAAACTAACACCAGAGGCAATGTAGGCTCACTGATGAATGGCGTGGGTGCCCTGGTGACAAAAGACACAGAGAAGGCAGAATTACTGAATGCCTTCTTTGTCTCTGTCTACACTGCCGGAGGCTGTCCTGAGGAGCCCTGTACCCCGGAGGCCCTAGAGGAAGGCAGGTCAATGGAGGAGCCTGCCTCAGTTGATGAGGACTGGGTTAGGGACAAATTAAGCAATCTGGACATCCATAAATCCATGGGTCCAGATGGGATGCATCTGTGGGTGCTGAGGGAGCTGGCTGAGGTCATTGCTAGACCACTCTCCATCATCTTTCCTAAGTCATGGGAAATGGGAGAGGTGCCTGAGGACTGGAGGAAAGCAAATGTCACTCCTGTCTTCAAAAAGGGCAAGAAGGAGGACTCAGATAACTATAGACCGGTCAGCCTCATCTCCATCCCTGGGAAAGTGATGGAACAACTTATCCTTGGTGCCATCTCAAGGCATATCAAGGATAAGAGGATCATTACAGGCAGTCAACATGGCTTCACCAAGGGGAAGTCATGCTTGACCAACCTCATAGCCTTTTATGAGGACATAACAAGGTGGATAGATGATGGCAGAGCAGTGGATGTGGTTTACCTTGACTTCAGTAAAGCATTTGACACAGTCTCCCACAGCATCCTTGCTGCTAAACTGAGGAAGTGTGGTCTGGACGATTGAGTAGTGAGGTAAACTGTGAACTGGCTGAAGAAAAGAAGCCAGAGAGTCGTGGTCAATGGGGCAGAGTCTAGCTGGAGGCCTGTATCTAGTGGAGTGCCTCAAGGGTTAGTACTGGGGCCAGTATTATTCAATATATTCATCAACGACATGGATGAGGGACTAGAGTGCACTGTCAGCAAGTTTGCTGATGACACCAAACTGGGAGGAGTGGCTGACATGCCAGAAGGCTGTGCTGCCATCCAGCGAGACCTAGACAGGCTGGAGAGTTGGGCAGGGAAAAAATTAACGAAATATAACAAGGGCAAGTGTAGAGTCTTGCATCTGGACAGGTGAGGTGCGGTAAATGACCTTAAAACATGTGAGATTGTAAAGCAGGTATGTTTATTTCAGCGCTGGACACACAGGAGAATAATTTCCACCTAAGACATGTGCAAATTTCCAGTAGCTGTGAGCTTGGTTAAATGCTGTAAAGTGTTACATATTCATGAAAGTTCTAGGAACGCCTGTACATATTCATAACCTGTCCCCAAGAAGGCGGTTCTTATCACAATGAGTTCTGGGAAATCATTTCCATAGTCTCCACCTTTGGCCCCTCCTGGTTGCGCCTGTGCAGTGATCGTGAACCAGGGTCATCTTCTCTGTACATGTTCACCTCTGGCCTGGTGTGATGAGTTGGCTGGGACTCAGACTGCTGAGTTGGTTAGAACTGGCGCATCTCCTGTCCTGTGCCAAATTTTCGGTTATCTAATTCACCCAAGGATGCACCAAGGATGCACCCAAGATTTTGTCTCTCTGCAAGGCCTGTAAAGTCGTCAGTGAACTTTTGTTTCTCTTACAAGAAGTTACACAAAGCTAAGCAAAGCTAGCCAATTGTAATGTTCTAAGTGTTTGTGTAATGTTCTAAGGGTTCTAAGTGTTGTGGGTTAAAGGGTTTGCTCTCTAAGTGTTAGCTCCTTAAGTGTTAGTTCTCTAAGTATTAATTAGTTAAGTGTTAATTAGTTAATTCCCTGTATCACAGGAACAACCCCAGGTTCCAGTATAGGTTGGGGAATGACCTGTTAGAGAGCAGTGCAGGGGAAAGGGACCTGGAGGTCCTGGTGGACAGCAGGATGACCATGAGCCAGCACTGTGCCCTTGTGGCCAAGAAGGCCAATGGCATCCTGGGGTGTATTAGAAGGGGGGTGGTTAGTAGGTCGAGAGAGGTTCTCCTTCCCCTCTACTCTGCCCTGGTGAAACCACATCTGGAATATTGTGTCCAGTTCTGGGCCCCTCAGTTCAAGAAGGACAGGGAACTGCTGGAGAGAGTCCAGCGCAGGGCCACAAAGACGATTAAGGGAGTGGAGCATCTCCCTTGCGAGGAAAGGCTGAGGGAGCTGGGTCTCTTTAGCCTGGAGAAGAGGAGACTGAGGGCTGACTTCATTAATGTTTATAAATATATAAAGGGTGAGTGTCACGAAGATGTAGCCAGGCTCTTCTCCATGACAACCAACAGTAAGACAAGTGGTAATGGGTTCAAGCTGGAACACAAGAGGTTCCACTTAAATTTGAGAAGAAACTTCTTCACGGGGAGGGTGACAGAACACTGGAACAGGCTGCCCAGGGAGGTTGTGGATTCTCCTTCTCTGGAGACATTTAAAACCCGCCTGGACACCTTCCTGTGTAACCTCACCTAGGTGTTCCTGCTCCAGCGCGGGGATTGGACTAGATGATCTTTTGAGGTGCCTTCCAATCCCTAACATTCTGTGGTTCTGTGATTCTGTAAAGATATGTTGGAGGGTTGTCCAGCTAGAAAGCAGCTTGTCAGAAAAAGACATGGTGGTCCTGGTGAATACACAGTTGAATCTGAGCCAGCAATGTGCCCTTGCCACAAAGAAGGCTAATGGTATCCTCAGCTGCATTAGAAAAAGGATTGCCAGCAGGTTGAGGGAGATGATCCTTCCCTATTTATTCAGCATGGATGAGGTCACACCTGGAGAATTGTGTCCAGTTCTGGGCTACTCAGCACAAGAGATACATGGACATGCTGGAGGATGACAAGGATGATTAAGGGTCTGGAGTACCTCACATATAAAGAAAGGCCGAAAGAGCTGGGATTGTTCAGCCTAGGGAAGAGAAGACTCAGCCAAGGAATGAGAAGACTCAGAGGATATCTTATGAATGCATATAAATACCTGAAGGAAGGATGCAGACAAAATGTGGCCAGGCTCTTTTCAGAGGTTCCCAGTGACAGGATCAGAGGCAATGGGAGGTTTCATCTGAACATCAGGAAACTCTTTTTTACTGTGAGGATGACTAAGCACTGGCAACAAGCTACCCAGAGCAGCTGTGAAGTCTCAGTCCATGGAAATATTCAAAAGCAAGACCTGGACATGGTCCTGGGCAATGAGGTTTAGGTGGCCTTTCCTGAGCAGGGGAGGTTGGACCAGATGATCTCCAGAGGCTACTTTCAAACTCAGCCATTGTGTGATACTGTGAAAAAAACTACTGTATAAAAGGATGCAAAAGATAATGAATATAAAGTATTAGTGAAACCACGAAAGAGTAAAATCCGAAATAGCCAGTCAATTTCCCTATAAATTTAAGTTATCCAGAAGAAAACCAGAAGTAAATGAGGCAGTGTGAGAATCCACTAAGGATATTCTTCCAGGAAAAAAGGAGAGATCATACAGATGTATCTTTCCAGGATTATGGTGGAAAATGAGTTTAAGGAAAAAAGGAAACCTTGCATATGCTGCAAGCTTTAAAAAAGATAAGTGATTAGGAATGCTGTTGTGAACAAGGTTCAAAGTTTAACCCATTCACATAGGCTGTTGTGGTACAAGAAAAAAATTATTCATATGAGACCTGCTTTCAGTACTAATTGCACCACGCTTCCTGTAATAGCAAACTTTTTGACATAAATGTGGGTAATAGAGTATTCACTACTAACTAAAGTTTTGAAAGCCAAAGGGTAGGTAGCATATGACCGCTTACCAGAAACCACAGTGATATGAAGCTGAAGTAACCTCTGTGTTTTGAGAGACAGATTGTACTTTAAATGTTCAAGGCCTAATAAATACCCTGACTGATGAAGTCAGTGGGAGACTTGCTGTTGACTTCAATATTCATTAATACAAGCCATTGGTAAAGAGCAGGATCATCAAGCTGCAACACCCACAAAGACTAATTTAAATACAGGCTATCCTTTACTCCCAATGTTATGCTGTTCTTCACCTCAAGATACCCACTATGCTTCTATACAAATATTCAAGTCAGTAACCAAAGTATTACTGTAAATAAAAGTTTTGCGATCTGGCCCTTATAAATAGCTAAGAGAAACAACTTGATTAATCAAAAGCATGTGCTATGACATTTCAGACTATTTTCCAGGTCGTAACTATACTTACATTTCAAGTTTAAAGCAAAAAGTGGGAACCAGAAAGGAAATAAACCCAGGATTTTTTTTTTGTTTTAAAAACAAATATTATATGTAAAAAAGAGATTGTCTTAGAAAACCAGATAAATCATATGCAGTCCTGAATGTGAGGTACCAGAGGTTGTACTATGTGATACTCAGACTTCACAACTATTTCAGAGCTATAAAAACCATTGTTTTAGCTCCAGGTCATTGCTTTTCAAGGCAATTTTTGAAAGAAGGCCTTAAAAGTTAATTCTGATAATATAGAAACAAATAATCTCAATAGTACTGAAATAAGACTATGGAAATAATTACCTATATATTCAAAACTCGTATTGGGCACACGCATGCATCAGCTTTCCAAAAAGTAATATATATGTACATCTCTTAAACATAGATCCATAATATTTTTCTAGATATAATTATTTGCACTGTTCTTTGAACATCTTATCTGTTTTTCACAGTAAAATAATGAAGTGATGACAAGAATAAAAACAATAGTTTTTTTAATCCTAGCATCTGTCCTATTGACTAGCAGAATATCTAATTCCCATATAATCTTGACTGCTACATATACCTTTGTTATTATCCTCCTAACTCCTTTGGGTCAAGAAGTCTCTCTATCTTGAATAATCAAATAAAACATAAATGCAGATGCAACAGAATATTACTAAGAGTGTTAGGAAAAAATACATTTAAGCTAAATATGTATTATTTAATAGGATAAAGGAAAGCACACACATAAAATTAATCACTTAATAATGCATTGTTACATCAATTTAGAGTAATATAACTACAATGATATATAATCACACTTCCATGGAGACAGAGATTAGAACTGGAGAAATATTTATTAGGTTAACTAGTAAGTTCCTTCACCAAAATATAATTTTCTCCAGTCTTGCTTTAACTGACTCAAGTGTTTCTCCACTTCTAGACAATTTATTCTGTTGTTCAACAGACTAATAGAACACAGTTGTCTTGGATGCTTTACCTTAATATTCACTTCTTTTCACTGCTCATTTTTATCCCATTTTCTTAATTATGCCTCTAGGATCTGCTTTGAGAATGTATGCAGTTTCTAAAAACATATACTGTAAATATTTACAGACAGCTTGATACCCTTACTCCTCACTATGACCTCCTCATTCCCCTTACTCTGGTCAAGATTTTAATGTGTTTATTTAAGCTCGGGTATTCAAACAAACAAACAAAAATGAAGGATGTCCACAGAAAGGTCATACTGAGGGTAATGAGAGTAAAGTACTTGCTGAAATCCCTTTTCATTTATAAAAATAAAGATCTAGCCAAATGGTCTAGAGGTGCTGAATATTTTAGTTGTAAGTGTTGGCTGTATAAACAATTTCACTCTTTTAAAAATATATGATAAACAATTTGCATAGCTTGACTTCTGGAGGTCAGTTCGACTGCCTCAGTGTAGAATTTGAGATGACCTAGGTTATCATCCTCTATCTGTTACTCTTAACATGACTGAGTCTCCTGTGAGTGCTTCATGTCTGATAGTCATTATGGACAAGATATTGTAGGGTTTCTCATGGAATTTGGTATCTATGTGTGTGAGATGATCAAACTGAGGTTAGCGACTGCAGACATGATTTTCAAATACTAAAATGTATTCAAGTTTAGAATACCAAATATTGTTGAAAGTCAACGCTGTACATGTGTTTCTGTAGATGTTTAAATAGAGGTATAACAAAAAAACCAAAAAAAACAACCAAACAAAAAAAACCCAAACAGAAGACAAAAGCCTTCTGAAAACCAGTCTTTACTATAATATTTTTTTTTCTAAGTTTCATTTAATAATGTTCCAGCTGGTGCAATATTACATTTTCTTATCATTACTTAAAAATATATGTTCTGGGCTGGTAAATAGCTGTCAGATTTCACATACAATGCTCACCCTAGAATATCAGAAGGCTGACAAAATTTCAAAGGCACAGTGTTCAGTGTTTTGGATTTTTGATTATTCCTCCAGCTATCTTAACTTCACACCGATGCACTGACATCAGATCAAACAATTGGTATATCTACACAGAATTGGTGTATCTGAAACAAAGGGTAGGTATATGTGTAACTATTTCCACCAGTCTTTACAGGAGAAGTTTGTTACAGTTAATGACAGTCAAAGTAAAAGTTCCTATCTTGATTCAAAATCCACCAAAGTCAGTAGACATCACTAGGATTTGGATGAGGAATAAAGATAGAAATCAATTTTAAGTAAAATATTAGAAGTATGACTGTTTAACTGTGACCCTTGGATTGATCTAGGACACTGGATACAATTTTAATGGATATCTCTCTTTGCAGTCTTGAAATTAAATCAAATAACTCTTTGTAATATGTTCAAAAATACAAAAAAAAATTATAATATTAGACTTGCAGTATAAATTATTGTTCTAGTATTCCGAGACAGTATGCTATGCACAAATTTGTTGTTACTATAGGACAATTTCCATGCAGAAGACAAACACACAATTTATTTTAATATGTAAATGTTTATACACAAAGGTAAAATTCTCACAGAATTTGAAGAAGAAAATAAATAATGAGCACCAACTACTTAATCTATATTTGGCATTTAATTCAGATGTGTATCAGCCTACAGACCCAGATCTCAGACAATGTCCAAATTCCTTATGTATATGGCAACGGTACAAATGCCTTGAAAGACTCCAAAGAGAGTTCCTGTCCAGTTATGTTAGTAAACTATCTTTAATTGGTATGTCAGAGAAATCAATTTCTCCTAAACTTTAGATGGACTGCCTTACCACCTGAAGGTGCCTCTGTTCCTAAACCGTAAGTGAAAGCTGGACAAATGAGTTCTTAGCTTGAAGGACAGTCATGTAATTGCACAAGTAGATCATTCAGAACTATAAGAATATTAGATTCAGATTTTAAATAATTTGAGATATTTTCTGGAGTTATTTTTAAAGTGTTACTTCTGGATTATTTTTTTTGTGGAATATAATTGATTAAAGACATTATTTTGACCTAGACAGAATTTTATTATCATGCATGTGTTTTTAATAGCACAACACAAATTAGGTCTAAGAAAAACAATTATTTGTTTGAATTTTTAAATGTATTTGCTTCATCTGTGGTCACAAAATTTATTTATTTATTTATTTATTTGCTTCAAATAAAGAAGATATATTTAATCAGATGCATTTCTAATATTTAATACATACAAGAAAATAATTATTATGAGGCATGTTTTACACTGGAGTTGTAGTTTAATGCAGAGTGCATTCATTTTGAATAATTACTGATGCAGCTCTCATCCAAACAATGGAGTAGAAAGAAAAATTCAGGGCGTGGGTGGGATAATGCTGTTCAAATGAATGCTGTTGTTGTGTCTTGGCAAACATGAATAAAAGGTTAAAAAAACCCAATCAAGCAAACAAACAAAAAAAACCACCTCAGAACAGAGCAAATAGGAATCAGAAGACAAAATGCTGCCAGAAAAAGAAAAATAAAACAAGCCATAGGCAATAAATCTACCTTAGTTTATTACTCCCTTGACCTTCTGGTAAAACAGAAGGTTTTCTTCTGCAACAGTTATTACTGGAAGTAAAACTTCGGTTACAAATTAGTTCTCACATTTAATCTGGGGACTTAATCTGGCATCTGTTGTAACTATTGCATCCCTGTGGTGTCACATAAATAATAATTACAAGCACCATCTCTAACAAACTCCATTTCTATTTTCCTTTGCTGCATAGCTTGACAGCTATTTCATTTGAAGTTAATTTCTTCAGCTACATAGTCAATCCAGCCTCTTCATGTGACTATACCATATAGGATTCTCAGGGCAGTAATTATTTTATTTTATCACTCCACAGCCTTGTCATATGTTTTAGAAGACCGAGATGAATCTGTGCCTTCACTTTCACTTCCATTTTACAGATCTATTGACTCTGTTTGCTTTACCATTGTTAAATTCTCTCCATCCATGGTCCACCAGCATTTTTGATGCTAGTCTGTAGTTTGGGATTTGAGCTTTAATTTCTAATATATTTGTAAATGACAGTGCTCCATTTGCTTCGTTGATAATTATATTTAATTGAGAGGTGTATTTCATATTTTGGAATAATCATAGACATCTAAGCAAAGTTATTGCACTGTAATTCCAGTTACATACTGTCACTCAGATTTATATTTCATTCCTAAGACTGAAATTGATTCTGCTGTTGCAGAATTGGGTCTTATTTACTGCTCACAAAACTATGAACACAACAATATTTTTCTAGGTAAATACAGATTTTCAAGAATTGGTATTATTGTCTCCTCAACAGCTTAAAAATACTTTTTACTGTGCATTAACAGTATAAATATTTTTTTCATGAAAGCCATAAAATCCATGATGAAAAAGCTTGGCAGAAAAGAGAAACCATTTCACCTTCATTCAAACCTTGGCTGATACTGTATCAGGGTTTTTCTCTCCAATTTGCATAATAATGATTATTCCAGTGTTTTTCTTAGCATTTAGCATCCGTCACAGTTCACTTGTTATTTTCTTGCCTTGAGAATCAGCTACTGAAATATTGTGTCAGCTGATTTGCTTGACAAATCCTTTTGGCTGAACTTTAGTATGCATGGGAAACAGCTGTTCAATTACTGACAATTACTAAAAAAGAACCTGAGTAATCCACAAATCACAATGCTGTTTGCTGTTAGCCCTTTGCTGACAATGGTACTTGACTAAGCAGTGAAAATCTTTCTTCCCAAAATGCTGCATCTCATAGAGGAGTATATAAACAAAGACTGTGCATCAACTTCAAACACATGTGAGGACATAAAAGATTATGGCAATGCTATTTATGCACCATTCAGCCACATGTTGCTGAATGATTTTCCTGTGATCTGCTTTGAATGGTCTATTTAACTAGGAATACAGATTTTCAACATGCATGTAACATGCATCATGACAAATTACAGTTTCATGCTCTAGATATATTTGTATATACATACCGAAAATTGTAATAATACTCTGTAATACTCTTCAATGCAAATACATCTCCTTTGTGTTAAATCCAGTTATGATTCCTCTAATCTTATCAAGGCTCAATATAAAAAACCTCATGGAAAGTTGCCTATATTAAAGACAAAAGGAACAGAATCCAATTCATTGTTTTCATATCATATGACATACACAGTTTCATGATGAATTGTTTTTTCTTATTTATTAATGTTATTAACTTTATACATGAAACAAGTTAAAATTGTGCTTCTTTTCAGTTTCTTCAGTTGGTAAAATGAATGGACAAATGTATGCATGCATGCCTCATACAGGTAATAGTGATATGCATATGACTAGAGGACATTAAATGTATATTTTGCAACTAGACATAATGTTAAATTGACCTTTCATCAGTTGAAGTGTCAGCTCAAAGAAAACCTAAAATATCCCCAAAGAAAAAAAAAGACTTTTTATTTCCTAAAATTACTGGTTTTTTTACTTTCTATCCCTCAGTACATTTTTTGTGCTGGGTATCTCCAGTTAGGATTTCTGAAGTGATCTTTGTATCTAAAAAAAAACCCCAAAAAATCAAACCAAAACAAAAAAAAAAAAACACCAAGCAAAAAAAAGAAACCCAGAAATGCCACTTCCCTAAAAATAAAAACTACAGCTTGTCTGTCAAGGCAGAGGTTTATTTACCAAAACAGGTATGAGATCTGAGCAGCCAATACCATCATTGCTCAAATAATTAGCCTATTGATTATCAGCTCTCTAGATCAGATGACCAGTGTGTCCTTGGCACTCAGGGTCACAGAATTTCTTCCTTTTTATTTCCTTCTTTCTTCACTTCACTGAATCCTGATCTTAGCATGAGCTTCTTTGTCTATAACCCTTACTATGTGGTTTATACACTGATCTACTTTGCAAATATTTTTAACACTTTTCAGATCTTTTAAAATACATGATTAGTAATCTCACCACATAAATTAAGCAACAGAAGAAAACCCTAAAATGTCTGATTTTACAAACCCCTTCCCCATTTACTTATGTGTAATTTTTATATATGCTTATTTAGCATAAAATTTTCAGCTGCTATGATGGATAGTTATGTGAGTAAAATCAAGGGTTGAGCCTGGATTCTACTTACGCTGATTAAAAGAGCTGGCAGTTTCTTCTAGCTTTTAGTTTTTGATACTATCCTCTGTAAAGTAAAGCTCAGACCACAAATAAACTCTACATTTCACAATTTGAAGAGAACAACATACCACTTTCCCATCTGTTCAAGGAAAAATCTGATTGTTGTAGTCTCTCACTACAAGAACCTACTGCCAACTTTCAAGTTCTACAGCCGAGATAGGCCTCTGAGAGACCTACAATATCCAGTCATGATACTATTTGATTTTATCAAAACCATCCCAAAAGCTGCTTTTACCCAAATAATGCTTTTTTTGCCCCCTCCTTTTTTTTTTTTCTTTCCTGGCTATAAAAGATTTATTTCACTGTCAAGGCATAAATATTTCTCAGGGAAGCAGTCGAACCATCTTTTATCTCTTTGTTTTAGAAGAAAAAGAAAAGGAAAAAAAAATCTCTCCCCCTCAAACATTCAGATTTTCTGAGCACAAAATATGGGAAGCTACTAGAGATTTGGTTTACAGCTGACTATATATTAACTTTTCCTCTATCCCTAATCTATCTGTGTTTGAAAGCACCTCTGTTGCAAATTGTCCTCTGCCCAAGAAGATAATTACCCACTCTCTAATTTATCTCTTTGCCTTGCTTTCCTCTCTTGTCCTCACATTTCTTTTCCACATAAGCTATTTCTTTAAAGGATTGCCTAACTGATACATATCTACATAACCCCTGAACTGTTGTTCTCAACTTGTATTTCACTTTTAAATTTACTGCCTCAGTTTCAGACCTTATGAAGGGCATGCATGCCCAAAAGCTTGGCTGCTATTTTTCTCAGTCCAGTTGCCAGTCAGTCCAGTAAAGAGATACAACCCTCTAATGACAGATTTTCTCTCCTGCCAATAAAACCAATTGTTTTGAAAGACACATATGAAATAAAATAGTATACTTCAGTTGCCCCATAACTTATTTATGCATGTATTTCTGAGCAAATATCTACCTAGTGCTGAACAGGAATACTAATTATTTTTTTGTTTTAAAAAATGTGATCTCCTGCTCAGTATTTGAGAAGGAAAAAGAGTATGGTTAGCTCAAATATCCAAGCAGTATTAATGTAAAATATTTAAGATTTCTAAACAAAATGTTAGGCACTATTTGTGACCTGCTCAGGAACTAATTTATGACGTAATTATTTGCCAGTATGCAAAAATAAAAGAAGATAACTGGTATTCAGGAAAGCATAAGTAGCCCAAGAAACACATAAACACTACAATTCAATGATAGACTCAAATGCATTTCCAAGGTCAATATGAAGCTGCTCTTTTGATTCTGAACATACAGATATTCAGACAGCTAGAGGTATCAGCCAACAAATAAACAGAGATGGCAGTTTTTGAGCTCTAAGTGTAAATTGTCAATAACATTTTGGCTTACAGATTTTTGTTATAAAGCCTTCAAGAGACTACTAAATTATTTAAATAAAGATTGGGACATCTCTGCTAACATGGTCTTAGCAAAATTTTCTTGTAATTGCATTTAGGTTGCCTTCTTCATTCTGAAGATAGTCTAAAAATAATGAAATATGTTGTATGCCATTGATTTTTGCAAGGCTTTTTATTATTATTTTTATAAATATTTTTATTGTGTTGATTACTAATTAATTTCAATATAAACTGGTCAGCTATTTAAATAAAAGAATCACAGATGAGGTAGCATAGCTACTGAGTTTTCATCTAAAATTCCCCTTTTTCATTAGGCAACTCTTTAGACAATATTCTCAGTGAAGGTAAAGCTGTAGAGAGGCATTTTCACTTTTTTCCCCAAATCTTATAGTTAGTGTTTAGTAGCTTAGTTTTGCTATAAGTAAGCAATCATGTCATACTAGTATGTAAAGCCAAAAAGTATTGTTGCTAATGTCACTAATGACTCTCTACACATACTGTTGCGTTAAGAGAATTAATCTAGTAGAAGTTAAGCTCCCTTGCATTCCAGCTTGTCCCCAGTGCTTTCACTGGGGGCTGGGAGTGGCTGAGCTAAACCCCGGAGTGATGCCCAATTACACCAAATAACATCAAGTCGGCACTATAAGTCTAATCATGCGCAACAGCCATTCCGGCATTATGTTGAATTCATGCAATTTACAGATCCACTAAAAGTGCAGGCTTGGGTTGTGGCCATTGAACTTATGTGCTTGCACAGATTCACAAATAGTGTAATATATATACTATAAGACTGAGCACAGCCAATATGAAATTCTCACAACCAGATCCACAAGTAATGAGGTTTAGCAAAGCAACAGGTACAAGTTCTTTTAGATTGTCCTTAATAAAATACACTGCCTGCAAAAGCACACTTTAGTTGCAAAATACACTTTAGTTGTAAAAAATACGTATTGTTACTAAATGTATATAAATTCTAAGATGACTAGATAGCACTTATAATGTGATTACAAATGCAAGCTTGAAGTCTAATTGTCCTGGGGAAACACTTGGTATAATCTTCGGATGTCATAGTAAACCTGTCTAAGTTCTCTTGGCATCTAGGTATTGTGCTGCCTATTCATCATCTACATTTGTGAAGACATTTGTCCTGACAAACGATCATGGCTTCCAAGTCAAGTACTACAGGATGGATTGGTCATGCTTAAATTTCATAGCTCCTAACAAAGCTTTTGCAGACATCTTTGATTGAAAAAAATAATAATATATATATATTTTTATATATATATTTTTATATATATATATATAGATGAGAGGTGAATGGGAGCAGGGGAGAATGATACAGTTGCAAGATTCTTAAAAATGTGAGAGTAGTGCTTTTAAATACGTTTAAGACAGGGGTCTCATGTCCTTGGCATACCCTCTCTGGCATGAGACCATGTTAACATATTGCTTTCTGGCAATAAATACTAGGCCAAAGCCCACTGTGACAATACCAGAGTACTCAGTATGATAAAACATCCAAATTTATCCATCCTGCTTATAAGCAATGTCTAAAATGAAGTGCCCTGAAGAACTGTATCTGATTTTTTTTCTTGGCAGTCCAGACAAGGTCCAAGCAGTGTAGTGACTTATATACAATATGTGCAGCCAAGGCACAAGTAAATGAAAGGCAAAAAAACATTGCATACTTCTTATGTCTCTACAAATATGAACACGAAAAATGTTCAAAAGTTGAAATGGTATAGTTAATAAAGCAGCCTCTTTGTTAATTGTATGCTTTTCTCTGTAGCTTTCTTGACTAGGTGAAGAAGAAATTATCAGAAACCACATTTTCAGGTGTTTGCATGGAGACATTTCTGGAGTAATTCCAAAAGGTCACCAGCTTTGCAAATTTGTTAGACAGACAAAAAGCAATTAACTGCTTGTGGTGAGCTGACCCTTGCTGGATGCCAGGTGCCCACAAAAGCCACTCGATCACTCTCCTTCCTCAGCTGAACAGGAGAGAGAAAATATAATGAAAGTCTCCTGGGACGAGATAATGACAGGGAGCAATCACTCAGCAATTACCATCACAGGTAAAACAGACTCAGTTTGGGGAAATTATTTTAATTTATAACCAATCAAATCAGAGCAGAGAAATGAGAGACCAAAAAACCCCCCAAATATTAAAACACCTTTCCCTCACCTCTCCTTTCTTCTCAGTCTTAATTCCAGTTTTCTCTACCTCCTCCCGTCCAGTGGTGCAGGGGGATGAGGAATCGGGGTTGAGGTCAGTTTGTCACACACTGTCTCTGCCGCTCCTTCCTCTTCAGGGAGAGAACTCCTCACACTCTTGCTCTGCTCCAGCATGGGGTCCCTTCCACGGGAGGCAGTCTTCCATGAACTCCTCCAAAGTGAGTCCTTCCCATGGGCTGTGGTTCTTCATGAATTGCTCCAGTGTGGGTCTTTTCCATGGGGCCCAGTCCTTCAGGAACAGATTGCTTTAGCATGGGTCCCTCATGGGACCTGGCATAAGTCCTGCCAACAAACCTACTTTGGCATTGGTTCACCTCTCCCTGGGTCCACAGGTCCTGCAAGGACCCTGCTCCAGCGTGGGCTTTCCACAGGATCACAGCCTCCTTCAGGCAACCATTTGCTCCAGTGTGGGATCCTCCACAGACTGCAGGTGAATATCTGCTGTATCATGGCCCTTCATGGGCTTTAGGGGCACAGCCAACCTCACCATGGTCTGCACCATGGGCTGCAGGGGCATTTCTGCTCCAGCAGCTGGAGCACATCCTCCCTCACCTTTTCCAACGACCTTGGTGTCTGCAAGAGTTGTTGCTCTCACATATTCAAGCTTGTGTCTCCAGCTGCTGTTTTGCAGGTTTTTTCCCCTTCTTAACTACGTTATCCAAGAGGTGCTAACACTGTTGCTAATTGGCTTGGCCTTAGACAGCAGTGAGTATCTTAGAGGTGGCTGACATTGGCTCTATTGGACACAGAGGAAGCAGCTTCTCACAGAAAAATATGGAAAAAAATCTCTAGTTAAAAAAAAAAAAGGCATGTAGTGGAGAAGCTGAATTGTCAGTTTTCCACTTAGAAACCAACAGTATAAATTTGGAACTGATGTACAAATTTTCATTTAGATGTATTCTCTTTTATTAACTCTGAAGAACACATTTTTACCCACCATCTCAAAGTTCAACAGACTGTATATTTTTCATTTACCTGTCAAGAGGGAAACATGGAAAGGGCTACCTCACTTCACATCTCCTTACTCATTTTTTTTCCCCTTCAGTGTGTAAATGACACCACCTTAAAATCACTTCAACACTGATAGAGTGAAAATACGATCTTTATGAAAATTTTAAGTAATCTCAATGGGGATAATAGGATCAAATTTCTGTAATAAATAAACATCTTACTATGTCTCAAAACATGGAGGATGATTTACAGCTCTATTGAATGAACAGGATATCATGGTTCAATTCACAGTTTTAAAATACATTTATTTATGGCCACTATTTAGTAGAAATTATTCTAATATTCTAACAAAATCCCATATACAGTATTAGTTTTCTTCCAAAACTTGCATGATTTATTAACTTTTTAACCCATTTTAATATGATGCTCTGTAGCTCATTTACAATTGAGATTGATGTACATAGAGTAAAAAAGGAAAATAATGCTTTCTTCTGTGGCAAGGGGAACAATATTTTAACACTGAAGTTACTAGTGTATAACACTGTACAGGAGAACTATGTCAGACAGAAGCAAGTAGATTTATAAAAGCTATAAAAAGACAGACCTCTAAATGGTAAGAACCATTTCTGAGTTTGACATCCTGTGCAATGTAGGACACAGAATTTAATAATTTTGGAAATTAGCGTACTATATTGTTCCCTCTTTCCTACTCAGTTTCTACAGTTTGGTTACATATTGTTCTAATTCTTGACTTTGCTGAGGAACTTAACATCTTGTAAAATTAAGTTTTTTAGATGATTAAGAGGGACATTTCCAAATAAACAGTAAACAGTAATATTTTCTAGAATTAATATAAGATATTTATTCCTTCAGAATAACATATTTGTATTTTATTACATGTAGGTTAAAAAAGGATGTAAAAAGGAAGTAAAACCACTTCCTTTCATCATTCATGAATCCTTTATCTGCCCACTCCAAAGAGCTGCGAGAATGAAGAGAAATACCAAGTTCAATGAGAAACGCTCAGGAGTATGTTATATTATTGCAATTGTGTGTCCATTGTATAAACACAGTAATGTGTATGCGAAAAGAAAAAATATTTAACTACATCACTGACATAGAGAAGCATAATTCATTTTCTGTAACACTCATGAACTTCTGTGCATGTATGTGGGTACTGAAGCATAATATACAACCTTGTGAGCATGGAGAGAGACCATCTGTGGAAATGGCTTCGTAAAAACATCTCGCACAAAGAGGTGTTGAAACTCAGCATGCCTAGATAAGGACATGTAAGAAATACCTCAGGACAGAGATGAATGTTAATTCCTGCCCAGGAATGGAGATACCACATTGCTGCTCACTTAGCATTGCAAGATGTTTCCAACTATTAAGGATCACAACCCTCAACCCCTTTCTGAAGTTAAAAATCTATAGGCTTTTAATAAACTGAGGAAAAAAATAAATAACTGTGCCTAATATCTGCCTGGAAGATTGAGTAAAATGAAAAGATAACAGAGTGAGTAAGAAGAAGAGTCTTGTCTGATGGACACTGGGTAGCAATTCATAGGTATATCAGGTGAATAAAATCAAGGGAGAGACAAAGAAGGATCTGTGTTGAGAGTAATTTTTTTTATCATCCTTCTCTGAGATAGCACAACTTGTTCAATAGATTTTTGTTCAGGTTTGGATTTAATGTTACAGTAGGGTTTTAGAGATTTGTAACAAAGGAAGAACTTTTAATATTTGGTTTTGGGCCAAGGTACACTTAAAATAAAACGACAACCTCCTTGTTTCTTTGCTTGGTTGCTTGATTGATTTGGTTTGGTTTTGGTTTTGGGTTTGTTTGTTTTTTTCCTGATCGCTTTGTGGGTTTTTGTTTGTTTGTTTGTTTGATTTAACATCAAAAGGAACTGAGATATCATCAGGGAACTTAAACATTGATATACATCAGGGCAGCTCCAAACAGGCCAGGGACCAGAGGCCAGGAGCCTTGCCAGGGTCAGTCAGGGCAGGGTCTGGCAGCCAGGGCCTGTCCCACTGACAGGGTGGCAATGGGAGCATCAGGGCAGGACCCATGAGGCAAGGGCCAGGCTCAGGCAGGGCTGTGAGGTAGTGGGGCTGGAGCTGGGGCCAGGCCTGGGTAAGCTGCAGCCGACAGCAGCTCCCAGGGCCTGGGGAGGCCAGACCACTGCCCTCACCTTCCCCCATGACATATATGCATGCTGACAGCAAACATACAGGCTGTGGCATCCTGTTTTTGCACACATGTTGGTGTGGTTTCCAGAAGAGGAAAAGAAATGGAAGGAAGAGATAAGAACATGAGAGGAGACACCATTCACCACCAACACGTGCAGATGCAGATTTTGGTAAGTTTTAGAGTACGTGTGATGCTAAATGCACATCATTAATGTGCTCTTGATAAAAGGGTATCTCACTGCTAATAAAATATCAGTTGTTACTACTGAGATTTGATAAATAAGGTACATAAATTTACTTGCTGTATCATTAGCTAAAAATGAAGTAGGTAATACAAGTATAATTTCATTCTTATAAATTGAAAGGAATGGTTTAAGTATTTTAATTTGCAATTTACTAGATAACTACCACTATACTAAAATAAATGCCAATTAACATGTTAATTTTTGGCAATTAATTGATATCCAACCAACCCACTACAGTTGTTTTGTTAAACATCAGTTAAATTCTGAAGCTCTTTGCATGTTTAATTTATCAATTATAGAGCAAAAGCACATTTATTTCTGGCATGGTTGCGTTAATTGTAAGGCAACTAGATTAGTTCGTTATTACTTTTAAACTTTATTAAATCTTATTAAAAATGCTATGTGTTTAGTGTACAATAAACATTTAACTTAAATTAAATAGTTGGATTTAATTAACTTTTTAAAGTTTCATGCAGATTCTTGTAATGTTATAGGAAAACTAGTATCTCAGGCCAGAGAACTAAACTGTCTGTTCCTCTCTTGCCATTGAGTATTATATTTAAAGATATGTATGACATCAAGACCAGAAAACTACTTATTTTCCAGCCACATCCATAGAATCATAAAATCATAGAATAATTTTGATTGAAAAAAACCTTTCAGATCATTAAATAAAACTGTTAACCTACCACTGCCAAGTCTGCCTCTAAACAGTGTCCCTAAGAACCTCATCTATGCATCTTTTAAAAACCTCCGGGGATGGTGACTCCACTACTTCCCTGGGCAGCCTGTTCCAGTGCCTGACAACGCTTTCCATGAATAAAATTTTCCTAATGTCCAAATCGAAACCTCCCCTGGTGCAACTTGAGGTAATTTCCTCTCATCCTATCACTTGCTATTTGGCAGAAGAGGCCAACACCCTCCATGCTACAACTTCCTTTCAGATAGTTGTAGACAGCAATAAGGTCTCCCCTCAGCCTCCTTTTCTCAAGGCTTAAAACAGCCACATTTCCCTCAACCGATCCTTGTCAGACTTGTGCTCCAGGCCCCTCAGCAGCTTTGTCGCCCTCCTCTGCACTCTCTCGAGCACCTCAATGTCTTTCTTATGATGAGGGGCCCAAAACTGAACACAGCATTCAAGGTGCGGTCTCACCAGAGACAAGTACTGGTGGACTATCACTTCCCTAGTCCTGCTGCCCACTCTATTTCCGATACAATCCAGGATGCTGTTTGTCTTCTTGATCACCTGGGCACACTGCTGGCTCATATCCTTCCTTCATTGTCTATTATTAGCTTCTTCTGATACACCATTACACTCTTACACTCATGAAAAACTGTTCCATGTGGTTTGAGAGATACTTTCATGTTTATGAGTATTTAGATACTAAAACATTTGATTTGTACAATAAATTATTCAAAAGAAATTATACATAGCATAACTTGCCTTACCTTACTCTGTACAGAATAGATTAAAATCTAATGGTTAACATACATAGTAATTTCAGGTAGCTGAGAATTACATTTTATGTATTTTCCAATGTGTTGGAATACTCATAACTACAAGTGTTTATAAAGTTGGGACTGAGTTCACTATATAGAAGTACCCTAAAAATGACTAAATTATATTTGCTTCAAATATTTATTTCAATTAGTGTTGCAGATAAAATTACTGGAGAGATAAAGAGATAAAAATATCAATCAAATTAAGACAAAGTGGTTAAGTCAGCTAAAAATTATTTTTTGAATCCTGTTTCTTGACATTGGAAGTTTCAGATTACTTTTTTTTTCCTTAGAAACAGTATTGGTTTTGTTGGTTTATTATTAAACTATAAATAATATGGTATACTTATATATTTACTTATGTTTCATCTTAAAAGAGGAAACAATAAGAATCTAATTCAACATTCCAGTTATGCATGTATAAGAAAACATATTTCTGTTGTGGTGGATTTGCCTAATTCCTGTTTTAATTAATTGCTATAAAGAACACAACTAAAGAGCAAAACCATTCTTTCATCATATTTGTATTGCTGTTTAGATTTCTAATTCATACCATGGAATTAGGAGTGGAATATTTGAACAAATGAGTATGTTTGTGAAAAAAAGTGTTAGAATTATATTTTAAAGGGCTTGTAATAGCTTCAAAGAGTTTATAATGGTTATTCATTTACTTGTGTATTTAGTTGAGCAGCATAGTTGGATTGCAACCAAAAGACATGTTAAAGTGTCAGGTTTTTCGTTTATATGATCGGGTATATGAGTCAATAACCATACCTTCAAAGCTCTTCTAGTTCTAGTTAATTAGTTTGCTGAAGTTTGTGCTATATGTCATTAAATACTGAGACAACCTCAGTATAAATCCTTTATTCTTTTTAGATCTTAAAAACTATAAAAATACAATTTATTGTAATTAAAAAAATATGAGCCATATTTAACTGCAAACTGGTTAGAACTGAGTAAAATTGGACATTGCCATTAACTAGGCATTCATTCATTTTTAGGCAAATTTCCACAGAATATTTTCCCCCTAAATAAATGAATAAAAATAATGCATCAGACTAAATAAAGCAAGACGTGAGCTAAAATGAGCTTAAGCAAGTAAATCAAGATTGCATAAACAGCTTTTATTTTTAGTCTGTTTCTTTTCCTTCTTAGAAACGTGAGAAATGTATTACCGACTGGTTTCAGTATGCATTTTAAAATAGTTGGATTAAACATAAATAAATCAACTATCAGTGGTGAGTTTTCCCTTTTTACTCATAATATCTGAAAAAGTCTTGGTGGTTTTCCAGATATATGAGTTGCATTTTTGCTTTCTTCTCCTGCAGCACCTAGGGGCAGTTTGTTCTTGATCGGTATGTGAGAAAACATGCAACATGGTAAACAGTTCCCCAAGAACATCCCTCATCGTGAGCCCAAGGCTTTACAGTGCTCCTGGAACCTCAGCTCCTCACTTCCCCAAACCAGAACCAGACGTCTGAATCGTCAGGCTATCAGCTGTACATCCAGTGCTATAATCAGAGATATTACTTTAAATACACACATTCTTCAGATTAGCAGGACTCATATCCAGCATTTTTTAGGGTGAAAATAACAAAATAAAATATTAGTCTTTATTTAAAAGTTGGTAACAACGTTAGTGAGAAAAATGCAATAACAAAATATAGTCCTCCATGAATGTGTAACGGCACCAATCATTTCCACTTTCCCAGGAGCCTCTCTCTTATCTCCAGGTCATGCTGATGTGAAGAAAATATTTCCCCAGTGGATACGAGGAAATAAGCAACAATGTTTTGATTGAAGCTCCCAATGAGGGAAACTCTCTTTGCAGCCATTCAAGGGATATCTGGAGGCCCTTTGATTTATTTCCAATGCAAATGAACAATTTCAGCATTTGTAAAGGAACCTGCAGCACTTTTCCTCTCACCAGCAGCTTTTGAGACATTGCTGTATCACAGCTTTAACTGATTCTTAGAATTTGGGAGAGCAGAAGTTATGACCTCCTAGGTTTCTTTGGATTTGTATTTTCCTTGATGACAGCTTCTGGGTAGATGCTGATACTGCATTTAATCTTTTTTTTCTCATCAAAATGTCTGCCATGGCCTTAAGTGCAACAACAGGCTCTGCAGCCCCCTCTCCCACAGGGATTTAATTTCTGGTGGTCAAGGCTAGCTATGATATGACACTCCCGTGTAACTTTGGATCTGATTTTTGTTAAAAGTGCTGTGTGAGAATAGGCTGTGAGAAGCCTTGTGTGGGTCTTGTCCTTCCCCTCCTCTAGGCTTTGGAGTTGCATTTGAGCTTGAATGGTGATCCTGACCTGATTACTTAACTACCTGCTTTGACCTTGGACCTTAGTGCTGCTGTGGTCTTGTCTGGCAATCACAGAGCTGTTGATTGACCCTGGTTGTCCTCACCAGACCTACTCTGCTCTTCATGTTCAGATGCTGTGAGTCTGTGTCACTGTTGCTGAGGGCACTGCCCTGCCTGCCTTGCTGTCACTCTTGGCTCCTGAGTCCTCAGCCCTTCTGGAGCAGCCCACTTCTGCTGCTCCCTGGTAATGTCAACTGAACTGAAAGCACACATATTTCTTCCTTTTCTTCACAATAACGCGGGTATTGTGAAAGCCTTCATTACCTTTGAACAAAATGCCAATTCTCTTTCTAATTCAGATATTAACAGTATGCTGTAGATGGCTCAAAAAAAAAATGAATTGTTATTTTGTTTTTGACCCTAACAGCCAATCCTAGTCCATTGGTAAAACTGGGCTCTTTGTGTGTTGTGCTTTTTCTGTTGTGTTATGTTTAACACCAAGATTTCAAAGTGATGTTTAACAGAACTTCTAAATCCTGCTCAATGAAACTGTAGACCACAATAATTATAGTCAAGGAGACAGTTTTAGTTCTGGAGCAGACTTAAACTGCTGTGGAATAACTTCATTAAAGCCACCCCACTAAAGCTGCTCCACTCACTCAAGTAGATTTGCTTAGGTAGAAAATTTAACCAATGGTAGAACTGACATCATTTTGTACTCTTAATAATATAAATAAACTGATTTAAACATGAATCTTATCACTGGGTTCACTCAGAAGTCATATAAACATATTGTGAACTTCAAAGTCTGAAGTGTGTTATTTTCAAGGGTAAACCAATTTGCAAAAATCACAATCTCTTTATGGCCAATTGGTAAATTATAAAAGAGCTAAATTTGGAAAATCAATTATCCACAGTGCACTGATGTCCCTATTTCCCCCTTCTTGCAAATTTTGGACCATATTTGATGTTAGAAAAATGGATGTTTATTAGTAGGAGGCCAAATCCAGCAGCCTGACAGAGGTGAAGTTGCCATAGCTCCCTGCCTACAGGTTCATCCAGTAGCAAAGCTGAACATGCATACACCATATACATATATTCAGTACATATATACCCGGCCACACATCAGCCACACTGATCAACACAGACAGATACACTCAACTTTCATACAAACGTAAAGAGCACAAGTGACTTCATCCTGATCTCATCTCTGGCTGAACTCCATGAAGGTCTGTTAGTGGGAAAAACATATATATATATGTATGTATATATTTTTGTATATATATAAACATATAAATGCACATATACATATGTACACACATATGTATATGTATTGTGTGGAACCCTCCAGTAGCTGGGCTCAGACGATACCCAGTCAAATGAGTATCTACTCCTTTTATCACAGTTTCCCCAGGTGGTGCAACCTACACACATGAACCTGCAGGTCCAGAGACTCACACACAGATACACACACACTGTGGGTCTCCCAGGAGCTCGCCTTGGGTGTGCAGTTCCTCCCATTTGGTTCCTTGCTCTTCCTAGGTAGTTCACATCTAGAGACACACACAAGCACATGTGCACACACACACATGGAAGCAAATCTCTCAATCGACCCCCAGACCCCATGGTCTCTCCAGCAGCTGGCCAGGACTCCTTTTGTCCCTCTGATAAACATCCTCTCTTGCAGTTTTGTACTTAGAGAAAAACACACTTCCTCTGGCTCCCAGGCCATGTCACCTACTTACTGGCTACTCCAGCTTGATCTTTGCTAGTGTCCATATACTTTGTTGCACACCTGCACTCACTCTAAGTGCTGGCACGACTAACGTAGACCTCTAACCACTGGTCTGACTCCAGTCACTGGCACTCAGAGCAACATATATACATGTGCACACACAAGAGAGAGGCCTTTGACCAGTAAAAGTGTTAGATATGCAATTTAATAGATGGTGCTGATCAGGCATGGGGTGTGGTCAGACAAGCATATTGACCAGCCACCTGCTTACATACAGCCACCCCTTTTTATACCCTTAGTCCTCTGTTTGCCCATGTTTGCTCTTTGCCAAACCACCTGGATTCTTCCCTTTCCCTTCTGTTTTTTTCCTTGTCTAGACATCTCATAATAAGTCTTGTGAAATCCCCAAATGTTCTTCCCTGACATGCCTTAATGTGTCCCAAATCCCCTATGTAGTGACACTTCCTCATTCTGTAAAGTGAGAGGAGAGACACTCTCTCTGACTTGTAAGATGAGTGTCACCTCTGGATCCTGGGGCTGAGGTTCTCCTGGGACAGCCCTGGGAGGGGATGGGCAGGGGATCCTTTTCCTGACACAACTCCTGGGGTTCCTCCAGCTTCTATTGTGCCATTGTGCTCTTTGTGTGTGTGTGTGTAAGTGTGCAATCTAATAGTGTTTAGAAGAAATCAGGTATGTGGAAAAAACACTAACTATGCAGCAGAAACAAGAGTCATGAATATCTACATTTTATTTTATTACAAATAAAAATAGAGGCTATTATCTATATAAACTAGAAAAAAATGGCTTTATATAAACAAATTGGTTTAAATTTTAACAGTTTACATATGTAGATCTGTAGCGACGAAGCAAGTGATGCTTTCAGTATGCTGAAACCTTTTGGTCTATCTGGTAGTTGTGCAGTAAGCAGCATTCAGTGAAAGGTAAGGCACGCACACAAAGAGATGGAAAAGCATACAGCAGTTATCTGTCAGATGCAGCAACATAAACAAATAAAGACATTCTAAGCCAAAAACAACTCCAAAAGGCATTTTAACCATGCTCAAATGTAAGAAACTTATAAAATTATTCTGTTGCAGTCATGACAATCTTGTACCAGATACACACAAAGAAAAAAAATATGAAGAAAAAGAATAGAACACAACCAATTTTGAGAGAACTGTACAAATTGCTTCATCAGTTCATCAGCAAAGAGGGATTCCAGTTTCATCCCTAGCTAGATAAATTCCCTTTTCAATTTCCATATTCTCCTGCCAATGTTTTCCCTAAGTTGTTCAGAATACCTGCTGAGCTAACCTAGTCTTGCAGCTTGGTGTTTACCTGAGTTACACATGCTGTAGTTCCTGTATTCGTTCCTCTTAAATGTAACCTTACATTCAGTATTAAAGTTTTCCTTGGTGCAATAGATAAGGATAACTACATGACATAAGGGCTGAATCAAAGTGATTCTTAAGCCTTTATGAAGAGTTATTCTCCATTTAAGAATGGCCTCCTATCTATTTTCCTGAATAGATTGTTGGTTATTCAATTGTTATTTCACTGAACTATATAATTGGCTGTAGAAAGGTGAAAATGTAATATTATTCTATTCCACTTTGTGCTCCTTATTATTCTATTCAACTTTTCCACTCCTTAAACACCACATGGCCAAGAAAACAGGTGTCTCTTGTGCTCAACTATGTTGTGTGAGGAATCATCACACTGAAAAAACTTGCTGCCTCACTAATAGTGTTTCTAAGATAGCAGTAGAAAATTTAACTTTTTTCCAGATTATGATAACATTGTGTGTGTGGTTTGTCACAAAAGTGCCAGCTAGTATTTTGTCTCGTGATCTACTAGAAAACATGTGCATACTGCAAATTCAGAAAGAAAGGCAAGATATGAAGAATGTAGCTTAATTAAACTACTGCTTAATTATCTGATCTCCTGTGGGAAATACCCAGCAAAGATTCGTATAGTCCAGTTCACCATTCATTCTCTATTTGTCTCCACCTACTTGGGAAAGACAACTGCTTTCTTGTTGTTCCAGGTGGAGAATGCCCCAACTTTTTCGAAGAATGCCTTCCTCTGTGGATTCTTAAGGAATCAAGCCTCTGTAAATAAAAGATAGCAGAACTTGACATCTGCCAAAAAAGGGCACAGACAATTAATTGGTTACCCTTTCTTCTCAACCACAGCTGGTACTTTAACAGCTCTCGTCTCATACCAACCAAAAATCCATCCGCTCCTTAGTCAAAATCCATCTGCTCTCTACTATCAGTCCTAAATGCCCATTGCAACACTTTTTGATAAGTAATCTTTCAACCTTCCTATTTGTATTCAAATATTGCTACCTGTTCTTTCACACATCTGCCTTTTTTCTCTGACAGAATCCTGCAGGCTCTATTTATGCCCTTCATATATGCCATTCCAGCCAACATCCCGTGTATGTGCTAAAATCTATTTCCTGATAAATAAACTGTTTAAAAGATCAATGCCCTGCAAAATCCCCAAATTCCAATCAATATACTACTTATTCTAGAAGCTGCCTTGTGCTTGATTGTGAAAGAAGCACTAGTAGTGCCCAAGCCAAATTGTTCCCATTTGCACTGACCTTCAGGCACTGGAGAGCTTGGATCTTGTTGGCCAGAGAAAACTATTACTTGGCTTTCACAGTGCATGCTACTATAAGCTGAAAAGTCTGTAATGTTTTTGTTCTCAGTGATTTAGCAATTCAACTATGTGATACTACTTCAGATGTCCACATAATCTCAGAATGTCTAATTCTGTTGAAAAGCAGATGGAACCCATTTGTCATCTATCCTTTCAGCCATAAGCCCATGTAAGTCTTTGTTTTGTTTTTCTGTTTTCCACCTTGTTTCTGTGTCCATATGATAAATTTTATAATAGTGATCAACACTGAGATTGGGTAAAAGCTGGTGAGGATAAAATATTCTGTTATAAAGGGCTGAGTTAGAAAAAAAAAAGCCAGGGAAAAGCCATTCTGAATGTGTATACATGCAAAGGAGAAGAAACCGTTGAACCGTTGAAACTTTGAACCTTTTAAAGGTATTAAAGTATTACTTCTAAAATGGACAATGGACATACCTCCCTTGCCCATCACTTCCTAGGAATGTAGGAGATGCTACTTAACTCTTGAGCCAGTAGATATATTAAATAAGAATTTTAGTAGGTTTTAACCTGTTCAAGATGTGACCTATGTTAGCTCAATGACACTGACACATCTTTCTTCTTAGATGTGACAAACCTAGCAGTTTTTTGCCAGCCAGTTGCAAGAAAAAGTGTGAAATATTTCAGATTTTCAATTAATTCTAAAAGTATATCTTCTTTCTGTAAAAAATGAAAAATAGTTACTGAAAAAATAAAATGGACTACGCAAATATTAGAGTTCATCTCTAATTTCCTGTAGCATAACTAAAACCCAACACTTTATCTGCATGGAAGAATTGCAAATGAGGGGGAAAAAGTGTTTTTAAAGATAATTCATTCTTACTTAAAATTATGATGATTAATGTTCATCTAGCTCAGACTGATTATTACTGAAATTTATAATGAATCCTGCTTTTTGTGTCAAAAGCAATCATGAAGAAGTGTTAAGAGTTCAAAGGTTCACACACACATTCAAATGCACACACACCCATAAAGGCAGTGCATTGTGAGTGCAGAGGTATTGGGGTTTGTTACAGTAATGTATTAGAATACACTACAATGTACTTAC
This sequence comes from Caloenas nicobarica, assembly GCF_036013445.1. Lineage (NCBI taxonomy): Eukaryota > Metazoa > Chordata > Aves > Columbiformes > Columbidae > Caloenas > Caloenas nicobarica. Next base: position 176,685,207 of record NC_088245.1, on the reverse strand, counting down.
ATAGTAAACATAATTCCTTGGTTAATTATTTTCTTAGATATTACTGTTTTAATAGAAGTCGCTTGTGACATGGAGGTCAAGCACATGGCAGTGTTATACTTTTCCATTCTAACAATAGTTGTGTTTTTACTGGGAATGGCAGAGTTCTTTATAGCAAACTATTTATTCAAATAAATCTATTTTTTTTCTGACTGTGAAAGTTACGAAATTATATGTTCTTAAAACTTATTCACTATTGGAAATTATACAACAGATACTGTAGGCCAGCTTGCGATCTTGCTCAAAACATTCATTGTGCAAGCAGTCCTACTGAATGAAAGACTGCATGCAGCCAAAGATAAAGATCTTTTTGAATAAGTATGTGAAGTCCCTTATTGCACAGCAGATTAGCTGATAAGTTAGTTCAGAATGTTTTTGCATTAATTCTTTAATTATTAGCACTATTAACCATCTGAATCACAGGATATTCAGTTATTATTTTTCTAAGAATCAAGATTAGGTATTTTTAAAGTTTCTGCTGGAGGGGAAGTTTGGAAAAATTAAAGACTGGCTTTGCAGATAAAGATACAGAGTATGCTTGTTATTCAGTAGTCAAAGTCAATGCTTTCCTTGCCATTCGATTCTGTCTCTGGTGCTGTTATCCTCCAGTTCAGTCCTTATTGTCCCACAGTGATTTATTTGAAAAGAAAATGTTTCTTCTATGTATGCAGTAGACTGTCTATGCAGATCAAAGTTCTTGGTATCAGATATTTTATGTAGACCAGGTGAGAATTTTTTGTAAATAAGTACTTTTGATCTAATATTGGAAACAAAGGACAGGGCATCTAGCTATGAGGGAAAGGATAAACTTGAAAAAGAGAATTTGATCAGTGGGAACACTGGAAGTGAAAGCCTTTTGTAGATAGCAATACTGATCTGTCACCATTAACTGACTTCTGTTGAAGAGAGTGACATGTTATCTATTTTTGTTATGCCCCATGGGTGTTTTAGCTGGATCTAATGTTCAAGAGGCTGCAGATGACTCCAGCAGTGTGAACTTAAAAGTATTTATACTCAGAAATAAGTCATGCTCATATCAGTTTTCTAGTTTGACCTCTGATTATGAGGTGTAAATGTTACCCCTCAAAAGGTGTTATTTATGAGGAAAGATGAATTGAAGCTAGACCAGTAGTTAATTGTTTGAGGAGTGAGTGTTGGTTTATGAAGGATTATTAAAACTATGACCCATTTAGAGTACTTAATGAGTGATCATTCTTTTTTTTCTGCTTTCTGAACTATTTTGGTTAATATTTGATATAGATGTCATATGGTTTTAATGGGCTGTGGGAATACAGATTTTTCTTTTCCATTAGTTGTATTTTACAACAAAATCCCAAATTATTCTAGTAAATAAGTTCATTAGGCAAGAGAGACCATATTTATGACATTTCTTCTGTCTAAGGTGTTTTTAAACTCTAACATCTGTTTTGCTCTGTTCCTTAAACATCATTCTAGCACTTACAGTAGTTACTTTTATTCATTTTACATTTTTGTTTAGCTGATACTTTTCCTATACCTGATGTCATGTTATTAATCTGCCATTCTAGAATCTCTTTGGAGTTCTGTAAAGTCATTTGCCACTGGCTATGAAAGTTCATTGGTTAATTCCTTTAGCACTTTCTGATGAGTTTAATCTTTCTCTGCTGATTCAAAACATTAATTTGGTCCAGGTATTTTCTCATTCACTCTTTAACAGTGTTGATGTCTGTTCTCTTATGTTGTTCATCTACTCCCAGCGTAATTAATCATTTCACACAAGAGTCCTTTTGAGTGAACTGAAGCACAGCAAGTACTTAGAAATTCCACTTTTTTTTCTCCTCTAGTGTATTTCCTTTCTGATAATTAGAGCCCTTATCTTTCCTTTTATCCTCCCTTTTGCTCTGAAGTATCTAAATATTTTTTTGTTTCCTTACCTACTGCAAAAATATATTACTACTGAAGTTTGCTTATCCACATTTTTTAATATAACTTAATATCCTGACTTTACTTATCCTTGCAATAAAATCTTGCAGTTGCAACAAATTTCCACATCTCCATGTTGTAGAACTTCTATCTCCAGAGCAGATTTGTTTCTCATTTTCCATTTGATTCATTCATGGAACTTTCACTTAATGTGGCCCTATAGAACAAAATATAGGAGGTCCTTAAGCCACTTGCTACTAATGGCTAAGTTCATGGATTTTCTAGAAGTTGTGGAAAAAAGTCAGTGGACTGAATGTAACATGGGTACTGGCTTTGGTGTGGTTTTGGGACAGCTATAACAGAAAGCCTGAATAGGAAGAGATGGAGGCTTCAGCATCAATGGGATATCCAGTCTGCTGCCAACCAGATAGTTTTAGGAGAGGCAGAAATGTGGTTTTGTCATACAAGGGACAGCTAAGATATAATTCAATGTAGTTAAGTAACAATAATAAAGGAAAAAATGACAGAGCTTCACATTTTAAAACCTGGGAGCAAAAACAAGAACAAGAAAGCAGAGTAAAAGGGAACACAAGTGTAAACAGATAAAGTGCCACAACTGACATGAAAACTAAAATGAAGGAAGAATACTTATTGGGAATGCAATCTTTGTTTAAAATAACAACTGAAGTTGTTATTCAGTTCCCTGAATATTGATCCAATTTAAATATTTATTTAGCTTTTTGAAGATAATATGTCCTCTTTGCTACTCAGCATACATGAAACTGGTGTGCGGCATCTTATAACGACAGTACTGAATGGGTTTTCCATTTTCTAATAATAATACATGCTTTGATAGAATAATGGATAGCTATTATTTTAAACACTTATCCATGTTAACTTCCTTTAATCTACAAAAGATAAAGTGCCAATAAGAAAACCATTTTCAGAAAATCACTTTACTGAACCGTTTATAATAATGAGTAGTACTAAACGTGACATTTGGTCTGTTTGTGTCATAGAAGAAAGAGAGCACAAGTCTTTGTTAAATGAATATCTGTTGTTTCCTGCTGAGTATACCTAACTCTCTGATTCACCAGGACACAAGTTGTGTAAACATTTTTATTTCCATCTCTTATACTTTTTCAAGAACATTGATATTTTAATAGCCTAGTATTAATAACAGGTAACAGATGACATACAGTTGTGAAAGAATAATACTGTAGATGACGAAAATGGACAAGATCAGTTGAAAGCTGAGTGATGTTTCTTAGCAGTCTCGCTATGTTTGGCACTTGCAAACAAAGCCTAACAATCAAGGACACAGAAATTAATATTAAAGTCAAGCCTGAGAAAAGAATTTTTAAAAATATAATGCCCCGTGAGTATTAAAGAGTATTTTGATATTTTATTTTCTGAATGAATTTATATAGAAGAGAGGAACTAGATTTTGAACAAGTAAATGATACAGATCTTCATTAAAAAGGAAAAAAAAAAAAATCATTTGAGTTTAATTACACTCAGTCAACTAAGCCAGGTGCTCATTTATACTGTAATTATTTACTCCAGAACACAACAATGTACCTGGATATGTTGTAGATGAAATGCCTTGAGTTTTGTGACCTAATTCAAATCAAGATGCTGTGCATAGTTATTTATTAATTGAGAAGTTGACATTTCCAAGTGTCTTTGAGTCAATAGGAGATTGACCTATGGAACTCATTAGATTGGTAATTCAACCAGTAGGACACAAATGACCAAATTTATGGCTGAAACATGAAACACAGCTATAAATTTATTTGCTATCTGTCGATCCTTATATATATAATTCTTTGATTCTAAACACAAACTTAAATGAAAAAATGAAAAAAATGAAAAAAATATAATAAAAGATAAAAACTTATCACATTTTTCGTCCAAATCCTGTTATAATTATGGCATCTCTTTTAATAATGATGTGGATATCAGTTATGTATTAGTCTCTGATCATAATTTAAAGTCATAAGTTGATTTATGGATTTTAATATTTTGTTTGTAATTCTTAGTATAGGGTGATTTACATTAAAAAAATGCACAAAATACATTGCCTTACATGAGGGGCTTTGGGAAATAGCATGTTTTATATGTCTACCTCACAGAGCTCAGGAACAAATGCTGTTTGCCAGAATGAAAGAATTAAGGAAGAAATAGATAGAAAACCTTTACAACATCTAGAAATTGTTTACAAGATTTCCTATAGCACTATTGCCTCCTTTGGCTTTCTTAAAAATCGTGATCATCAGCCTCATGAAGTGAGTTAAATTCTGGGTTTGCATTTCAGCCTTTCTAGGCAGTTCTATGAAAACATTCTGACTGCGGTGGGTTGACCTTGGCTGAACAACAGGTGCCCACCAAAGCCTCTCCATTACTCCCCTCCTCAGCTGGGCAGGGGAGAGAAAATATAATGAAAGGCTTCTGAGATAAGAACAGGAAGATATCATTCACCAATTACTGCCACGGGCAAAACAAACTCAAAAGTTAATTTAATTTATTACCTTCCCATGGGATCATAGCCTCCTTCGGGCATCCACCTGCTCCAGCATGGGGTCCTCCACAAGGCTGAAGGTGAATTTCTACTGTATCGTGGCCCGTCATGGGCTTTAGAGGCACAGCCAACCTCACCATGGCCTGCACCATGGGCTGCAGGGGCATCTCTGCTCTAGCAGCTGGAGCACTTCCTCCCTCTCCTTCTTCACTGACCTTGGTGTTTGCAAGATTTGTTTCTCTCACATATTCATAGTCCTGTCTCTGGCGGTTGTTGCTGACGTGCAGCAACTTTTTCACCTTCTTAACTATGTTATCCCAGAGGTGCCACCACCATCGCTGGTGGGCTCTACCTTAGCCAGTGACGGATCCATCTTGGAATTGGCTGTCATTGTCTCTGTCAGACACGGTGGAAGCTTCTAGCAGCTTCTCACAGAAGCCACTCCTGTAAACCCCTATGCTACCAGAACCTTGCCATGCAAACCTGATACCCTGATGTAACATGGTAAAAAACAACAGACTTGGCGAAAAACTTAAATGTCACTAATAGGACTGCACTTGTATATGGATATACCTTCTTAAACTATTGGATCTTAAGAAAAAACTGTATCTCCTTTGGAATTGAACCTGAAGTTCTTAGTTACATAAACAGAAACAAAATCTAGTATTTTAAAATTTTATTGCCAAATGGTAACACTAAACATTTCTGAGGAACAAAATATAGAAACCCTTTGCTGAAGTCAGTGGATGCTTTGGAAAATTATTTCAGGTCATAACAAAAACTTAGGTGACTACCTTTGGAAAATTTGGTCCAAAGGCTAAATTAGCTTTTCTGTATCAATTTATTATAACCAAATTTCTGTCTTTTTGTATATATCAATTACAGTTAAGGCATTAGAGATTACTGTAATGGGAATGTTTAGAAGACTGACATATCAGGCTAGTTTTAAACTTTAAACCAAAACTTGACTACATTCATTCAGTAACATCACACTTCTGTATATCTGTATAGTAAGCACCAGTGGCTCTGGTCTGTGGTGATTCTTAATTGCAGAGGTCAAGGAGATCAGACATGAAAGCTCTTTGACACTGTAAGTTGGAATTGAAACAAGTTTATCACCTTTCTTGTGCAAATTTTTTTGTATATGCTTGGTGTTTTAATGCTATTATCCCTCTCACAAAAGTGTTTCTCCTCAGCTCCTGATACTGAGTACCATGCTTTTGGTTTTAACAGTTATTTTCTGTCTATTTACATCCCCCTGCACTTATCGTGTCTTCTACCTGGCAATTTACTGGTTTTCTGTCACTCAGACACCTCCTATGTGCAGCTGTACATGCCTTTTCAGATCTCACATACTTACATTAGATGTGTTTAGGTTGTCTGCCTATTCCATTCAAAATATTGCAAAATACTTATGCACTGTTGTTAGTTACACTATTTTGGTATATTTTCATTTGGGTATAAGGCAAACTGCTACTCCTTATATCTTGGTTAGTTCATTTATAATTTGTGGGTGTTTCATTTGCTAAAAGGGTGTTAGGCAAAAAACCCCCCCACCTTATCTATTCCTCTTCTTCCTCATGTTTAGATCAGAATCTGAATTTCATTATAGGAACTCTTTGTTTTTAGTCTCATGTGATACATATATTCCTTAACGGACAACGTAACTGCCAGACTATTTTTATTTTTTATTTATTTTTTATTTTTATTTTTATCAAGAACATTACTTTGATAACCATTAAAAACAAAACAAAACAACCAAAGCAAACCAAACCAAACCAACAACAGAAACACCACCACCCCCCAAAAAAACCCCAAACCAAAAAAACCAAAACCAAAACAAACCAAACAACCCTCCCCCCAAAAAAAACAAGTTATGGTAAAAAAGGAAAAGAACAGAGGTGTAAAATGAGAACTCTAAACACGTTGAGGAAAAAAATGATTTCTGGAACTTAAAGGTGGAGGAATATGGCCAGGTAATACCATAGTGGTTTTTAACATAGTCTACTAATGAATTGCATGGGTTATGACAGAAAACTCTACTTCTGCTTTAGAATTATGGGATTGTGATACTCGCTTAGTGTTATTTTTGCCATAAGTCTCCTAAAGAATCAGATTTTCAGTAAATAATACCATGGAGACATGCTAGAGATATATATATATATAAGAGAAACACAGCATTACATGTTTCAATGTCATTTCTAAATTTCAGAAGTTATAATGACAAAAGCAAACCATTACTGGCAGTGACAGAATCTCAGGAAGTGCCATGACTTTTCCAAGGTTGCCACAAGTCAAATAGGAATCATGAAAAACAAGAACAGATTACAAAACTGAATAGCTAACAGAAGGAATATGCACAATAAACAACATGGAGCATAGTGAGATTAAATACAATTTAGGAAATAGAAAGAGTAAAATTAAAAACTGCTGAGGCATAAAAGGAAAATTTCATATAGCCTCATGAATCAGAAAGACAATCATAATATACAGAGGGTTTTTTTTCCACAGTATTTACTTTAAAGATTGCAGCTTCTATATCAGACCTGGAAGAGCTAGTAGGCTGGGAAGCCTAGCTGTGTTTTGGAAGCTATGTCAGTTAGACTAATGAAAGATATGACCTTCCTTTCCAACTTTGCCTTGCTATTATTAAAGGTTCACCATTCACTCAAAGACAAAACATTTGGTGACAGAGTTTGCCATTAAGATACTTCCACCCCAACTCTTCTCCCTTTTTTCTTGCCCTCCCCTGCTACCACACAAAAGGATGTATATTTACCTTACAGTAACAGAGTAAATTATAAAGGTTGCCTAGAGTTGCAAGATTGAAAAGATGGAGACACTATATCCTTCTGAAACTCTTCTTCCAGTGAAGTGAAAAGATGCTGAAGCAGGTATCAGGGTTTAAAAAGGAAATAAGACAAACTAAGATAAAAGTGTCTATTGACACTTATGCAGAAACTAAATTGAGCAAAACAACATGTTGTAAGAAACTGTTTTTTCTATAAGTGTTACGTTTCCTGTCACTTCTTCATCATTAATGACAACATAACTTCATGAAGAGTGTTGGTTTGTTCAAGTATAACAATACGTATTTTCTCCATGTTTTTGGAACTGTGGAGAGTTCATTGAGTATCCTGTGTTTGAGTGTAATCTAGCATAATTTTTTGTCTAGTTTCCTTCAGTAGGATGCTATGATGGATTGCAAAGAGGATGCACAGACAACTTTTTAAAAGCTGATACCCTTGATAGAAGTTTGAGAATAGTCCAGTCTTCATACTTATATGTGTTTACATCTTGTACTTTGGACAGTGATAAGGTGTGACTTCTATTACACTGTGAAAAGAATGGTTGCTCATCTGTGCAGACCTGACTGTGGCAAGTGATCTGCACAATGTAGGAAGTGCTGCCGTGAATCCATGCTGCCATCACTTACATACATAGTTTAAAAAAAAATGCAGTGATACTTTAGAGAAAGATTGCCTTTCTTAGATTCTGTCTACTTACAAGATGGATCAGTTTTAGTAAATACTTCATTAACCTTGTTTAGTCATACTCTCCCTGAGCAACACTAGCCAACCATGGAAAGATTCTGCTGGCAACAAAACTTCATCATGATGACAAAGGAACTTTACCTTGAACTATATTGAGAAAGAATCATAATGAAAAAGATACAGATTGACTTGACAGTCGCCATACCTTTATCATAGATTGTTTCTATTCCAAACTTAGTGGGAATTCGTGACACTAATGACAGTCAATCAGCAGTTGGTCTGCTTTAGCTGGGTCACTTTCTCAGTCTTTCATCTCTTGAACATGCTTCTAAAATATTAATTTTAAATTACAATGTAAGCTCTTTGAGACAGCTACCATAATTAGTTTTGTATTTGTTAAATTTGTTAAGTGTCCAGAGCAACAACATCCTACTTTTTAGGAAATACCACAGTCATGTAGTAAATCATCACTAAAACAACCTTTACTATTCTTAGTATCAAATTATAGAATTTAAGACAGACCTTTATTTTCTATGGATGCTATGGTGACATTATGGTGACTTTCTAATTGTGATGAGTATTGTACTTTAGGATATTACTATTTTCATTGAAATTATTGCGTATTTTAGTCTGCTGTGTGTTTCTTTTCAGTCTTGTATTACACACACTTTTTAACTAAAATAGTTAAATTCCTAAGGTGTTGCTGCATTAAAAGTATGAAGTACATTTTGACACATTGTTACTTATTCTACTTTTTAAAGATTTCATACTATTACCCATGAGAAGTTGTGGTGAGTTTAAGTACATCAAGTCACTACTTTTGGCTTAAACAATGATACATTGCCTCAATAACTCATAAGATCTATGCTATTAAGATTGCATTGTCTTATAAAATACCTAGCTAATAAATAACAATTATGTCACACAAAACTATAGTTAGTAGGTTCTATATAAGTCGTCATAAAAAACTATTTCATCCATTTCCTGATGATACACATGAAATAGAGTATCCGTAAAATAAGAATAGAGCAACTCACAGGTCACATAATACTCATGTTCAATTTTCTTTCTTAGTATTGATGAGTTCTGTTAGTAGCCATGAGCCCATCTTGTCGTTCAGTGATGAGTGTCTAGCAGAAAACAATCCTTTTAGTCAATATGTAACTGGTGTAAAAGAACTAGTCTTACTGAAGTCAGTAGCAATATTCTGCCTTCTCCATCAGTTATTTATAGTGCCGCCTGGATTCTCAGTGATTAGATGCATTCTATTCTATGAAGTTGAATAAGTAATACTAATTTTTTGTGAAACCTTATTATAACGGTGTTCTCAAAATTAAGAGTGAACCTGGACATTGTTGTTATTAATCTACAGTTCCATTTCAGTTTTCAGAGATCTGAAGCTGTAAAAGCTGTCACAAACAGTTCATCTGCTTTAATTCAAGAAATCCTGATTTTGTAAATGATGACTATTCCATACATTAACAGGGGCTGTTAACAGTATTGGAGAGGTTGGCTAGCATGGGTAATAGAGCATGAACTTCTTGTAAAGCTCCTAGCAAGAGCAGCAACCAGTGAGAAATGCCCAGCAAAGGAACTGGGTGGAGACGTGGTAGTAGGAGTTCGTGCGTGAGGGAGGAGCAAAGGAATGGTTGGCAGAGCAGTGACACGTCTAGCAACATTGTCTACTAACATGGAAGCAACTTGCACCACAAGAGCAGCACTAGCTTTCATTCAGCTTTGTTACCTAGAAAGACCTGCGATTTCCAGACTGTGACATATTACTATAGGTGGCAAAAGGAGTGGCCGGCCTAGTCATTGTCTGAACATATAAGATGGTAAATAGTTTTATTTTAGAAATTAAGTATTGCTTGTTCCTTGGTTTACCTTTTTTGAGCTCTATTTTAATCTTTTTACTCTTGAATAAAGTGTTTGCCAAACTAACTTGTTTATTACTGTTAATGTGTATTATGAACCCTTTAAATTTGATCCTGCCACTGATTGCTACCCATCCATTATTATTATTATGGCTACTGAAATACTCTTAATGCAAACCTACGGACTAAAAATGCAATGGACCTGAATTATTGAGTTGTGTTCATTTCCAGAAAGAGAATACAGAATGCAGTATAATATAATTACTCTTTCTAGTTATCTTTCAGTTTTACCTTCTACTTCTAAAATGCCTCTACCCACCAGTTCACTGTGTCTTGATGTCATGTTGTACATATCTTGACATATATTATACACGTTTATTTTTCAGGCACAAAAAGTTGCCAGTTATCTCTGCCAGGATTTTTGAGCGTGCTTTCTTAAAAGAGTTTCTGACACTTAAAATTGTTCTGTACTCTTCCTTACTTGTCACTTTTATTTAGCAATATGCAGAAATTACTTAACTATAACACAATATGTTTTACATATAAAGTAGCACTTTCAAATAATTCATTAGAGAGCAAATAAAGTAAAGCAAATGTATCAGAAATAATTTGGTTGAACTCTAGTTTAATCCACTTTGTATGAATAATTTTGTAGGAGTCACAATCAAACTTTAAATTTCACGCTTATGATTACGTCAATATCATGTATGGTATGTATGAGATTTGTCAAAAGCTGCTAAAAAAATCTGCACAGTGTTAGAGTAGCTTCTTCAGTATTCTGGATAATACTATGATGTCTTCAAGCGTAGACATTAACTACCTGAGAAAGTTAGTAGAACTCTAAAAGTATTGATACAATTTTATCTTGTAGCAACAGAGTAGGGAACACTGACTAACAGCATGTGTTAATTATAGGAGGAAGAAGGGAGGCAAGAAGAGAAGATTTTAACTTTTTTTATTATTTTTATTGAGATAAATATCATAGACAGAAAAAATCTATATTTTTCCTAAAAGTTTACTACGTTAATTTTATTGATCTTTATAATTTAGTAAAAGCAGTTTATTGAAAATACCCTATGTGAAAAAAATGTCAAAAGCTGTCTATTAACTCTGTAGGATTCAGATTTTTGTTATTTTTGTTTAACATGATAGCATTTTATTTTATCAAAGAAGCTCTAGGGAACTGTATATTACTTTGACTAAGAGGAGCACCTATATGTGTTACAGAGCAGAATAAATTGCAGCTTTTGTGCATGTGCAAAATAGTTAATGTGAACACATAACAAAAAATAATTTAAAAAAAAAAAGACACAAAAGCCCAGTTAAGAAGAGGTTTTCTAAAAAATAATCTGAGAGAGAACATGGAGAGTTGACTGCATAGCTGATAGTATTCCAGTGGCCAAGAATGCTTCTGGGCAGCTGTTGATGTTCTAACATCTAACGTAAAGAGATCATCTAGTTTTCGTTGTTTCTATTAATTGTAAAAATATCACTTTGTGATCCTAGCCATGTGAAGTTAAAAACCAGTACTTTAAAAATCTTAAGAAATGAATACTGTAGCACATACTTGGTGAACATTAATTACCCTAAATATTTTTCTATCTAATAGTATAATTTGTAATTCTCAGACTTTTTAGCTTTTTTTTTAAAAAAATGTTATAGAGATAATTATCTTCTTAAGGCACACGATTAGGCAGAAGATAACATTTTTCTTTTTTTTTTTTTTTAAAGAAATACAGAGAGAATGTAATCACCACACTAAATGTTCAAAAGAAATCTATGCTCTTTCCTCTGGAAAAAAAAAAAAAAAAAAAGCCCAAAACAACTCCAGGTACTTGAGATGGAAAACAGCACTGTCTGTTTTCTGTTCTGCACTGTGAAGCCTAGTTTTCACTCAGAATGATTTTTTTCTACTATGTTTTTAAGACCATAGGAGAAATTGCTTGTTATGTAAGTTGTCTAGTCTTCTCCCTCAGATCTTCTATTTGGAAGATTGGCCAATTAGGTTTGTCATAAATGTAATAACCTTTTTTTCTGAGAGCTATCCTGATCCATACTAATGATATATTGCCTGAGAAAACTTGATGTTCATGTGTCAACATTAAGAAGAGTTCAGTGGCCACAGTATATCATTTGTTCCTTTCTGTAAAATCAACAAAACCCAGTTATAAATCTGGAACTTTCATTTAGAAGGAAAATACTTTGTGTTTGATTTGAAAGATAAGATGCTCTTATAAGGTACAAATGATTTACATATGAATAAATATATAATCTGTTCATGAAAAATATGATTTAAATTTTTATATACAAAAAGTTTCCAAAACTATCCTTTTATCCAAGACTATCCTTTTTATTTACCCTTACAGTTTTACCCTAAAGTTTTTGGACAACTATCCAAACTCACAAAAGTTCCTGCAGTTTTTCATTTTCCTTTCTTCATGTAGAAATTCCTGGAACTGATGATAAATAGATCTAACCCAGAAAAGATTATTTAATGAAACCACAACTTCTCTGACAGTTCCAATATTTTACCTTTTAGCTAATTAACATGTGGTAGAACAGAAATAACTAGGATAAAACATATGATATTGTGCGTCATTTAAATACTGCTGTAGAAAATAACATTTTACTGAAAAAGTTATCTCATTCATCTCTATAATATATCCACTTAGCATTCTTACAAGACTGAGGAGCTAAGGCTGATATGTCTGGTTTTAAATTTCTTCTATTTGTTTAATGTCTTTTCTTTTTAATGGGATCACAGCCTCAGTCATGATTTGGCAGCTGTTTCCTTTCAAGGGATTTTTACTTAAAATATATTTTAAAAAAATATTATTATTTTACTGCTCAATGAACCTTGCAATAACAACATTTTAGCATCTATCTGCCATGGCAGATGGCAAACTAATGAGGTCTGCTATAGCTGCATAATGATATGTTCTGTACACAACACTTCTGTGTTCCAGAGGGAGGTCAAAGAGTAACTTTTATTTATATTCTTTGTTGTATTTGATCGTTGAAAATCATAAGACAGATTATTAGAAAAAACACTTTTTGCACCTTTTAATTAGACGTACTAGTGTATACTGCGTGTGATCAACTTACAGAGTTCAAAAAAGACAGTCAATTTCAGTGTTGTTTAGTTTGCATTTTTAAAAAAGAAATAGTCCTACTACAATGTGGGGTTTTTTTTCCCTTCTAATTCACCTTAGAATCAAAGCTAAAGATGTTTTTGCTATGCATGTCTCCAAGTCATTTTAGTAAAGCTGATATTTTAATTTTGTTAGCTTTTTGATATTAAATATATGTACATAGTTAGTATTCTAGGCTGTTTGGTTTGTTTTTTTTTTTTTTGTTTTGGGATACTCGTGAGTATTTCCCACCATCATCCCTCAGGATGCTGTATTTTTCCTTAATGCAGCTACCGGAAAAATGTCATTAAATCTAGTCGAGGCTAATCTAGTACAACTTAATGTTTAAGTGACTTCATGAAAAACAAGGTAAAACAGTCATGAAAAATCATGAGCCTGGTAATAAGTGCAATTGACTTGACCTCCATCAGGATGTTTAATATAAAGATGTGATTTGCATTCCTTGACTGAGAGAAGAGAGAACAGGAAATTAAGACAGAGGAACTGACTGACTCTACTAGGAGATTATTCATCCTACCCAGTTTAAAAAAAATATCCAAATCACTCTTTGGAGTTGTTTTTGTCTAGGAGAAAAGCCTAAGTGAATAACTAGCACCCTGTCCATAAAAACAGATTATTTTACTCTCCTTTATACTGATTTTAGTGATTTTTTTTTCCTCAAGGGTATATCTGAAACTACTTGATCCAAGACCACATAATCTAGTTCTAGACAAGTAAAATTTTACCTTTAAAATGTTTCACAAGCTTTTCTAAATCAATTCCATGATCATATAAATGATTGGAAGCTATCCCTGGGAGTACCAGTAATCTCATTAAATTAGGGCCAAAGATTAAAATATTGGAAAATAAATTACTTTCAAGTATTAAAAATAGCCTGAAATAATATTGGATGTAATCAAGTAAAGATAACAACTTTCATTCTAAAACACTTTTCTTCACTGATTGCCAGTGCTGTGGTCTGTGTTTCTGTGTCAATTTTATATTACTGAAACCATCATATTTTACAAAAAGAAGAGTCTTGAAGTAATAAATTTTCAAACATCAGTAATCTCCATCTGACCTTCATATACACTTCAGCTATCACTTTTCAGCTCTTCTGGCAATTTTCTCTTTTTATCTGTTGCTTACAGGAGGTAGCTGTAGACTTGGAGAAATACAGTCATTAACTCTTATCAGTATTATTACAATATATTGAATCAGTTTAATAGATTTATTGTTGTTCAAATTTTAATATAGACTTTTTTTCCCTGTCAATACTTAGGGTCTAATGCTGCTTCCAGTATGCTCATTTTACCCTGACATAATATCACTAATTATATTACATTTAGTTTTGTTTGTATACCATTATGAAAGGACTTGGAGACTATTGTACTATGATATTAAAAAAGAATTTATTTTAGATTCACTTTCTGATTTAACACAGCTAAAAAAATCTTGGCACAGCAGTAGGATTTCAAATATTACTTTAGCCTAAGGGCAATATTTTATAATTATATATATTTTTTGTCCTTATTTTATAAGCTGTTTTACTTTTCTTTCAGGTGAAGAGCTGTTCTGAAATGTCCTGGCTAAGGTAGCTCATGATTTAAGAAAATTAGCAGTTAAAGGAAGGAAAAGAAAATAATACTCTTCATCTGTGCTCACTCCTTCACTGACATATTAAAAAATCTTGAAAATCCATATTCTCATCTTTACCTTTCCTGTCAACCATTACTACAGTAAAAGATAAAGCAAACAGACTTGCTAGAGAGTCAAAATTACTATTACTGCACAGTAGCTATAAACATGATTTATAAAGTTGCAAGTGATTGATTCCTTCACTGAACAAAATTAGAGGGCTGTGAATCTTGCTCGTTATGTAAATTGTCTAGACTTCAACCACATCATCTTTTTTTCAGAAAATGGAAGGATTAAAATCTTCCAGGAATCTGAAATACTTTTAATGCCACTGTGCCTGAGTGCATGTTTATAAATCTTAGTAACAGTGTTTACATTAGTGCTTTCTTAAGTGAAATAACACTACACGCTAATTCTTGTCAGCCTGATTTGCTGTGCTTATCCTACATATTATTTAAGGGATATTTAATATTTCTAGTCAACATGAGGGGCTTTTAAGAATATCATTAAATACTGCATAATCTACTCATTATCTTAATAATTTACCATAGTCTGCAAATTATAGTCAGAAGCTGCTCAATCAGTGTATTTCTGGAAAAGTCATGCAGGGAATCAACATGAAACAAGTATTTGCTTTCAATTAGGAATGTGTGATTTTCTTACAGCCTATCATTTGAAAATACAGTTTGAACAGTAACTGTAAATTGCAAAGTCATCTTGTTTACTAGTTGCCTCATAGTGCTTCATTTTATAAATTTGCTTTTATATCTCTAGATGGTGCTATATGTACCTCTATTGGGTGAAGAAGTATGAGCAATTTTAATATAAAATTAAACAAATCATAAGTAAGGCAAAAACAACTAGAACCATACAAATAATTGTGGAAAAGTTTTTTTCTGCTTTTGCTGTAGGCCATGAAGCATGTGTTGCCAGGTGATTATACTCATGAGAAAGTTAATCCTGTGCTGTATTAAGTAGGAATCACAAATGAATACTGTAGAAAGACAACCTACATTTTTGTAGAAAATGTTGGGCTAATTCCTTTTCAGAAGTAAACTGGAGATGGTCTTTTTTCACTCAGTCCTATAATACACAACATTTACTGTTCTCCACACGTCTACACATATGTATTCCTTTTCCTGGTAATTTGATTTTAAAAGCAGCTTGAAATATCACTTTCGTTTTTGCTGAACTGCCATATCTATGTGCTCCTTCATGGATAGGTAATATATGAGATTTTAATACCTGTACATTTATAATAATTTTTTTTTTAAAGTCTGAAAAAGTTGTTGTTTAGTAAGGAGCAATGATTCTTTTCTAGTGGAATCGAACTGATATATAAATCAACAGTTATTGACCAACTTACAGGTAATTCCTTATATTCTTTATAGGAAGCCTCATATCCAGCATTAGACGTTTCTGTTGATATGATGTATCCTGAATCCAGATAAAGTTTATAGATACATAGACATAGTAATTTGACTAAAGAAATTAATGGAGAAATATCTTCGTGATCAGGGCTATTAATGCAATACTCTTGACAAATGCACTATATTTAAAAATGAAATAAGACAAAGAATGATAAGGAAGTGTTTAACAATGTGACCAATTGTGTGGCTGCTCTCGGTCCTTTGCCATCTGTGCTTCAACACTGATATTTGTAACATCTCTTTATGGAAAGCTAGTGGGAATCAGTAGTATGAATTTTTCCTTTGCTGCATCAAATATTAGGTGCTCTAAACCTATTGTCAATGTCCTTCAGTAGTAAAAGTAATCTAGTCTATTTTCAGATACAGTGCATTAGAAAATTAGACACATCTTTATCCAATCAACAGTACTGGACATGTGCCCACAGGAATAGTATATTGTTAAATATATTTTAAACAGTGTAAGCTATCCAATATATGCTTCTGAGAGAGAAACAGACAAGAGCAAAAGTAGCACTCGTTTCAATCAGATTTTTTTAAAAAGCTTTTGATGGCTCTAACATATGATCCTAAGCATCCAGTCCAACATTAATACAAGAATGAAAGGAGAAACCCGTTGTGTGCACTAGATGTAAATAATTATGGTTCCTCTTTCAGTCACAAGAAGCACTAGATTTATTTGTAACTTTCTTTCAGCCCAGTCACCCAAGGAACTCCTCTTCCTCAGCTTACAGTGAAATTACCAACAGAAGAGGAAGAAGTTACTGGGGGCAAATATCCAAGTGACCAAATGTAATTTAACTAATTTACATAAGCAAGAAAATTCAGGGTTTTTTAAAGGCTGGAACAATTCTTTCCCAGAGGTGTCATAGCAATAGCATTTCTTCTGGAAATAAATGTACATTAGCACTTGCATGTCTTTATAGTAATCCATGCTGAATTCTTCAAAATTTCTTTTAACATTTTAGTAGAAAAAACCCACTTTGTTTCAGGTTCTTGAAAGCAAATAGGATATTCTAAAAATATATAGATGGTTTTTGTCAGAAAATAAAGGATAAATTCTATAACAACAGCTACATCCCATTCTTGGGATTTTACCAGACTTTGCAAGATATTTTGGGTGTGAGTACAAAGCAAAATCAATATGTGCACTTTGGTTAAATCCCAGTGATGTTAAGAGAAATGTCTCTCCAATTTATTTTTCAGCTTAAAAATGCAGGATGAGATACAGAAACAGTGAGGTCTTTTGTGAATGCCAGGGACACCACCAGATTCTGAATTTTTTTTTCTTTTTTTTTTCTTTTTGGGGGGCAAGTGTTTTTTAATTAAGACATGGAAGGTAAAAGGAAAGAAAAGAAGATTTTAACTAATAATTAATTTGACCTCATAATTCAAACACGTCTCAACCTGAGATTTTAAGAGTACGACGAGTTTTTAGGATGGACAGCTGAGGAAAATGAGTATGACACTTTTCCAAGCAAGAGTGCATATTCATGCAATTAAGCATAAGCTTTTTAAGGCTCTTTTGACACTTCATTTGCATATTGCAATAAAATAGAAGGACAGCAAGATAAAGCATTCCTTGGCTTGCTATATTGTTTCATAGCATTAGAGGTTAACCTGTCCCAAATTCCACTTGTAGCTTCTCTTTGCTGGTAGCATCTGTTAATATAAATCTTGTCGGTGAAGAACAGACTGCTGGGTTCCTAGCTTTGTCTGCTCTGTGACTTCTTTGCAGTGATGAAAACAATGCATTATGAAGAAATAAAGAATGTAGGGCCTGATGCAAAGCGCTTTTTTTTTGTTTCCTATTGAGTTCAGTGTGCTTTGAAATCAGCTTCTCTAGAGAATCCCTTGCAAAGCAATCTCTATGAATGTTCATCTGAATTTTTAAATAAGTGTACTTAGCATACATTTAGACTCTTTTGTTTCTTTTCTTGTAATGCACACCAAAAATGCTCTCAGAAATTCTTACAGTGAAAACAACCATAATCGTATGTTGGAAAAATATTCATTCTTTCTATTTGCATGAATAATTAAGTTTTGACTAGGCAGAGAGACATAATGGAGAGAGAAAAAGTATGAGTGATTTTACCCTAATTGTTAGGTCACGCATGCATAGATAAGAAGTCTAGTTTTTGCTCAGAACAATGTATGAGTAAATAACACAAATTTCAGGGAAATAAATAGTATACATCCTCCTAAGCTCCTTTGAAGCTGACCATATCTTTGTGACTAGGAAATTTCTTACTGTAGAGAAAATATAGCTTTAAGATGCCTATAGTAGAAACAGATTGCAAATGAAGTTGCTCTATATACCTTTTGGTGCCCTAAGCATCTGAGTAACAGGGAAACATTTTGCTTCTCCACCTATGTCTTCTGAAGGAAACCTGTATTAGGACTTCAGTAGTTATTCCTGGAAGTCAATCCAGGCTTTTGTAGCATCTTTTCAGATCCTTTAGGCCACTAACAGGCTTTCAGTGTCCTGACAAACCTCAGTTGGGTTCCCTGCCCCCACTCTCTTGTCTGTGGGCCTAGGTGTGCCTTTTAAGCTCAGGATCAGACTCTCAGATCTGTCCTGCTTTCTGCTGTCCTAAGCGGTGTTTGCTCTTGGATGGATCCAAGCCTATGTTGTACATCACCTTGTCTTCAGCCCTGTCTCCAGAATGGACCTTGGGATTTACTTTACAGGTGGCCTTGTCTCTCCGGTCCTGCTTTCTGGATCAGCCTTAGATACATATTATAGGTAGTCCTTCTTCCATGCCTGTTCCATTTTTCTGTTGATTAACCATTTTTCTGTTACCAGTGTTGCCTTGCATAGACCCTGGGGGACTGCATCCTGTTGGTGATGGCATGGCCTGTGCTGGGTTAACACTGATTTTGTAAAACATCCCCGTTCCTGTGGTTCCCTCTCTCAGGGTCTACAACCTGAATCTTCAAATGAATTTCCATGTCTTGACAAGTCCCCTCTCATTCTCAGAATATGTCTGTATTATTAAACCTCTCACAAAATTAAACCTCTCAGTCATGATTCAGTGATTTTGCTGTGGTATAGGGTCCATCTGGGCTCAAATGCCACTTAGAATAGAGTTATTTTTTTTAAACCTACTAATTTCTTTGATTTAACTTCATCATCATGTTAACTATGGTACTTTCAGCTAAAAAAATATGGCAGTTGGTGGCTTACCAGAGTGAAGAGTCTAACCTGATGAGATTGCACAGTGGTAAATTGGAATTGAGATGGGTATCTTTTTATCTTTTTTTTTTTTTTTTTTAATTTTAAGAGCACCCACAGCTTTCCTTACAGTTTTATAACAGCTAGAACAGCTTCTGGAGTTTACTGGTTTCAGTTTATTCTGTCCTTAGTCATCCAAGTCTTTCCAGCTGTGCACTTGAGCTCATGAATTCTAATGGAAACACAAAATGATTTATGTAAACTCTTTTCAGGGCAAAGGTGTCTTCCATGTCCAACAAACACTAAACACTTTTGCTTACTATGTTAATGACTGATTAGTGCCGTAGCAAGATCTATTGAAACAGGTGTTCCATGTCCAAGAGACGTGATTCTAAATTAAATACTGTTATAGATGAAATACCATTTGTCTGACATAATTTTTGACATCTGTAATTAAAAAAAAATCTTATTCCAAGTTAAAGGTCTAAAATAAACCACAGATGCCCTGAAGGTCTTTGTTTTCTTCTTAATTGACTGTGAAGAGACTTTAGATAATATCTCAGATAGAAGCATCTGTATTTGCAGATATCAAAACATCAATGAGTCCAATCCAAATGCTGATAGAATGGCATAATTAAATGTTTGGTATAAACATTATCATTAATATGCAGTGGTAGGAATTTGATGGTGTTCTGCATGATATTCACCCAACATTCACAGACTTAAAAGAGATCTGGGAAGTCAGCATACTGAATGGCACTATACTTGTCTTTCAACAGTAGCAAGCCTCACTTTCTACTAATTTCATAGAATCATAAAATAATTTTGATTGGAAGAGACCCTCAGGATCATCGAGTCCAACCATAACCGAACCTAACTCTAGCACTAAACCACTAAGAACCTCGTCTAAATGCCTTTTAAAAACTTCCAGGGATGGTGACTCCATCACTTCCCTGGGCAGCCTGTTCCAATGCCTGACAACCCTTTCTGTGAAGATTTTTTTCCTAATATCCAATCTAAACCTCCCCTGGCACAACTTGAGGCCATTTCCTCTTGTCCTATCACTTGCTACTTGGGAGAAGAGACCAACATGCTCCATGCTACAACCTCCTTTCAGGCAGCTGTAGACAGTGATAAGGTCTATTATGAGGTTATCTGAGTGTTTGTAGGAATTTCTTCTAGAAGAAACAAAATATTCCTTGTAAATGGAGATTTCCCATAGTCTGAGGGAAATGAAGAAAGACTTCAAGGCCTTGGGATGAATGGTGAAAGAGTCTGGGGCTCAAGTTATCTTCTCTTCCCTCCTTCCATTTTTGGATGATGATGTGGGATGGAATAGAAAAATTAAGTCCGTAAATGATTTGCTTTGGGACTGGTGCTACAGGCAGGGCTTTGGGTCCTTTGATAACGGCTGGTTTTATAAGACACCAGTCCGGTCAGTGATATGTGGGAAAGGTTTATCTTGCAGGGGCAAAAGGATGCTGGGACAGGAATTAGCAGGGCTCATTTGGAGGGCTTTAAACTAGATTTGAAGGGGGATGGGGTTGTAGCTGGGCTTGCATCAGTGGGGCAGCATGCTGGAATCCATAAAGACCGGGAGGCCCCTCAGGCCCCTAGGGTGAAATCAGTGTACTCGGCTCGCTCCCTGAAGTGCCTGTACACCAATGCGCGCAGCATGGGGAATAAGCAGGAGGAGTTAGAAACCTGCGTTTGGTCAGGAGATTATGATCTGGTGGCAATTACAGAGACATGGTGGGAGAGCTCACATGACTGGAATGTGGTCATGGATGGCTATGTCCTTTTCAGGGAAGACAGGCCAGCCAGGCGTGGTGGTGGAGTTGCTCTTTACGTGACAGAGGAACTACAATGTATAGAGTACTGTCCAGGTGCAGTTGAGGAGCAAGTTGAGAGTCTATGGGTGAGAATTAAGGGACAGGCTGGCAGGGGTGACACTGTTGTGGGAGTCTATTACAGGCCACCAGATCAGAGTGAGGATGTTGATGAGGCCTTCTACGGGCAGCTGAGCATGGCCTCACAGTCACAGACTCTGGTTGTTATGGGGGATTTTAACTACCCTGATGTTTGCTGGAAGGACTACTCAGCCAGCCAGCCTCAGTCTAGGAGATTCCTCCAGTGCATTGACGATAACTTTCTGATGCAAATGGTGGAGGAGCCGACTAGGAGAGGTGTACTGCTGGATCTCGTCCTCACTAACAAGGAGGGTCTGATTGAAGCAGTAAAGGTGGGGGGCTGCCTTGGTTGCAGTGACCA